>NC_135884.1:56404371-57005204 GCF_964194155.1 Cetorhinus maximus
GTTAATATATAACACAAACAGCAAGGGTCCCAACACCGAGCCCTGTGGAACACCACTTGAGACAACTTTCCATTCGCAAGGGCATCCATCGACCATTACCCTTTGTTTCCTGTCACAAAGCCAACCGTTTATCCAGTTTGCCACATTACCCTGAATCCCATGGGCTTTTACTTTCCTGACCAATCTGCTATGTGGGGCCTTCTCAAATGCCTTGCTAAAATCCATGTACACAACATCCACTGCACTACCTTCATCAACCCTTCTTGTCACTTCCTCAAAGAATTCAATCAAATTTGTGAGGCAAGACCTTCCTTTAACAAATCCATGCTGAACATCCCTGACAAGTCCATGCCTTTCCACATGACAGTTAATCCTATCTCTCAGGATTGATTCTACTAATTTGCTCACCACCGATGTAAGACTAACTGGCCTATAATTGTTTGGCATTTCCTTTGATCCATTTTTAAACAATGGAACTACGTTTGCATTTCTCCAGACCTCCGGTACCTCCCCTGTATCTAGCGAAGATTGGAAAATCATCCTCAAAGCATCTGCTATCTCCTCCCTGACTTCCTTCAGCAGCCTCGGAAACAATCCATCTGGCCTTGGTGACTTATCCACTTTCAAGGATTTCAGCCCTTCGAGTACTTCCTCTCTCTTTATGACTATCCTGTCCAATATCTTTCAGTGTTCCTCCTGGGATACTATATCTACATCTTCCCTTTCTTTTGTAAACACAGAGACAAAATATTCATTCAAAACCCTTCCCACAGCCTCTGCATCTACACACAAGTTTCCATCTTCATCTCTGATAGGTTCCACTTTTTCCTTAGCTAACCTTTTAGCATTAATGTATTGGTAAAACATCTTTGGGTTATCTTTAACTTTACTTGCTAATCTTTTTTCATGCCCTCTCTTTGATTTCCTTATTTACTTCGTCCCTGCATTTCCTATATTCGTCTAGGCTATCTGCAGTGCTTAGTTCTTTGTGCCTATCATAAGCTTTCTTTTTCTGTTTGATCTTCCCCTGTATTCCTCTAGGCAACCAGGGAGGTCTAGATTTGGCAATACCACTCTTATTTTTGTAGGGGACATGTCTGCTTTGTACAATTAGGATCTCGCTTTTTAGTGCTTCCCACTGGTTTTCCACTGTTTTATCCTCCAGCAGCGCTGTCCAGTCCACATCAGCCAAGTCCCTTCACATTTCTGCAAAATTTGCCTTCCCCCAGTTCAAGACTTTTACTCCTGCCTTATTCATTATTAGCATTTGGTTTCTCCAGGATGCATTTCTTGACTGCACTATACAAGTGAAGGTATGTTCACAGAGAGAGCAATATTGTCTTACAGCATCAAAATCAAAAATAGAATGAGTAAATTTGGGGATAAAATGTTGGTATAAAAACAAAGTCCAATATGACTCTTTGGAATTGAAAAGAGATAGAAATGTGATGGGTCTTATACTGTTGGAAAAGCGGGCAGGGTCAGGTAGTACAAAAGGGAAATTCAGGGATGGGTTAGAGGGCAGGAGAGATTAAATGACAAAGATGTCATGAAACAAAAGGCAAAGGGAGTTGTAATCGTAGTAAGAAACAAAGCATTGGCATTGGTCGAGACTAAATGTTAATGGCAGAATAAAGGACAGCACTGTATGAATGCAAAACATGAAGATACAGACTAGCACTTGACAAAAAAAGAAAAAAATGTTAAGTATCCATCACAATGTTATAGATATTCAAATGTTACCCTGTAGGTAGAAAGTCTTAAGGTTTATACACTTTATACACCATGAAAGAATGTGTACTTAAATGGTTGAGGTGAGAAGAAAGATTGCCTAGAACTTATTGAATTAGTTACAAATGAGTGTTAGGAGTCCATATCTCCAGGAGCTATGTGCTTTTTGAAGAATTGATTGGACACTGTCCTGAGATTTTCTTTTAAAAAATGGCTACAAGTTCACTTTGGTCTGTGAAGATGCTGCTTTTTTACCCAAGAAATCACATGACTTCAGCTAAATGAGCAGCAAGACATCTGGTGAGATGAGTTATTTTGTTTACTTTTTATAGTGTACCCTTACGCCAACATCTGCAGAGACCTTATTTGTCTTGTACTTTATTTTGTGTTTGTGGGTGTGTGCCTCTCTGTTGGGATTTTTAAAAGGGAGTAAATTGTTACAATTTGTAATCCGGAAATGTACGGTAACCTGTTTTGCAACTTCTTTAAAAAAAGTTTTGCTTCATTATAAACTAAATATTGAGTTGATTGAAAGAAGCCTGGTTAAGGTCTCTCTTATTCTGGGTCTAGCAGTAGCAAAGGTAGGCAACTGGCCATTTTGATAAGTGAATTAAACATTTACACTATTGCTGCAACCTGTAGGGTAATGGGGCTAGATAATCTGCACACTCCTCCCATCCCAGTCGTAGCAATAGTGATATGAGTGTTAGGAGCTTATTCCTGGCATTAAAATTTATACAATACGGGAAAAACATTATGCTTTCTCATTGGCCAGGTGACAGCAATTTTAGGTTAGTGTTTGGTAGATTTGAAGGCTGGTGAGCAGCTTAAAAATTTAGCACGAACAATCAAAACAAATCTGGGATTGTTGCATTGTAAGTGAGGGATTAAAAAGTTATTTCCTCACCCTCAAAGGGGTGACTGCAAGACACTCTACCATGCTTAGACAGGGTTAGGGTTTGGTTTATTAAAAAGCAAAAATGTTATTTAGGAATGGGTATGGATCTGTACTGTAGCTAGAAATCGTGAAATGGTTAAAGTTGTTCATTCCGAGATGATTTAGGATTTAATGTGCCCAGATACAATTTAGCTGACTGCTGTTTAGGGGCTACTGAGAGCATAGGATGAAAGATTCTTGTCAACAGACTTCTTGCCATTGCAATAGGGCCAAGTGCTTACATGTCTATATGGTAAATACATTGGCAGCTGGTATTTTGTAGGAATTAGTCTGGGGTCTTGATAGCAGTTACAGCAAGGATGAGAAACCTTTAATGAGCTTAAGCTCTTCACAATTTGTTGTCAGATCAATAAAGGTAATATCTTTACCCAGAGGAAAAACATGACAATTACATTAATTTCTCTGTATAGCTACTGCTTAGGACCATTGGGATTAATTTTATTGCCAGGTCATAGGTCCTGAAGTCCAGGGACTTAGGGCAATGAGCAGCCAGCTGTACGCTATCTTACAGTGGCCAGCCAATTAATACTGGGGAGGCTTGGCAGCCATCTACTCAGTGCAGAGATGGGAAGTGAGGCAATGGATGCTGCATCAGCTGATGCCACAGCAGATGCTCACAGTTGTGCATTTTAGGAAATTGAATGGAAACCTGCAGTCACAATGGCTAACGCCAGGTGGCACCACAGTTCGGTGATTACTCACTGCAGGTTATCCTCCAGGCTGCAAAGGAAAGGTAGGATATCCTCTTATCCAGGAATGGGAAGAGACAACCAGTTCACCTGGCCAAGCCAGGCTAGATGGAGATTGCAGAAGAGGTCAGCAGCGATGGAGCCACCCCAAGAACCTGGATCCAGTGCTGCAAGTGCATCAATGACCTTATTCAATCTGCTAATGTGGGTACTCCATACTGCTTTTCCCTTTGGGGCTTTCATGTGGCAACAGGACAGAGTGCATTTGGTGGAGAGGGACTGATGAACCAGTTGGTGGCAATAGGGCTGGGCAGTAGCATACCCTGCTAGAGACATGGCTGTCTCACTAAGAGGCACCCAACTGTCATCCTTGTCAGGCCACCAGACCCGCTCTCCCCCGCCACCCAAAACAAGGTCCCTCGAGAGTGGCTGTATGGAGGAGGCATTTGTGTGTCAGTCATGGACTGCTAGGCTGCCACAAACATAGATGTTATGCTC
The DNA here is from genome assembly GCF_964194155.1 of Cetorhinus maximus. Lineage (NCBI taxonomy): Eukaryota > Metazoa > Chordata > Chondrichthyes > Lamniformes > Cetorhinidae > Cetorhinus > Cetorhinus maximus. Next base: position 56,408,248 of record NC_135884.1, read on the forward strand.
GTTTCAGGGGAAACTAGCAATGTTTATTTGTTGTGCTTGCAGAAGAGCTCATAGTATGAGGGAAAGGGCCGAGATAGGCAGAGTTGTGTGTAACAGTGCATCCTCATCTCCATGGATGTGGCAGCCACGGAAACAGCAAGGAGCTAGGGCAGCCACTCCAGCACTGATGGTGAAGGAGTGTCAATGCAAAAGAGAGAGGGAGTGAATGAGTGCAAGTGTACATCTGGCACATCAACGCATAGTGCTCATGTGTCCACTACTCGACACATGGAGCTCCACAGTAGGGATAGTTGCAATGACACATTGGGAAGCCCTCAGCCCTTCAATCTATCTGTTCTCTCATTCAGATCAGGGTTAGGCAGAAGACACCTGAGGAAGAAGGCGGATGCTCAGTGTGTGCACCATCACATAATTCCTCCACACTCTCCACCAGTGCAGATACTCTTAACGTTAGTGGGTATGTGTGCATGCTTAAGTCTGTGCACACAATCTGTTACAGACAGGCCTGAACAGCTGATGGAAACCATAACAGTCAAAGCCACTGACAGTCCGAGGATAGTGGGAGGCCAGGTTGATGCTGAACCCCAGGGTGATGATGTGCCTCTGGATTCATCGGCAATGCAGAACCTGCTCGAGTACCTGTGAGAGCTGAAGTGTTGAAGTTGAAGGCAGAGCTGCCAGATGCTATCTGTACCCATTGTATGGGTGAGTCCATTCAGGCCATGAGTGCTGCTCCAGGTCTTCATGTTTCTCAGGTCAGCTGGGAGGTACAAGTTTGGCTTGTTAGGGAGAAACCGCTGCATTCTGCATCTGGGAGCTCATCCCAGTGTGCTCCTGGTATGGATGGTAGCCCCCTCTGTCAGTGACATCAGCACCTTGTGTAGCCATGTCAACAGAGGAGGGCCTGCATCTGTGCAGGAGTCCCTCAGCATGAAGAAACAAGTTAACATCTTGGATCATTCAAAATCTGAAGAAAAAAGGTTTTGAAGCATCAGTATCCAAAACGTAACTTGTCTCTATGGTGCTGCCTGACCTGAGGGTTTGATATTCTTGCTGATTGTCTCAAGTGATAAACTTGAAAAGAATAATTGCATTTATAGCCACTCTACTTTTAAATATTAAATCAAAGAAATACAAATTAACAAAGAAGTTGAGGCCTCAACCCTCCATCATATTTTTAACTGCTCAGATTCTGTATACTAGGGAGCTTTCACTTAAATGCAGCACTTCTATTTTCTGCTCATTATGCCATAAATGAGACTTGTACTCTGCATTTTAGATACTTTGGATGTTATTATGGAACAGTTAATTCTAGGTGGTGTCATAATTACCAGTGCTGTTTTGAAAATAGTTTTAAATTCAACTTGTTTTCCAAGAATAAAATTTAAATTGACTCCTTCTCTACATTTTTTTAAACTTACATCTTTTCCAATTCAATTTAACAAAAAGCAAAATTGTACTACATAATTTTCCCATGTTATAAAACATCAATACTTTAATTTGTTTATTAAACATAAAATTATGGAAGTAGGTTAGCATCATAAAAGAACACTGCAAAATACTGTTAAAGGTAAAGGTCTCCAAAATCTCTTCACTGGGCTCGGTTGTATTGCCATTCATTTTTAATTGCTTTGTAAAGAATATAATTTCTTTGTTTCAAGAGAAAGATTTCAAGAACAAGCCAGCATTACTGAAAAGGTCACTGCTTCTCAGAACACCTGCAATTAACAGAATGCTTCCAACGCAATGATTCTCAATTACTAAACAAGCAGTAAATTCTATTATTTACAGACTATTTCCAAGAAAAATAAATCCTATCCATTGGAACACCACTTACTTAGAAACTAAGTAATTTGCCAGAACGAAAGACGACACAGAACAGCACTGTAGTGCCTTATTAACAAGTTGATCACATCACTACTGCATTTTACCAAATTCTGCTCTATCAATAATATATTACACTTGCTACTTTGAAATGCTTACAGCAGATGACAATTTTTGTAACAGCCTCAGCAGACCAATAACTGTAGATTTATTGAACAAAATTACAAATGAAGCATTCATTAAGTTGCTATAATAATCTTGTTATAGGTCAGTTCCCAGATTTATGCAAAATGATTATCAAAAGGCATAATTGGACTGCTTAATGTTTTGTTATAAAACATTAATATTTTAAATAGAAAATTCTGGAAGTCAGTGAGCTTTTTAAAAGAACATTGGAAGGTAATGCTCAATAGCCGTATTCATTACCACCTATGCAAAATTCAAATACTATGCCTCCTAATTTGATTGCTGACACTATCTTGCTTTCAAAGGCAGCCACTGAATTAATGGGGTTGATTTTATGTAATTGCTCATGACACAAAAAGTCACCCATTGGGAGTACACAGCTCGAATTAGGGTGAGAACTCCTCATAACCCACTAATACAGATGGATGGAGAATCAAAGGGACCATGCACCTAAATTCAAGATATGCATGGGAGTCCCCTGACCAGGACTGCAAATTTGTAAAATTGACTACTCAGCTTCCCTTTCCTACATTTGTATGCACAACAGCAGTGGGTAGGGAAGTAAGGCAATGCGACATCTACTTTCTGCAACCATTCTTGGGAATGCAATTAAATTGCTGTTCCTAGTCAAGATGATGATGCATAGCAAGAGACTGGAAGATGGTCATTCATACAATGTTAAGGTTTGCTTGTCCTAGAGTATTCCTTTAAACACTATCTTAATGAGTCCACAACTTTCAATTGCTGCAAATGAAGCTTGAAATATCGCCCCATTTAAAAAAAAAACATACATGATACACTAAACCTGAAGGAGAAAGAAAGCAATGCTAATGAATAGCCCTACCCTAACTGGTACAGCTAATCTTCTACGGGACGTTTGAGAATTTCACCGTCTTAAATAAAAATATAATTTATCCACATTGCAAGGAACATTTTATAATAATGCCCATCATGTTATTTCAGAGGACTTGTTTCCCCGAAGTCTGTATTTATTAAATCATTGCACTTGATCTGGTTGTTGGCCTACAATAATATTGTAATTTTGCACTTAATGAAAACAATGTGCAAGCATATTTCAAATAGTGCTATGTGTTATTTGACTTTAGATCTGAATGATTAATTTGGAAATCATCAGATCCAACAGAGCCATGTTGCGCCTGCCACTCACAGTTTGCTATTTTATTGAATAAGTGTGATTAGCAGAACGAGAGATTTCATCTTTTGGCACAAGTAACTACAGTGCTATTCACTTTCATTCATATTTACATATACTCACATCTATATATATATATATATATATATTATATAAAATATTATATATATATATATATATATATATATTTATATATATGTATGTATGTAATGTATGTATGTGTATTAAAGACATGGTCGCCAGCATCCTTCCTGCTGATTTTCATCATCCAGTTCTGGAATCCTGGGTTGCAAAGCTGACCGTGTTAATCCCCAAAATTTCTGGGGCAACATATCTTTCTTAGTTGCTGTAAACTTCCAGCCCATATGGCTTCCACAGGTACGGCACTGGGCTATAGTCCACGCAAATCTGCAAAATATTTTGCACCAAAATGAGAAATCTGTAAGTGAACCATTTGCAGATATAAATCAAAACTGGCTTTTTTTTGTGAGGATCCCAGTAACAGTTCATACCTCTTACAAGACAATTTTATTTTCATTCAATTGTTTCTCCATTTTCACATTTATCAAAAAATTAAGTATTTTTAAATGGAGCTGAAACCAAAAGAATTGCACATTACTACTTCTGTTCTAACAAAGTCAGATGTACAAAATTAAATTTTGTAATTTCATTGACAGGATTTTTAAACTTGCTACAGGGCCCTAATTTGTTTCTTCTGGTTCATCCATAAAACACTCCACACTTGCGATTTCCACAATTCCCCCCGCCAAACAAAACCACCCCTGTTCTACATATCATTTTCAGAAAAGTATTTATTTAATATTTTCTACATCAGTGCAGATATCCTCCAGTGATTTATTTGCTCTATGCTTAAAGGTTTTGATCAATTGAATATTTCCTTCTTCAGATGCTGAATCCTCCATTATCTAGGCAAGTCATACTTTTGTGTCACAGTAAATACAAGTAGGTGGTTTAGGATCTTATTCCACTTTAATAACCCAAAAATTTACTTTCTTCAATGCGGTATTTGTTGTGGCTTCCAAACCCTGCAGAAACTCAGACAATATTGCTTGCTCAATATGAATAAACACCGGCATTTAAATAAATGTAATTCTTTTGATTAGAGCTCTGCAGAAAATGAAGTCAAACGTATTTTCAGTGCTACATAATGGAATATGGTCAATACTATCAAATGGTGGAGTGCTACTGTCATGATACTAACATTGGACATTGACAAATAATAAAATAAAATGATTGAAATGAATTAGACAGAGTAGAACAGGGACACTTTGTATTTCACCAACTTCAATAAATGACGTAGTTAACTAAGAGATTACCCAGGGAACCAGCTATGCTGAGTTGATGGTCGACCAATTAAGTTCAGGTTGTTAGCTTTATACACGGTGAGAGTTTCATGTACATAACCATGAGGATTCACATAGGCAGCCATGGGTCCATACAAGGATAAACTTAAAAAAAAAATGGATAAGAACTAGTCAAGCAGTGAATAACTATGCAAACAAATAAAAACATACAATTCCTGAAGTAGTTCAGCTTCTACAATAATTGGAGTTCAGCTTTTCACCATATATATCAATAACTTGGATATAAGAAGAAATTCAGATGATGCTAAATTAGAAGTCACAGTTAAGTGTGTAAATGAGACCAGGAAGTTACAAAATGACAGACAGCCCAAGTGAGTGGTCAAAACTAAGGCAGGAGGAGTTTAATGTGGGAGGTACGAGGTCACCCAATTTGGATGAGAAAAATTGGAATATTAATAGAGACACACAAATCATTAAAAGCTAATGAGCAGGTACATAAAGTAATGAAAAAGTATAACAGAATTTGGCTTTCATCTAAGGATGTTGGAATTAAAAGTGATGTTTCAGTTGTTTACAGTCTTGGTTAGATCCCATCTGGAATATAGTGTTCAGTTTTGAGCGTTGCACCACAGGAAGGATATATTAGCCTTGGAGGGGTTCAAGCACGGATTCACCAGAATATTGGGGCTTGAATAATTAAATTATGAGGACAGGTTGCATTAGCCTAGTTTGAGTTAAAATGTTGGGGGGGTGCAATCTCATCAAGATGCTTAAAAGAGCAGGATTCAATACAGTAGATAGAAAGGGCCATTTCCTTTGGAGGGGTAATCCAGAACAAAGGAATATAATAATGTTATTTAGGAGTGAAATGAGAAAAGAATAAAATGGTAACGGAAGTCTGGAACCTTCTCCTTAAGGGATGTGGAATTAATCAATTGACATTTAAAACTGAGATCAATAATTTTTTGTCAGGCAAGAAAGAGTCTCAAGGGGATAGGGAGCAAAGACACAAAGGGTTGAGTGTAGATCAGCCATGATCTAATTGAATGGCAAAATAGATTCAAGAGACTGAATGGCCTACCCCTGTTCCAGAACAAAATGGTCATACTTATTAGGTTGTTGCAGTAATAACCACATGCTAACTGTTAAAAGAATGTTTTGAATATATAAGCACATCTATGAGCCGGAGAATACAATTTCATAATAGGAGGCACTTGTGCCTTGTAGGGATAACTTCAATATTAATTTACAGTGACTGAACATGTTTTAAAAAAAGTTTTATTTTATAAACTGATGTTTTGGGATTTCAATTCCATGATTTTTCCCACTATTGTATGAAAGCTGGATATTACTCTTAGCTTTAGTAGCACTAGGGTTGGTGCTGGAATGTTGTAGAATTAAGGTGAGGTGGCTAGTGTTTGGCAACATTGGGGAATTGTGTGGTCTAGTAATGCTGTGGAGATGAACTGGAGGATGAAATATGAATAATTCATGGATGGATTGTAGGTATTTGGAAACAGGGGTAGGACTTCATTTTTGACCCTTTGAATGACACCTTTGGAACATGATAGAGGTTTCAGTAATTGCATAATTATTAAAAATTGCACCAAGACCATGAATAAATGGCATTCAATAAAACTGAACCTAAAAACTTCTGTATAATGAAACAGATCCACATTAGGACTTCAACATTATCAACATTCTTCCTTCTGCATAATCGTGATTTCACTTCAGCATTGTGCACAGCTCAAGGATCGCGTGCCTTGTTACAAAATTAAAATCCTACCGTGACTACGTCAAAAGGAAAACTTACCTGAAAATATCATTTTTGGTGGTTATTTCTGTGTGGTAACATCTTTTACAACAAAGTGACGTACACTGTAAATGAGATATTAGTGAAGATTTTAATTCTAAGCAGATTTAACAAAAACATTACAGAAGGCCTGCACTCAAGATATATATCTTTACTGTAGAATACGGCAATTCCTGTTATTTATGCTACGCATTGCAGTGCATAAAAAACATTTTCTCCTGTCTTCTGGAAACTAACTTATTTGAGGCTCTGGAAAGGAGCACCAGCAGCCATCACGCACTTTATCTAATTGGCCATTTTCCATGACAGTTTCTGATTACATTGTTCTGGTGATCCGATTTATTGAACACCAACTGCTGATGCCCACTGGCCATTTGTGCACGTGCGCTCGGCCTGCACCCCATCTGTAAGCACATGACCACTGACATTATAGGCATGTTCCCATCAGCTGGTGCCAATACTGGTTTGTGCCTGTGCCATCCAGTGTGTCACTGGGCTATGCACTCGCTGCTCCTCTCTCCTTCCTCCACTGCCTGTCTAGTGTGCCGCTGGCCTGAGCCCTTGCCGCCTCTTGCTCACTGCTCCTTTCCCGAACTCTCGCCGCCCCTCTCCCTTCCCTCCGCCGCCTCTCACTTGCCGCCCGTTTCCTAGGCACTGGTCAGATACCGAGGAAACAGCCCTGTACATTGTCCCATTATACACTCCCAGGAAAGATATAACAGGGATTAGAATTTTTATTATTCTTTCATGGGATATGGACATCACTGGCAAGGCCAGCATTCATTGTCCATCCTTAATTGGCCTTGAGCTGAGCGGTTTGCTAGACCATTTGAGAGGGCAGTTAAGAGACAACCACATTATTCTGGGTCTGGAATCACATGTAGGCCAGACCAGATAAGGATTGCTGATTTCCTTCCCTAAAGCTCATTAGTGGACCATGTGGGTTTTTAATGGCAATCACCATTACTGAGTTTAGCTTTTAATTCCAGATTTTATTAATTGAATTTAAATTCCACCAGCTGCCGTGGTGGGATTTGAACTCGTGTCCCCAGAGCGTTAACCTGGGCCTCTGACTTTACCCAGTGACATTATCACTACACCACCATCTCTCCTTGATACAGAGTAAAGTGGCACGCTATCCATTCTTATTTTTTTTTAAAAAAGCATTTTTTTTTAATAAAAGAGGATATAGTATTGTTTGCAGCTTTGAGTTCAAGGTGTAATTCTTTTCTGGTTGAGTTTTATCTCTTATTTTTGATGCAGGTAGCTGCTGGGGAAATTGCTCCAAGTGATGTCACTGGCGCTGCAACTGTGTGTGTGTGGGGAATGCACCCTCTGCAGCTGTGGCATCACCAAACTCAGCCTTTGCTGCATGGACACTGGTTTCATCAATGGTATCAGTTGAAGGGCTGCACCATTTTTAAAGCCTTTATACAGATAGAATTGTTTTCCTTAGCTGATGCAATACAGTATAAGTTACTAGCTAGACTGATTAAATGCATAATTATAGTTCATTACAGTAAAATTCAATCTTTTTAGCACTTACTTTGTCCATCAGATCCAATTCACAACGCAGCCGCTGAATGGCACTACCGATTTTTAGAAGCTCTATTCTTAAGCCATCATCAATAGGTAAACAAGCAGCAACTCTGTAAGAAAAATCTAAACACAGTAATTAATCATTTCTGTTGATTAAATAATTATTCACTCCCCTCCATCCCCAAAGTCCTTTTATCTACTCAATAGACACAAATTTAAATCTTCTAGACTGGATACTTATTGGAAGAGCCATGAATATTTTTATGGAAGTAACTACAGCAATAAGTTCATTACAGTTTCTTTTACTGTTTAAACTGAAATTGTTAACCACAATATTAACCCTCCCAACATGGTTAAACACACTGAATTAAGTTATTTTTTTCCCCCAAAAACTGCACTGATCTGTATGAAAGAAAAGCTTGTTGAAGCTGAAGGATAAAGCTAACTTTGGATTTATGTGAAAAAAAAGACAATTAATTCTTACCTACAGGATTTGAGGGAAGTGAATCATCTTTGAGATTTTCATCCCACTCACGAAGCTGTACTTTCATTCTTTCCATTAATATTTCCTATATATGGACAAAAGTAAAAACTGCATGCACCAAAAGATCATTGGTCACACTTTAGAAAATGCTTTACAAAACAGTTCTTTTAATGAACACCATTATAACGTGTCTGAATTATCTCCTCCCAATAGTCCTATTCGTTTTCTCTATTTAGAGCATTTTACAACAATTGCTCTACATTCTTCTTGCTGTAAGGAACTAAATCAGGAGAGACAAGCTTTTTGGCAAAAAAAATTCTCCCTGTTAATTTTCTCTTTTCCCATTTCATCTTGAAAGAGTTGACCCCATGCAAAGACGTTGTTCCCCAACATGCCTCTGCTACCTCATTAAAATTGCCTGTACTTGTGCAAGCTTGGACAATGAATTCTGGCAGACCATTTAATCACAGAGCATCAAATGCAAGTTTTAATCCATGGCAACCAGGCATCCACAAATATGGACTTATGTAGGGGTATAATTGTCAGGATATGGTAGAGTGATTTAGGAAAATTCACTTGGGAGCATACAGAAGCACCGCGTTAAAGAATTTTAAAATAGTACATTAACACATCTCCTTGGTGTATTTAAATGGAAAACCTCCCAATGTTTGGAAAACTGTTTAGCAACCTAAACATAAATTTCAGTTTATCCTGATCAATACATTTCTTCGAAATAATATATTTGAGGTCTAGACCTGAAAGGGGATAAAATATAACCAGAATGTTACAATAAATAATATATTAAATCATAAAAAAATTGAACTTGGTGGCTCGCACAATGGTGATTTAAGCTTTTACGAGAATGGGCCCGATCCTTCTGAGACAGTGAATATCTGATTAAGGGTGCACTTATACCCCAACTTCATTGTGGTTTGCTTGTGTTGCAAAAATTCTCTCTAAACACCAAATTGTTCTCTCTGCCTTCATTTTAGCCCCTAACTTCACATCAGTATCTCTTCAAATACATTTTTTCAGAGGTGTTTTTCACCTCTTCTATCCGCTTTCATTACTGCCCCTCGCTATCTTGCTCTCCTATATTTTATGCTTTTTTTAAGCCTTTTTTTTCTGTTTCGAAGGACAGTGAAATTAACATATTAGGGCTCAGGTGAATGGCTGAGCTAGAAGCATCAGCAGGCAGAGACTCAAGCAGCAGTTAGAAACAGTAGAATCAGGGCTCAAGTGGGTAGCCGGATTAGAGATGGTCGTGGTCTCTGGGACAGTGGGAAGCAATGTTCATGATGCAACCATATATTGGGGATAGAGTCCAAATGTCCTCTTTTGGTCTCAGCTAACTGTGAGGATTAGACTAAGCCTTTAAGATTAATCAGGTGCTTGAAGATGGACTATTTTTCTGCTTCTATCCCAGTAGAGAGTCATAGATAAATGCTTTTAAACATTCTAGCAGCTTGTCTCAGCACCTTTACTAGGCTTCAATACGAACAAATGAAAATGGAAGACAGGAAAAAACATAATTTGGTCCATTCAATCTATCCCATTTAGTTAGCAGACAACAGATTGGACATTACTGCCTTAAGCAGACAGATCCTTCAGCTCTAGGACACCCCTGAGCCCTGCCCAGAATGATAGGACAAGTCTCATCACTTTGTTGGCTGCAGCATGTGAAATTAGTTTAGAACATTTCAACTTAATCTGAAGTAGGAACAACCTCACAGCAATCATACGCAGATAGCTGACTTGTGACCAAAAACACAAAGCCGCCATAAGACGTTAAGGCACATAGAAACTTATAGAATCGAAGAAACTTACAGCACAGGAGTTGGCCTTGGTGGTACAGTGTAGAGAACTTTACACTGTTTATATTCTGATTTAGGGATTCTTCACGCCAAAAATCGGTAACTAAAATGAAACAGCATTCCACTTTGCAATACTGACATCTGTCGTTTTGATTACTAAAAAAGTCCATGAAGGAAACTTAGATTTATACTTACTGCATCATACAAAGAGTATACCCATGGAGGCCACCAAGTCAGATTTGCACAGTGGAACTTTCTCTAAAGAGAGCAAACAATGAAAATTAAAACTTGTGAAAGCTTTTGTAAAATGAGTTCACAAAACAAACTTTTGGTAATTGATAAGATTACTAAGGCAACATAGAGCTTTGGAGCTCTACTGGATCGGCTCACATGTTACTGATCTCAGCCACCCTTCTATGGGGACATGCCAATGGCAGGTCTCACATTTGAAGGGTACCCAAGAGAAAGCAATACCGAAGAGCAATTAGTGGCCCACTCTGGCTAGTTTAAAAGCAATCATGGGAGCAACTTGATACTTCACCACAGTCACTAATTTGTTGGGGAAGCATAAAAATCAATCATAATCAACTGCAATATTTAAAAAATGCATCAATTTCACATTGTGCCTGTTTTTGAAAAATGAAAGAGCAGAGCATAAAAAGACATGAGCAATGGTTTCGATGTCTGCTATCAGATCATCTTAACGGGGCTCAACGTCTTTATAGCCTTATCTGAAATGAACTCTCTTTGCAAATTAGTGTTTGAGCCAAATACAGTAGGTGCTTAATGGGGCAAAATTGCACCATCTTTTAACTTTTGAAATGTAAAATTTATTGATTCTTTAACATTGCAACAATATTCAGAGGTCAAGGAGTTTCTTAAATAGTGCACAGTATTGCTCTTGAAGGCTTCCAATTCAGCAAGGTGGGCACCCCTTCCAAAAAGTTGACAGGAGTATATGAGGTGAGCCCAGGATGACTCTTCAACCGGCAAAGCAGCAAGTCTCCATTAACAGTTCAGATCACAAATTCAGAACATTGTAGATGCAAACCCAACCTCCTCTGATCACTCCCATCCCAACAGATGATAGAAAATATATCGCTTTGATCACTCAGATTCAGAGAAAAGGCTATACTTGTACAACTATATATTTAAAAAAATTCAATTCCTATTTAAATATATTTTTCCTTAAAAGTCTTAGTTTACCATGCTCAGATAAACCTCACTGAATGCAAATTACTGGGCTGTATGTTACACAGATAAAGAATGTGAATAAACCAAGTTTATTTGTACACGCTGCATTTGATCTAACTGAAAGAACATTGTAAAGGCAGTAGAGGTAGGGAAAAACAGCATGCAAACTGAAATAACACCCCTCCCCCCAACTGATCATGATACTGTTTATCTGGATTTTTAAAATTCAAAAACATGTAGAATCAGGGAACAAGCAGCAGAATGGATAGCGAGCTGGCAACAAAAGAGAGCACAGAAAGTAGGGGTTAAAAGTAATTACTCAGACTGTCAAAAGGTCAGAAATGGAGTTCAAAAAAGATCGGTGCTGGAGCCACTCTGGTTCACGCTTTACGTTCATGTCTTGGGATCTGCACGTATAAGTTTCAGGATTACACCAATTTGATGGGTGTCATTAATACAGAGGACTGTGGTAAAATACAGGAAGACATCAATAAACTTAGAGAATGGATATGTAATGGCAAATGAACTTTGTTGTAGACAAGTGTGATGTGGGACATTTTGGTTGGAAGAATAAGGAGGCCATACTCTTTGGAAAGTAACTGTCTACATGGGGTGGCAGGGCAGAGGGACCTGGGTATACAGATACACAAATTGCTACAAGTAGCAACTCGGATTAATAAAAAAAGCAAGGTAAGCATTGAGATACATTACTAGAGGGATGGTGTTAAAGATATTACAAAACTCTCACATTAGATGGGGAATTTAAAATGTTAAAGTGTTAATTCCAAATTAGCGCTATAAAAATGACTACTTGACATAAAAATGGCTGCTAAATTGAATTGTTGTCAATATGTATAGAGTACACAAGAGTCCTTCAGACTTTGTAAATTGGAAAACAGCCAAATTAACCACCTGCTCTTCCAGACTTGGAGAGTTATAAACCGAGGTCACTCGCAGATAAGGACTATGTTTTTCTGAAACACAATACACACTGACAAGTCTGTTTTTAATTCCGCTGAACTTTCTCAAAAAGGCAGTCAGAAAATGTCAGTCAGCCTTTTTTAAAAAAATCTCAGCTGAACTGACTTTAAAATACACATCATTAGCTGAGACAGGTCAGCCAGCCATCTTTGGATACATGGGTCAAGTTCTTCGAGAATTCCCCAACAGGTTGAGACAAAGGCACTTCAAATCTAACATAATCATTTTGGATTGTGAGTATAATCTTTTAAAATCAATATTTGACTATCCAATAACATTTCTGACTACGGTGGATTCAAAAATTTCATGTATTTTAAAACATTGGCATGTTATGATTAGCTTTAGTTACCACCTATACTCCTTTGTATAAGCTGTAATCTATAATTGGTATCAATAAAAGACATGTATTAATGAAGCATACAAGGGGTTGTATTCTCAAATCTATTTTATCTTGAGAACCCACATATATAATCATACTACTCTAGAAATCTGAGTTAGACTCCTATGGGCTGATATTGGGGAATTCCACAATAATTCATTCTGCACTAACATATCTCCATTTATGTGCTGTCCTAAGATAACTTTGCTAAATTAGAGACTCCTGGGGGAAGAGAACTTTTTATTTGAGGATCCAGGCTAAGACAATGTCCCTTTAATATTTGGAAATTTCTTTCAGTTGAAGTTCTAAGCTAGCAATAAGTTCTAGGGAAAAGGTTTACCTTGCCAGAGACTAAAGATTCTAGAACCGTCAACAATAGAAGTGAAAAGCAGAGGTTATATTAAATTTATATAGGACCTTGCACCATACTTCTGAGCATTATGAACAGTTCTGGTTGCCATATCAAAAATAATTTTGAGGCACTGGGAAAGATACAAAAAAGATTTACAAGAATGATGCCAGAATTGAGGTAGAGCTATTATTAAAGATTGAACAGTCAAGTACCTTTTTCTCTAGAAAAGACTGATGGAGATCTGTAAGACTTAGAATGTTTCCATTTGTAGGAGGGGTCAGAACTAGGGACCATAAGATAGTCAATAGTGAATCTAATTTGGAATGCAGGAGTAGTTTCTTGAGCCAGAGCGTGGTTAGAATGTGGAACTCACTAATAGGAGCAGTTGAGATGTATTGCATTAATCCATTTAAGGGGAATCCAGATGAACACACCAGAGAGAAAAGGAGGATATGCTGATGGGGGTAGAAAAGGAGTGGGAGGAACTTAGTGCGGAGCACAAACATCGAGAGCTCTGACAAAAGGTCATCAACTTGAAATGTTGGACTGAATTTTACCAGCCCCTGGGTGGTGGAAACGGAGACAGGGTGGCCAGTAAAATAGTGGGGAACCACATCAGGATGTCTCCCTGTCCTGCCCCCAGGGAAGTTTCAACAGCAGGCAGTGAAGTGGCTCAGCTGTTCATCTGACAGAGGCCAGCAGCTAATTTTCATAATTAAGGCCCCAGTTATGTGCCATATTATGGGGCCATCAGAATTTTGGCTATGGTGGGGGGGGGGCCACCAATACCTAAAGATGCAGTGGTGGGATGAAAGTCGACCCCAGCAACCCCCGAGGGGTTTCAGCTCCATCCTGCAGGGCGAACTACCCTCAACCCCCTAAATATTAATTTTTTTACACACCTGTCCTTCTAGGTCTCATGCCTGCCTGCGCAGCACACAATTCACCTGGTGGTGCGTCTGGGGCTTCAGAGCTGCCAGCCCTCTGGTTTGGACAGCAACATCAAGTTCCCGCCTGCTACCCTTAATTGGATGGTGAGCCTGTAGGTGGCCAATTAGGAGGCCACTGATGGTAAAATGGCTGAGCCGGTCCCACTCTGGTAAGTACAGGCTCAGGGCCTATTTTTTGGCTCACCACCAAAGTCCTGAAGACTGTGGTAAAATTCAACCCCTTAAACTCTGTTTCTTTCACCACAGATGCTGCCTGGCTTGCTGAGTATTTTCAGCATTTTCTGTTTTTATTACAGACATAGACCTGTTGGGCCAAATGGCCTGCTTATTGATGCAAATACTATGCAATACGCAAAGAGTATCAATCACAAGTTGCATGTTCTGCTGAGTTAACATTCCAGAAACAGAAACTTTTCATTTTCAATATTGAGTCAATAACTGTATGAAGTCTGTCATTAATAAAAATTAAATCATTCGAAACAGTTCAAGATCTGCTTCTCATTTGCTAGTGAAGATGGTTGTTTTTACAGTGATACCTTTAGACAGAATATAGAACCAACCTTCTGGTATTTTTTCCACCATCTCTGATTTTGTTTTAACCGGCAAGCAGGGGGCTTATTTGAGACAAACATGTGAAGTCTGTTAAGTGAATTAAGCTGCACTCCTGATATGCTTGAAGGGAGGACCCATTCTGGTAGGATCTGAACCTTTGCCACCCGAACTCTAGGAACAAATTAAAGTAGCACTTGTTAGCATACAATAAATTGCCTCTGTTGTGATGATAACCATAAATTGCAGAATGGGCAAGGGAGGGAAATGAAAAGGAAGCGTTCTGTCATTTTACACCTGATACCACACAGACGGGATTTAAAAAAACAGGCAAGAAAAATACAAGTAGTATCATACTTGAAGGCCTGGGAGTGGGTTCAGAACCTGCAGCAAAATTTTAATCTCCACAAAAATATACATTTACAGGAAAATGAAATGAAGCTACTCTATGTTGCACACTAATAGCATCTTATACACCTGAAAGAGGCAAGTAGCGACACCACCAGCTTTATACAATTTGCACTGTGTACCAGAGTTCTCGAAAGCAAGTTGATAGGCCACTCCTGCTGCTTCCTTTTAAAAAGCAGCTTAAGGACTACCAAAACATTAAGAACCTATTACATATTCTGAATGCTCCTTCTTAATCTGTCTGTAGACTTTGATGTGGCTGTCCACATGACCCTCCTCCAAAGCCTCTTATCCATTATCTATGTGGGTGGGACAAGACTCACCATATTTCATTTTTATCTATCCAGTCATAGGCAATCACTTGCAATGGTTTGTTATTCCTGCTCCAACACCGTTATCTCTGGGATTCCCACAAAAATATAACCTTACACCTGTCCCATTTCTTAACTGCTTGCTACCTCTTGCTGGCATCTTTAGAAAACATGTCAGGTTCAAAAGGTACACTGACGACATCTAGCTCCACCTCACAACCATCTCTCCTGACTACCTCAATGGCTCCAAATTGTCACACTGCTTGCCCAACAGCTAGTACTGGAGGATCAGATATTTTCTCTAAATATTGGGAAGACCTAATCCATTGCCTTCAGTCCCTGTCACAAACCCCATTCCATTGGCACAGATTCTATCCTTTTCCCTGGCAAATGTCGGAAGCTAAACCAGACTGCTCATAATTCTGGTGTCATATGAGACTCCAAGATGTACTGCTGATCACACATCTGCAGCATCACCAAGACGGCCAATTTCCATTTGCACATCTTGTGACTCCGCCTCTCCTCCAGCTCCCCATTTCCTGCTGAAATCCTCAGCCATGCCTTTGTTACCTGTAGCCTTAACTATTCGAAAGCACTCTTGGCTAGCCTTCCATCTTCCACCCTCAATAAGCTAAAGCTCATCCTAAACTCTACTGCCCATATCCTAACTTGCACCATGTTCCAATCATCCATCATCCCTGCACTTGTTAAGCTACAATAGCTCCTGATTAAGCAACACCTTGATTCTTATCCTTTTCAAATTCTTCTGCGTCCTCATCCTTTCCCATCTTTTTAACCTCTTCCAGCCCTACAACCCTCCAAGATATCTTGCATTCTTCTAATTTTGGCTTTTTGAGCATCTCAGATTTCAATTGCTCCACCATTAGTGGCCACGTCTTCAAATGTTAAAGCCTAGGCTCTGGAATTTGCTCCCTAATCCTCACTAGCTTTCTTTCTTCCTTCAAGGTGCTCCTTAAAACCCACCTCCTTGACCAAGCTTCCAGTCATTTGCCCTAATACCTCAAGTTGTTGCTTAGAGTCAAATTTGGATGATGTCCGTGAAGTGCCTTGGGACATTTCAGTCTTTAAAGGTGTTGTATAAGTTGTTGTTGCATGTTAACCATAAATCTGCCAATATTTGGAAATGGAAAAACTGTCAGGGATATTATCAACTCATGAGAAAAGTATCCACCAAAACAACTTGCAAATGAGCTTTTGGGCAGAGAGAAAAAATAAGGCTGGTGACAGCCAATTCAAAAATACTCATTACTATAAAATCAAGATAACCAATAATTTGTTGTTTTTGGCTGGTTATACTTCACATGCTAGGGTAATTTCTGCTTTCTATTGTCCACAGATAACAGAATGGATCTGCTTGTCTGCAAACAAAAGCTTAACTGTAAGCAACTCTCACTGAATGTTGAGCAGGATATTGGTATACACCATATATTTAATGTGGGCCACAATGTACTGTCTTTTTCTAAATCATGAACTAGTTAGTGGGGTATTGGCTACACTCAGGCAATTCATTCAAATAACCAATTTTCAAGTGAACCAGCTAGTGAACCAATTGGCCAATTACCTGTGAGAAGAACTACAATCAAGGCCGATCCCACCTTCTCTCAAGATCCAGTAATGCACACTGCTAGCAATAACTGCTGGGCATTGGTCGGTAGTGGGGCACATGGTGAATTTCCTATTTCCTAACTGAGTGCTGTGACAATAATGCCAGCACTCTCGACTCTCCACCACTTGTGATTAGCTAAATCAGCACATCAAGCATGAACATTATTGTCCTAACCAGGTGTGTCATCAGGGAAGCTTTTAAACTAAGCTATTTTAATATTAGACATAAATGCACATGGTAAATCTTTGCAGTGGTAAAGTTTGTATGAGCATCTTTTATTTTTAATTTGGATTTCTGCACTGAAAGGTAGTCGATAATTAATGGATATTCCAAACATTTAGAGAAACACTAACAACGAAAACTGGAAATTTAACAATATCAGTGTTTGCTCTTAGCATTTACAGTATTATTCAGGCACTAACTGTACCACTTTTGAACAGAAATCACTCAGAGGCAAAGATCAAGAGTGGCAAGGCAGCCTGAAAAATTACCATCTTACCCATCAGTTTGAGTTCTTGTTTCAAGAACTTTAAACCTCTGACGCCCAATAGCTTTCACTTTTACAGTTTCAATGCCATATTCTTGCTCCTCCCTAAATTCATAAATCTCTGCTGTTGTTCCAAACTCTGGAGCTTGGTCAGAAGGATCACTAAGAAAGAAAACATATGAGCATTAAGACAGTAGAATGGATACTTTATTTCAGCAAAAAAAACTCAGGAGAAAATTCAATTTAGGTCTACAATGGGCAGTGGGATAAATGTATCATTGCTCTGTTTCAAGAGTTTTGCGTATAATGCATTTCAATGGAGCAGTTGTTGTTAAACTATATTCATGGAAAGTAATGCAGCAGAAACTGCTACCAGAGTGGTCTTCAACCTCTGAGATCTGGGTTCAAAGCCTGCCTGAACTGATGGAACGAACGTTGCCTTTGGGTCCAAAGTGAAATGAATTGACACTGGGTGCCTGAAATTGAAGGCTCAATTCCCTAGTTTGGTCTAGTTGAGTGGAAAAAAAATTAGTAAATAAAAGGAAACTAAAGGACCACTTGTTGCAGTATATCCTTGCTTTTCTCAGTAGATAAAGAACTTTGGCTGGATATTAAGATCGAAGAATTACTGAGGCTGGGGGGGTGGAGGGTCAGAGTTTCAGATGGGAAATCTGAAAGCCTGAGTTTCCCTGCATGTTGTGGAGTTTTAATTTCACACTTCATAGCATGCACTTTTTGTCCAAAACAGATTCCCCACGAATAGGTTAATCTGCTTGAAAGGACTGGCTTCCTTTTGGGTGGGAGAACTCTGGGGCAGGTCGCAGGATCAGGTAGGTCCAACCCACAACCTCCTCCTGGGCTACAAGCAGTGCTGTAAAGGCACTTAATTTCTCCCCGAAGCTGGCCTCACCTCCCTTCAGCTGTGGGAAACTCAGCTGGCCACAGTTAAATCTGCAATACAGGTTAAAGCAAGAGGCTGCTAGCCTCATTAAAACATTTAATGCCAATCCACCTCCTGGGTACTAAGATGCACAAGGACATACATCCAAAAGTCATCGATCCCTTCCCTTCACCCCACCCGGGCCATCAGTACCTTGCTTGTCCTGCTTTCTACCCTTAATTAGCACATTCCTTGGATAATATCACCACCTTCAACACCTCTTTGTCCTTTTGTCTATGACATCTTTTGGCTATCTCCACCTATCACTGGCCCTTTATTCAGCTCTACCTGTCCCACTCTCCCCCCCTTAAACCAGCTTATATTTCACCTCTTTTCTATTTTTACTTAGTTCTGTTGAAGAGTCATACGGACTTGAAACTTTAACTGTGTTCCTCTCTGCAGATGCTGCCAGACCTGCTGAGTTTTTCCAGGTATTTTTATTTTTGTTTTGGATTTCCAGCATCCACAGTTTTTTGCTTTCATCTTTTAGTTTAGTTTGGTTCCTACTCCGTGTCCTGCCTCCATTAAGTCCAGAAATGGGCAGCTTTGGAGGTGGGTTTGAGATTTCTTAAATTTTACCCTCATGCTCAACTGCAGCCCACCAGTTTATGGGCATTAAAAATGTAGCCCTTTGTGTGTGTCACATTTGCTCATAATATCCATTCACTAATCATAACATCGCTCCTGGTGCTACCAGGCACAAAAGTAATGTCATCATTATGTGGATAAACTACAAAATGTTTTTGCTGGTTAAAATTTCATGTGGCACAAATTTCATGGGTACATTAAGATGAAGGTAAATTTCATGCTATATGTGCAAGTTTTTAGGCAGAATACATTCACATAAATAAACGTTAAATTACAGAAAATGGCAGGAAATAAGAAATATGTTAATTTCACAGTTATACTGCATTGTTTTCTAGAAAGTTTGACCTGAAACAAAACTTGTAGCATATGTGCAACCTAACACCTGGATTTACAGCTGTCAGTTTATCACTTGGAAAAGTTAAGCAGGACAGTGATGGACAAAAGTCATATTCTGTTTTCATTTTGTGGGATTCTGGATTTTTTACTTGTAAATTGCTAATCACATTCCGTAACTTTGTTTTCTACGATAACAGAAAACTAGTGGCTTTCCCTATAATGTGCTATTCCCTATTTTCAGGTCGATTGATTTTGCACATTAGCTTGGCCCAGTTGGTCACACTTATCTGTGAAGTAAAAAATGCCAGTTCCAAACCTATTTCAGTATTTGGGAGCATTAATCAGGCTGTCATTTCAATGCAGTACTGATGGAGTCTTGCTATTCTTCGGATGTGACAGTAAACCAAAACTCTAGCTGCCTGTTCTTGTGATTGCAAATTCGATTGACATCATTTGAAGGGGAGAAAGGAATTCTCTCAGTGCCCTGGCCAATGCTCCTCTTTTAATCAACACCACCAAAATAAAACCTCACAGTTCATTTCATTGTTTATCTTGTTGCTGTTTTAAGAACTTGCTGCGTTTATCTACGTAACAATCATTGCATTTCAAAGTAATTAATTATACCCAAAGCACTTTGGAACATTTCTGATTGGTGAGGCACAATGTAACTGCAAGTTTCGAGAATCATGCATACTTTCATTCTTTTCTTAAATGGTATTTGTTCTAGTTTTATAATTTTCTGCCTTCAGATCTTAAAAAAAGAAAAAACAGCCAGCTATAAAAGCTAGATGAATGCAGAAGGAAATTATTCTGAGCTAAGAGGCTGCTCTGAACACACAACTTCAAAAGTAGATTATATCTTGCTTAAATACAATGATTCAGCTGGGAAACATTAAGCACAGTAACCAAAATAATTTGCTCATAAGCAACGTAAGTTTTTATAATGATTTTGAAGAACCATCACATAGCCTGCTTTTTCAGTAATTTGTGAAAGGATTTTAGGTGTCAAACGGACTGTGGTGGTTTGCCAGTTTATTTCATAGATATTTTTTCCTTCAAGTTACGTAAAGCATCTGTTCTGTAATTTGTGGAGTCCCATTAAGTAATTAAAAAGTGATCAGCTATTAAAGCTTATTGAATGTACAAGAAATTAACCTGTAGGCAAGGACACCAAATGTCCTGTCTTTTTGAATCAGGTTTCGCATCATGGATACTTCCTGAGGACGAAAGAGCTGCAGTGGTAAGGTCTGCCCAGGAATCAGAATAACCGCGATATGAGGGAGAACCGGGAAGGTTGGACAACTATCTTCATCATGCACGGTCCGGCCGTGAAACTCCTCCATTTCAGTCCCCAAGTACTAAGGAGCAAAAGAATGTTGATTATACATTTAAAATTAAACTTACATTCTAAACTTTATTTTTCTAATGTACTGATCACAAGATTTAACATTAAAGATGCACCTATTCATGAACATGTTAACAAACATTCCTGCATTGAGGAAATTTACATTTTTTGCAGTTTGCAGATAAAAATCAGATCATTTTTTTGTCTGTTGCATTTCCTGGTAATGTTTGGACAAAATCAGCATATTTTTTCACTTACATTAAACCTTTTAAACAGGAGTTGGTCAAAGGCAATAAGACTTGCTCCCTGCCTAGTTTATGGTTCACCAGGGAGATGGTGGTGCAGTGGTAATGTCACTGGGCCAGCAACCAGAGACCCAGGCTAATGCCTAGGGGACACTGTTTCAAATCCCACCATGGCTGGTGGAATTTAGGTTCAATTATTTCAACTTTTTAGAGTCAGAGTTATACAGCACAGAAACAGGCCCTTTGGCCCATCATGTCTGTGCTGGCTATCAAGCACCTAACTATTTTAATCCCATTTTCCAGCACTTGGCCCGTAGCACCGCATGCCATGGCGTTTCAAGTGCTCATCTAAATACTTCTTAAATGTTGCGAGGGTTCCTGCCTTAACTAGCCACTCAGGCAGTGTATTCCAGATTCCATCCACCCACTGGGTGAAAAGATTTTCCTCAAATCCCCTCTAAACCTCCTGCCCCATACCTTATATCTATGCCCCGTGGTTACAGACACCTCCGCTAAGGGGAAAAATTTCTTCCTATCTACGCCCCTCATAATTTTGTAAACATGGACAAAACAGCTGAACTCCAGAGGCGAGTTGACAGTAACTGTCCTTGACATCAAGGCAGCATTTAACTGAGTTTGGCATCAAAGAGCCCTGGCAAAATTGAAGTCAATGGGAATTAGGAGGAAAACTCTCCAATGGTTGGAGTCATACCTAGCACAAAGGAAGGTGATTGTGGTTGTTGGAGGCCAATCATCTCACTCCTAGGCGATCGCTGCAGGAGTGTGATGGAATACTTTCCACTTACCTGGGTGAGTGCAGCTCCAACAACACTCAAGAAGCTTGATGCCACCCAGGGTGAAGCAACCCATGATTCGCACCCTACTCTGTCCACCACCAATGCACAGTGTGTACTATCTACACTGTACTGCAGCAACTCACCAAGGCTCCTTCGACAGCACCTTCCAAACCCACAACCTCTACCACTTAGAAGGACAGGGGCAGCAGACGCCTGGGAACCACTATCTGCAAGTTCCCCTCCAAGCCCTGTACTATCTTGGCTTGGAACTATATTGCCGTTTCTTCCCTGTCACAATCCTTCAACTCCCTTTCCAGCAGCACTGTAAACCTACGCCACATGGATTACAACGGTTCAAAAAGGCAGTTCACCACCACCTTCTGAAGGGCAAATAGAGATGGGCAACAAATACCAGCCTTCCCAATAATACCCATTCCATGAAAGAATAAGAAAACGTTTATGGAGGCAAAGTGCAATACTCCAGCACAACTTGAACTGGGACCATAAATTATACAGAGGCTAGGGATTTGATATGGAGCCTCTATGTTTTGGTTGTGTACTAATGTGCCTTTGCCAACTGAGTCAGGCTGCAATTCTTCACTTAATCGCACAAATCAATATTTATTCTCCCAGTCTGTGCACACAGGCTGAGTGATCAATTTCACCTATACACCATATTAAGTGCTATGCATTTGCAACTTTAAAAACTCTTAAGGTTTATGTTTCCAATGCAAAGAGCATTTTTTTTATTCATTCATGAGATGTGGGCTTCGCTGACTGGGCCAGCATTTCTTGCCCATCCCTAATTGCCATTGAGAAGGTGGTGGTGAGCTGCCTTTTTGAACTGCTGCAGTCCACGTGGTGTAAGTACACCTACAGTGGTATTAGGGAGGGGGTTCCAGGATGTTGACCCAGCGACAGTGAAGGGACGGCGATAAACTTCCAAGTCAGGGTGGTGACTGACTTGGAGGGGAACCTCCAGTTGGTGGTGTTCCCATCTATCTGCTGCCCTTGTCCTTATAGATGGCAGTGGTCTTGGGTTTGGAAGGTGCTGTCTAAGGACCCTCGGTGAATTCCTGCAGTGCATCTTGTAGATAGTACACACTGCTACCACTGTGTGCCGGTGGTGGAGGGAGTGAATGCTTGTGGATGTGGTGCCAATCAAGTGGGCTTTGTCCTGGAAGGTGTCAAGCTTCTTGAATGTTGTGGGAGCTGCACTCACCCAGGCAAGTGGGGACTGTTCCATCACATTCCTGACTTGTGCCTTGTAGATGGCAGACAGGCTTTGGGGAGTCAGGAGGTAAGTTACTCGTCACACGATTCCTAGCCTCTGACCTGCTCTTGTAGCCACAGTATTTATATGGCTAGTCCAGTTCAGTTTCTGGTCAATGGTAACCCCCAGAATATTGATAGCGGGGGGATTCAGTGATGGTAATGCCATTGAACATTAAGGACCGATGGTTGGATTCTCTCTTGTTGGAGATAGTCATTGCCTGACACTAGTTTGGTGCGAATGTTACTTGCCACTTGTCAGCCCAAGCCTGGATATTGTCCCGGTCTTGCTGCAATTGGACATGGACTACATCAGTATTGGAGTCGTCGCGAATGGTGAACATTGTGCAATCGTCAGCCAACAGCCAACACCCCCACTTCTGACCTTATGTTGGAAGGGAGGTCATTGATGAAGCAGCTGAAGATAGTTGGGCCTAGGACGCTACCCTGAGGAGCTCCTGCAGTGATGTCCTGGGAGCTGAGATGACTGGCCTCCAACAACCACAACCTTTGTGCTAGGTATGACTCCAATCAGTGGAGAGTTTTCCTCAATTCCCATTGACTCCAGTTTTGCTAGGGCTTCTTGGTGCCACACACAGTCAAATGCTGCTTTGACGTCAAGGGCAATGACTCTCGCCTCACCTTGGGAGTTCAGCTCTTTTGGCCATGTTTGAACCAAGGCTGTAATGAGGTCAGGAGCTGAGTGGCCCTGGCGGAACCCAATCAGGGCATCAGTGAGCAGGTTATTGCTAAGCAAGTGCCGCTTGATAGCACTGTTGATGACCCCTTCCATTACTTTACTGATGATCGAGAGTAGACTGATGGGGTGGTAATTGGCCGGGTTGGATTTATTGTGCTTTTTATGTACAGGTCATACCTGGGCAATTTTCCACATACCTCAGGTAGATACCAGTGATGTAGCTGTACTGGAACAACTTGGCTAGGGGCGCGGTAAGTTCTGGAGCACAAGTCTTCAGTACTATTGCTGGCATATTGTCAATCCCATAGCCTTTGCAGTATCCAGTGTCTTCAGCTGTTTCTTGATATCACATGGAATGAATCGAATTGGCTGAAGACTGGCATATGAGATGCTGGGGACCTCCGGAGGCCGCCGAGATGGGATTACCCACTCGGCACTTCTGGCTGAAGATTGCTGCAAATGCTTCAGCCTTATCTTTTGCATTGATGTGCTGGGCTCCTCCCTCATTGAGGATGGGGATGTTTGTGGAGCTGCCTCCTCCAGTGAGTTGTTTAATTGTCCACCACCATTCACGACTGGGTGTGGCAGGGCTGCAGATCTGATCCGGTGGTTGTGGGATCACTTAGCCCTGTCGATTGCTTGCTGCTTATGCTGTTTGGCACACAATAGCTTCACCATGTTGACACCTCATTTTTAGGTATGTCTGGTGCTGCTCCTGGCGATCTTCATTGAACCAGGGTTGATTCCCCTGGCTTGATGGTAATGGTAGAGTGGGCGATATGCCGGGCCATGAGGTTACAGATTGTGTTTGAGTACAATTCTGCTGCTAAAGATATCCCACAGTGCCTTGAGTTGCTAGATCTGTTCTAAATCTATCCCATTTAGCACGGTGGTAATGTCACACAACACAATGGAGGGTATCCTCAATGTGAAGGCAGGATTGTGTCTCCACAATGATTGTGCAGCAGTCACTTCTACCAATACCGTCATGGACAGATGCATCCATGGCAGGCAGGTTGGTGAGGTCAAGTATGTTGGTTCCCTCACCACCTGCCGCAGACTCAGTCATTTAGGACTCGGCCAGCTCAGTCAGTGGTGGTGCTACTGAGCCACTCTTGGTGATGGACATTGAAGTCCCCCACCCAGAGTACATTCTGCTCCCTTGCCACCCTCAGTGCTTCCTCCAAGTGATGCTCAACATGGAGGAGCACTGATTGAGATGAGGGAGGGTGGTACGTGGTAATCAGCAAGTTTCCTTGCCCATGTTTGACCTGATGCTTGAGACTTCATGGGGTCCGGAGTCGATGTTGAGGACTCCCAGGGCAACTCCCTCCCAACTGTATACCACTGTGCCGTCACCTCTCTGGGACATAGTCATCCTCAGAGTCATATGTAAGGCTTGACTAGTTTGAGAGACAGCTCTCCCAATTTTGGCACTGGCCCCCAGATGTTAGTAAGGAGGACTAGTAAGCAGGGTCAACAGGGCTGTGATTGCTGTTGCTGTTTCCGGTGCCTAGGTCACCAGTGGTCCGTCCAGTTTTATTCCTTTCTTGTGATTATGTAGCGGTTTGTTACAACTGAGTGGCTTGCTAGGGCATTTAAGATTCAACCACATTCGAGTCACCTAACCCTAACCTCACCTAATTGGACATTAGTAAACAACAATCGACAATGGTTTCATGGTCATCATTAGACTCTTAATTCCAAATTTTTATTGAATTCAAATTCCACCATCTGTCGTGGTGGGATTCAAAGCCGGGTCCCCAGAGCATTAAGGGTCTCTGGTTTCACCATTACCTCCCCTTATGTTAGAATACATGGGTGGAATATGATATAGAAATCTAGACAGGATTTGGCTCTGGTGGGATCACTGCAAGTAGTACTGGTCCCCTTACTTCAACAAAGATATTCAGGCGGCACAAATAATGACTAAACAATCGACCTCTGACTTACAGGAGCTGTGCATGAGGAAGGATCAACTATCCCGGGTCTGTTCTTTTTCAAAAAGAAATGAAAAACGATATACAGAATTTAAGCACAAGGTTCATGTTAAGGACAAGAAGAAATAGGAGCGTAGGATCACCTTTTTTACTGAAAGAAAACTATGAGGAAAAATTACAAACATGAATGATAGAACAAGAAACCTGAATGGGTGTCAAGGGACCATATAGGTTCTCATCATGAATGGAATCCAAGATCATTAGAAATGTACAAAAGGAATATTGTGGATAGTTGGGCTAAATGGACCGAATGCCTTCTCCTGAATTTGAACTAGGAAACGAGGGGCTATTTTCCATATCAATTCACAAAATATGAATTTTAGTATAGGAAATAACTCTGCTAGAAAGTTAAAATACTTGCCCAGTGGTTTTTCATAGAAGGACATTAAAATATGACAAGGCTCAAGCATACTGAATCAACATTCCTTACTACAGAGTAAATTACTAATAAGAACAAAGTTCTAGAAATCTCTATTAATCTGAAGTCACAACTTCCCTTTGCTCTGGTTTCAACTCATTTTGCCAACAGAAACTGTAGAGCTTGAACATTTAACTCCTAACAGCTCATCTACTGTGACATAAACAAAATGCTACTATAAGGCACTTAATTGCAATCTGGCAGCCCACAGATAACCAACCATAAGACACAGGTTTAAGTTAATTGCCAAAAGAATTGGTGACAAAAGGTGATGGGAGAAAACAAATTCAGTGAGTTATGATCATCTACAGTGCACCACCTGAAAAGAATGCTAGAAGAAAATTCAATAACATTTAAAAGGGAAATGGATAAATATTTCAAGGGAAAAATCTGCAGGGCTATGGGAAGAGCGCAATGGAATGGGATTAATTGGATAGCTCATTCAAAGAGCTCGAACTAGTATAACGGGCTGAATGGTCACCTTCTATGCTGTATTATTCTATGTTAATTGTTGTGTAAACATTTTGAGCAATTAAGAGCTGACGTTTCCAAACAACTGTTAATGTGCTTGCAATAGTTTTTCATTCTCAAAGCACTTTGCTTCCTATTTTTTTGATCCAATTTGTAGCAAACCATGCAGAGAAAGAGTGGAAACAATTGTATTTTAACAGAATTTACACCACAAAGAAAAGCATCAATTTGGTTTATTTTTTCTCATTTGAAAACTGACAAGGTTCATAATAGATCACTGTCAGCAATGAATTATGGTAATATCTCAAGCCATGAAGCTACATAGCAGTTTGGGGTCATGTTGAGGATATGTTACGGCATTCTTTCTTTGCCCACTTTACTTAGTAACACAAGGGATTTACATGGGCTTTCACGTCCAGAATGATTTTTTTAGGCCATTTTGTTCTCCATACTTAAAATATTACAATGCAGGATGTAAGCTTGAAAGCAGCTGGTTTTAGAGACAAATCCTGTCACTCCAACAGTTATAACATTTTGCATTTTTGTACATACAGAGTGTGCGGTTGGTAAACTAGGATCAAAATTGATGGTATTAGGTTTCTCAGCTTCTTCACTGTCATGGTCTTCCACCTCCATTTCAGCAAAGTCATCTTCATCATCTAATAATAAAGAAAAAAACTTCACAATACTGAAAAATAATTACAAGATAACCTTTATAAAACACCGGTCCAGCCTCAACTCGAGTAGTATATCCAATTCTGTGCACCGCACTTTAAAAAGAATGTGAAGACTTTAGCAAGGGTGCAGAAAAGAGTTAAGAAAATGGTTCCAGGAATGAGGAAATTCAGGAGTGGGCACTGGGGGTAGGAATGTGAAAAAGAGGATGGGAGGACCGGGCAAGTGTGGGAGGCAAAGAGAACAGGGACGGTAGGGTGATAGGTGGGTGGTAAGAGGGGTCAGGAGGGGTGGTCAGGTTGGGGGTGTCTCTCGCACCAGGGGCTAGTCCAGTTGGGTCAGGGCCTTGCCAGGTCAGATTGGGGGAAGCAGTTGGCTGGCAGCAAGGGGGAGGTGCGCGGAAGGAGTCAGGTGGTGAGAGGGTGGGGGCTAGTCAGGCTAGGTTGGGGCAGTTGTGGTTTTGGAGGGGTTTGCAGGAGCAGGCACAGGGGGGTGAAGAAGAGGACAGGTGGTCAGTTTCAGTTTCAGTTCTGTAGTTACTCAGGAGTTAGACTAGGTTTTAATCAGTCTAACATTTCCAGGGTAACCATCCATGTAAGTCAGTTAGAACTATCCGAAGTCTCAGACTCTAACTCAGAGTTGGAGACATTTTCAGGAGGTCCCTGGGAGCAGGGGAATTACCCATCAAAGTTCACATTTCTCAAGTAATTCTCGGAGTCTGTGCGTTGGGACTACTGAGGGGTCCAATGCACATCTTCTGGGGTACATCCAGTCTCCGACTATCCGGAAGCCAATTTCACAGCTTGCCACTGTGGTATTTGAACTTGTGAACTCTGGGCTCCTAGCCCTGTACAATAACTACTAGGCTACTGTAAGCCATAAATCTCCAATCTCTGTTGAGTTCATCTTTCCAACAATTCAGCCGCCATTTGACAAGTCACTTTGTGCACCTTTTAAAAGTGAGTTGAGGAGCTTTATAAGACCAACTAACTTTGTAATAAGTAATCCATGGTGACCTGGTGAAAATATAAACAAACTAATTTATAGGTGAAAGAAATGAGGAAAGGAAAAAAGAATGGACATTTTTGGTGAACAATTACAGTTTATAAGGCCAAGTATTAATAGCAATGATCAAATATGAGATCAACATCACTGGTACACCACAGAAATATCATCCATGGAAATATCATCCACAGAAAGCAATCAGTCACTGAATAATTTAAAGGTAAATGGTAAAATAGATCTTCTGTACTTCACTCCATTGAGCTCTGGTGGAAACTTCAGGAAGGAATTTTACGAAGCTCTCCTTAAAGTGACTACAGTAATGAGGCAATTCGCACATGGCTTGTAAAAATGATGTGAATTTCAATATGAATGGCCTATTCTCATTCCAGATTTCCTCACCTAGATTGAGCAGCCCTTTTTAATTGTTACCCTCCTAGGCATCATGACAAGTGAACCCTTTCTCCTTTTTCCCAGTTACTCTGCTGCAGTAATACAATGAAAACTGTCAGCATTGTAGAAAGTGGGGAAGTTAGCAGCAATTTAAATTTTAGAATGTCTTACATGAAGATTGCAGTAATCATGAAAACTTTACTAAAATTAGAAGCATTTCATTGGTCCAAATGTATCCTTGCCCTATTAAGTACTGAGCTCAAATCTATACTGGAATATAGAAAACATACTTTCATTTACGTTTCATTGCAATTGTCTCTCATTGACAACTGCACAAAAGAATGCTTCACTATTTTTGAATGGAATTCACAAAAGTAGATGCCATACAATGCTTTGATCTGCTCAAAGTTTTCTCTTTAGTAAAAACATGCATTAATTGGACAAATAGGTTCCTGAGTCAGAAGGATGTGGGTTCAAGCTCCTCAATTTGACCACACAACCTGGCTGACACCTCAATGCAGAAATCTAAGAGTGCTGCATTGTCAGAAGTGCCATCTTTGAACATTAAATCAAGATCCCTTCTAGTTGTTTAGATGGACATAAAAGATTCTGTGACAGTGTTTCTGTGACAGAGGGAAGCTCTCCTGGCCAACATCCACTTCCTAAACATAACAATTAACTGGCCATTTATCTTGCTTGTTGGATCTTGCTGCATGCAAATTGGCAGCTGTGTTTCCCTATATGACCCAAATGAAACTCAGGAGCAGAAACAAGTTGCTTAAACTTGAGCAAGCACAAATGCAAACCAAAAAAATCTTAATCTATATATTCTGCTTGCAAGGATCATATAATCAAAATGTGTAAAGCCTTCATAAAATAAATTCTTGAAAGAGATAAATCTGTACAGTACAAACATTTCACATTCAATTAAAAACAATCCGTCATTTTATTTGCAACTAAAACTTGCCACAGCTATATGATACGACTGCACCTAAGCAAATGTTCCTGTTTATTAGCTCACTCATTCTATATTTTCTAACTCTCTCCTGATGCACTGTATTCTTTGCTTCTGTAACATGGCAGTTACACAAAAAGCTATCAAAATTTACTTCTGAATGAAAATTTCCCCTTAAGTCT
This sequence comes from Cetorhinus maximus, assembly GCF_964194155.1. Taxonomy (NCBI): domain Eukaryota; kingdom Metazoa; phylum Chordata; class Chondrichthyes; order Lamniformes; family Cetorhinidae; genus Cetorhinus; species Cetorhinus maximus. The sequence continues at coordinate 56,437,943 of NC_135884.1, forward strand.
TGATGAAATTAAGTGGAAATACTGAAATTTCACAATAATTTTCAAGAGTTATGGTGCAATTTCACAGCCTATGGGACTTCAAATGGCTTCTCTTCCTGTCTGAAATTACCTTTTACATTCACACACGGGCTGTTCAGGAGTAGTGACTAGATAGAGGAAAAACTGGTTGGTTTTCTATTTTCTTACCTGGGAACATCAAAGAGATTTGCAGTGGTTCCCCTAACCACCCATCCCTGAAGGAGATTAACTAATTTAAGTGTAAACCAGCTGAGTTTCTTGTATCTAAAACATTCAAATTGTACCAAAAACATTCAAATTGTACCAGAGTCTCTGCATCACATATAACCTTGTTAATTTTGAAGAAAATATATCCACAGAAGACCGAGGTGAAGAAAGCAGGTATTATACAGAAAGGTTTGCAGTGTGCAAGCTATCCTCTTCACTATCAACTACACAGCCAATTTTTGTGTCATCTGCAAATTTCCCAATCATGCCTCCCATATTTAAGTCTAAATCATTAATATATACAACAAACAGCAAGGGCCCCAATCCTGAGCCCTGTGGAATGTCATTGGAAACTATTCTCCACTTGCAAAAACATCCATCGACCATTGCCCTTTGTTTCCTGTCACTGAGCCAATTTTGGATCCAACCTGCCACCTTTCCCTGTGTCCCATGAGATCTCACTTTTCTGACCAGTCTGCCATGTGGGACCTTGTCAAGTACCTTACTGAAATCCATGTAGACAACATCCACTACACTACCTCATCAATCCTCCTGGTTACTTTCTCAAAAATTCTATTAAATTAGATGAGACATAACCTTCCCATAACAAAACCATGCTGACTATCCCTGATCAATCCTTGCCTTTCTAAGTGACAGTTTATCCTGTCTCTCAGAATTGTTTCCAATAATTTGCCCACCACCGAAGTCAGATTGACCAGCCTATAATTTTCTGGCCTATCCCTTGCACCCTTTTAGAATAATGGTACAACATTCGCAGACCTCCAATCCTCTGGGGCCTCACCTGTATCTAGTGAGGATTGGAAAATGATCCTTAGAGCATCCAGTATTTTCTCCCTGGCTTCCTTCAACAGCCTGGGATATAATCCATCTGGCTCTGGTGATTTTATCCACCTTCAAAGATGCCAGCCTCTCCAGTACTTCCTCTCTCACTATGTTTATTGTATCTAATATTTCACACTTCTCTTTAACTAGAATGTCTGCATCATCCCTCTCCTTAGTGAAGCCAGAGACAAAGAGCTCATTGAGAACCCTGCCCACATCTTCTGCATCAACCCACCATGTACATCTCTGATAGGCCCTACCTTTTCCTTAGTTATTCTCTTGCTCAATGTACTGGTAAAAAAAATCTTAGGGCTTTCTTTGATTTTACCTGCCAATATTTTTTCACATCCTCTCTTGCCTAATTTCAATTTTTACTTCACCCCCGTACTTTCTACACTCCTCTAGGCTCTCTACAGCATTAAGTCTTTTGTGACTATAATAAGCTTTCTTTTTCTGCATTATCTTGGTCTGTATGCTTCTGGATAACTGGGGGCTCTAGATTTGGCAGTACCACCCTTTTCCTTTGTGGGGGCATGTCTACACTGTGCCTGTAGAATTTCACCTTTGAATGCATCCCACTGATTTGACACAGTATTTCCTTCTAATAGCTGTATCCAGTCCACTCTTGCCAGCTCAACTCTCAGCTTTGTAAAATTTGTCTTCCCACAATTTAGAACTTTTACGCCTGTTCTATCTTTGTCCTTTTCCATAATGATGCTAAATCCAACTATATTATGGTCACTATCCCCAAAATGGTTCCCCAGATAGATCCAGGTGCTCTTGTGCATGAGTCACAAAAAGTTAGTATACAGATCCAGCATGTCATCAACATGACTAATGGAATGCTCTAATTTATCATTATTATTAATTTATCATAATTTATATGCTTCAGTTATACAGGGCATTGGTGAGACCGCATCTTCAATACTGTGCAGTTTTGGTATTTAAGGGTGTAAATGCGTTGGAGGCGGTTCAGGGGAGATGGACACCTGGAATGAGCGGGTTGTCTTATGAGGATAGGTTGGACAGGCTCGTCTTGTTTCCACTGGAGTTTAGAAGAGTGAGGGTGACTTGATTAAGTATATAAGATCTTGAATGGTTTTGACAAGGTGGGCGTGGAAAGGATATTTCCTGTTGTGGGTGAGTCCAGAGCTAGGCATCACTGTTTTAAAATTAGGGAGTAGCCCTTATAGGACAGAGGTGAGGAGAATTTTTTTCTTTCAGAGGGTTGTGCGACTTTGGAACTGTCTGCCTCAGAAGGCAGTGGAAGTGGGGAACACTGAATATTTTTGAGGCAGAGGTAGATAAATTTTTGTTTGGCAAAGGAATCAAAAGTTATCGAGGTAGATGGGAAATGTAGAATTTGAAACAAAAACAGGTCAGCCATAATCTTATTGAATGGTGGAGCCGGCTCGAGGGGCCGAATGGCCTACTTCTGCTCCTAGTTCCTTAGTTCACTTAGCTACTTCATCCATTTGCCCAGCTTCATTTCCTAAGATTAAATCTAGAATTGCACCCCCTCTCGGGCTTGTTACATGCTGGCTAAAAAAGTTACCTTGAATGCAGTTCAAGAATTTTCCACCCTCTGTGCCGTTCACACTGTTCATATCCCAATTGATATTAGGGAAGCTGAAGTCCCCAACGATTACTGCCCTGTTGTTTTTGCACTCAGAAATGAGTCTACATATTTGCTCTTCTAACTCCCTTCCGCTATTTGGGCGTCTATAGTACACTCTTAGCAGTGCAGCTGCCCCCTTTTTTTTTTGTTTCTGAGCTCAACCCATATGGCCTCATTTGATGCTTCATTTAGTACATCATCCCTCCTCACAGCTATAGTCGATTCTTTAACCAATAATGCTACACCCCCACCTTTTTTATCCCCCTCCCTATCTTGCCTGAAAGCTCTATATATCTAGGGATGTTGAGCTGCCGTTTTTGCCCCTCCTTAAGCTAAGTTTCTATTATAGCGATGATATCATGCTGCCACGTTTTAGTGCCCTCAGCTCAACAGCTTTATTCACTATGCTCTATGCATTTGCAAATATGCCTTTTAACACTGCCAAATTCCTGTACTGTACATTTTTGAACCTGTGCTGCTTCTGTCTTTCAGAGTCACTCACTAATTCTCCATCTCCTGTTTCCTGCTCTGAATTTGTCCTCAGGTTCTCACCCCCACTGCCAATCTAGTATAACCTTCCCCCCCCCACCAGCAAATCTACCTGCAAGGATATTCATCCCAATCCTCTTCAGGTGTAGACCGTCCAGCTAGTACAGGTCCTACCTTCCCCAGAACTGGTCCCAATACCCCAGAAATCTGATGCCTCCCTCTTACACCAGATTTCCAGCTACATGTTTATTCACTCAATTCTCCTTGCATGTTGAGCTGGGAGTAATCCCAAGATTACTTGCTTTAGAGGTCCTGTTTTTCAATCTCCCTCCTAACTCCCTAAAGTCTGCTTTCAGGACCTCATCCACTTTCCTACCTAAGTCATTGCTACCAACCTGGACCACGACCTCTGGCCGATCACCATCCCCCAGAAAAATGCCCTGCAGCCGCTCCGTCACATTCTTGACCCTGGTACCAGGGAGGCAACATACCATTCTCACTTAATCTAGTGGCTACTGTGGATAAAACAGTTTCTTGCAGAACATTAGTAATATTCGAATTGATACATCCTCACTATACTTCATGTACATGGTAATGATTTGTCAGCTGCAATGTCACCATTGCATCCTAATCTTCCACACAAGTTAATTTCAGCTGATACATCAATTTTAAGTAATGAAGACAAAGGTACAGTAATGGAAACACCTAGTAAAGGACAGCTAATCCTCTTAGGCCAGATTGTAACACCACACTCTGGAAGCCTTTTGAACTAATTTCTCGCTCCAGTTCCTCTTCACATTACATGTTAACTGTTGTCCCATCTTATTTTCTCTCATCACTACTTTTTAAGCTGCTTCACTAGACCAAACTACCCATATGTAAACCAGAGGGCAGATCAGAAAAAGCATCATACTGGGGCTACATCCAGGCAGACACAGGGTTTTGCAGTGAAAAAAACAAAACACAATTGTATTTAGGATTGCACCTTTAATGACTACAGAGCATTCCAAAGTGCTTTTATAGCCAATGAAGTCCTGTCACTTCAATTCATCTGAAAGGTTCCATAAACCTTCAGCAACATCATCTATGCTGAGCAGCATGGGTAAAAACTGAAGATTCACTTTCATAGCAAATGGTGACTAATACTTAATGCTTGAAATGATCACAAAATTTGTGTTGCCTTTATAAATTCATCTTTTATGTTATACCCAATGAACGCTGGAATATAAAGATCTTGATGCAATCTCTTCTTAATACTGTGATTGCAATAGTTACAGTGGTATACAGTCAGGAGGGAGTTGCACTGGGAGTCCTCAACATCAACTCCAGACCCCATGAAGTCTCATGACATCAGGTCAAACATGGGCAAGGAAACCTCCTGCTGATTACCACGTACCGCTCTCCCTCAGCTGATGAATCAGTGCTCCTCCATGTTGAACACCACTTGGAGGAAGCACTGAGGGTGGCAAGGGTGCAGAATGTACTCTGGGTGAGGAACTTCAACGTCCATCACCACGAGTGGCTCGGTAACAGCACTACTGACCAAGCTGGCTGAATCCTAAAGGACATTGCTGCTAAACTGGGTCTGTGGCAGGAGGTGAGGGAACCAATAAGAGGGAAAAACATACTTGACCTCATCGCCACCAACCAGCCTGCCGTAGATACATCTGCCCATGACAGTATCGGGAAGAGTGATCACTGCACAGTCCTTGTGGAGATGAACTCCCGTCTTCAGATTGAGGATACCCTTCATTGTGCTGGGTGGCATTATATTAGGGGAGGTGGTGGCATAGTTGTATTGTCACTGGACTAGCATTTGAGACACCCAGGGTAATGCTCTGAGGACTTGGGTTTGAATCTCACCATGGCAGATGGTGAAATTTGAATTCAGTAAAAAAAAAACACCGTGCCGAGAGATAGATTACGAACAGATCTAGCAACTCAAGACTGATTGGTTCAATGAAGAGTGTAGGAGGGCATGCCAGGAGCAACATGGCATATCTATGAGGTATCAACATGGGTGAAGCTACAACACAGGACTACTTGCATGCCAAACAGCATAAGCAGCAAGTGATAGACAGGGCTAAGTGATCCCACAATCAAGGGATCAGATCTAAGCTCCGCAGTCCTGCCACATCTAGTCAAGTATGGTGGTAGACAATTAAACAACTCACTGGAGGTGGTGGTAAATGCTTCCACAAATATCCCCATCCTCAATGACGGAGGAGCCCAGCACAGCAGTGCAAAAGATAAGGCTGAAGCATTTGCAGCAATCTTCAACTAGAAGTGCTGAGTGGATGATCCACCTCAGCCTCCTCTGGAGGTCACCAGCATCAGAGATGCCAGTCTTCAGCAATTCAATTCACTCCACGTATATCAAGAAACGGCTGATGGCACTGGATACTGCAAAGGCGATGGGCCCAGACAATATTCTAGCAAAAGTACTGAAGACTTGTGCTCCAGAACTTGCTGCACCCTTAACCAAGCTGTTCTAGTACAGGTACAACACCGGCATCTACTCGGCAATTTCAAAAATTGACCAGGTTTGTCCTGTACTCAAACAGCAGGAAAAATCCGATGCAGCCAATCACCACCCCATCAGTCTACTCTCCATCATCAAAGTAATGGAAGGGGTCACCAACAGCGCTATCAAGCGGCAACTGTTTAGCCATAACCAGCTCATGACACTCAGTTTGGGTTATGCCAGGGCCACTCAGCTCCTGACTTCATTACAGCCTTGGTTCAAACATGAGCAAAAGAGCTGAACACCTGAGTTGAGGAGAGTGGGTGCCCATGATATCGAGGCAGCATTTGACTGAGTGTGACATTAAGGAGCCCTGGCAAAACCGGAGTCAACGGGAAGCCGGGGGGGGGGGGGGGAGGGGCAAAACTGGAGTCAACGGGAAGCGGGTTAGAGTCATGCCTAGCACAAAGGAAGATGGTTGTGGTTGTTGGAGGTCCATCATCTCAGTTCCAGTCATTACTGCAGGTGTTCCTCAGGGTAGTGTCTTAGGCCCACCATCTTCAGCTGCTATATCAATGACCTTCTTTCTATCATAAGGTCAGAAGTGGGGATGTTCGCTGATGATCCCACAATGCTCAGTACTATTCGCAACTCCTCAGATACTGACGCAATCCATGTCCAAACTCAGGGAAACCTGGACAAAATCCAGGTTTGGGTTGACGAGTGGCAAGTAACATTAGCACCACACAAGTGCCAGGTAATGCCATCTCCAACAAGAGAGAATCTAACCATCGCTCCCTGACATTCAAAGAAAGCACCATTGCTGAATCTCCCACCATCAACATCCTAGGGGGTTACCATTGTCCAGAAACTGAACTGGACCAGCCATATAAATACTGTGGCTACAAGAGCAGGTTAGAGGCTAGGAATCCTGTGGCAAAAACTCACCTCCTGACCCCCCAAAGCCTATCCACTATCTACAAGGCACAAATCAGGAGTATGATGGAATACTCTCCACTTGCCTGGATGAGCTCCCACAACACTCAAGAAACTTGACACCGTTCAGGACTAAGCAGCCCGCTTGATTGGCACCCCATCCATAAATATTCTGACACAGAGGCAGCAGTGTACAATCAGCAAGATGCACTGCAGGAATTCACCAAGGCTCCTTAGGCAGCACCTTCCACACCCACAAATGCTACCAACTAGAAGGACAAGGACAGCAGACACATGGGAAGACCACCACCTTGTACAGCAGTAGGCTTTTTCACCCCTTGAGTCTGCTCAGTCATTCAAATACCCACCCTTGCCCCATATTCCTTGATAGCTTTAGCTAAAAAAAACCTATAAATCTCAGCTTTAAAGTTAACAATTAATCTGGTATCAATTGCTATTTGCAGAAGAATTCCTAACTACTGCCATCCTTTACAAGTGTTTCCTACTTGCGGAAATAGTTTCTCCCAACCTACGCTTTCTGTTTCCCCTATCTTGAAATCTTCAATAAAATCACCCTTAACCTTCTAAATTCCAGAGAACACACCCCAGTTTTGTAAACTCTCAATTTAATAGTTGGAGTCTAGGTATCATTCTGGTAAACCTACGTTGCACTCACAACAAGTGCCAATATATGTTTCCTAAGTTGTGTTGCCCAGGGCTGCTCACAATACTCCAGATGTGGTCTGACCAGGGCTTTGCATTGTTGAAACATGACTTCTACCCTCTTCTATCCTTCTAAATATAAAGGCCAGAATTCCTTTAGCCTTTCTGATTATTTTCTGTACCTTTTTATGACTTAACAATCCATTTACCTAGAACCCCAAGTCTCTTTGAACCTCCACCATTTCTAGCCAGAGCGAGTATGTTACCATCTCAGCAATGGCTGACCTTAACTAGCTTTGCAGCGACACCAGTTATCAATCAGTTCTTCGCACAATATCCTCCTCTCAGAATATTCAGAAATATTACACAAGGTACTTTTCAAACCCCCATGAATTTGAAGACAAAATTATTCACCATCACTAAATATAAAATCTCCAAAAATTCAAAATCAACTGTGGATTTGACCAAAACAAAAACAGAATTACCTGGAAAAACTCAGCAGGTCTGGCAGCATCGGTGGAGAAGAAATCAGTTAACGTTTCGAGCCTTCACGGCCCTTCGGCAGAACTGAAGCATAGTTAGGAGAGGGGTGAAATATAAGCTGGTTTAAGGTGGGGGGACCGATGCTGCCAGACCTGCTGAGTTTTTCCAGGTAATTCTGTTTTTGTTTTGGATTTCCAGCATCCGCAGAAGCTTTTAGCTTTTTGTTTTTATCTCTGTGGATTTGACCAACTCTACTTGGCTCAATTAACCAACCTGTATCAGTATAGAGGCCTGTTGGTATTGAAATATTTCAAAGATTATACTAAATAATGGCCACAGGATTTAAAGGAACTGGCAGTATGTTGCAAGTCATAATCAGCAAAGGAATGCTCTTCCCCTCCCCCAGATACCTCCCATCTCCCCTTGCTCCAGCCCTTCTCCTCAACATTCCTTTCAACCCTCTCCTTTTTCCATTTCTCCTTCCTCTCTCCACGTCCACCTCTCAATTCCCATTCCCTCCTCTGCTAGTCACCCTCCCTTCCAACCCTTCTCCTCCCACAGCTCCCCCTCCCTTCTCGCCCTCTCCGGTACCTCTCCCTCCCACTTGCCCCTCCACTCCTCTATTCCTCCTCACACCGTTCCCCCCCCTCACCATGCTCACCCACCCTTGTCTCCCCATCCCTCTTCCTCTCCCCCTCATCTCCCACCCCCGACTCCTCCTGTCCCACCACCTCCCTTGCCGTCCCCTCTGCATCCTCTTCCTCTCTACCTCCCTCCCACCCTTTCCTCTCTCTGCCACCCGCTCCTTCCTCTCCCCCACCTCCCTCTCTCCTCTCCCTCTCTCTCCCCCACCCTCCCTCTCCCCTCTACCCCACCACCTTCCCCTGTCTCTCCCCTACTCCCCATCTCCCACCCCCCATTATCCACCACCCCCTCCTCCCCTCTCTCTCCCCACCCCTCCTTCCTCTCTCCCTCCCCTTGCTCACTTCCCCAACCACCCTCCCCTTCCCCTCTCTCTCACCCCTCCTTCCCCTCTCTCCCCAGCCCCATCTCCCTCTCTCTCTCCCCAGCCCCATCTCCCTCTCTCTCTCCCCAGCCCCATCTCCCCTCTCTCTCTCTCCCCAGCCCCATCTCCCTCTCTCTCTCTCTCTCTCTCTCTCCCCAGCCCCATCTCCCTCTCTCTCTCTCTCCCCAGCCCCATCTCCCTCTCTCTCTCTCTCCCCAGCCCCATCTCCCTCTCCCTCTCTCCCCAGCCCCATCTCCCTCTCTCTCTCTCTCTCCCCAGCCCCATCTCTCTCTCTCTCTCTCTCTCTCTCCCCAGCCCCATCTCCCTCTCCCTCTCTCTCTCCCCAGCCCCATCTCCCTCTCTCTCTCTCTCCCCAGCCCCATCTCCCTCTCTCTCTCTCTCCCAGCCCCATCTCCCTCTCCTCCCCCCAGCCCCATCTCCCTCTCTCTCTCTCTCTCTCCCCCCAGCCCCATCTCCCTCTCTCTCTCTCCCCCCAGCCCCATCTCCCTCTCTCTCTCTCCCCCCAGCCCCATCTCCCTCTCTCTCTCCCCCCAGCCCCATCTCCCTCTCTCCCCAGCCCCATCTCCCTCTCTCTCTCCCCCCAGCCCCATTCCTCTCCCTCTCCCTCTCTCTCCCCCCAGCCCCATCTCCCTCTCTCTCTCCCCCCAGCCCCATCTCCCTCTCTCTCTCCCCCCAGCCCCATCTCCCTCTCTCTCTCCCCCCAGCCCCAACTCCCTCTCTCTCTCCCCCCAGCCCCATCTCCCTCTCTCTCTCCCCAGCCCCATCTCCCTCTCTGTCTCCCCAGCCCCATCTCCCTCTCTCTCTCCCCCATCTCCCTCTCTCTGTCCCTCAGCCCCATCTCCCCCTCTCTGTCCTCCAGCCCCGTCTCCCTCTCTCTGTCCCCCAGCCCCATCTCCCTCTCTCTCACCCAGCCCCGGTCTCCCCCTCTCTCACCCAGCCCCATCTCCCTCCTCCCTCTCTTCCTCCCCTTCCCTCAACCCCACCGCCTCCTCCCTCTCTCTCCCCCAACCCTCTCACCCACCCTCCCTTCCCCCACACCCCATCTTCCCTCTCGGCGCTCTCATCCCCCCCACCCTCCCTCTCCCCTCTCTTCTCTTCCCCCCCCAATCACCCTCTCCCAACTCTCTCTGCACCCCCCACCCTCCCTCCCCCCTTCCCCTCCCCTCACCCTCTCTCTTTCTCCCCCCCACCCTCCCCTCCCTCTTTCTCCCCCCCCACTTTCCCCTCTCTCTTTCTCCCCCCTCACCCTCCCCTCTCTCTTTCTCCCCCACCACCCTCCCCTCTCTTCCCCCCCAGCCTCCCCTCTCCTCCCCCCCACCCTCCTTCTCCCCTCTCTTCCCCCCCACCCTCCCTCTCCCCTCTCTTCCCCCCACCTCTCCCCTCCCTTCTCTCTCCCCCCCCATCACCCTCTCCCAACTCTCTCTGCACCCCCCCACCCTCCCTCTCCCCTTCCCCTCCCCTCACCCTCTCTCTTTCTCCCCCCCCCCACCCACCCCTCTCTCTTTCTCCCCCCCCCACCCTCCCCTCTCTCTTTCTCCCCCCCCCACCCTCCCCTCTCTCTTTCTCCCCCCCCACCCTCCGCTCTCTCTTTCTCCCCCCCCCCACCCTCCCCTCTCTCTTTCTGCCCCCCCACCCTCCCCTCTCTCTTTCTCCCCCCCCACCCTCCCCTCTCTCTTTCTCCCCCCCCACCCTCCCCTCTCTCTTTCTCCCCCCCCACCCTCCCCTCTCTCTTTCTCCCCCCCCACCCTCCCCTCTCTCTTTCTCCCCCCCCCACCATCCCCTCTCTCTTTCTCCACCCCCACCATCCCCTCTCTCTTTCTACCCCCCACCCTCCCCCTCTTCCCCCCACCCCCCTCACTCCCTCTCTTCCCCCCCACCCCCCTCACTCCCTCTCTTCCCCCCCACCCCCCTCACTCCCTCTCTCCCCCCTCTCTCTCTCTTCCCCCCCCACTCCTTCTCTCCCCCCCACCACCGTTCCTCTCCCCCTTCCCACCACCCCCCCCCCACCTCCCCCCCCACCCACCCCCACCCTCCCTCTCCTCTCCCCACCCCAACCTCCCTCTCCCCTCTCCCTTCCCCCCCACCCTACCTCTCCCCTCTCCCTTCCCCCCCACCCTACCTCTCCCCTCTCCCTTCCCCCCACCCTACCTCTCCCCTCTCCCTTCCCCCCACCCTACCTCTCCCCTCTCCCCCACCCTACCTCTCTCCTCTCTCTTTCCCCCCACCCCCTCCTCCTCTCTCTTTCCCCCCACCCCCTCCTCCTCTCTCTTTCCCCCCACCCCCTCCTCCTCTCTCTTTCCCCCCAACCCCCTCCTCTTTCCCCCCAACCCCCTCCTCTCTTTCCCCCCACCCCTTCCTCCTCCTCTTTCCCCCCAACCCCCTCCTCTCTTTCCCCCCAACCCCCTCCTCTTTCCCCCCAACCCCCTCCTCCACCTCTCTTTCCCCCCAACCCCCTCCTCCACCTCTCTCTTTCCCCCCAACCCCCCCTCCACCTCTCTCTTTCCCCCCAACCCCCCCTCCACCTCTCTCTTTCCCCCCAACCCCCCCTCCTCTCTCTCTTTCCCCCCAACCCCCCCTCTCCTCTCTCTTTCCCCCCAACCCCCCCTCTCAACACCTCACCCTTCCTCCCCTCTCTCAACCCCTCCCCCTTCTCAACCCCTCCTCCCCCTCTCTCTCCCCCAACCCCTCCCCCGCCCCTCTCTCTCCCCACCCCATCTCTCTCCCCCAAACCATCCTCCTCCCCCACCCCTCCTCCCCTCTCCCCCACCCCCTCCTCCCCTCTCCCCCACCCCCTCCTCCTCCTCCCCCACCCCCTCCTCCTCCCCCACCCCCTCCTCCTCCCCTCTCCCCCACCCCCTCCACCTTCCCTCTCCCTCCCCTCCCTCTCCCCTCTCTCTCTTTCCTTCCCTCCTCTCTCTCTCTCTCGGATTTGCCCCAGTGTCTAAAACACTTTCTCTTTTGCTTTTTGTCGGCAGGGCCTGCAGCCTTAGTCGGCCCCAGACCTTCTCTTATCTGTCCGGTCCCCAGTGCTTCCCACTTCCACACTCGTCCTCCTCAGCGGGGTGGGGGGAGGCCGGTCATTACCTGGCACCGGCAAGAGCCGATTGTCTCTCTCATCACCTCCTCCGTCTTCTTCCTCCGCCATCTTTGTTGTTTATCGCAGTGCATGGTGGGGAGTACACGCACTCGGAGCGGGGCGCGCATGCGCAACGAGGGCTGATACCCTGCGACCCCCAGAGGCCCTTCCGGGACTTACAAGCTCCACTCTCCAACTGCAATGATACATCAGTGAGGTCCAAAGGCAATTCTTAGGGGAACCTATGGTTCTGTTTGAATCTGTGGCACACTTTTAACATGGTGCATGCTCTTTGAAAGAACTCTGGGTCCTCACAGGCTTGCAATTCTTTTCCTTTTTTAAGCCTTACAGTTCCCTTTTGAAAATTAATATTCAATCTGCTCCCTTTCAGGCAAAGCATAGGATTGGCAACCTTCCAGGATTGTTCCGTAGGGATTGAAGGTTAATCTCTCTTGTACACTGCAATGAAGAATCTAGCAGAAAAATCATGTGGGCATGAAAAAGAAAATTGTGTTGCTTTAATTTTCTTTGAGCTCTTTTATAAGAATAAGAATGATAAGAAAAAAAGCAAAACACTGTGAATACCGGAAATCCGAAACAAAAACAAAAACTGCTGGAAAAACTCAGGAGGTCCGGCAGCACCCGCAGTCATACGGACTCGAAGCGTTGACTCTGTCTTCCCCTCCGCGGATGCTGTCGGACCTGCTGAGTTTTTCAGCAGTTTTTGTTTTTGTTAAGAATTATAAGAATATTGGTGATGGAAACATAACCTGGTTGTCTGCTTGCGAATTTGAAGATGGGAGGTCATGCGCTTAAATCTCCAGCAATATGTCCAACCAAAGTTGGCAACACTAATTTCAGATCAGAACAACTCGCTACACAGAAAAAAACCTCTTCATCTCTCTTCTGGTTCATTTGCTAATTACCTTAAAAGTAATGCAAGTAAATACACAGATGTTTTGCTTTTACACAAAAAAAAACACCCTAAAAAGGAATTAGTACAGTAAAACTATCTATTAATATCATTGGAAAATGTATTTTATCCACTGAAATGGGTTTGTGCTCCTGACATTTTTTTGTCAAAATCTCACTCACTTAAACAGTTTAACCTTGTTAATACAATTATTAAATCATGAAAATAACCTTCTGGGGATTTCTAGTCATGAAAGTGCAACCACAAAATGTGTCAAGTGACCATGCAGTGGCTGGAAACAGGTCATTCAGCCTCTCAATGAAATCATGTAGAAAGATGCATCACCTAAAGGTGATTCAATCATGCAGTGGAAAACTGAAACATTACATTTTAGATGTCCATCTTTGTTCTCATCAAGTTGGCTGATAAATATTCTTGAACTGATAAACACCAGAATTGTGATTACTAGTCCAGTGGACTAGTAATCCAGAGGCCCAGAATAATTCTCTGGATACATGGGTTCAAATCCCACCAGCTGGTGGAATTTAAATTCAATAATGAATAAATCAGGAATATAAAGACTAGTCTCAGTAATGCTGACCACAACAACTATCATCAATTGTTGTAAAAACCCATCTATTTAATGGAAGGAAATCTGCCACTCTTAACTGGTTTGGCCTGCATGTGACTCCAAACCCACAGCAATGTAGTTGACTCTTCACTGCCCTTCTTAAATGTGCTAATGAGCTGGCCTTGCTAGTGATGCCCACAAACCATGAAAGAATAAAAAAAATATCATGGTTAAACAAACAGCTATGGAGGAAAGACCGAGGTCCATCTAGTTCACCTTTTTCTATTCTGGTTGTCTCATGATCCAATGTTAATGGAGTCATTGACAATAATGGGAATTAGCCTCTATCAATTAGTTGACGACAACAACCATAACAAAAATAATTTGCATTTATACATTTTCGTAGGAAGAATGAGAAGAGGCAATATAAACTATATGGTACAATGTTAATTGGGATGGAAAAACAGGTAATATAAACTATATGATACAATTTTAATGGGGTGCAAGGACAGAGGGATGGGGGTGTATATATACATAAATCTTCGAAAGTGGCAGGATGTTGAGAAAGCTGTTTAAAAAAAAAGCATATGGGATCCTCGGTTTTATGAATTGAGGCACCAAAGACAAAAGCACAAAAGTTATGATTAAACCTTCATTAAAAACTGGCCAAGCATCAGCTGGAGTATTATCTTCAATTATGGGCACTGCACTTTACAAAGGACGTCAAGTACTTTGAGAGGTTGTAGAAGGGATTTACTAGGATGGTTCCAGGGATGACAGACTTCAGTTATATGCAGATACTGGAGAAGCTGGGGTTGTTCACTTCAGAGCTGAGATGAAAGACCTAAGAAGAGATTTGATAGAGATATTCAATATCATACATGGTTTTGAAAGAGTAAATAAGGAGAAACTGCTCCCAATGGCAGAACATTCAGTAACCAGAAGAGACATAATTAAGATGATTGGCCAAAGAACTGGATGCGATATGAGGAAATATTTTCTGAGACAGTGAATTGTTGTAATCTAGAAAGCACAGCCTGAAAGAGTGATAGAAGCACATTCAGTGGTAACATTCAAAAGGGAATTTCATAATTATTTGAAGGGAAAGAAATTTCTTAGGCTATGGGAAAGACAGCGGAGTCACACTAATTGCATATCTTTACCATAGAGTCAGCACACGCAGGCTTGACCAAATAGCATTGTATCATTCTATAATTCTAAGATAAAATTCCTTTATCATAGTTAAACAGATCCAGACATAACGTGAAAAAACCTCATGGTCTGTAAAACTCAAATTATTCAGTCGATGAATTTGCTGACTCCTTAAAAAATTCATCAGCGAGTTTAAACTCACAAATTCGATTCTCATCCCCATAATTCATGCTGGAAGATACGCATTATTTCATGAAGATTGATCACAATTGTTGGGAACAAGCAGCACTAAAATTCATGATACCCGGTAGACTTATAATTCTTGTTTTTCTTTTAGAGAATACTTCAATTACATTTAGTTCCTATTTTTTTCAGCCACTGTTGTCACTTTTCAAGGTCTACCTCCCTATGCGTACACGCAGGAGTACAATCTGTTTCTATGCTTCATCTTGTTTGTTCCTGAGCCAGAGGCTAAGAGATTGACACAAAAGACATTGAATTCTCTTCCCTCTAGTTTTCACTTTACTCACAGGGAAAAGACCTTGTACTCAGATAAAAGCAAAATACTGTGGATGCTGGAAATCTGAAACAAAAACAGAAAATGCTAGAAAAGCTCAGCAGGTCTAACAGCATCTGTGGAGAGAAAAAACAGAGTTAATGTTTCGAGTCCTTATGACTTTTCTTCAGAGCTACAGAGAAGTAAAAATGTGATGAAATTTATACTGTTAAAGGGGGATGGAGCAGATGAAGCTGGATAGAAGGCCAGTGATAGGTGGAGGCAAAGGTGGGGTTGCCAGAGATGTCATGGACAAAAGGACAAAGGGGTGTTAATGATAGTGATACTGGCTAATGGAGGTGCTGATGGTGGCATTAGGGTCAGGAAGCAGAATGTGATAATGGCAGGATAAGGGTAAGCACTCTGGAAAGAACATGAACAAATGTCAGATAGTCCTTGTGGGGTGGGGTGGGGGGAGGGGACGGTGGTGGGGAAAAAATTGAAAATAGGATAAAAATTGGGGATAAAACAATGAATAAAAATGAAAATAAAAAACAAGTGGAGAACAAATAAAAATTTAAAAATTAAAATATAAAAATTAAGAAATGAGAATGAATATTTAAAAAAGGGAATAAAAAGGGGATGAGGATGGAGGAGAGAGTTCATGATCTGAGTTTGTTGAACTCAATGTTAAGTCCGGAAGGCTGCAAAGTGCCTAGTCGGAAGATGAGGTGCTGTTCCTCCAGTTTGCGTTGGGCTTCACTTGAACATTGCAGCAGGCCAAGGACGGACATGTGGGCATGAGAGCAGGATGGGGTGTTGAAATGGCTGGTGACAGGAATGGTCTGGGTCATGCTTGCGGACAGACCGAAGGTGTTCCACAAAACGGTCACCTAGTCTGCGTTTGGTCTCTCCAATGTAGAGGAGACCGCATTGGGAGCAGCGAATGCAGTAGACAAAATTGAAGGATGTGCAAATGAAGCATGCTTAGGCCCTTGGACGGTGAGGAGGGGGGAAGTAAAGGGACAGGAGTTACACCTTCTGCTAACGCATGGGGAGGTGCCATGGGAGGGAGATGAGGTGTTGGCAGTGATGGAGGAGTGCACCAGGGTGTCCCGGAGGGAGCGGCCCCTATGGAATGCTGACGGGGGCAGGGGGTGAAGGGAAGATGTGTTTGGTGGTGGCATCAAGCTGCAGTTGGTGGAAATGACAGACGATGATCCTTTGAATGTGAAGGTTGGTGGGGTGAAAAGTGAGGGCAAGGGGGACCCTACCACGGTTCTGGGAGGGAGAGGAAAGTGTGAGAGCAGAGGTACAGGAGATGGGTTGGACATGTTTGAGGGCCCTGTCAACCACAGTGGGTGGGAAACCTTGGTTAAGGAAGAAGGAAGACTTGTCAGAAGCGCCATTTTGGAAAGTGGCATCATCAGAACAGATGCAATGGAGGCAAAGCAGACTGTGAGGAGCTGTAGTTGAGGTAGCTGTGGGAGTTGGTGGGCTTGTAGTGAATTTTGGTGTACCACCAGAAATTGAGACAGAGAGGTCATGGAGGGGAAGGGAAGTGTCAGAGATGGGCCATGTGAAGGTGATGGAGGGGTGGAAATTGGAAGCAAAATTGATAATTTTTTCCAGGTCCAGACGAGAGCATGAAGCAGCACTGAAACAGACATCGATGTACTGGAGAAAGAGTTGTGAGAGGGGGCCTGAGTAGGACTGGAACAAGGAAGGTTCCACATACCCCATAAAGAGACAGGCATAACTGGGGCCCATGAGGGTACCCATAGCCACACCTTTTATTTGGAGGTATCACTATCATTAACACCCCTTTGTCCTTTTGTTTATGACATCTCTGACAATCCCTCCTTTGCCTCCACCTATCACTGGCCTTCTATCCAGCTTCACCTGCTCCACCACCCCTTAAACAGTATAAATGTCACTATATTTTTACTTCTCTGTAGCTCTGAAGAAGAGTCATACGGACTTGAAATGTTAACTGTTTTTTCTCTCCACAGATGCTGTTAGACCTGCTGAGTTTTTCCAGCATTTTCTGTTTTTGTTTCAGCTCCCTTGCACTTGCCGTTTATCTTAATGGCCCTGGTAAGATTGTAAATTCATTGAATGAAGTTGTGGTCACTATGTTGAGTTTAATCCTTCGGAACTGAGAATCAATGTTCTGAATATTGCCATTCTTTAAATTATTTCATGTCTTTCTTTTTTGCATTTTAATTTTTTAAAAAAGGAGCCAAATGGGGGAAAAAAGAATCAGTCCCAATAAAGTTCTTAATTGAAGATAATGGTCAGAATTTCGATGTTGGTGAGTGGGGGCGGGCCCGGCACGCTGACGCGTAAAATGACACGCGGTGATGTTGGACGTGCATCCCGCGTCACTGTGTGTCATTTAGACCTTTCGCTTGGCGGGCACGCAGCCGCCTCCGGCGCACGCCAGCCGAACTGACAAACCATTAAAAACCCAATTAAAGTACTTATCAACACTGCCCATCCAACCTTTCCACGGGCGGGATGAGGTTTCCTGAAGGTTTTATTAAATAAATAAATATTTTTTGCACAATTTATTAACATGTCCCAGCTCATGTGCCACTGTCACACGAGGGGACATGTCTAAATAATTTTTATCTTTATTATTTATGACCTTTTATTATGTACTTAATCTCCCTGAGGCAGCCCCATGCCTCAGGGAGACTTTTGCGCTCTTTCGCGTGTATGCCCTCTCCCGACCAGCCCGCTTGACATACAGAAAATTCTCTCCATGTATTTTAAATTGTTAAACACCAGATTTATTAGAAAAGTGGAAGACATGGTATAACACATAATTTAGTCAACAGTAGAATAAAATAGTCAAGTCAGACCCAATATTCAGATCCAATTTTTAAAAGTTAGTTAAGTTACATGCTGTGTGTATTTGATGTGCAGTGAGATTTTGTTTTTGCCAGTAAAATTTGTTTTATAAAGCACCTATCAAATTTTCTCAACACCACAAAGCCCGTCACAACTAATGACTTATAAATATTGTTGCTATAGTTATACATGCAAATGTAGCAGCTAATTTGTTCAAAGCAACCAACAGGAAATGAGATGAATCTCCAGTTATCCTTTGAGGAATAAATGTTAGCCACTACTCTAATTCTCTAATGTTTTTGGTTGAAGGGCCCCTTCTCAAATGCACCAGTAATCACAGAGCTTGCTACTAAATTATAATGTATATAAATAAAAGTGAAATATCCGTCTGTCTATCTGTCTGTTTGTTTGTTGGCAAACTCCAACAAGGTACTTGGGCCAATCTCAAGCAAACTTAATGGGATTATACCTTGGACCAAGGGGCATGTCATGGGGGAGCTGACATCTAACCACCCCCACCAGGGGCTTATGTGGTGTATCATTTAATGTTTCAACAAATACTGAAAATGTAGATAATAACACTGAAAATGTAGAAAGTTATATTACAGTTGTTGCCCGTGACACTGATGATAAAATATTCAAAGTATCAGCAAGCATTGAGGAAATAGTTTTTTTTAAATTATTCATTGGATGTGGGCATCACTGCTAGGCCAGCATTTATTGCCCATCCCTAAATTGCCCTTTTTACAGAGGGCATTTAAGAGTCAACTACATTGCTGTGGGTCTGGAGTGTTATGTAAGGATAGCAGATTTCCTTCCTTAAAGGACATTATTGAACCAGATGGGTTTTTACAACAATCAGCAATGGTTCCAAGACCATCATTAGACTTTTAATTACAGATTTTTATTGGATTCAAATTTCACCATCTGCCATGGCAGGATTCAAACCCAGGTCCCCATAGCATTATCCTGGGTATCTGGATTACTAGTCCAGTGACAATATCATTATGCCATCAGCTCCCTAAGCAGATGTAGATTTTGGTCCTGAGGATTTTGAGAGTGACTCTGAGGATGTAGAGAATGATTAGTCAAAATCATGTAGTAAAAATTGTAAATCTAATTAAATTACAGGCAAGCTAAATAAAGTAAATGAAAGAAAATTCATTGTGAAAATAAATATTTTAACCAACCTAAGCTGTACACCGAAGACAAAAATGCGATGAATTTAGTCCATAAATCCCTGACTTTCTTTAATCTTTCATTTTTTTCTCATATCTTATTTGTTCCATATAAGTTATGTTCTCAGATGCTACACATTATTACTTGGTAAGAGAAAGTGGCAGGCAGCCACTTACAAAAAGGTAAAAATTTGATGGAAAGTGACAGGCAGCAATTAGAGAAAGGGAAGATGAAGAGACAAGAGCAAGAGGCAAGAAGTTGATAGAGAATGACAGGATAAAAGAAGAACCAGTGCTGTAAGGGATCAAGGGGAGAATTTTCTCCCTGTCGGGCGGGCCGGTCGGAAGTGGGCACGGGGCTGATCGCCACCTGCGATTGGCTGTGTGCCGCCATTTTATGTGGGTGGGCCAATTAAGGCTCGCCCAGTGTGATGCGTGCTACCTGTGCGGATAGGGGGAAGGGGGAGAGTCAGGGCCTGCGCTCTTACGCGCATTCACGCGAAAGAGCGCAGAAGTCTCCCTGAGCCACGAAGCTGCCTCAGGAAGATTAATCTCAGAATGAGAATTTTAAATAAAGAAGGTAAAAAATAATTTACACGTCCCCTCATGTGACAGCGTCACATGACTTGGGACATGTTTATGAAATATATAAAAAATATTTATTAATTTAATGAACCGTTCATGAAACCTCATCCTGCCAGTGGATGAGGTTTCATGAAAAATGTGAAGGCCGCTTGGGCTCGTTGACTGCCCGCCAACCTTAAAGTTGGACGGGCAGCCCTGTCAAATGGGTTAATTGTTTTATTAAGGGCCTTAACAGGCCTTTGACAGTTCGGCGGGTGCACAGCTGACTCTGGTGCGCGCCCACTGAATGAAAAATCGGAGTGACGCCCGGTGACGTCAGGATACACGCCCAACATCACCGCATGTCATTTTACGCGTCGGCGTGCATGCACGCTCCTGCATGCCCAACAAAAGATTCTGTCCCAAGGCTCTTTGAGGAAGCTTTTATCTATGATTCTCATCATAATTACGAGTCAGATCCAGAATATGATATTGGCAATAGATCAGGGGTTTATGAATATTGTGGTACAAAAATGTAGAAAAGAGTCATCATCAATGTCAAGTATGTCAATCACAAATGGTCAAGTATCATTGTCACCGTTAAGTGAGCCACCTGACCCACTGAAATTCTTTCTTAAGGAAACAACAACAAAATCAAAGCACTTCTTGAAAAACTTCAGAGAATATAACAGCTGAGTCGGATCATCTAGAAATCTTTTCATTTTGGCTCAGGAAGGAAGGACTTCTAATATGGCCTAATATGAAATACTTAATATTTCAATAAACGCAGAAAATGCAGACAGTAACACTGAAACTGTAGCAAATGATACTACAGTTGTTGACTGTGACACTGATGACGAAATATTCAGAGTATTAACAAGCATTGAGGAAATAGGTGCAGATGAGGATTTTGATCTTGAGGATTTTGAGAATAACACTGAGGATGCAGTTGTTTTATTTTGTTTCATATAAGGGTTTTTTTTGTTCTACTGAGGAGTTTTATATTTACACTGTCAGTGCTTGAGAATCATTGGGCTGGATTTGTGACTTACTGGCAGCACCTCTGTCAGTGCATTTTTAACCCAGTCACAGCATTAATTTATGATTTCTGGGTTTCCAGACCAATTAGTGCCATGGGTGTGCTGACGAACTGCATGACGTGACTGCCACTCTGATAGTAAAAGGGAGACTGTAAACATGCAAGCCAAAGCAGTTACAGATGGGAAGGAGAGGGAAACAAGTCTTGCCATGGAAAGTGGAAGATGAAAAACTGCAGTCCATTTCAGGAATTATTCCCTGGATGTGCTGCTGGGGGTTGTGAGGACCTGGGGGGATATATTCTGCTGTGAGAGAGAAGCAGCTAGAAGGCATGGTTGGAGGTGACACAAGAGGTCAGCTGCAGAAGCATGGTGCCACACTTATGGATACAATGCACAAACTGAACACTGTGACCATGAAGCATGATCTCTGCATAAATTGAAACCCCTCAGTGAGTTCATCCCTTCACTGATTGAAAATGAGAGATTGACAATCCTCCCCCTGCCCTCCTCCAGTTGGAACCTGCTCCACCTCAGATACCTGTCTACTTTATTGACTGATCACAGAGCAGCTCAGGTTCACATGGCTCCTGATTTGAGCCTGTGTGATCATTAATAGTTGGGATATTCATTCTGGAATAAGTTTTGTGAATTGACGATTCTTCCAGGGACATTGGGCAGAATCTTATGCTTTTGAAAAATTTCAGGTGCCAGGGCCATTTCCGGATGTCAGCTTTGTACAAGTCAGAGGTGCGCTGAAAGTTGAAATCTTCTGGGAAGCAGCCAATTAAAAGGACACCACGGTGTTCACCACCCAATTAAAGACAGCAGGTGGGTTTCTGAGGAGAGCCTACAGACCCAGACAGAGGGCCTGCAATGATGGATGGCTGGCAGCCCAATGAGAAGAGATAAGTGCTATTGAGGCAGGTAGGGAGGCAAGATTTGAACGGTTCTGAAAATTTAAAAGTAAAGAATGCCCAGAGCTGTCTGGGCCATCAGTGTGGAGGGAAAACACCTTCCCAGGAATATTTGATTCCATGTCTTTGGCTTCCTCATCACAGTCCTCATCGCAGACAGTGACACTGAAACTGTAGGGAGTGACACTACAGTCGTTGACTGTGACAGGGGAATAAGAGGAGGCTCCATTGGCCCCCTGCCTACTGCTGGGAGGCTGTCTCCAGGTAACTGCTGGGCTCTGGCCTCAGAAAGGGGGTCCATTCAACATCCTGTACCAACAGGTTCTGGAAATGGTACCTAAATGGGGTCTTAATTGCAGTAATTGAGTGCCCAACTCAATGGAGCAGGTTGATGTCATATAAGGGTCTGGTACATAAAGGGTTACTTGGGACTGAGTGCAGTGCCACCCACACAGTCATGTAGGAGAAAACATGCCCCGCACCTAGGGGTCAGTGTAGTGTTGGACAGAGCCTTGCGTAGAAGCTAGCATGGAGGCAGCTCCTAGCTGGAACCTTTACTGTACATATATATATAGTTTCTATTAATTAATAAATACTTACTGTTGAACTATCTAAGGCTGTGAATACCTTAATAAGACGTACAGACTATGTCCAATACCTTACAACATGGTGACAGTGAATGGAACAACTTAAAACCACGCAGAGACTGCAGAAAAAAATTAAAATCCTGGAAAGCAGAAGGGAAAATCAAAGAAGCATTCTGACATGAAAAAAAGTCTCATGAATTGAAGACGCAGAAGGAAATTTCCAGAGAAAAGCTCTAAAGAAAGGCTTGGAAGCTGAAGGCAGAAACTAAACTCCTCACTGTAGCAGAAGACTCCACTGAATCCTGTGGAAGTCCAGCTTCAATACCCAGAGTGCGCAGAGTCAGCAGACCTAAAAATTAAAAATTCTTGGACAACACAAATCCTGAAAAAAGTTAAATAATGCAGTGGTCAGAAATTGTCGTTCAAACTGCTGTGCGAGAAACCCGATTCCTGAGCCCGCGGCTGAGACCCCTCCGAACAAAGAAAACAAAATTAATTTAAAATTAATTACAACTGAGTAGCCAGCTTAAAAAACCCAGAAAAAGCCAGGATTTGATGCTTCCACAACATGGGCACATAGCGCTATAGTGGGGAAGACTATAGCCAGTTGATCCAGGCAGCCATTGTTGAAAAAATTTAAACACGGAGATCGTGAATGCCATTAATATGGGAGCCCGCCAAATTCGGCAAGTGCAGGAAAACCTTTTGTGCAGAAGCATATGGCCATGTCAGCTTGGGTGTTCGGAAACCCATTAAAACTGAGTATGCAATTTAAAAATTTTAACCATACATCAGAAATTCACTCTTCCAGACCAGTTTGGACTCATGCAAAGGCCAAACTTGACACAAAGTTGGGTCTCCTGGAGAAGAAAATTTTCAAAATACCAGAGTACATCATGTCTAAGTAGGAAATCAGAAGTCCAGGTTAATATGTTTTTACTCTTGTTTGTTGAATTTGCTGACAAAGCAATCCTAATGCATGGCATTGATGAAGCATCAGCCAGCTTTGATGAAATATTAAAAGCCTTTGACACATAGTTTAACCTTCAACCTGTGGAGCACACAGAGCTTAAAAAAGAGGGATAGAAAGCCCCCAGTAAAGCGACAAAAGGGAAAAAAGACACTACCCAAGCAAAGCACACGAGGGCACCAGAGAGGCAGGGGAAACTTCCAGAAGTCTTAAAGATAAATCTTTTTGAAAATGCTGGCACATTTCCCAAACTGCAACAGCAGGTGGAAGTACTGAGCGAGCTGACTATGGTTGAGGAGAAAGTTGTGGGCCGTTCCATGCTATGAGTCGATAATGAAGCCATGTGTAGCACCATTACGGAACTGGAACAAGTTAAGAATTCACCGGAGGCAGACCTGGCTAACACTGGAACCGAAGTGAACAACAACCACAAGGCTCTGTGGCAGGTGGAGAAAGACAAGGAAGGAGTAAGATTGGAAAATGTATTGTATAAAAAGTGGAAGATGTGAAATGAAGATTCAAGCTGGCTATGTACTTTTGGAAACACATGATAAACTAAGGCCTTCAATAAACCAAACTGTTCAAGATTTGAACAAACACATTTCCGAGGTGTCACATGGAGGCTTTGAAAGAGAGAGAGAGATTACTTATGAACATATGAAATAGGAGCAGAAGTAGACCATTTGGCCCATCAAGCTTGCTCCACCATTCAATAAGATCATGGCTGATCTGTTTGTGTTTTGAATTTCACATTCCCATCTACACCTAACAACCTTTGATTCCCTTGCCTAACAAGAATTTATCTACCTCTGCCTTAAAAATATTCAATGACCCCGCTTCCAATGCCTTCTGAGGCAGAGAATTCCAAAGTCGCACAGCTCTCTAAGAGAAAAAATTTCTCCTCATTTTTGTCCTAAAAGGGCGACCCCTAATTTTAAAACAGTTCTGGACTCACCCACAAGAGGAAACATCTTTTCCACGTCCACCTTGTCAAGACCATTCAGGGCCTTATATACTTTAATCAAGTCGCCCCTCACTGTTTCCACAGTGGAAACAAGCCCAGTCCGTCCAACTTTTCCTCATAAGACAACCCGCTCATTCCAGGTATCAATCTAGTAAACCTCCTCTGAACTGCCTCCAACGCATTTATATCCATCCTTAATAAGGAGACCAAATTGCACACAGTATTGGAGATGTGGTCTCACCAATGCCCTGTATAACTGAAGCATAACATCCTTACTTTTATGTTCAAACTCTCTTGCAATAAAGGATAGCATTCCATTAGCCTTCTTGATTACGTGCTGTACCTGTACACTAACCTTTTGTGACTCATGCGCTAGAACACCTAGACCTCTCTGGCCCTTGGAATTCTGCAGTCACTCTCCATTTAAGTAACACCACTTTTTTATTCTTCCTGCCAAAATGAACAATTTCACATTTTCCCACATTATACTCCATTTGTCAGATTTTTGCCCACTCACTCAACCTATCTGTTTGCAAACTCCTTATGTTTTCTTCACAACATATTTTCCTACCTATATTTGTGCCATCTGCAAATTTAGCTACCATGTCTTCGCTCCTCTCATCTAAGTCATTGATGTAAATTGTAAAAAGTTGAGGCACCAGCACAGACCCCTGCGGACTCGTCACATTCTGCCAATCAGACAAAGGCCCATTTATGCATGCTCTCTATTTTCTCCCAGCTAGCCAATCTTCTATCCATGCTAATATGTTACCCACTACACTATGAGCTTTTATTTTCTACAATAACCTTTGATGTGGCACCTTATCAAATGCCTTGTGGAAATCCAAGTACAGTAGACCTACAGGCTCCCCTTTATCCACAATACACATTACTCCTTCAAAGAACTCTAATGAATTGGTTTAATATGATTTCCCTTTCACAAAACCACGCTGACTCTTCCCAATTATCCTGACTTTTTTAAAGTGCTTAGCTACAAACTCTTTAATGACCAATTCTAACACCTTCCCCACGACAGACGTTAAGCTAACTGGCCTATGGTTTTCTGTTTTCTGCCTCACTCCCTTCTTGAATAGAGGGATTATATTTCCTATTTTCCAGTCTGATGGAACCTTTCCAGAAGCTAGTAAATTTTGGAAAGTTAACACTAATGCATCTACTGCCTCATTAGCCACCTCTCTTAAGACCCCAGGATGAAATCCATCTGGAACCAGAGACTTGTCAGCCTGTTATGGCAGGCAGATGGTAAATGCTGAGCTGCTCAAATCCCAAAGGGAAACATGAAACAACTGTCACAATTGTTTTACAATTTATATAAATTTCAAGATGCGAGCCCTGAATTCAGTAGTAATAAGACCACCGAGTTTTATAGGTTTCTTACAAAACTAAATTAAACCTTTATTAATAAAATAAATGATTTTAAGTGTATACATAGATCTACAAATTACTACTATGATAACTTCTAAATCCCCTAATTAATCTAAACCCCAGTTACAATTTCATTAAGGCAACAGTAAGACACATAGGGCAGGATTTTGTAAATAACGCGCGGTGACGTCGGGGGGAACTCCAAACATCACCGTGCCCCATTTAAATTTTCAGGAAGGCGGGGGCGCACCAAAATCAGCTGTGCACCCGCCGACCTGTCAATGGCCAACTGAGGCCATTGACAGGGTCAATTAAGTAATTAAAGGACCTGCCCGTCCAACCTTAAGGTTGGCGGGCAGGCCAGGAGCCCTGGCAGGAATTAGAAAAACATGAACCTCATTCACGAGTGGGATGAGGTTTCATGTAGGTTTTAAAAAATTTTAATAAAGTTTTTGTAAAAATTATGGACATGTCCCAACTCATGTGACATTGTGGCGGGCGGGAGTGGGCACAAGTCGGCATGGAGCTGACTGCCGCCCACGATCAGCTCGGCGCTGCCATTTTACTTGGGTGGGCCAATTAAGGCCTGCCTAGCGTGAATCGGGGCTCCCAAGATCAGCGGGAGGTGGTGGGCGGCAGTGGGAGGCCAATGACCGCCGGGTCCAATGGTGACCCGGCGGCCCATTCAAAAACGGCGCAGGCAGCGATGTCGCACAGGAGGATGTCAGATAGCATTCTTAGAGAGCAGGCCAGGTGGGAGGGCAGGTCGGTGGGGCAGTCAGCCCCGAGGTTTTCGGGTGAGTGCCTTGCTGCTCTCTGCGAGGAGGTGGTAGCACGCTGCAAGATCCTTGTGCCAAGTGAGGAGGCCCCCCCACATAACAAAACATGCCTGGGAGGAGGTGGCAGAAAGGGTCAGCTCCACGATGTGGTGAGACACGCCTGGTGCAGTGCCGCAAGTGGTTTAATGACCTGTTGCGATCGGGAAGGGTGAGTACTGTATTGGCATTGGTCACTTATCACAGCGGTTAGGTTGCCCCCACACCCCCACCCTTCCAACTCAGAATTTTGTTTTTGCATTCATTCATTCAAGGGATGTGCCCTTCGCTGGGTGGGCCAGCATTTATTGCCCATCCCTAGTTGCCCCTGAGAGGGTGGTATTGAGCTGCCTTCTGTATCCGCTGCATGTGGTGCTGGAACACCCACAGTTTGGGGGCGAGGTCCAGGATTTTGACTTAGCCACAGTGGTGGAGCACTGAAACATTTCAAAGTCAGGATACTGAGTGACTTGGAGGGGAACTTCCAGATGGTGGTGTACCCATCTATCTGCCCTTGTCCTTCTAGGTGGCAGTGCTCGTGGGTTTGGAAGGTCTTAAAGTGTGAGTGGCAAATGTGTAGGAGGCAGCCTCTGGGCAAGGGGGTGAGCCCTGGCTGCTTGGAGTGTGTGTATGGCAGCTCCAGGGTCACAAATCGGATGAGCCCTGCAGTGTTTCCCTCAGGTGGGGTTGGCCAGGCTGCAATTCAGGAGAAGGCAGCACACAATAACGCTGAGAGGCTGCAGACTGCGGAGGGCAGTCCCGCCTTCTCATCATGACCAGGTACAAGCAGGAGGCACTCGAGCTGGAGAGGCGCCATGCACCTAGATCAACTGGCCGTGGTGAGGTTGGGGTGCCACTGGGAGGTAAGAGTGCAGTGCACTGAGGTCACAATGTCTGTCAGTGCAAACACTCCACTGTTGACTGTATACTGATTTCAGCATCCAACATGGGTTTCCCATTGATTATGGAAGGAGGAGCGCATCTTGATCCGGGTGCCAGACATGCACATTAACAGTGTAATGACTCCTACTAATCAAATGTCCTTGTTCTTGCTTTCAGCCTCTCCGGTGCACGTCCAGTCTCAGGAGGCAGAGGGCCCGCCGCTGACCCCTGAGGGCCCAGAAGGTATAAACACACCAGCATCACACCATCTCAGCCAGGCAGGCACCAGCGCAGATACCAGCATCTCGGTGGGCATAAGATTGGTAGCTAGTATCTTGGTGCACAGTGGCGAGGGCACTTCACACTCGCTTGAGGTGCAGGCGGAGGCAGAGAGTGCCCAGGGCACCGGCAGTCGGAGGACTGCTGGCGACCAGGAATGTGCTCAGTCGGTGGCTGATGATGGAGTTGTCTCTGAGGCAGCAGATGCTGGAAGTCCAGCAGAGTCTGCGGGAGGATCTGGTGGAGATATGGTGAGGGAATATGTGCCATGGTCTCCGTGATGGCTTGTGTTTTCAGTTACCAGTGCCAGCAGATTCATCCGCTGGATACAAAAAAAAGCGGACTATAACAAGGGACCTATCTACTCTTCCACAGTTACATCTCAGTTTTCCTTAATCCTATATTTCAAGATAGCTCTTCAGTGAGAAAAATTTAAAAATGAGATCAGAAATTTCTGTTAGATCTCTGTTCAAAGCTGTGTTACAATATTTGCTTTACACACAGTTTAGATTACACACTTGGGGTCATTGTGTTCTTTTAATTTCAGGAGGTCATTAGTTTAGTACACAATTGGACTGTCAGTCCTCAGATATAGGGAGCAAAGCGTCGCCTGTCAACAATTTTACCCAGAGGTTTAGCACAAGAACAAAATGAGATTTCCTAATTTTCACTCACTCTGATTTTCTTCACAGAATATTGACAGGAGGAACTTAACCTCACGATGAGGCCATTTGTTTAATGAAACAGAAAATTTAAAAAAATTAAGCAGAAAATAAGCATCCAAATAGGTTGCAAATTGGAGGCATCATTGCACAAGGTGAACAGAATTAGGTGTGAATACTGAGAAGAAGAAAAGCAAGAGGAAGCAGTGAGAGTATCCAACACGGGGCAAGACAAGATTCTGGAGAAGATCATATGGCTATCTGTTTGCATTTTGCTTTTGCAGAATGAAATGGTCTGTGTGAATGCACAGTCATCCATTCTTACTGGATGGGGACCTTATTTGTAAAGTGTTGTAATGCATGTGCCTTTAGTTAGTTTGTAACATGGTGTGATAATTTTCCTGCCTGCCTGATTGCATTACTTTTGTATTTTGAACTCTAGTTGTTCTGCTGCACTTGGATGCTTAGCAATCAATAGTCACATGAATGGCAATGGATCAGCATTCTCATTGTGCCACCCGTTCAGTACCCGGCCTATGCCTGGGAAGCCAATGATCCTCCTAGCAAACAAATTTCAGCAAGTCTGCACTTAAAGAATCTGTACCACAGAATCAAAAACCACCAGCAATATGAAATCCTGTGGCTCCCATACGATTGGACCTGCACTTTGCAATCTGCAACTCGATGTTGAGACACTATCTGCATCCAAGGGACACCTAGTCAGCACCCTCAGCCAGCAACACGTTATCGATGTGATCTAAATTCAAGAAACACATCTCTCATCAGATGAAGCCGGGAGGTACAAGATAAACGGTTTCGACCTGATATGCCATATTGCTCACCTGAAGCATGGCCGTGCCACATTTGTCCAAGCAGCTATTGCTGATGCAGTCCATCTGTTCTCCACTGAATAGAACAAAGAACAAAGAAAAGTACAGCACAGGAACAGGCCCTTCGGCCCTCCAAGCCTGCACCGATCATATTGCCTGTCAACTAAAACATTTTGCACTTCCGGGGTCCGTATCCCTCTATTCCCATCCTATTCATGTATTTGTCAAGCTGCCTCTTAAACACCACTATCGTACCTGCTTCCACCACCTCCTCTGGCAGCGAATTCCAGACACTCACTACCCTCTGCGTAAAAAACTTGCTCCGCGCATCTCCTTTATAGTTTTCTCCTCTCACCTTAAATCTATGCCCCTAGTAATTGACTCTTCCATCCTGGGAAAAAGCTTCTGACTATCTACTCTGTCCATGCCACTCATAATTTTGTAAACTTCTATCAAGTCGTCCCTCAATCTCCATCGCTCTAGTGAGAACAATCCGAGTTTCCCCAACCTCTCCTCATAGCTAATAACCTCCAGACCAGGCAGCAGCCTGGTAAACCTCCTCTGCACCCTCTCCAACGCCTCCATATCCTTCTGGTAATGTGGTGAACAGAATTTCACACAATATTCCAAGTGTGGCCTAACCAAGGTACAGCTGCAGCATGACTTCCCAGCTTTTATACTCAATACCCCTGCCAATGAATTATGCCTTCCTGACTACCTTATCCACCTGCATTGCCACTTTCAGTGACCTATGGACCTGTACACCCAGATCCCTCTGCCCGTCGATGCACTTAAGGGTTCTGCCATTTACTGTATAATTCCTGCCTGTATTAGACCTTCCAAAATGCATTACCTCGCATTTGTCCGGATTAAACTCCATCTGCCATTTCTCCGCCCAAGTCTCCAACCGATCTATATCCCGTTGTATCCTTTGACAATCCTCTTCACTATCTGCAACTCCTCCAACCTTAGTGTTGTCTGCAAACTTACTAATTAGCCCAGTTACATTTTCCTCCAAATCATTTATGTATACAACAAAC
Organism: Cetorhinus maximus; assembly: GCF_964194155.1. NCBI lineage: Eukaryota > Metazoa > Chordata > Chondrichthyes > Lamniformes > Cetorhinidae > Cetorhinus > Cetorhinus maximus. The sequence goes on from NC_135884.1 coordinate 56,467,866, forward strand.
AGCAAAGGTCCCAGCACTGATCCCTGTGGAACTCCACTAGTCACAGCTCTCCATTCAGAAAAGCACCCTTCCACTGCTACCCTCTGTCTTCTATGACCAAGCCAATTCTGTATCCATCTTGCCAGCTCACCTCTGATCCCGTGCGACTTTACCTTCTGTGCCAGTCTGCCATGAGGGACCTTGTCAAAGGCCTTACTGAAATCCATGTATATAACATCCACTGCCCTTCCATTGTCGATCATCTTTGTCACTTCCTCGAAAAACTCGATCAAGTTAGTGAGACACGACCTCCCCTTCACAAAACCATGCTGCCTTTCACTAATATGCCCATTTGCTTCCAAATGGTAGTAAATCCTGTCACGAAGAATCTTCTCCAATAATTTCCCTACCATTGACGTAAGGCTCACCGGCCTGTAACTTCCTGGATTATCCCTGCTACCCTTCTTAAACAATGGAACAACATTGGCAATTCTCCAGTCCTCTGTAATATAATGCATGTGCCTTTAGTTAGTTTGTAACATGGTGTGATCATTTTCCTGCCTTATTAATTAACAAATTAATTAATAAATTAACCTCCAAAATCATCAAGGTTGGTGCCTTCCGGGGGCAAATCTCTACAAGCCCCCTAGCGCTAGCTGGGACCAACAAGTTCCCCAATCCTACCACACCCATGTGTCTATACTGGAGACTTTAATAGCCACCACAATGACTCGGGCTACAAGGAGGTTAATGTAAAGGTTAAAGAGATGAAAAACTTGCAACCTGGACTTCACAGCATGACCTTACTCTCACCCGTGATTCCAAACAGCCTGGAACTTTCCACTTTGCTAGATGGAAACATGACTACTCTTCTGGTTTGCACTGGCTCAGCTTAGTACACAGTAATTTACTTCCTGCATCAAGCCAAATCCTGCCCAACTTTCCACACGGCCAGCACAGACCATCCCTGATCCATATTGGACTTCAACTACCGATCGTCACAGGTTCAAAGAAGAAGCAGTGTAACCTGTGAAAAGCCGACTGGGTGGAATACAGCAAGATATTGGAACAAAGTGTTATAACAGTACCATCCTGAAATAACCCCATAGAGCTGGCATACAGTCACTTCTGCAGAGCCACCAGAACCAGTCCAAGGGGATATCGTCCTGTGTACATAACTTGCCTGGAAGATGGTCTGCTTCCTTACTCCAACAATATGAGTCCTCTGGCAATCCAAATGTGGTAGACCATCTGACTGAGTTCCTGGATTGTGCTCACCAGGCCAGATGGAAATGGACAACAAAAAACCAGGACTTCATCCACTCAAGTCGAAAGTGTTGGAGAGACCTATGCCACTTTGGAGCAGCCCAGTGACCATTAATGCCAAGCACCCATCCGTAAATGCTAATCAGGTAGTGAGCCATCTCCTTCACATGGGAAAGGCACCACTGGAAAGAAGAGTGAAGAAGCAATTCGGAGTGAGCGGAGATCCTTCAGTCAGCGGGACTATTCCAGATCTGAACCCTTTACCACCCTGAGGTTGGACAAAGTACGACAAACCATCAAACTGGGCACTGCTGCTGGTTATGACAACATCCTTCCTGAGTTCCTAAAACACCTTGGCCCACGGGCCCGCTCCTGGTCGGCCCAGTTTTTTTTACAAGGTTCATATGCGAGGGGAGACTGCTAAAATCCAACTGCAGGTCTAAGGTCATTGGCCTCCCAAAACAAGGCAAAGGCTCAAAATTACAATCAGACTAATGGTCAATATCCCTGCTATCAGTATGCTTCAAGATAGTAGATCGCCCAAATCCTACAGCAGATCAAAGCAGAAGTGGAGAACATCATGAGTGCGGAATGAGTAAACTTTAGAAAATGGCTTTCAAAGGAATCTCACAAAGGGGTAATTTTCGTTGCTCGCTGTAGCGTATAACACTGTTTGGAGCATTGGCCTATACATCAGAATATCAAAAGTTCTCCCTCCCTGGGTTACTCACGTCATTAAATTGGTACTGGGACAGATGGTAAAGGGTGCATAGACCTGGAGGAAACAGATAAATGGGCTACCATAGGGGTCTGTCTTAGCCCCAACCCTATTCAATCTGTACACCAATGACCTACCCCCAACCCAGTCCTGGAGGTTTATCTATAAAGATGACATCTGGGGCCTAAAGTTCCTCGGAGGGCAATCAGCATTGGATTGCCACTCCATGCCCAATTATCTACCTCAACTTTTTTTTCGATGTTATCTCACCCAATCTTCTGACTCAGCAGCGCATTCCTGGGGCCCAGCATCGAAGTCCACAAGAGTCAATGTGAAGGAGGACACTTCTCCATTTTTATGGCATTAGCTGCTGTAAACCAGGTAAGTTTGAAGGTCCATTGAAATGTAAAGGTCCTTGAAAAGGAGAAGGCGTGCGTCTAAGCTAAATGGATAGGATTGGGTCATGGGGAGATCGGAGGTCGGGGGTGTCGGAGCTCGGGTGGTGGGAGGTCGGGGGTCAGAGATTGGATGGTTGGAGGTCACGGAGGTCAGGCCTCAGGAGCTCACAGGGGCAGGCCTCGGTGGTGGGGTTGCGGGGGGGGGGATGTCTCTGGGCAGTGGGGAGAGTGGGCCTCAGGGAGGGGTGTCAGGGCCCAGGTCAAGTTGGGTTCTTTCAAGCCTGGGGGCCTGGTTGGGGGGGTTGGTGTTGGGCCTCAGAGGGTGTGTCGGGCCTCCAGTGGGGAGGGGTGGGGGTGCTCAGGCCTCAGTGGGTAGTTGTGTCGGGCCTCGAGTTGGGTTGGGTCAGGTCAGGCTTGGTGGGGGCAGGGTGGGGAGAGGGTGTTGGATGTCAGGCTGAGGGGGTGGTCAGGCCTTGGGTCTTCGAGCTGGGTCTGCAAGGAAGAAGGAGGGAAGGGCGTCCAGGGTGCAATCGGCTGCACACATGTGGCCATCAAGGCACCAGCAGGTGAGCCCTGGTGCCTTCGTCAACAGGAAGGGCTTCCACTCCTTGAACGTGCAGATAGTGTGATCATAAGCTCTAGATTCTGCAAGTCTGTGCAAGGTACCCAGGCAGCTCCCATGACACTTACATGCTCAGACACTCCCAGGTGCCGGGGCTCTTCAGTGCTCCGGCTCGGCTGGATGGTTGGCTGGTGGGTGACAAGGGCTATCCCCTCAGAAGGAGGCTCATGACGCCTCTCTATCATCTAAGAATAGAAGCCGAGCAACGGTGCAATAGGAGCCACACCTCCACAAGGACTGCGGTGGAGAGAATCATCGGTCTTCTCAAGATGTGCTTCCGATGCCCTCAGGGGACGCACTCCAATACCCCCCAGATTGTGTGTCGGTGATAGTGGCTGCACGCTGCACTCTCCACAATCCAGCGCTGGAAAGGGGGGACGGAGTGGACGAAAGCGATGTAGAAGCAGTTGCTCCGGATGCACACGCTGAGTCCAACAGTGAGTCCGAGGATTAGCACGCACAGGAGAACACTGAGGGGGTAGATGCTGACCTGGGCATACTCAAGGGAGGCAGGGACCACCCAGGAGGCTATAATCCAAAGGACCTTCAGCTAGCACGCCACAGATGGACCCTCAACACACTGCAGGGCTGCAGGCTCCATACGCGATACCTGAGCACTAAATCTGCCTGGATACTAACATTAACTAAGGCCCTTGTGAAAAAAGATCAATGTCAAACAACCCGCTCATAACATCATGGGTTCCTGTTCACTTGCAGGAGTAAGGAATCATCCTGAGGCATGGCAACATGTCAAAATTTATTGAGATTACAAAATTAACTACAGAAACCAAAAAACAAGATGTTGCACATCACACCAGGTCTTAAGTGAACTAATATGGGGCAACATAAAAGCACCAGTGAGAAACTCGTGGTGTGCCTAAGGTGCCTTTTGAGTGCTACATCTAGGCGCTCCCCCCTCGCTGGCACTGGCATCTGAGACAGCCTGCACACTGTGCTGTCCTTTTGGCCTTGATGACCTTTGCTGCCAATCTTTGGCCCGTGGAGCATTTGATGGCCCTGCTTGGGAGGGAGCGGCCAGTTCCATGGCTGGCTTCTCCCCATGCTCCGCAGCCTCATTGGATGCCACAGAGAGTTGGAGGAGCTGCTGCCCTCATCTGGAGCGCCCTGAGAAGAGCCCACAGAGATGACAGGCTGCTGCTGTGCCGACGTGAGGTCGTTTCAGACCTCCCTGCTCACCATGGATGGATGGGCACCGAGCTGGGATACTTGGTGCCCAAACCATCTCCCACATGGGCAATGACCAGCTGAGGTCAATGCCACTGTGAGGACTTGCAGGTGAAAGCGCAACCCCAGGAGGCCCTGATTGTTCTCCTGGAGGAGCCTCTTCACGAGAGTCACTGCTCTCTCCATGGAGAAAGCATGGCCCTTGGCCATGAGGCTCATTGCATCGCTGATGCTCTGCATGGACTCCTCCATGCCATACATAGCCTCATGTATCTCTGCCAGCTCCTCCCGCATGCCCTGCTGCACTTCCATCATTTGCTGCTTCACGGACGACTCCAGAGGAACATCATCAGCCACCGACTGAGCATGTGCTTGGTCCCCTGCAGTCCTCCGACTGCTGGCGCCCTGGGCACTCTCTGTCTCTGCCCGCACCGCAAGCGAGTTTGAAGTGCTCTCACCGCTGTGCCCCGGGACACTAGCTGAAGATCTAATTCCCACTGAGGTGCTAATATCTGCGCTGGTGCCTGCCTGGCAGAGGTGGTGTGATGCTGGTGAGTTGATTTCCTCTGTGCCCTCAGGGGTGAGAGGTGGCCCCTCTGCCCCCTCCTCCCGGCCATGCTCAGGTGATGCTGAAAGGAAAAACAGGGCATTTGATCAGTTACAGTGCAGACAATGTCAATTTGCATACCAGTCCCCCGGATCATTATGCGCTCATCCTCCCATAATCAATGGTCAACCCATGTTGCTAACTTCAATCACTGAGCATTCAGCAGTGCCGTGGCTTTTGGGACACACATGGTTACCTGAGTGCTCAGCGAACATACCTCCCCGTGGCACCCCAGCCTCACTGCCACCGGTGGACCTGGGGGCATGGCGCCTCTCCAGATCCATGGCCTGCTGCTCAAAAGGTGTCAGGATGGCAGACTGGGCCTGGCATCCACCAGTCCGCATCCTTTCTGCAGAATTGTGCGCAGTCTTCTCCTGAAAAGGAGAGAGGAGCATTGATTAGTCCAGCCTGTACCTGAATTCCCATCGCATCCCTGCCAACCCAGCCAGAGTGCGACATTGCAGGACTCCAGTCCTTCGTCACCCCAAAGCTGCTGCACACTCACCCAAACAAGCTGGGGCTGACCCCCTCCCGCCACCCCCCCCACTCCGCCCCCCACATTGCCCAAATGCTGCCTCCTTTACATGTGGCACCACAAGATGTAATCTTGCTAAGCAAGGTGGCACAAGCACATGGAACGCAAAGGCCAGCAGATGGATTGGTGCCCCACCACCTGAAGCTCCCCTCCCAGCATGTTAGCACCCTGACTTTGACATGCTTCCCAGTTCCAGCACTATACCTAGGTGCAGATCCTTGACTTTCACCCCCATCCTATACTCGGAGTGTCAGTGTCACACATGCTGTGGGTGCAGCACCCACCTTAGCTCAACCATCTCAGGGTGAACTAGGCACAGGCAATCTCTGCTGGTCCATCCAGCGAGGGATACATGCCATGAAGGATTCAATGCCGTTACTGTACTCAGAGTTGCTGGGGGGGGTGGTGGGTGGTTGGGGGGAAAGGGTGATGGCTGCATTAAGTGACCTCAGCCAACATGGTACTCACCCTTCCCGAGTGCAGGAGATCATTGAATCTTTTACAGCACTGGACCCATGTGCGTCGCACCACATCATTCGAGCTCTCACTCTCGGCCACCCCCTCCCACGCACGTTTGGTCAGGTGGAGAGGCCTCTGCTTCCCATCCCTCGATAGCAGGACCTCCTGCCATGCTGCCACCTCGTCCTGGAGGGCAGCTAGGCACTCATCTGAGAAATGAGGGGCACACTGACCCGCTGCCCTACCCTCCGGCCTGGCCTGCCTCGCATCCCCAACGCCCCCCTGGCCTGGCCTGCCCCGCTGGCCTACCCTCCGGACTTGCATGCTGCACAGTACCTCTCCGCTGAGCTCGTCTCCCGGCCATTGTGAGCAGCTTTGCAAAGGCTGCCAGGCCTTCATTTAAACAGGCCACTGGGTCGCCATTGGACCCGGTGGTCTGTGTATGCCCGCTGCTGCCCGCCCACTCCCGCTGTCCTCAGGAGTCGAGAAATACATTGGGCAGGCCTTAACTGGCCCACCCGCATAAAATGGCGGAGCGGACCTGATCGCGGGCAGTGATCGGGTCCGCGCCCGCCCATGCCTGCTTCCGCTCGGCCCACCCGACATGGGGAAAATTCTCCCCATTCAGTTAACTTGATGTATGACTTTAGGCTCAATAGTTACTTGTTGATTTTCTGTCTCAAAGCAACAGATCCCAAAGTCTTATGCGAGACTACTGACACAAGTACTGCCTAGCATTGAAGAAATAACTTTGGATAGTTACTGTTCATCCAGTTCTCAATAAAAGTCCTCTGCCTCTGAATTTCCTGTAGATAGAGGTGAGATTGAGTATCTCAATGAGTGAGCGACAACAGATGAAGGATTCATCATTCAAAAAAATGTTGGAAATATGCAGCAATTCTTTCAGAAAAAAGACAGGCCAAACCCTCCTGTCAGAAATAGTTTTCTACCAGAAGCAATGGTCTTATTGTTTCTCTTCTTAGGGGTGCCTACCTTTTACTTCATCCCTGAGTTAACTATTGCATTCCAAATTATCATTTGATGTAGAAAGTTTAAGGGTGAAATATGCTAATTGTTATATTGTGACACCCTTTGACCTTGAAGCAGTATGGCAAGGATAATTTGTAATTTCTTTAGAACTTCTGTGGAATCTGTAATTGTTTCTAAGAATGTTTGAAAAGGACTTTTAAGAGTTTGCATCAATTGTAAAGGGATCAGTTGCAATGTTCTTGATTAATAGGAAATTCTGCTCCATGTAACCTGGTGACCCTTGACCCATGTTGCTTTAAAGGAAGAACAGAGAAAATTGCTGAATCCTAAGGTAGGAAGCAATATGACAGGGGACTTCTTCTTGGAGTCTAATTCATAGCCACCAGTACCCAGAAGACAGATGGTTTCCCAGCAATCAGCAATGTTGTTCTTGACAAAGTTAGCCAGTCCAAATTAATTGAAGAACCTTTGGACTCCTCGTGGATGCTAATCTAGGGTCCTGACTCTACAAAGTCCACTATAGATTAAAAAAAACAACATGAAGAGTGCCAAACCAAGGTAATAGTCAATACAGACCACAGCCCACTGGTGTTCCTAAAAAGTTCAAAAAATTTATAGATGCTGCCAGTCGAACCAATATGATTGTGTCTGCCCTGTCAAGCATTTAAAGAATAAGGGACGGTAACAATGTCTTAGAGTCAGGTGAACGTATTGGGTTTTATAAGATTGCAAAATAACTATGTTTGTAACATACTTTGTAATAAGCTTGTTGCTGAAGACTTTATGATGTTAAGAATTTGCTGTATTTAGAACACTGTTGTAAAGAAAACTTTACTACAATAGAACTTTCTTTTTTCCAAAGGTGGGGGGAGCAGCCCCCCTTTGACCCAGAAGCAGTGCAGTAAGGAAAACGTAATTTTTTATAAGGGTCTGTGGGAAGGGTTTTTGTAGGTAGGTGGAAAGGGTTAAATTTGTTTAATAGCTGGGAGCTGAGTGAAGGTGACCAGCAAAAACACAAACAAAATGATTCAGCACACACCTTCAGCCAAAATCAAATTATTGGACCTACCCTAATGAATTTCAAGGCCTGAAGGAGGAACCAGCTGAGCCTGTTGACAATTTTTAAACAAGATTGAAAAATGCAGCCAGGAAACGTAATTTCAAGGATACACAATAATGGCTGCTAGATCAGCTCATCTGGGGCTCTGCAAACCCTGAAGTAAGAAAAGAGTTGGTTTGAAAGGACAACTCACAATATCGCAGGCTGCCAACCCTGCCAGAGCATATAAAGCTATGGGTAGACAGATGAAGATCCTGACTATCCAAACGGCTAGCTTTCAGTTAAATCAAGAGAAAAGTAGCAGGATTGATGCAGTGAAAAGCAACAAAAAAATGTACATCAGAGAGAAAGGTGTGCAAGAGCTGTGGATGGCCACATGAGTTCACAGACAGGAAGAAATGTCCCACATATGGATCAAACTGCAGAATTTGTGCAAAGCCAAAATCACTGGAAAAAAGATATGCAGAACAAAGAACGAAGATAGTAAACAAGTCATCAGAGACAGAGCACAGAGCGAATGAAAAGTAAAAAGAACCAAATATCCCATATCCTGGAAGATGATGATAAGTTTGAGGACACACTAGGGATAGGAACCATACAACTGCATGAAATGACTAGATGTGACAGTTCCCAGAGAAAAGAAATTTATTCAATCATTCAGATTAGGAAGAGGGTGAGAAATAAGCCCACAACCATAAACCTGAAGTTGAAGCTTGATATCAGAGCACAGAGTAACACTATTTCCACCCCACCCCCTGCCCCCCAGAAGAACTTTCCTAAAAACTTGAAAGAAAATGCCACAAATGCCCCTCCCTGGACATTTGGCCTTTGGGATGTCCATTATTTCACTGGGCTGGATCCAGTGAGCAGAAACAGGGTGCCTATAGCCCACTGTCTGTACAGTAATGAGACTCATCTCTAAAAATGGATCAAGCCTCTGGTCTCCCAATAGACATGGGCAGTCTATAGAAAACCTGTCTCCATAACATCGTCTTTATTTGATAGTAAAGCTAGTGTCAAGAGGGTAAGTGATTTTACAAATGCATCCGTGAAGCAAATGTCTGGTGAAGAGTTCTCAAAATTCTCACATTTTTCATATCATCAGCAAGGAAATGTATGACTTTTGGACTTTTAAACTGCTGAGTTAAGTGTAAAACCCTGCAGACAGGAGACTAGGCCCATGAAGGCCTGGAACTGGACATGCCCGGGCTTGTTGAGTGAAGTGTGTTTTTTTTTGCTTGAAGCCAGACAAGAGGAGACAAAATACGCATTATTCCCTTTAAAACAATCAAACCAGAGAAAGATTTCATGTTACACGAAACTAAAGCCCATCAAAATCTTGCATAAATAATCGCTACTAACTACTAAGGCAGGAAGGCACAATCAATGCAATTATGCGAACCCATCAATACTCCACACATACAATGTCTTTCAGTTCAAAAGTAGTTACAGGGGCAGGAAGACAATGATAAACATCATGTGAGCCCATTAAAACCAAAGAGACAACAATCACCGGGGGAAGCTGACCAAAATCAAACAAGGAACTATCCTTGATTTGGATTCCGATAAGAAATTCGAAAGACAGTATAACTGGCCAGTCAGTTACGAAGGAGAGAGAGAGAAACAAGCTAGCAGGAGGGTGGGCAGTTGGAAGCGGTTTAAGCCGAGTTTAAGCAGGGAGCTGAGCCAAGCGGAGGAAGGAGATCTGGAGGTTTACAGGCAACATCACGGCAAGGGGCTTGGGGTGACAGGCTCAACCGAAGACAACAAGGCCGCAACCGCAGCCCTCCACGAAGATCGACCACCCACAACCGCGCCCTCCACCCAACTGAAGAACCTTTGCAGATTCCACATACCAGGACCACGTGGGGACGGCAGGCCCCAGAGGACACAAAGAGAGTACCCCAAAACTGTAACTGGCTTACCTGGCTGGATTTCGAACTGTCAAGGAACCCTGGTTGGTGAGCATGATCCCTGACCTTTCCTAGTTCAATTTAGTTAGGTTTTGGGGGTGGGACAAGGGTAAGGGGATTAGTAGCGTGATTTTCCCTCATTATGCCATGTGTTCCCCATTCTTAACTAAGTGTACTTTGTAAGTCTGTATAATCTCAGTGTAATCCTAATGTTATGAGTTCATTTGTGACTTCAATAAACTCAGTTTTTTTCTTGCACCAAAACCAGTTGTCTGCTGCACTTTGTCACAACCCCCAAATAAGTCCAAGATCTAGAACCCAGGGAGTGGGAGTGATTCAAACCGCTCAGAAGTCAGAGGTGAAGCTGACACACACACACCATCACCCCCTACACTGGGCAGGTAAAGAGGTGTCGTAGCAACCCTTTTGGCCAAGTAAATGAAAGGAATAACAAATAGCTACACTCGTGAAATTGAGAAGAATAAGCAATGTGTTGCCAGTTGTTACATCACCTTTAGAGTTAAATCATCTTTAATGTCATAAATTTAGCTGTGAAATAAGAGGGCCTCCCTGCAGCAAATATGTTAATTAATATGCGAATCACTTACTCAATAAAATATAATGTTCAAACAGTAATCTCAGTAGCTTTTAATATTTGATGTGACATAGGCAAAAATAACTTAACATATGCAAAACATAAATTTTAAAGTCACTGTTACAAAGTAAACTTACAGAAATGTAAGTAAATACTGAATATTTACGAAGTTAGCAGTCCAGATCTTGTTTCATCAATCCTTGTGTATGATTGATATGTCTACATCAAAGAGAGGAATAATGTGACATACTCTGCTGAACAACATGAGGGAATGAGATTCTATATATCACAACAAATCAATTTATGCTTTTAGTTGTTATTATGCATTCATTAAAACCTAACTGTTAATTTAAATGTTCAATGGGGGAGATAATTTTTGTTACAGCAAGTGCAGAATTATATTTTACTTAATATCTGCTGGTTCTTCCTTGAATTCTTTTCCTAAAAGCAATACGCTGGCCTTGAAGTTATCACAATCTCTTCCCAGTATCATTCCCATGTCTACTTCTGAAAAGAGATCAGATTAGAAATTGCTGGGAATATTGGCAACGAAATTCGATTGGTTAGCCTTAAGTTATTGATGCGATGGGTACCAAAATAGCATCCATGCCATTTGCACACGCCTCTGGTGTAGGCTGCCATTTTGGTTGGTTCACAGCTTGGACACTGGCAGTGTGCAGTGTAAATATGAAGGGTAGGCAGATCTTAACATCAGTCAGATTCTAATGCAGGTTTGATGCTAATAGTGTAATTTTTGATCTGAATACTGGAGCCAACACCTTCTCTTAACCTCACACAGCCAAGCATGTGTTGAGCAGCAGGAAGGACTCCCTTTACAAAACTGTTTAAAGGGATCATCAACTACTTTCAGGTTAGTTGCTGATTGATTTCCATTGGCTGTCCACTAATAGAAATGTTTGGTGGTTTGTGCTGCTATTTAAAGTTGCTAAAGTCTGTAAGGATTGGTGTGGCACATGCTGAAGGACTTGGACCTGACTTCAAGTGTTCTGTGTAGATCAATTGCTCCCTGCAGCTTGACAAGGAGAATGAGAAGAGGTGACAGAAAGGAGGACTAACTGCTCGGAGAATGAAGAGGGAGAAGAGGGAGAAGGGCTCTTAGCAGGAGGTCATATACCCACCTAGGGTCGTGAGGAAGCATTTATCCTACCTCAACCTCAGCAAAGAGCAGTGTATGCAATGTCTCCATTTCATGAAGGCAGTCTTCACTGAAACCTGACATCTGTTGCATGCAGACCTGCAGTCTCTGAGCAAGAAGAGGACAGTGCAGCCAATGGCTGTGAAGGTGACTGCAGCCATTCATTTTTTTTGGTGTTGGATTCCTTCCAGGCTGGAGCAGGTGGGTTCCAACATCTGGCAGTGTGTGAGCGGGTTAACTGAGACTCGGTATACAAAGACAGATGAACTTATTTCATTCTGTCTTGCCAGAAAGAAGCAGGTGGAGTGAGCACATGGCTTTACTAGCATAGTAGGTTCCCCATTGTGTAGGCAGCCACTGACTGCATACAAGTCATTTTGCAGACACTGCATATAAATTTAGAGATGTGTCACAAAGGCAAAATGTTCTATTGTCAATGTCCAGCTGGCGTGCAACCATGCGCAACTTGCCATGTAGGTCAATGCCCAGTATCCTGGTAGCAATTGTGATGCCTTCATTCTGCAACAGTGTGCTGTACTATCAGCATTCGAGCCACCATGAGAAACTGGATGGTGGCTACTCAGTAACAAGAGCTATTCAGAGACCCTCCAGGCTTATGACTCCCACATGTGGGTAGTATGAATATGAGAATCGTGCTGCCAGACAAAATGTCATCAAGTAGACTACTGAGGCGTTTAAGCAATGCTCCCACTATCCCCACCACTCTGGAATGCTTATCAGGGCATGTCACGATTTGTCTGCTATATTCTGCACAACCTCACCGCCATGAGGCCACAGCCATTGCCATCAGGTATACAGCGAGGAGGAGGAGGAGGAGGAGGAGGAAGGAGGAGGCAACCCCTTTCTGTCAAGTGTGTCTGTGGTAGCAGTGAACACAAACCTAATTCCCCATTCTAAAACAGTTCCACATTTTACCATCCCTCTTTGCAGACCATCACAGTGTTCTCTTGGCACAATGCTGAAATTAAATTCACTATAAAACAAACATTTCAAACCAACTTTATCAAACAAAGCAATCAATATTCTATATGATGGTTAACCTTGTGCATTTCCTTTGTGCCCTTGCCTATCCTAGTGCTCCTACACAGTGCCATCTGAGTGGTTGCAGCATGGCTGGGGGAAGGTTGTTGGCCTTGCAAGATGCCTTGGAGCATCTCTGAATTTAGAAGCCCTGACTTCAGACTGCACCACCTCAGCATCGGCAGCTGCTGGCCCTCTGATTGGGCCAGCAGCTCTTGGGGGCAGGGGGTGTGGCATCCTCAATTGGATGACTGCCTAGAAAATTCAGGAGGCAGTCCCAGCACCCGCCATGCATGCTGATGACACTCTGATGTCAGAACAAGTTAATAACTACTTTGGAAGCTTTCTCCATTTGCACAGGTTTTCTGGCCGATTGGTAAAATCCTGCCCATTGTTTGTAAGTGAGCATATGGGTGTGGTGAATTAGGCAGCTGTATAAGGTGGTGGTGCAGTTGGCAGGAAATGGCAATTGAAAGTACATTTACTGACATTGACTTTTTGTGTGAGGCTATAGAATTTCTTGTTACACTGTATTCTGGTCCTTGGGGCTTGACTCCTGACTTAAAGCTCCATGGTTATTCACTCTCACTGCTTTCTCAGCATGTGTCTGGAAGGCCTTCTGAGTGCCCGAGGATGCAGAACATCTCTTCTTTTTATCTCCTCCACCAGAGCCTTTAGTTAGCGTGCAAAAACCTTGGAGCATGTTCACTCTTAAGTTGTGCTATTAGTCAACGTCTTACAGCTCAGAATTACTTCCAACACCACTCCTGGCACTTGATTCTGCAACAATGCTCCTCCCATTTAAGAGGTGTATGTTAGCTTTAAGCAGTTGCAAACTAGGTTTAAGTGAAACAAAATCAAAAATACCTGGAAAAACTCAGCAGGTCTGACAGCATCTGCGGAAAGGAATACAGTTAACGTTTCGAGTCCGAATGACTCTTCACCAGAACTTTTAAGTGATGCTGGCCACTCATGATGTTGGCCCCTGCCAATGCATTCAGCCAATCAACGGTGGAGCTAATGCTGGGCGGATGCGCAAATCATTGAAATGTGCAAACAGCTCAAAGTACTATCTGCATCACATTCAACATAGATGGGTTATTCACACGTTGCGGTCCCGGACTCATTTTCAGGGGACTATCTAATTTAGCCTCCAATACATCAGCTCCCTTGTTTCTCTAGTTACAGCAGAATTCGAAAAGATATTGAAGAACAGAAACAGTGGGCAGAAGTTTTAGGTCGGCGTGCAGGTGCGCGCCTGGCCCAATTGGACGCGAAATCGCGCGAGATGATGTTGGACAAGCATCCCAACGTCACCCTGGGCTCGCGCAATATTTTGGTCGGCAGGTGCACGGTTGGAAGCGCGCCCGCCGACAATTAAGAGGCCAATTAGTGCAATTAAAGTTGTAATTGTCTCCGATTTCTCGTGGTCCATCCAACCTTATGGCAGGGGGATGGGCGAATTGGCCAGGTGGACTTTGCATTTTTCAGGAAACCTCATCCAAGGGTGGAATGAGGTTTCCGTTATTAAATTTAAAAAAGAGTATGGGCAGAATATTTATCATGTATATGTTCAGGCAACTGATTGTGGGCATTTTTTCTGGATTTTAAAAACTTTATTCATTGGTTTTAAAGTCTTCAGCTTCCTGAGGCAGCTTTCTGCCTTCAGGGACCTTTTGTTCAGTGCTCGCCCACACACACGCTTATGTCAGCGCCTGCCCTCCTCCCACCCCCACCCCGGCAGCATTGAGTATTTCAGCGCGCACTCCCGTTGGCTGGCCGTTAATTGGCCAGCCAGTGTGAAATCGCACTCAGGGGCCGATCGTGTCCTGCGGTGCACTCCCTGGCCGCTCCAGGGCCTGCTGATCGCGCCCGCACGCCAACCTAAATATCCCATCCAGTGTCTGATCAGTGCTATTAAAGTTGAATCAGCTGTCTATGACCTGGACCTGCAAACCAGGTTGAATAAAGTATTATTGAAACTTGCCTCAGTTACAGATTTGGTGGGTGCTGTCAGTAAGTAATTGCTGTTGCTTTATGTTTGAAAATAATCACCCATGTCCTAAAATACAAGATGTCAAAAAAGCATTTTTGCAAAAGGCCCCTATATCCTGTTGAGAAAACACTATAATGCATTAATAGGCAACTCTGATTTCACAGTTTCTTGTAAGAAACACAGTCATTTTATGACTAAAATATTATTTAATCCATTCAAATGACCATTTTTAGCTCATATCTGTTAATTCATTTTTTTGCCTTTCAGTCCGATATAATTCAGTTTTTAAGTGGATGGTCTACGATAGAAACGTCACTGCTTGCTGCTGGTTACAGGGTGAGGCTCACAAATAACTGACCTTTCCACCAAGGAGAGATGTTTCATCTTCCTGAGGCATTCTCTAGGGCAACAATAATCATATTCATTATATTCAACTTTGTGGCCACTGTTAGGCTTCAACAGCAATCCCTGTTGATACCAATACAATCACTCATTTCAGAATACTCCAAGCAGAATGGATCAGCTGTCCTGTTTCGAGTATTTTCATAGTGTTTTGTTTTTTTATTTCTTTTTTTTCTTCTTCGTGCTGACAATGGGGAGTGTGTGGGAGTCGATGAAAGAAGGAACAGCAGGATGTTCTATAGGGGTGCCTCAGCTGATAGGAAGGTTGAATGAATTGGGGAATCCAAATGATGGGGAGGGGGAATTGCTGACGTCTATAATCACTCAAACTGGTGTATGCATTTCATCCAAACTAGCACTACAATGAGACCTGGCCCTAATGTTAGTGTGGACTGGCAATCATTCAGAATTTGATCTATTTCTAGTTGAAAATTGGATTTTGCATGATTTGCAGTCAAATCAGCTCCTATTTGTCATTGCAAGTACCAAGTAAAGCCATGACCATGGCACTGAGGCCACAATATTGAATCTCTGATACATGCTGCACTCTTGTAGTAAACTGTAATTATAGCTTCTACTAAATAGCATAGGCGCAATAAAAAGAAAATAAATGTTATATATTCTTCAGCTTTCCTGTTTTGAAACTTAACACTTGTTCACATTATTTTCAGGAATTTTAGTACTAAGCAAAGTGATTAAGGGGAGGTTTTATACTTTGGAACTGTTCTCACCAAAATTGCACATTAGGAAGTTGCATAGCTCCACGATGTGACCTTTTGTCCACAACCAAAATAAGATGAAATGCAGGAATGGTGGCTATAGAGGATGCCCCATGGTCAATTGTTAGACACCAAGCACTGACCCATTTTGGAAAAGGCCAATTCAGTTCAGTTCAAGCTACACTAAGTTTTAAAACTGGGTTAGGTCACTGAAACATGGAAGTAAAACAAGATAAATGTACAAGTCCCTTTTTTTTCCAACTATGACATTGAACTTGCAAAGTGGCAACATTAATGATCAATTTATCAAATTCAGAACTGAACTGTAATCAGTTCCATGAAAGGGTAAGAAATATCAACAATTAGAAGTTGACCAACTGGATGTCGTAGGCTATTCTTACCATCTCAGTTTGGATATCAAGACCCAAAACTCGAGACTTCGCCCAAAAAAGCTGCACTTCATTATTTGATTTCTGTTACAGACAGTTCAATTGTACTTATACCAGTACACCATAAAGCCACCCTGTGCTTTAGCTGCTTGGTTTCCCCGAGAAACAGACAGGTTCAGGTGGTCGATCTGTCCTTGACCATTCTCTGTTCAGATAGCTGACCAGGCTATCCCCCTTCCTTGTCCATCTCGAGCTCAAGCCTCGAGCTTAATGAACACCGTGCTCAAATAGACCTCTGCTTCCTGCCCTGCCATGCACACACTTTCTGATTGGCTCCTTTCTCGGATAACAACAGTCCATGATTGGCTCCTTTCTCTGATGGCGATGGTCCATGATTGGCTCTGATCTCTGATAGTGACGGTCCATGGGTGATGCTGTCAGTTTACAGTTTGATTGTCAACTCAGAGGTTATTAAGGGATTTGCTGTTTTTGATGTAGGGCTCTGAATGCAAATGTTTGTTTTTACAAGGATTAAATACTTGAAGGGATTTAAATGTGTTGAATGGGCTTTTATCAAGAAGAGAGCTTGATAATACCGAAACCTATAATAGATACTTCGAACTTTATTTCACCTGAGAATGGCTCCTGAGGACTGCCCATGGTGGATACTGGGTGAGTTGGCATGGTGGTGTAAGAACAAAGTATGTGGTGGTGGAATGGGTGGCATGAGTTGACACTAAGTTGGCATAGGGACTATAAGTGGCCATGTGGATGATTGGGGGCCATGGGGGTGGGTGGGAGGGCATGAATTGTCATGAAGAGAGCATGGAAGTATGTGGAGTATGGGGGTGTGTGAGGGGTTAGAGGGCCTTAGTGTTTTTATTACACTTGGGATGAAGATCCAGAGAACCAAGGAAGGCCTTTTAAATAGCCCACATCAGCACTTGGCAGCTGCTATGGCTACCTCCACACTGTTTCCGGGGCTGGTGGCCCCAGCTTCAGCATACACCCATACTCCCAGAATCAAAGTTCGTCTGTTCAGTGCTGTTTCCCCTGAGTCATGTTTATGCAGTTCAGAAAATTCCCGGCTCTGTGCATGGGACTTGGGAGCAAAAATTAGGGCCAATGTGTCACTCCGAACAAACTTCAATTTCCACCAATCCACTCCTGAAAACTTTAGCTGAGGGGGTGATGGAGATGATCTTGAGCCAGTGATTGTTATGGCATTGTTGTATTTATGAACATATGAACGTGCAAACGTATGAACATATGAATTAGGAGCAGGAGTAGGCCACACGGCCCTTCGATACTGTGCTGCTATTCAATAAGATCATGGGTAATCTGACTGTAACCTCAACTCCACATTCCCGCCTAACCTCGATAACCTTTCACCCCCTTGCTTATCAAAAATCTATCTACTTCTGCCTTAAAAATATTCAAAGCCTCTGCTTCCACTGCCTTTTGAGGAAGAGAGTTCCAAAGAGTCATCTGAGAGAAAAAACTTCCACTCATCTCGGTCGTAAAGGGGCAACCCCTTATTTTTAAACTGTGAGCTCTAGTTCTAGCTTCTCCCACAAGAGGAAACATCCTCTCCACATCCACCTTATCAAAACCCCTCAGGATCTTATATATTTCAATCAAGTTACCTCTTACTCTTCTAAACTCCAGTGGACACAAGCCTAGCTTGTCCAACCTTTCCTTTTAAGATAACCCACCCATTCCAGGAATTAATCTAGTAAACCTTCCCTGAACTGCTACCAACACATTTATATCCTGCCTTAAATAAGGAGACCAATACTGTACACAGTACTCCAGATGTGTTCTCAACAGTGCCCTGTATAACTGAAGCATGAACTCCCTACTTTTGTATTCAATTCCCCTCACAATAAATGATAACATTCTATTAGCTTTCCTAATTACTTGCTGTTTCTGCATTTTGTGATTCATGCACGAGGACGCCTAGATCCCTCTGCATCTCAGAGCTCTGCAATCTCTCACCATTTAGATAATATGCTTTGTTATTTTTCCTGCCAAAATGGACAATTTCACATTTTACCACATCCTATTTCATTTGCCAGATCTTTGCCCACTCACTTAACCTATCTATATCCTTTTGTAGCCTCCTTGCATCCTCTTTACAATTTACTTTCGTACCTATCTTTGTGTCATCAGCAAATTTAGCAATATATCTTCGGTCCCTTCATCCAAGTTATTTATATGAACTATAAAAATTGAGGCCCCAGCACTGATCCCTGTGGCACACAACTCATTACATCCTGCCAACCAGAAAGAGGCTGATTTATGCCTACCCTCTGTTTCCTGTTAGCTAGCCAATCTTTTATCCATGCCAATATGTTACCCCTACACCATGAGCTTTTATTTTTCGCAACAACTTTTTATGTGGCATCTTATCAAATGCCTTCTGGAAATCTAAGTACAGTATATCCATTGGTTCCTCTTTATCTATGGCATATGTTACTTCCTCAAAGAACTCCAATAAATTGTTTAAACATAATTTCCCTTTCACAATACCATGTTGACTCTGCCTGATTGCTCTGAATTTTTCCAAGTGCCCTGCTATAGCATCTTTAATAATATTTTGCTATGACAGATGTTAAGCTAGTTGGTCTGTGGTTTCCTGCTTTCTGTCTGCCTCCCTTTTTAAATAAAGGAGTTTTATCCAGAGTAAGAAAAATTAATTGGCGGAGAGCCGACTTCAATGGGCCAAGAACGGAGCTGGGTCAGATAGAATGGAACCAAAGGTTGGTGGGAAAAACCGTAGCTGAAAAATGGGCTACCCTCAAAGAAGAAATGGTTCAGGCACAGTCAAGGCGTATTCCATCAAAAGGAAAAGGTAGGACAAAGAAATCCAGAGCTCCGTGGCTGAAAAATGAGATAGAAATTCAGGTAAAGAATTGGCACAAGCGAATTGTGAACCAAGTCGAATACAGGATGTTCAGAGGAGAGTTGAAGGAGCAAATAAGAGAAGCTAAGAGGAATTATGAGAAAAGACTGGCAGCCAATATAAAGAGGAATCTCAAAGTCTTCTTTAGGCACATAAATTGTAAAACGGTGGTAAAAGGAGGCGTAGGGCTGATTAGGGATGAAAAAGGGGATTTACACTTGGAGGCAGGAGGCATGGCTAAG
This sequence comes from Cetorhinus maximus, assembly GCF_964194155.1. Taxonomy (NCBI): domain Eukaryota; kingdom Metazoa; phylum Chordata; class Chondrichthyes; order Lamniformes; family Cetorhinidae; genus Cetorhinus; species Cetorhinus maximus. The sequence goes on from NC_135884.1 coordinate 56,487,043, forward strand.
GTGTTAAATGAATACTTTGCATCTGTCTTTACTAGGAAGCAGATGCTACCCAGGCTACAGTGACAGAAGAGGAAATTCTGTCACTAGAAGGGTTCAAAATTGATAAAGAGGAGGTATTGGATAAACTGTCAGTACTTAAAGTTGACATAGTGCCGGGACCGGCTGAGATGTATCCAAGGATATTGAAGGAAGTGGGAATGGAAATTGCAGGGGCATTGGCCATAACCTTTCAGTCTTCCCTAGATTCAGAGGACTAGAGAATTTCAAACATTACACCCTTGTTCAAAAAACATTGTAAGGATAAGCCCAGCAATTACAGACCAGTTGATTTACCTTTGGTGGTGGGGGAGCTTCTAGAAATAATTATTTGGGATAAAATTAATAGTCACATGAAAAAAATTGGGTTAGTTACGAAGAGCCAACATGGATTTCTTAAGGGAAAATCATGTTTAATGAACTTGCTGGAGCTTTTTGAAGAAGTAACAGAGGACTGATGAGCGTATTGCTGTTAATGCGGTGTACATGGACTTCCACAAGGCATTTGATACAGTGCCGCACAACAGACCTGAGAAAAATTATGGCTCATGGAATAAAAGGGACAGTAGCAACATAGATACAAACTCGGTTGAGCAATAGGAAACAGCGAGTAATGGTAAATGGATATTTTTTGGGCTGGAGAAAGGTTTGTGGTGGAGTTCCCCAGGGGTCAGTATTGGACCCTTGTTTTTCCTGATATATGTGAATGATCTTGGTGTGCAGGGAACAATTTCAAAGATTGTGGATGATGCAAAACTTGGAAGCATTGTAAACTGTGAGGAGGACAGTGTAGATCTTCAGAAGGACATGGACAAGTTGGTGGAGTGGGCAGATAGGTGGCAGATGAAGGTCAATGCAGAGATGTGTGAGGTGATTCATTTTGATAGGAAGAGCGTTGAGAGATAATATAAAATAAGAAGTACAACTGTAAAGGGTGTGCAGGAACAGAGGGCCCTGGGTGTATGTGTGCATAAGTCATTAAAGGTAGCAGGACAAGTGATGAGTGCCGTTAATAAAGCATTATTAATAGGGGCATAGAGTACAAGAGCAAGGAGGTTATGCTGAACTTGTACAGGGCACTAGTTAGACCTCAGCTGGAGTATTGTGCACAGTTCTGGGCATCAAACTGTAGAAAGGATGTGAACGCATTGGAGAGAGTGCAGAAGAGGTTTTAAAAAATGGCTCCAGGGATGAGAAGCTTCAGTTATGAAGATAGATTGGAGAAGTTGGGACTGTTCTTGGAGTGGAGAAGGCTAAGAGGAGATTTGATAGAGGTGTTCAAAATCATGAGGGGCTGGACAGAATAGATAGGGAGAAACTGTTCCTGCTCATAAACAGATCGAGAATAAGAGGGCACAGATTTAAAGTGATTTGCAAAAGAAGCAAATGTGATGTCAGAAAAAACATTTTCACACAGCGAGTGGTGCAGATCTGGAATGCACTGCCTGGAAGTGTGGCGGAGGCAGGTTCAATCGAGGCATTCAAGAGGGCAGTAGATGATTATTTAAATAGAAACAATGTGCAGGGTTACCGGGAAAAGGCAGGAGAATGGCACTGAGTCATATTGCTCTTTTTGAGAGTTGGTAGAGACATGATGGGCTGGAAGGCCTCCTTCTGCACTGTAACAATTCTGTGATTCGCTGTTTTCCAATCTAATGGAACCTTCTCCAAATTTAGGGAATGTTGGAAAATTAAAACAAATACATCAGCCATCTCACTTGCCATTTCTTTTAAGACCGAGGATGAAGTCCATCAGGACCTGGGGACTTGTCAGCCCACACCTCCAATAATTTGCTAAGTACTTTGGTGACTATAATTTTCTTGATTTCCCCCCTCCCTTCCATTTCCTAATTTATAGCTTTTTCTGGGATGTTACTTATATCCTCTGTAGTGAAGACCAGTGTAAAATAACTGTTCAATTCATCTGCCATCTCCTTATTTTCCATTATTAATTCCCCAGACTCACTTTCTACAGGAACAACGCTCCTTTTGTTAACTGCTTTCTTTTTAAAATACCAATAGAAACTCTTACCATCTGTCTTTATATTTCTAACTAGCTTACTCTAGTGCTCTAATTTTTCCTTCCTTATCAATTTTTTAGTTATTCTTTGCTGTTTTTATATTTTGTCCAATCTTCTGACCTGCCATCCATCTTTAAGTTTCATACTATCTTTAACTTTTTTAGTTAACTACGGACGATGGGTCCTCCCCTTGGAATTTTTCTTTCTCATTAGAATGTATTTATCTGTATATTCTGAAATATCCCCTGAAATGTCGCCACTGCATCTCTATTGACCTATTCCTTAACCTAATTTGCCAGTTCACTTTACCTAGCTCTGCTTTCATGCCCTCATAAATGTGCTTATTCACATTTAAAATACTAGTCTTAAGTCCACTCTTCCCTCCCTCAAACTGAATGTAAAATTCAATCATATTATGATCGCTGCTACCTAGGGGTACCTTCACTATGAGGTCATTAATTAACCCTATCTCATTGGACAAAACCAGGTCTAGTATAGCCTGCTCTCTGGTTGGCTCCACAATGTGCTTTTCTAGAAAATATCCTGAAAACATTCAATGAATTCATCATCAAGGCCACCTTTGCCCTTTTGATTTTTCCAGTCTATATGTAGATCAAAATCTTTCATGATTAACGCCATACCTTTCTGACAAGCTCCCATTATTTCTTCCTTTACACACTGTCCTAAGGTATGGTTACTGTTAGGGGTCCTGTATACGACTCCCACAAATGGCTTCTTGCCTTTATCATTTCTCTTCTCTACTCAAGCTGCTTCTACATCCTGGTTTCCTGAACTTAGGTCATCCCTCTCTATTGTGCTAATACCATCATTAATTAACAGAGCCACTCCTCCACCTTTTTCTAGTTTCCTGTCCTTCCGAAATGTCACGCAGCCTTCAGTATTCAGGTCCCAATTTAGGTCATCCTGCAGCCATGTCTCTGTAATGGCTATCAGATTGTACTTATTTATCTCTATTTGCGCTATCAGTTCATCCTTTTTTGTTTTGATTGCTACGCGCGTTCTGATACAAAGCCATTAGTTTTGTCCTTTTATTACTTTTGTAACCTCTAGCCTTATCTGATGATTTACTCTTAGATTTGTACTCTCTGCCCTTTCCTGTCACGATCTGTTTATCATTTCCCACATTAATACTTTCTCTCTTGCCTTATTTTTACTCGTTGATATGCCACTTCTTCCTAAATTTGATCCCTTGCCCCACTATTTAGTTTAAAACTCTCTTCACTTCCCTAGTTATGCAGCTTACTAGAACACCAGTCCCAACATGGTTCAGGTGTAGACCATCCCAACAGCACAGCCCCAACTTTCCCCAGTACTGGTGCCAGTGCTCCACAAACTGGAACCCACTTCTCCCACACCAGTCTTTGAGCCATGCATTCACCTTTCTAATTTTATGTACCCTATGCCAATTTGCACATGGCTCAGTTAACAATCCAGATATTATTACCTTTGAGGTTCTGCTTTTTAATTTAGTACCTAGGTCCTCATACTATCTATGGAGGACCGCTTTCCTAATTCTACTTATGTTGTTGGTACCTGCATGGATCACAACAACTGGATCGTCTTCCTCCCATTCCAAGTTCCTCTCCAGCCATGAGCAGATGTCTCAAACCCTGACATTGGACAAGCATCACAGCCAACTGGACATTTGCTCTTTGTTGCAGAGAACAGTGTCAATGCCCCTTACTATTCTGTTCCCTATTACCGCTACATTCCTTTTTGCTCCCCCCACTTGAATGGCTTCCTGTACCACAGCACCATGGTCAGCTAGCTCATGCAGCTCCCATTCTCACCCAAACAAGCTGAGAGAGCCTCAAACTTATTGGATAATTTGCAAAGGCTGAGGGTCCTGCACTCCTGCCCTCTGGGTCCCCTTACCTGCCTCACTCGCAGTCACACTCTCCTGTCCCTGACTACTGACCAAATCAGAAGACCCTATCATAAGGGGTGTGACTGCCTCCTGATACAAAGCATCCAGGTAACTTTCCCCCTCCCTGAAGTTTTGCAGTGTCTGCAGCTCGGCCTCCAGTTCAATGGCTCTGAGCGAAAGTTTCTCGAACCACAAACACTTACTGCAGATTTCTGGATGATAAGAAATTTAACTACTCTCTGTTTATGTTATTGTCAACATACTGGACAATTAAAAACTGTAACTGGGCTGCATCACTCAGTAATAACAGCAAGAGCTCTTCTCCAAGATGATCAGTTGAAGGATGCTTGACTATTTAATATTTCAAACCTCAGAACAAAGCCATGTTTTTTTCAGGTCAATCGTAGTACTGCCTTACTCTGCAGATAGTTACACCATACCACTAAAACCTCTAAATCTTATAAGAAAATGAAACCTTATCATTTTGCAACATAATTGTATTTTGCAATGAATTTATTTCTGCCCCAGAGGGCTGTGTCTAAAGGATTATTTATCCTAATTTTACAAAATTGAATGAACCCAATTTAAAATGACAATTGATTTTTTTTGTGGTCATTTTAATGAAATCCAAATTTGTTGGGCAGGAGCAAAAGAAAAATGGCCAGATGTAAAAGGATAGCCCACATATATAGTAACAATATCCTAGGATAAAGCTGGCAACTGCAGGCCACTCATTTGACCTCAAGTGGTAGTGAAACTTCTGGAAACTATATTACAGGATAAAATCAATAATCACTTAGACAAGTGCAGGATAATTAAGGAAAGCCAGCATGGATTCATCAAGGGAAAATCATGCTTAACTAACTTGCTGGAGTTTTTTGAGGAGGTAACAGAGAAGGTTGATAAAGAAAACGCTGTTTATGTGGCATATATGGATTTTCAAAAGGCATTTTGATACAGTGCCACACAATAGACTTGTGAGCGAAACTCTAGGTCATGGAATAAAAGGGAAGGTAGACACTTGGATAAGAAATTGGCTGAGTGACAGGAAACCGAGAGTAGTGATAAATGGTTGTTTTTCAGATTGGAGGAAGGTCTGTAGTGGAGTTCCTCAGGGGTCAGCGTTGGGACCCTTGCTCTTCCTGATATATATTAGTGACGTCAACTGTGGTATGCAGGGCAGGCTTTCAAAATTTGCAACTGTAATGGGGATAGTCTTGAACTTGGTGGATTGGGGAGACAAGTGGCAGATGAAGTTCAATGCAGAGAAGTGTGAGGTAATTTGTTTTGGCGGGAAAGATATGGTGAGACAGTATAAAATAAAGGGACAGCCTCTAAAGGAGATGCAGGATCAGAGGGACCTTAGTGTATACATACATAGGTCATTGAAGATTGCAGGGCATGTTGAGAGAGCAGCTAATAAAGCATATAGTATATTAGACTATATTAACAGGGGCATTGAGTACAAGAGTAAGGAGGTCATGTTGAACTTGTATAAGATACTAGTTAGGCCTCATCTGAGTACAGCGTCCAGTTCTGGGCACCATACTTGAGGAAGGAAATGAAGGCATTGGAGAGACTACAAAGAAGATTCACAAGAATGATTCCTGGGATGAAGAACAATAGTTATGAGGATAGATTGGAGAGGTTGGGACTGTTTTCCTTGGAGAAAAGAAGACTGAGAGAAGGCTTGATAGAGACATTCAAGATCCTGAGGGGTATGGACAGGGTAAATAGTGAGAAACTGTTACCACTCAAGAGGATATCAAGAACTAGAGGGTACAGGTTCAAAATAATTGGCAAACAGACTAAATGCGATGTGAAGATTTTTTTTTTCACTCAGAGGGTGGTTGGAGTCTGGGACAAACTTCCTGAGAGGGTGGTGGAGGTAGGTTCGATCGAGGTATTCAAAAGGGAATTGGATTGCTACCTGGAAAGAGAGAATGTGTAAGGTTACGGGGATAAGGCAGGAGAGTGGGACTAGGTAGAATGTTCTTTCAGAGAGCCAGTGCAGATTCAATGGGCCGAATGACCTCTTTCTGCACTGTAAAGATACTGTGATACTATGGCAGTGTTTTTGCTTATATGGATCAGCATTCTTAATTATTTGTATGTAATTAGCATCTTAAATTTTCCATTAATTGTGTTAGTTTGTCACAGTGTCATTATACTCTGCACGGAGGGGCTTCCTGTAGGGCTGCTCCACTTCCTCACCCTCGTCAGCCATCTGGACATGCTGTGACGTTTCCTCCTGCTGTCCAGAGGTGGTGGGGGCTCTCAGTGATAGACTCTCTTTGTAGAAGTCCTCCTCTTTGCCATCAGGGATTTCGCATGGAGGGTCTTGCATATTGCAGTCCTGTGCAATAGAAGGTTAAGATGGTTCATGCGCCCCCAGGCCGCCTGTATTTTCTGCTGTCTTGAGGAGTCCATGTTCCATGAGTACATAGGTGTGTGAGATTGTGGCCCCTTTTTGATTATTTGAAGGGACTGCCCCTCAATTTTTGTTTGCACTTCAGCCTCAATCTCCTGATTTTTGACCATCTGGTACAGAGATGAGCAGTAAAATCGGAAGACTGCTCCATTAGCCTCTCCTGGGCCTGGTCAAGGTGGTCATAAACAGGCCCAGGCAGCAGCCAGTTGAGGGGATCTTTTGACCCGACTGTCTGACTCTCTTCCATGGTTATATCCAAGCCCAGGTGCATTTGGTGAAGGAGCACGTGGTGTCCACCAGTATGCTTGAGACCTTCCGCGACCAGTGGGTGCTGCAGGAGCTGGAGTGCATCACCTCCCTCCAAATCATTATTTTAGTTTAAATTAAATAATCTTCCTTTAAAGATTTGTTTTTTGTTACAGTGCCATTTTAAGGGCTGTAAATGTGTTAATTTGTTTAATAGTTAATTTTTTAAATTAGATTTTTACTCAGAAGAGTATCGAGAGAGTCAGCTGGGATACTGGGGTAGCAGTTCGGACGTGGAGATCTGTAAGGCTGTATCCTGTGAATAAACCTACAGTCAAGGAAAATAATTGTGTCGTGTTTCGCACTTTAACATCTGGCTTGGATCCATTTAATACACTGTTCTGCTATATGAGGCATTCTACTATATGCGTCCACTGCCTGCGCTAATTCCTCCCAGACTAAGGTGTTCACTTTCCTGGATGGTTTGATTTCTCCATCTCTGAATACGTGATGACATTTCACTTCTCTGTCACTCAGAAGAATATAAGATCAAACAAAAGAAATTTTAATACAAATTGTAATAGTTAAAAATGCTGGAGAACTTGAAAACACTCACCTTGCTGCATGTGAGCTCCAAGCCAAGCTGCTGACTGACCTTAGTGGGTGTACCCAGCTCTTCAGACATCATAGAGGGCTGGCCTTACCTCTTCTTGCATTGCATTGGTGGCCTTTCAATCTGGCTGTGCGGCAGGTCCATCCTTCGGTCAGTAAAAGGAAATCTGACCTCAAACAAACTATCCAGGTGTGTGTGGTTTTCTATCTTGTCAGCGGCAGGCGCAGTGGGCTCGCTGCTGACTGGAACATCTGGCACAACGTTTCAGGTTGCGTCACTGTGCTAAAACCTTGGGCAGAATTCTAGCTGCCAAGAGGAAGTGGGTTCAGGTGTGGGAGCCTGTGTGGGGCTAACTCTCCGGAAAGTGGTGTTGGGCCATCAATCTGGCATGATACTGTCCACCTCTGGGTTTAGCCTGGGCCGCTTTGCATGTGATTGGGGACCACCAGTGGAGCTGTCAGGTAAGTGATTAAAATATTTAAACTCCCACTTGTCTCAGGGTTTAACCCAGCAATCTGGCTTTAACAGCCAGCATACGGGCTTCTTAAGCTGTGTGGAACTCACCAGAGTCAACCAGGCAGGAGCAGAGTGGCAAGTACTTATTCAGTGAAATTGACAGGTTGGGAAGCCTTCCAAGGGCGAAACTGAATAGCTGCAGGCATTCTGGTGCTCGCAGCACTTGTTCTGAGAGCGTACTTTTCACTGCTTGACAGGTGATTTCCAACTTCTTAGAGGTCAGTTCACCTGTCTTGGACTTCACTCACTTTGGACTGCACATGCCTGCTGTCACTCTTTATGTCAGCACGGGGGCAGCTTATGCAGCTGTACCTTGGATCTTTGATGAGGAACTTGAGGAGCAGCAACAGCAGCCTCCTTCACCTCAGCCACATGCCGCTCCGTAAGACAGAGGGGATGGGCATAGAGATCCAGCTCCAAGGAGGTGAGACTCCCAAAACAGGTCTACAGGTACTTGTCTTGATATGTGTGAACAAAAGTACCTCATGAGGCACAAGCTTTCACGGCAGGTCACTGTTGACATCTGCAGTCTCCTGCCTCTCCCAGAGGTTGGGTGCTCTCTTCTCCTGCAAAGAGAGAAAGCAGAGGGTTATGTGTGTAACAAATGGCTTGCATGGATAGCAGGCATTTGTGGAGGGTGACTATGAGGCATAGATGTGAGATGACACAATGATGAGGGTGATTATCACTGCTGCTTGTTCAGATGGGGATGTGCGTTCTTCCTGGAGGAGATGGTACAGTCCTGTTATTACCTCTGAGTAAACCTCAGATTTCCTAAGCACATTTCCACTGTTACTATTTAGGTAACTGTGCCTGGTAGTGTGACAGTGAGATGTGATCATATGCCTTACTTTTCACTAACGTTATGTATGGAGCTTTTGTGCTCTGAAATCTAGTGCAAGACAAACACTGAATGGAGCCTCCATAGTATGTAAAACACTGGCCAGTGAAAGGAAACTTCCCTCTTAACTGAAAGCCCCAGTTTCCAAATTTCAGTTTCTGCAGCAATGAATGATTGATTACTGCTGCAACAAATACACTTCACGACTAAATTCGATTGATTATTGACACTATTGCCTTCACAGTACAATTTTATTCACAATAGTTATCAAACGGCCAGCAGCTAAACACCATACAGGTTTTACTGGTCACTATTGTACATTTGTCACTAGCTCAACACTGACAGTAATTACTGTACTCTATTCTGTGTGACCTTGAGAATTGCAGTACTGCATTGCTTCAGAAGATGGAGCTACATAGATTCGGTGGAATTTCAAGCTTTTAAAAAAAATTTGAGGAGATGTGCTCATTTATTTCCTTCATGTTTCTTTTTAAGTGTAAATTGAATGCATTCTAATTCCCATGAGAATACAGCTTCTTTTCTTCTTTTGAAAAACATTTCTAGTTTAGCTTTTATTTTTGATGATCTCAGTTCGCTCAGCTGGTTCCAGTTCCCTTTACAGTGAGTCTTTACAACTGAAGCAGCAAATGTGGCCCTGAGGTGAAAACATCTGTTATTAAGCTTCAGACACTATATGGGAAATTGGGCAGTTTGCAGGTGGGCGGGTGTGAGCACTCATTTCTATAGGAGACCTCTACCACCTAGAAAGTCAAGGGCAGCAAGCGCATGGGAATCCATCACTACAAACACTTTTCAAGTTCTCCTCCAGCTCATATATCACCATTCCTTCATTGTTACCGAGTAAAATTGTGAAACTGCCTACCTAGCAGAATTGTTGGAGTATCTTCACCACATGGACTGCAGAAGTTCATAAAGGCGGCCACTGTCACATTATCTGGAGCAGCTAGGAACGCCAGCTTTGTCAATAACACCTATAGCCCAAGAACAAAAATAATTAAAAAAAAGCTTGCTCAGCCTGTCGCAGTATTTTGTTGTCAGTAGACACTCAATAATATTTATGGCATTAAAACAAAAACTGTTACACTTTGTTCACTTCACAGATTGTTTGTGGATTTGAATCATGCTGATTTACCAAATCCACTAATCCTCTGCCGAAATTCTGGCAGCCAACCGGGAGAACTCCAGACAAAATTCCCAACATATATCTTTTCTGCATATCTGGAATATCCATGCAGTTTTCTTGGGTGACTATAAGCAGTTTTGCCTAAATGATTTATCAGTAACTTAATGTTAAAGTTAAGGCAACACTCACAATAGATTATACTACAGCAAGCACTATAGAAGTGCGTTGTAAGGCACAGAGGGAGAGCAATATGCATTGTTTTGAAGATGGGAAGAGCAAGTCTTTGAGGTGGGAACATTGTTGACAGAGGAAAGCAACCTTGTTGAGCGTAGTTAAGAAAAAAGGATAAAGCCATGTTGCCACAGGAGAGGCAAGGGTGGGTGAAGGATGGGCTATTTCAATCTCTGTTGGGAACAGAAGGGATGTTTACTGTTTGGCATGCTTTATGAAACTGTCTCTCTGACTATCTCAAGCAATGTCAGAGTAGATTTACCAGTCATAAGTCTAGTAATGCATAACTTCTCTCATGTCCAGATGCCTTAAAACCCTATACCCAGCGAGCTGCTCTTTGAAATGAAGTGATTGTAATTTTGTAGAGGAATGTGAAAACATTATGGACAGAACTTTTCGTCCTGCAGTTGGGCATGCGCCTGATCCGAATGGGAGTAAAATAGTGCATGATGACAGCGGGTGAGTGCCCCATTGTCATCGTGCACTTGTGTGATATTTCACTCAGCGGACGCGTGTGGGTGCCGGAGTGGTGCCCACCATTAATTAAGCGGCCACTTAAGTCTCTTAACAATCCAACTGACTGATTTTTCCTTGCCTGTGCCATTTTCATTGCACGGCAAAATGGGCAGGCTGCCAGCCGACATTTTCTCAAGCCTTATCCAAGGGTGGGATAAAAAGGGTCAGCAGCATTGCCAGTGTGAGTGGTGAGGAGTTTTGGAGATAGTTTGCAGCTGGTTGCTTATTGGTACTTAGCAGCTTCATCTCTGTTCAGGCCTTCATTCTTAGCATTTCCAGGCTTCATTTCAGGACTCACTGCTGTCTGCCAGGCTCCCACAGGATTCAGACATATGGACCCTTCCAGGTATCAGACAGCCTTCCCTTAACCTGGTAATGGGGATTGTGGTATCCACTAGAGGCACCTCCTCTGAGGAGGAAGAGAGGTGCAAAAGGGAGAGGCAGCCACGTGTCCCTATACAGCTTCCAAGGGAGCCATGGGAGGGGAGGTGCAGAGACGACAGGCAGCTCATGTGCCAACGTGAGGTCGCTGTGGACCTCCCTGCTCACCATTGATGGACGGGCACCTAGCTGGGATTCTGGTTGCCTCATCCATTTCCCACACTGACAATGACCACCTGAGGTCATTTCCTATGGGAGGGCTTGCAGGTCCTAATGCAACCCCAGGAATCCCTCATTCTGACTCTCCATGACAGTCGCCACTCTCTCAATGGAGGAGGCAGTGCACTCAGCCATGATGGTCAATGCAGTGCTCACACTCTGCATGGACTCCTCCATCATGGAGGCCCTCATGGGTCTCCGCCAGATCCTCCCGCACATCTCGATGGACATCCAGCACCTGTCACCTAATGGACAACTCCAGAGGCTCATCATCAGCCTTCGACTGAGCATCATCCTGGTCGCCAACAGTCCTCTGACTGCCGGAGCCCTGGGCACTCTCTGCTTCTGCCTGCACGTCAAGTGATTGTGAAGTGCCCTCACCAAGGTGCACCAATATACTAGCCACCACTCTTACGTCCACTGAGGTGCTGGCATCGGCGCTGGTGCCTGCTTCAGAGAGCGGGTGTGATGCAGGTGCAAATGAGGCCCAAATGATCCTCTGGTGTCAGGGGTGGTCCTTTGGGGTCCAGAGATCGAACGCCTGCTGATGAGTCTAAAAGGGAGAACAAGGACATGTCATTAGTTAAAGTCATCACACTGTTACTGTGCAGGCCAGGCACCCTGGTGAGATGATGGAGATCTGCATCACGATGACCTCTTCTTCCAATGATCAATAGGGACTCCAGGTTCGAGGCTCATATCAATGAGAAGACTACATTTCACAAGCTGAAATTATCACCTCTGTGCACTGCTGCATTTACCTTCATCTGGTATCCCCGGCCTCTCCATGCCTGGTTGCATGTGGGGCATGCTGGCTCTCGAGCTCCAGGGCACTGCAACCATGAGCGCCGCAGCACATCATGGCTGCTGACCAGTGCTGCCACCTCCCCCCATGTCCTCTTGGTGAGGTGCGGTGGCCTCCTCCTCCCATCTCTGAGGGCAAGGGTGTCTCTCCTGGCAACCATCTCATCCAGGAGGACAGCGAGCCACTCATCAGAGAAAAAGGGGCCGAGTGCCCACTCAACCTGCCCTCCCATCTCCCATGTCCAGCTGCACTCGGGTCCATTGTGTCGGCTCAGGGGATGCCCTCTGTAGCAGCCTTCCAGTGGCTGACTGGTCCAATTTTAAACCGGCCGCCGGGTTGCCATTGGACCTGGCGGCTGACAGGCCCCTGCCCCTGCCCCCGCACGGCCCTATCTGGCCAGTGCAGAGCTGCGTTTCACGCTGGGCGAGTCTTAATTGGCCCAGCAGCGTGAAATCGTGGTCGGGGCCCGATCGCGGGTGATGGTCCGTTTCGCGGCCGCTCCCGGGTCCACCCTCTGCGCCCGCCCGACAAAGGAAAAATCCTGCTCTATATTCTGTGTTAATGGCCCAAAATTACAGTTCCAGTTGCCACATTGTTTACCAGCTGGTTATGTTAGATAAAAAGCTGATTACTTCATAATTTCCAATGGTTTTAATATAAATGGGATAGGACATTGGTGAATATGGCTGATGAAAATAACTGTATTTTGGTGACCCTTGATAATTCTTTTGCCTCAGCTACAGTTTTAAATCAAGGTTAAGACACCTTATTCATGTAATATTAATTAAACATGTGCAACAATGGACTGTCTGGAGAGAACAAGCCTTGTAAATGTAAGATCCATTGTCAGTCAAATCCCATGCTTTGCATCCTGTTTTAGCTGGATACAGAACCATCACTGGGATCAGGCCCAGCCTAACAAGAAGGCACTTGTGAGCTCAACTGAAAGGCAGCTAAACACAGCATGAGATGATGAGAGATGTACACAGCCCTTACAAAGCAACTGGCTGAACTTAGTCACTTATTTCCTGACTAGTCTTTTGCTTGATTGAAACTCATACAAAAGGTCACCTGGAGCATTTCCTAAATAAAATCCACTTACATTCTGTGGGTACTTTCCAAAACAGTCTGATTCACCAAAGGAAAGTACTTTTTTAACTGTATCAGCCTCAATTGGTACAAAGTAGGGGTACTAGTGAAAATAATGATGGAGGTTTTGATTTGTTCACAATTTATAAATAATAAATTATGCACTAAATAAAGCACAAGCTTTGTACCTGAGATTACTACAATGACATTGCTTTGGGAAATATTGTCATCTGATGTACAATAATGAATGCGTCCAGAGATTGTTACATCTTCAAATGACACAATAGAGAAGGAAATATTAAACATTAAAATATTAAAAATTATTATATTACAATCTTTTTCAATGGATCACCAGTGCTCATAGCTAAGGATGCTTGTGCCATATGAATCAACAATTTGCTGTTATGCTGTGGCCTCTCCAGTCCAGAAATCTATTGTTCAGAAACACCAGCTGGGCAGGAATTTTTTTGAGCAGTCCCAGGCTATTCACGGGCTTGCCACTCAATTTTTCAGGTGCTGCAAACATGGCATGGGCTCAAAGAATAGAATCGATATTTGGATAAGTAAAACAATTTTTAATACAACTTTACAATGTATTATCACTATTTCAGGTAAATATTTATATCTATAGTGTTTGCGGGTTCACACAGTTTTGGTTAGGCATTTTAAGGTCATTGTATAACCCAGAAAATTCTAAATTCCAGAAATGACCCGGTCCCAAGCATTCCGGACTGGAGAGGTTACTGTATCTTATCTTAAGTTCTGCATTTGGCTCTCACCATTATTCTATGTGGTTCAATACAATATATCCTTACTTAGAGGTCCCTATTCAACTCACTAAGCTATCAGCGCTAAGTAGGTGATAATTTTGTTTTATTAACTGCAATCATTTTGAAGGTTAAAAGGCACAAAATTCTCAACTGGATGAGGAAAACTCACTTAATTGTGCAGATGGATCAGCATTTTCTACAAAAATCACTTTATTAGATAATAGCTCCCAAACCTCATGTAGATGGATCCCTGGTTAGAGTCAAGTGGGTACCAACTGTGTCTCCAGAATGAACTAATTGGTCGCTGTGAAGCCAATTAAGTTTAGTGCTTATTCCAAGAAGAATTACCAGCGTGTGACCTGCTGAAGAGACTGTAGTTACTGGAGCTGCAAATTTATGATGTCCCAATGGAAGAGCTGTCAAGGCGATTGGAATGAATTGACCAAGAGACTTTGAGCTCAGACCAAAGAACTTCACTGTAGGAATCATATGACACTGGCTCAGAGAATATCCAGCAATCCTTTCTTTGGCTCTTGGAAGCAACACAACGGCCAGTTGAAAATCAGGGCTGGTTCCATGACTGCAGTTTAGCCACTTAAGATTTATGAACCCACAATGTACTCCAGTCCTATGCAGTAGAACCAAAATAAAGATAAAAGAGCCATGACCCTTGCAGTCTGACAGTTTATGACAAAACAAAAGTTTACAACGTGAACATATTACGTAAATAAAGGTTTACTCGGAAAACTCAAAGGGAAGTTGACTTAAGGATTTAGTTTGACTTGGAGGAAGTGCTGACTATCCCTGACCAACATTCCCTTTGATTACAACACGTGATCAAGGAATTTAACTGATTATGCACTGGTCAGACCACTTGGAGCACTTGGGTAAATTTACTGGTCTCATACTCACAGTGGGGAGATGCACTTGAAAGAGTTAGAGAATTGGTAATACAGTGTTGTAGTTGTATGCACCAATTGGGATTGATGCTGAGTTTGTGTGACAGACTAAAATGTGACAGTGAGTTAAAGTCAATGGAAGGCAACCTTTTTACACTATTGCACAAAGTCAAGAACTACCCATTGAGTGCAGCTCTCTCCGGGGTGCACATGATCAATGAATTTACCCGTATAGTTCTGGTCATTATTCTATAAAAGAGATGAGCAAGCCTTAGAGAAGAGCAAAAAGAATGAATCCAATTATAAGAGGCAAGAGTAAAGCTCAATCTCTACAGTTTGGGTTAAAGGTCATTAAAGAAAGACCTTGCTGAAGTATATGAAATATTACAACCTGACCAATTTCTGACCCATCAGTCCAGCTCGATCATCAGTAAAGTGATGGAAGGGGTCAGCAACAGTGCTATCAAGTGGTACTTGCTTGGCAATAAGCTTCTCACTGACACTCAGTTTGGGTTCCGCCAGGATCACTCAGCTCCTGACCTCATCACAGTCTTGATTCAAACATGGACAAAAGAGTTGAACTCCAGAGGTGAGGTGAGAATGATTGCCCTTGACAGCAATCTTAATAAGGCAGATGAATTAACAGCACAAATAGATGTAAACGGGTATGATACAATTGTGACTACAGAGACATGGCT
The DNA here is from genome assembly GCF_964194155.1 of Cetorhinus maximus. Taxonomy (NCBI): domain Eukaryota; kingdom Metazoa; phylum Chordata; class Chondrichthyes; order Lamniformes; family Cetorhinidae; genus Cetorhinus; species Cetorhinus maximus. The sequence goes on from NC_135884.1 coordinate 56,502,387, forward strand.
GCTTGGTGACCAAGGCTGGGAACTGAATATCCAAGGGTACCTGATATTTAGGATGGACAGGCAAAAAGGAAAAGGAGATGACATGGCATTGTTAGTTAAGGATAAAATCAGTGTGATAGTGAGAGAGGATATTGGCCTAGAAAATCTAGATGTAGAATCAGTCTGCATGGAGCTAAGAAGCAAAAAAGGGCGGAAAACATTAGTGGGAGTTGTTTATAGGCCTCCAAACAGTAATGGTAAGGTAGGGGATGGCATTAAACAGGAAATTAGAGATGCATGTAACAAGGGTGCTACAGTAATCATGGGTGACTTTAATCTACATTTTGACTGGGCAAACCAAATTAGCAATAATAATGTGGTGAATGAATTCCTGGAATGTGTACAAGATTTTTTTTAAGACCTTTATGATGAGAAACTGACTAGGGAACAGGCTCTCCTAGCTTTGATATTGTGCAATGAGAAGGGTTTAATTAATAATCTTGTTGTGTGTGGTCCTTTAGGGAACAGTGACTATAACATAATAGAATTTTTCATTAGGATGGAAAGTAAAGTAGTCCAATCTGAACCTAGGGTCCTAAATCTTAAGAAAGGAAACTATGAAGGTATGAGGTGTGAGTTGGCCAAGATAGATTGGGGACATCATTAAAAGGCATGATAGTGGATAGACAATGGTTAATATTTAAGGAGCGAATGTATGCATTGCAGCAGTTATGCATTCATTACTGGTGCAAAAACACAACAGGAAAAGCGGCCCAACCATGACTAACAAAAGAAATTAAGGATAGTATTAGATCCAAAGAGGAGTCATATAAAGTTGCTAGAAAAAGTAGTAAGCCTGGGGATTGGGAGCAGTTTAGAATTCAGCAAAGGAGGACCAAGAAATTGATTAAGAGGGAAAAAAGAGTATAAGTAAACTTGCAAGGAACATAAAAGTGGACTGCAAAAGCTTCAAAAGTATGTAATATGAAAAAGGATTACTGAAGAAATATGTAGGTCCCTTACAGTCTGAATAGGGGGAGATTTTATAATCGAAATAAAAGGAAATGGCAGAGCAATTAAACAACTGCTTTAGTTCTGTCTTCACGGAGGAAGACACAAATAACTTCCCAGAAATACTTTGGAACCAAGGGTCTAGTGAGAAGGAAGGATTGAAAGAAATTAGCGTTACTAAAACAATAGTGCTGGAGAAATTAATGGAAGTGAAAGCTAATAAATCCTTAGGGTACTAAAGGAGGTGGCCATGGAAATAATGGATGTGTTGGTTGTCATCTTCCAAAATTCTGTAGATCCTGAAACAGTCCGGGCAGATTGGGGGGTGACAAATGTAACCCAACTATCTAAAAAAGGGAGGGAGGGAAAAACAGCAAATTACAGACCAGTTAGCCAACATCAGTAGTAGGGAAAATGCGAGAGTCGCATAAAGGACGTGATAACAGGACACTTATAAAATATCAACGGGATTAGACAAAGTTAACATGGGTTTATGAAAGGGAAATCATGTTTGACAAACCTACTGGAGTTCTTTGAGGATGTAACTATCAGAATAGATAAGAGAGAACCAGTGAATATGGTGTATTTGTAATTTAAGAAAGCTTTTGATAAAGTCCTACATAAGAGGTTAGCGTGTAAAATTAAAACTGATGGGATTGGAGATAATATATTGGCATGGATTGAGAATTGGTTGGTAGACAGGAAACAGGGAGTAGGAGTAAATGGGTCTTTTTTGGAATGGCAGGTGGTGACGAGTAGGGTACCGCAGGGATCAGTGCTTGGGCCCCAGCCATTCACAATATATATCAATGATTTGGATGAGGGAACCAAATGTAATATTTCCAAGTTTACTAACGAAACTTGGTGGGAATGTGAGCAATGAGGAGGGTGTTAAGAGGCTTCAAGGTGATTTAGACACGTTGAGTGGGCAAATACATAGCAGATGCGGTATAACATGGAGAAGTGTGAAGTTATCCACTTTGGTAGGAAAAACAGAATGACAGAGTATTATTTAAATAGTGATAGATTGGGAAATGTTGATGTAAAAAAGGGACTGGGTGTCCTTGTACACCAATCACTGAACACAAACATGCAGGTGCATCAAGCAGTTAAGAAGGCAAATGGTATGTTGGCCTTCATTGCAAGAGGACTTGGGTACAGGAGCAAGGATGTATTACTGCAGCTGTACATGGCCTTGGTGAGACTACACCTGGAGTATTGTGTGCAGTTTTGGTCTCCTTACCTTGCCATAGAGGGAGTGCAATAAAGGTTCACCAGACTGATTTCTGGGATGGCAGGATTGTCGTGTGAGGAGAGATTGGGCCAACTAGGCCTGTATTCACTGGAGTTTAGAAGAATGAGAGGAGATCTCATTGAAAAATATAAAATTCTGATAGGGCTGGACAGGGATGCAAGGAAGATATTTCCTCCGGCTGGGGTTCTAGAACAAGGGGTCACAGTCTCAGGATACGGAGTAGATCATTTAGGATTGAGATTAGGAGAAACTTCTTCACTCAGAGGGTGGTAAACCTATGGAATTCTCTACCACAGAAGGCTGTGGAAACCAAGTCACTGAATATATTTAAGGAGGAAATAGATAAATTTATAGACTCTAAAGGCATTAAAGGGTATGGGGAGAGTGCAGGAATACAGTGTTGAGATAGAGGATCAGCCATGATCATATTGAATGGCAGAGCAGGCGCGAAAGGTTAAATGACTTACTCTTGCTCCTATTTTCTATGTTTCTACTTGACTGAGTGTGGCACGAGGGAGCCGTAGCAAAACTGAAGCCAATGGGAATTGGGGAAAAACTCTCCTCTGGCTGGAGTCACACCCAATACAAAGGAAGACAATTGTGGTTGTTGGAGGTCAATCATCTCAGTTCCAGGACGTCAATGCAGAAGTTCCTCAGGGTAGTGCCTAGGCACAAACATCTTCAGCTGCTTTATCAGTATCCATCATAAGGTCAGAAGTGCGAATGTTCGCTGATGATTACATGATGTTCAGCACCATTCGCGACTCCTCAGATACTGAAGCAGTCAATGTCTAATTGCATCAAGACCTGGACAATATCCAGGCTTCAGCTGACAAGGAGCAAGTAACATTTGCACCACACAAGTGCCAGACAATGACCATCTCAATCAAGAGGGAATCGAACTGTCACCCCTTGACATTAAATGGCATTACCATCACTGAATCCCCTACAATCACCATCCTGGGGGCTACCATTGACCAGAAACTGAACTGGACTAGCCTTATAAATACTGTGGCTACAAGAACAGCTCATGGGCTAAGAATCCTGTGGCGAGTAGCTCACTATCTGTTTACCCAAAGCCTGTCCACCATCTACAAGGTGCAATTCAGGAGCGTAACAGAATACTCTCTACTTGCTTGGATGAGTGCAACTTCAGGTCAAAGCAGCCCGCTTGATTGGCACCCCATCTATAAACATTCACTCCCTTCACCACTGATGCAGTGGCAGCAATACGTATCATCTATAAGATGCACTGCAGGAACTAACCAAGTCCTTATACAGCACCTTCCAAACCTATGACCATTACCATCTAGTAGGACATGGTCAGCAGACACATGGGGACACCACCACCTGGAAGTTCCCCTCCAAGTCACTCACCATCCTGACTTGGAAATATATCGCTGTTCCTTCACTGTTGCTGGGTCAAAATCCTGAAACTCCCTCTATAACAACATGGTGGGCGTACCTACATCACATGGACTGTAGCGGTTCAAGAAGGCAGCTCACCACCACCTTCTCAAGGGCAATTAGGGATGGGCTATAAATGCTGGCCTAGCCAGTGATGTCCACATCCCATGAATGAATTTTAAAAATGTAGAAAATAAGTGAATTTAATAGGAGCAAGAGTCATAAAGTGAGTGAATGGAAAATCAGTTGAGCTCCCTTATGTGGATGTAATATTCCCTGCTTGATTTTCCACTTTATACTGTACCCATGTGATCTAATCTGCCCAGGTACAAAAAGAATACAAGTGAGGAACGCTTCTTCCTGAGGTCCCCAGCGTCACAGATACCAGTTTTCAGCCAGTTTGATTCACTACATGATATAGAAAGAACCTCCTGCACATACTAGATACAGCAAAGGCTATGGGCCCTGACAACACCCTACTGTGGAACTGAAGACTTGTGCTCCAGAACTAGCTGTGGCCCTAGCCAAGCTGTTCCAGTACAGCTACAATGCTGACATCTACCTGACAATGTGGGAAAATTAGCCATGTATGTCCTGTCCAGAAAAAGTCCAATCTGCCCAGTTGCCCCCCCATTAGTCCATTCTTAATCGTCAGCAAAGTGATGCAAGGTGCTGTTGACAATGCTATCAAACAATACTTACATCACAATAACCCTGGTTAATGATGCTCAGTTTGGGTTCCGCCAGGACCACTGGCTCCAGACCTCATTATAGCCTTGGTCCAAACATAAACAGAAGAGCTCAATTCCACAGATGAGGTGAAAGTGACTGCTCTGGATATCAAGACCACATTTGGTCGAGTGTGGCATGAAGGAGTGAAGCCAAAGTGAATCAGGGGAAATCTCTCCACTGATTGAAATTATACTTAACACAAAAGAAGGTGGTTGCTGCAGGAGTTCGAGAAGGCAGTGTCCTGGCCCAAACCACCTTCAGCTGCTTCATCAATGACCTTCTAGCCATGATACTGTCAGAAGTGGGAATGTTTGCTAACGATTGCAGTGTCCAGTACCATTTGCAACTCCTCATACTGAAGCAGCCCAGTGTTTGCATGCCACAAGACCTGGACAACTTTTGGACGTGGACTGATAAGCAACACATAACATTCACATGACACGAGTGCCAGGCAATGACCATCTCAAACTAGGGAGAACCTAACTCTTCCTTGACTTCAATGGCATTACTATTGCTGAATCTCCCACTATCCACATCCCAGAAGTTACCATTGACCAGAAACTTAATTGAACCTGCCCTATAAATACTGTTGTCACAACAACAGGTCAGAGATTGGGAATCCTGTGGTGAAGAATTTACCTCTTGACTTCCCAAAGCCTGTCCACCATCTACAAGGCATAAATCAGGAATATTCTCCACTTGCCTGGATGAGTGCAACTCCAACAACACTCAAGAAGCTCAACTCCATCCAGGGCAAAGCAGTCTGCTTGGTCGGCACCCCATCCACCACTTTAACCATTCACTCCATCCACCACCGATGCAAAGTGGCAGCTTATGTACCTGCAACATCTACTATCTAGAAGAACGAGGGGAGCTGAAGCATGGGAACACCACCAACTACAAGTTCCCCTTCAAGCCGCATACCATCCTGACTTGGAACCATATCAGAGTCCTTTACTGTCGCTGGGTCAGAAAGCTAGAATTACCTTCCAAACAACACTATGGATGTATGCCCAGCAGTTGGACTGCCGTGGTTCAAGAAGGAGGCTGACCACCAGGCTCTCAAGGACAATTAGAGATGGATAACAAATGCTGGCCTTGCCAATGACGCTCAAATCCCAGGAACGAATATAAAAAAAAAAAAATTCTTCCTTTGTTATGATATAGCAATCAATATTAGATTTCCACTCAAATGTTCATCTGAAAATAGAAGTATATCTGTTGAAATAATACTATAGAGTTTTGTGCTTGTTTACATTTCTGGTTGATAAATAATTACAATATTTTTGTTTGTTTTTTTCATACTTCTCCACATAAAGTGATCATCATTAACAACAGTGCAAACTCATTGCCATATTATAATCTGGTTCTGGTAAAGATAGGACATGACACTGGATAGCAATTCAGTAGGAAAGTGCTTGAGCTAGCCTTGGGTTTCCCCACAGCGGTACAGAGGGACAGCTGGACAGCTCAGTGGGCATGGATTTATGTCCTCTGCATAGCACAGCATGTCACAGCTCCAATACACTGCACACGTTTACTACTGCTGACTTGCCAGGTTTCTCCATCTGTGTTTTTAATAATTTGAACATTAGCTGTGCATTTATTTGACATCAAAGCCTCAGCTTTGTGTGTTATGTTGTAAGTCTTCTAAGTCTTCTCCACTGAGCAAATGACATTCAGGAGCATGTAAATACTGAATACCAGCTATTGCCTCTTTCAGTTGCTCCTTAAGGGGATAATCAAAACCTGCATATTCTTTAAAATATGTTTCATTGTTATAAACCCTAGACTTTGTGCATCCATTAACAATCCAAGGCAAGTGTTAACGTGATACTGGGGAACTGATTACAACCAAGCCTTCCTCCTACTTCTTTTAGCCCTGTCAATGAGCTTCTCTCACAGTCAGTCCACTGGCTCACAAAATCTATGGGTCCTTAATCTTTAACAAATCCCATTCATACTCATCAGAGTGTGTTGAGGGCTGGGTTACTAATATATTCCTAACATCCTGACCCAATTACATACAGTAATTAAATCCAGAAACTGCCTCCTACCCTACAAATCTTCTTAGCCAGTTAAATGCAAGACTAATAGTTACAAATCTATTAATGCTTTACGCCATTGACTCCATTCACACATTCATATTAAAACCAACATCCAACCTATTTGCAGGCACTCCAACACTTGCTTGTAGTTGTTCCACTTACATTTTGCAGTTTCTTTGTCTCTCTATTTTTTTTATGAGTCTTTATCTTTCCAGTCCTTTAATTGAGGGAACCTGAATCTGAACATCGAATAACCTTAATAACCTTCATCACTGCTGCAACTGGACTCAATTCCCTCACTGTTTTAGTATAATGCTGTTATATGCATCAGGAGAATAAACCCCAGCTTTCAGAATTATTTTTCTGGGCACATTAATTTATCTTAATTATGATCTATACAAGAATCGTATGTCGGTGACCTGTTGAGTGGTATGAGGACACCCTACCAGTGTAACTTTCAATGTACTGATTTAATGAAGAGATTGAAAATGGCTTCAGTTTTCAGGATGCCAGAAATAGGATCTGCTGAATTGATAAACTGTTTTCATGAAATTGTTCCTCCATCACCCTGTCATGTCAATAGTTGCTTCGATGGTTATTAACAGATTTCAGTGGAAGAACTTTAAAACTATTACTTTAAATTACCAGGTGTCAGAAAGTCTTCAAACTGCAAGTTCCAATTAGATTCTTATGATGTTCTAACATTATGCCAGGTCCTAATTGCTTTGGTGATAATAAAATGTTATAGCACTGAGGGAGAGAGAGAGAGAGATACACAGCCATGTAGCCAAACACAAACAGAACTCATGAATTGATTGTGCCTGGGGAGTCCTGTTAGAACTTGCCAGCAATCTGCCATGAAAGATGGTTTGAACACACTGGAGAGAAATTTAACTTTAATGAAAGTGGCTGCATAATGGACATAATAACTGCTCTGCATCCCCAGTGACAACAGCAAGAGGCACAAGCCAATTTGGTGCTTGTGTCTCCTTTCATTGGCGAGCTGCCAGCATTGCTCTTGTTGCTTACTGAGAGTTTACTGATTGGAGGGTGAGAATTTGGCCATTTAAAGGCAGTCAGCTCCTCTTAAAGAGGAGGTGCACTTTGATTGCTTTGAATCATGGTTACAAAATGAAGATGGTGGCTGGAACAATTTTCAGACACTTCTCTGGAGGAAATAGCTGAGAAATGAGAGTAACTCTTTTTAGATGATGGGAGAAAAGTATAAAAGCAAATAACCTGGCAGCAATGGTCTGAAGTGGCAGAGAAAATTAATACAAGAACAGGGCTGCTATGCTATAATAAATTCAGTTATTTAACCAGAGCTGGTAAGTAGAATTCCCACTCAGCTCTCTTTCTCTTTGATTAGCCCTGCACCACTTCTAACCCTTAGCCCTTGGATGTATTCTCCAATTAGACCCACAATCACTATCACTCTTTTCAATCACAGTGGAACATTCACTGAGCCTCCATTTGCTGCCATGTGCACTCTATCTGCTACTGCCCTTACAATTTGCCCCCTGCTGAGTTCAAAAACATAGGATTGTTGGTGCAGGAATGAAGAATGGTCGCAGGAATGAAGAATGGTCACTGGAATGTCAAACTATCTCCGCAATCAGCAGATTGTTAGTTTCAAAAAGCTCATCAATACAAACTTGTCAGCCCTGTTGTCCTGCGAAATTAACACCTTTTAAAGTAAATTTAACTTAAAACAGCTTTTACAAGAACCCATTTCTGGTTTGTTTTAATGGAAAAATGGTGAAGGAATCCTGAAACGCAACACTTAGAAACTTGTGACAGGACAGCATTCTGTGTTTTTATACAACCAGGTTAAGTAGGGTGAAACGACTCCTCTCTTTGTCTCACTTTTGGGTTAGTCTTAACAGAGTTTGAATTTAAAAAGGAGGTGGTATTGACAATTCCATATATATACACTTAACTTTGTATAGTTCTGTATTAGAAATAAGCCGACCAGGTTTAAGTTAACAAGTAAAGAGTTACTTTTATTGCTAAAACTCACTCAGGTAAAGATGCAGAAATTAACAAAAGGTTTAAAATATACAAATATGTCCAACTACCCACTAACACACACAACTACCCTTGCCACTGAAGCATGCAAAAAATAAAACTCTGAAGTGTATCAGATATTAAAACTTGGCCAAGTAAAAATTAAAGTCAGGAAAAAAAAGTATTCACAGATTGTCCAGATTCTTGTTTACAGCTTGGAGCAGTCGTGGCTGGTTGATTTGCTTTTCTCTTAGAGGCAGTGTTATTGATTCTGAATCTTCCTTTAAGAACTGTCAGTTTGCGGCAATGAGGTTTTCTGGTGGGGTTTCAAATCACAGGCAGCTCACTTTGATGAGAGAGGTTTCAGAGAAAGAAAGAGGGGTTAAGTTTTTGCCCCTTCTACTCCTGTGGCAGTCTCTCTGATTGTTAGTTCAAATCCAGTGTATTTTTCACCCAACAGCTGGGTCACATGACCCTTGTTTGGTTTCAATCTAGACTTTTCTTAGGCACTGTCCCTGGAAGCTCCGTGGACTCCATAAAGCAACTTGTGTCTTTCGCAAATGCAACATTGTAGCTGTTGTAGGCTAGTTTCCTATGCTATGCATATATGTGTCCAGCCGATGATGTTATAAAGTAATATATAGTTGTTTAGTCATACAGAACTTGAATATTACTGAAAAAAAGAGACATGCTGTTGAAGCTTTTCATCTTGTACTCATCAGGACAGATTCGCAAGAACACCAATTGTAAAGGGAAGAACTATATCTCATGGGAAGAGAGTGTTGATTGGTTGGCAAGTGGACTCAGATTGGTAGAAATGTTGCCATGGAGAATGCACCAGGGAACAGTTGACTACGAAGTTTTTGTTTAAATTCAAACCAGGCAAGTCTACTCTGATCAAGGCACAGCCACAGAGAATGGACCAGGGAATGGCTGTCCCTCAAGCATTTGCTTAGTTGAAAAAGGCACAATGTGTAGACATTCTCCTTCTGTCTGCAAAAGACAAAGCCACTGTGTGTGAATAAAGGTAGCTTTTAACATACGTAAGTGAGCCACACTGCCCAATAATCTTAAATTGGTTGTCAGTCTAATGCTTAGCACAATCAGGATTGTTTAGCAAATGTTGTCCAATCATGGAATCTCATCTAATGTTGGACACTATGTTTTGAGTTTTGTAAACATGGACTGGCTGGGTATGGTCAGTGCTTTGTCTGTTGCGAATAGCCGATAGGACATGCTGTTTGATAGAATCCGCCAGTCCTTGGGATGTATGGCCTACATACCTAGCATTACACCAGTACTGAAATTCAATTGAGCTCACTTGCCAACCAATCCGCATTGTCTTCTCATGCACTATAAACTGTTGTTTCCTTTACAATGTGTATTCTTGGGAACCTGCCCTGATGAGTGCAAGATGAAAAGCTTCAACAGCATGTCTCTTTTCTCAGCAATACTTAAGTAGTATATATTCAGCCAATGACATTATAAATTAATATTCTATATAACACATTTTTATAACAGTTTCCAATGTCTAAACCTCCACATGTTCTATAATTATGCAGTAAATATCATTAATACTGTTAAGTACTACAGTATTTAAAATCAACTGAATTAGTAGGAAAAATTCAACCTTAGCGTCAGTTTGGACATCTTCTTCCTCAAAGGAGGCTATTTATTCTGAAAGAGACAACAATTAAAAGTTGGAAGAAATTCAGAGAGAATGCTTCTTCTGACTGTTTCTGCAACATTTGAGAAATTACTTCCCTATTTCCAGCACTCACTGGCATGACTTTCAGTCACATTCATCATCCTTATCATCCCCATTTCTTAATGTCATCATCCTTACAAGCTCCTACCTGGTGTCATAAGATGAAATTGCTTCAGGCAATCCATTAATTCCCTGGCTCCTGAATTATCTTTCTGCCATTCTGTGCTGATACCATCATCTCATCATCTCAATGTTTTTGAATATAACTGCATGTGATGGATGCTATCTTTAACAGTTTGACATCTGGTAACAAACTTAAGTTTGTCCCAGCGGACAAGATTATGATGCTTTAAAATTCACTGCTGATTGTTACTTTAGACCACAAGTATTTTTGTTGCACAATGTTGGATATAGATGGTGCAGCTGCAAAGGTAAAAGCACTGGAACAAAGCTGGTATTTGAGGTGATGAGCTCATTCACAGAAAAAGCAGGCTCAAATATGGCAAATAATAATAAGAAGAAACTATCTGTTCCATCATGCCTGTGTCAGCTCTCAGCCACCAATTAGTCCCATATCCCTCTTTCCCCTTAGCCATGCAAGTGTTTACTTTTTAAGCATTTATCCAATTCCTCTTTGAAAGTTACTACTGAATCTACTTCAACGACCATTTTAGGCTGTGCATTCAAGATCATAACAACCTATTGAGTAAAAAACTTCTCTCCTCCTGGCTTTTTTTTTGCCAATTATCTGTTACGGTCCTTGGCCAGACTGTGGGTCATGAGGGGGGATCCAGTTAGGGAACAATAATGTTTTGCTTAAAATAGATAAAGTTTGAGATTCAAGATGCTTACTAAGTGAATGAAGCCACAAGATTCCACAGTTTTGGAACAAACAAAAAAAAACCTTACTTTACAAGTTCAGAAGGATAAAACAATTTACAATTCCTATCTTATACTCTAACATTCAGGGTAAGTATGAGGTACATGTGAATTATAGGCAAATTGTGGTCAGTCATACCAAACTACATAATAGATGACAGATGCGACCAAATCCAATTCTATGGATTTCTCAAAAACCCACCCAGACATTTGTCACATTGTGAGCCAACCAATCTCACTGAAACTTCGTCTTTCTCACAAGCGTTTCCAATCTCCACATTTAAAGATCACACCTAGGAATTTTCTCTAAAGTTCGCTCCCATTCGGATGGCTTCAACAGCCCACCTCGCAGGGTTTCAATCTCACCTTCCAAGATTCCTTTCCCCTGGATCTCCAGGTGCATGCAAGCTTCATCCTCCATCACAATCTCAGCTCTTCCGCCTTGCCAAGCAGAACACCATTACTCCAAAGAGGTACTTTTGCCCCAGTGGCCCACAGCATGGAGCTGTCTTCTCAGATCTTCAGGGCTTCTCTCGTGTTCACTTTACTTAAAATCTGCACCTTGCAACTCTTTCTTTAATTGGAGCCTATTCCTCTGCTCTTTTTCTTTAACTTAACTTAATGGACCTATTTCTGTTCCTTATCTTTGTCCCTTGTCTGGGACTTCCTTTATGGGGCCTCTCCCCTGTCCCTTCCCCGTGTCCTGCTCCCTAGGACACCGACTTGATAATAGCCCTGATTCCAGGTCATCTGACCTGCCTTATCTCGCCGTTCTTCTTCCTTTCTTCTGCGCAGGTGCACAGGGCCGGTCCCCAGCCTGAAGAACGGAGAATACCCTGGACAGCGCACGTGCAGCCAGTTCCCTGCCAGCACATGCGCGGGAGAACCGAGGTTTTTGTTGGGAGTTGGAACTCTCGACGTCCGAACTTGAAAACCAGCGTAAGTTTATGTTTCTGAATATATATCACATCCTCGTTTTCTGACTCCCGACTCTCCTGCTAGTGAAAACAGTCTCTTCCTATCTACCTTCTCAAAATCCCTGTGGTTAATATATTTTCTAACATTTTCTACTCTGGATTACTGGACTCAACAACAGTGATTTGTTTGGATTGTAGACCTGAAATATGAACCTCTTCCTCAAAATGACAGGTACAAAACAAGAAGTGAGAAAAGTACATTTTCATGTCATAGGTATGGCCAAATAAGTAAGGACCTATTGGCATCTGCAGGAGAGGGCAAGTTACAGTACGCATCCAATAGATTACACATTGCATAACAACATTTCTTGATTTTGGAACTTCACTTTCCACTTGCATTTTCTTTGGTTAAATTGAACATCATTTCTAAATTAAACAGCATGGCTAAAATAAAAAGTAATTCTATTATTGAGGTTGTGCCAGTCTTAAGTGTTCTCAAGCGCCCATAGTTTTGCCCATAGTTTAGAAGTCTAGCATGTGTCTTCAACAGCACCTCCTAAACCTGCAATCCCCATTTCCCTCTGAGACATAAATTGCCATCCCATTGTCATCACTCTGTCTAAATCCTAGACCTTCTAACCTAACAGCGTTATGGGAACATCTGCAACACGTGGGCTGCCATGACTCAAGCAGAAAGTCCACCGCGACATTTTTAAGGGCAACTAGAAATAGGTAATAAATGCTGGACTGGCTGCTGATGTGATTATTTCGAGAGTTAATTTTAAAAAACACACCTTTTGCTCAGGAGTCTACTTCAGCTTTCTCTACACATGAAGAGGTAAGGGCATATCTTTGCAACCTCAACTCGGAACAATGATTGGTAAAAGTAGCACAGAGCATGCCCAATAATTACAGCCCTCCCGCTTTACCAGTTATCAGTTTTCTGAGGTAGTGCTCAGAGTGCAGAGGCACAAAGTTCTGTGTTGTGAGTGCTAAATAGTCAACGTTATCCCAAGGTGAATTGAGTAAAAATGCGGCTTTAAGGAGATGACAGTATGACTGTCGTTGATGGATGTCACAATAGTAACTTCTGTGTCAGCTTTAGCTGTCAGTGTGGACATGATCTGTCAGTATGCTGCACATCTCTGAAGCAGAATTACATTCACGCCAGAGGATTAATCCCCTCTGCACTGAGAATGAATTATTTCTTCCTGGGAAATTATTATCTTGCTGTTGTTACTGATAAACTGCCCTGCAATAACGTTTAATATTTGACTTGTAAAATCTGCATTGGAGAATGACCTGCTCCATTCATAGATACAATACGCCAATCTTTGTACTTACTGGCCCAGAAAACCTGGCCTTTAAAGCTAGCATATAGGGATAATATTACAATAATAAAGCTCTTCCTGGCAGTTGAGCAGTTTATTATAATATTGAGTCACTGCTACATTGTATGAGTAGAATACTTTTTAAACCAGCCATCAGAGGCAATCAGTGACCTAAGATCAAAAACTTGGAGCACCAACATCTCAAAACGATACAGAGGCCATTAGGACCATCTCGCTTTTGCTGGATCTTCACAGCTATTCAATTAGCCCCTTTCCCCTGACATTTTACCATTTTCCTACAAGTTGTTCCTTTTCTTGTTTTTATCCAATTTTATTTTGAAAATTACAACTGATTCCACTTCTACCACCATTTTAGGCAGTACATTCCAGATCATAACAATTCACTGTGCAAAGAAAAAAAGTTTTCCCCTCCTTTCTTGTTCTTGAGCCAATTTCCGTAAATTACTTCTGGTTCCTGCCCCTCCTGCAAGTTTCTCCTCATTTACTCTATCAAAACTTTTCATTAACATTGAAAGATTGCTCAAAATGGGAAAGAAAACCAGACACACTTATAATCCAAAGTGCTCCTGGTGACAGACAGGACCAAACACTGACAATGCCACAGGAGCAGGTAACAGGGTCTTCAGTTGAAGTTAAAAACTGAGAAACAGAGGGAAATTAGCTGCCAAAACTCCCTGACACAACTGGAACCGACACTTTTGAGTACCAACCGATTTGATGGCTTCGACATTTTGACGTGAATGATGTTGTAATATCTGTCAGTACTCATTGTGGAAATGATTTCCTGTTGTTCCATTCAAATTCAGTCTATACTGATTTTTGAATTTCTCAATTTGTTACGAAAATTAAATAAGGCCCCGGTCTTGTTCAAACAGTTTGAACCATTGACATGTATTCGCAGTGATTGTCATTATGCGTATTTAAACACTTTTATTATTGTGTTTATCTGCTGCTACATAAACACCATCTGCCTTCACAGTCCCACAAAAGTGTGGTGTCAGCAATAAATGACTTCTGATTGGGGCCCAATAAAGAACACCAGAAACTACTAATTCCAAAGATAGTCGTTATCAAAATGACCTTATTCACAATACCAATACTGTTGACCAAGTATGATTATAATAAGTTAGAGCTATAATAGTGACTGCAGATAGGATATTGAATAAAGATCAAAAGCGACTGATGCTTTGGGTGGAATCACCCCAGATTTGCACAAAGTGCGGTAGCGGGTGGGTAAAACGTTGTTTTACCTGTCGGCCAGAATGGCGGCTTTTCACACCGTATCATCCCAAACCCACCGCATTACTTATGCATTCCTGGGAAACACGCCGTTTCCATGGTGGGCGGGCTCTCATTTACCCACCATGCCATCACTTCGCCGCTTCATCATGCTGGGTGCTACATTTAAAGTGCACGCAGGCCTCTTAGTGCTTCCAGCCCATGACTGCCATATGGAAGATAGGATGGCCCCAAAAAGCAAAAGGACTGCAGCCCACCCACTTCAGTGATGTGTCCCTCGAGCGCCTTTTGCATGCTGTGGAGGCCTGCTGTGATGTCTTCTACCCCACTCTGGCCGCTGGATGGGCAGCAGCATCACCAATCCAGCGTGGGAGGCGGTGGCAGTGGTGGTCAGTGCCAATGCCCTGCAAAAGTGGACAGCCACCCAGTGTTGCTTCAGGATGAATGGTCACATCTGTTCTGCATCATTTTCCACCTCCCCTCCGTGGCCTACCAAAGCCACAATCCTTTTCCTTTGGGGATGTCAGGTGAACGTGCATGTTCACTTCCTTCATGAAAATCCCACCCCCGTCCACATTCACTTCCCTGACCTCCTCTTTCCCACCCCCAGGGTCCGTGTCTACCTCTTCTCATCACTCTCAACTCTCACACTCACAAATCCATCACACATCCACAAGGATCTCACAGGGATCTCACACCTCAAGGGTCAATATCACTAACTCTCACACACATCCTCACATCTCCATCAGGCTCATACCCTCTCAAGCGCATGTCCTCATCCTGTCCATGGCTCCGCTCACTGCACAACATTCTACACAGTTCTATGTGCCCTGCTCTCACACTCTTCATCTGTTTTCATGCAGGAGAAACCTGCTCACATCAGCAGGGAGAGGTTCCAGACTGGGAGTGGAGTGTCCCACATTAGGCCCCTCACTCACTTTGAGGAGTGTGCCATTGTGCTGACTGGTGAGGACATGGACCGTGCCTGCAGTGTCGGTGAGGTCGGCGGCGAGCACCCTTGTGAGGATTCTGCACCACACCATCCCTCTCTCAATGCAAATGTGAGTGCTCTCTCTCCTGCCTTTGAATCTGCTGCTATGCACTACTTATCTCTATTTTGGTTCACAGGGAGCTTTGCCAAGCGACTGACAACCTCCATCAGCCAGTTCCTCAGCTCCATCCACGCCCTCGGCTCCAGCCAAGAGGACATCTCCTGCATTGGAGAGCTGGAACCAAGCAGCCTGGAAGACCTGACACAGTGCTTACCCACCAGCACCAGCGCAGAGACATGCCTCAGTGGGGCCTAGATCTAGAGCAGGCTTGGGTTCACAAACTGGTGGTCGCTGCATGGACACCTGTCTGCTGCTGAAGGAGGCACATTTGGCCGAGCTCCCTGGCACTCTGAGGACTGCTGGGGAACAGGCATCTGTGAGGTCCGAGTCAGATGACAAGCCTCTGGATTTGGCCTTCCAACTCATCCTGGAGAGTCAGCAGAAGGCGTGGTAACATCAAGCAGAGCTGTTGGAAGCCCTCAGCAGAGTGGCAGGGGGAGTGCATCTACCTGCTCTCTGATGAAGTAGTGCCCGCATGCACGTATATGGAGATCTCCATGGGGATGATGGCGAATGCCATGGAGATACTGATCCAGTAGGACGTGGAGTTGTGTGCAGACCTGCACTCCATTGCAGCAGCCACGGGTGAATTCCTGCAGTGGCAATGAAAAAGGGAAATGGGGCACTTCGACATCCCTCCAGGTGCTCCTTCCCCTCAAGGAGTCAGGCCGGGGCCCTCGGGCACCCAAAGGGAGGAGGAGGAGCAGCAGCTGGACACTCCTGGGTCATCCACTCAGAAATCTAAGAAGCTGTCCTATCCCTCCGCTGTCCTCTCCCTCCGAGTCTCCTTTGCCTGTGAGCCCCTCAACCTCATCCTCTGTCACCATAGACAGAGCAACTGGCCAATGAGTGATTCTGGAGTGAGGTGTGTGCGTGTGCGCATGCGTGTGTGCGTGTGTGTGGCAGGGCCTTTCAGAGCCTCATGCAAGCACTCTCCCATGCACGCGGACTTCACTGTATCACACTCACCTCAATGTCCTGACCATTTTGAGTGCTGCCTGCTGGGGTTCACTTTCAGTTGTCCACCTGAGCTGATCTGTATCTCTGCCCACCCAATGATCACACTCACATGCAGCACTTGATCTCGCCCACCATGACTGTTGTTTAACTTTTGATTTAGACAGCATGTTCTTTATTCACTTTCTTCTAAGCTCCCCTGTCTTTTCCCCTCCATTAGTCACCCATTTCCTTTCCCCTATCACTGTTGACTCCTCCCGGCATCATCTTCCACCTCCCCTCTGTGACCGAACAGCCACAACCCTTTTCCTTTGGGGACGTACAGGTGAATGTGCACGTTCCCTTCCTTCCCAAAAATCCCACCTCCATCCACATTCACTTCCCTGGCCTCTTCCTTCCCACCCCCAGGGTCCATGTCTGTCTTCTATTGTCCCTTTTACGTCCCTTCTATTGCTACTTTCGAACCCTCACCCTCCCACCTTACCGCCTCACTATGCCCTCGGTCATTCTTACTATTCCTTCGTTCTACGTCCACCCTCAATTTACTCCCCAGGAGGCAGTCATGGACTCATCAGAGCCCTCCCATGCATGTTCACATGGTCATCCCCCTTCCTCCCCCACTCCGGACCCTTCCCCCCTTGGAACCCTCTTTCCCCTTGGCACCCCTCCCCTCACCCCGGAATCTGCCCCCCCTTGGTTCTCCCCCTCCGGGACTCCATCCCCACTTAGCCCTTCCCCCTTCCTTACTCCTCCAGACACCCTTACTTCTTCCTCCAGACATCCTTACTTCTTCTTCCACTCTTAGTCTTTCTGCCTTTTTGACTCCTACGTCCATTCCCTCCCCTCTCTTCACTCTTTCCCCCCTCTGAACTCCTTCCTATACACCTTACACCTACCTTCCCCATTGCTGTCTTCTCCCCTGTTAACCTCTCCTCCCCCATTCATCCTCCCCCTCTCCCAGCCTGACCCCCAACACCTACATCCCCCCCCGCCCCCAACCTCAGCCCATCCTGACACTTTCATTCCCCCCTAAACCTCACCCCATCCTGACAACACTTCCTCTCCCACTTGATCCTAGACCTTCCTCTCCCACCCCACTGTATATCTTCCTCTCCCAAACACAGCTGGACCTTGCCCTCCACCCTCCTCGACCATCACCCATTGGGAGCAGACTCTCAATGTTGGCTTTCCAACTTCCATGAGCTGCTTCGCAGAAAAGCCATGTCCATGAGAATCCATCCAGCATACCATGGACATTCCTCCAGTGTGCCGTTGGTGTCAGGCTTCAGCATCTTCTGGTCCACAGATGTCTGCGATGTGAGCAAGGCCCTGGTGGTAAGTCCCAACTTCTGCACATCACACTTGTCAAGGTGTTTTCTGCACTGGCGCGCAATCACGCTGACGTGGACATATGATCAAGTAGGGGAGGATGAGTCTGAGGGCTGGCCTCATAATGATATGCTGATGTATTACAAAGAGGTTCCCGACGTCTGATGGCGGGGAATGCGGCCCTCCATCAAGGGGCTGAGCAGATGATTGTAAACTGGTTTCACAACATTGTGAAACCAATTCTTGGCCACCTTGCTATATTGTCCACTCACGTCACCGAGCACACCCGACGCCAGTGGGCACGGACAATTCCGCCCTTTGCTATTGTCAATAAATTCAAAAAGGATGAAGAAACTAGGGTGACATATAGGGTAGAATTTTCAAGACATCAACCCCCCACCCCTCACCCCGCCCTGCCACCGCCGCAGAGGATTTAGTAGCAGGTATGGGGGACACAGTGCGGCGGGAGACGAAAAGTTGCTTTCCCGTCGGTGTAAAATGACGGCAGGAACGTATGCACGCGACCAAAATGGCGGGTTGCCATTCCCGCCAGGGACCGGCGTGAAACCCTGTTAATAGGATGCAGATGAAGGCCTCACTGGAATCGCTCCCCACGCACCCGCCCCCACCCCCACCCACCTAATCATCCGCACTGCCAGTGGGTTTTCACGCCAGCCCAGAACATGTCTGGATCAACGTGGCGTGCAAATGTCCGACATACCTGCAAGAAGACCTGGGGCAGCTCGCGGAGATTGAAAGTGAAGATGGAGGCCCCCAGCGACCGGACCCTGGAACGCCATTTGCAGCAGTGGGTGGGTGGAGCATCTATGACATGGATCTTCTCACTTCAGCGACCTTCCAGGAGATGGATCTTCTCCTTCAAAGGTGGGTCAGCTGATGTCCAGGTGCATTTTGAAATATGGCGCCCAGATGTGATGGCGGGATGCGAGCCATCCAGACTACCTCGCCACACATAATGTCGGGAAACCTCCGACTGCATAATTAATTAGGCCAGCGTGTGTGGTGGGAAGCTCTCCCTGTTCCCACACTCACCACGGGACCTAGTCCCGGAATGGAAAACTCCCCCCATAGTTAAAAATAAAAAAAGAAATAAGTTGCAGAAAGATCAGGCAGCACATGTGGAAAGAGAAACAGAGTTAACATTTCTGGTCAATGATAATTGTGATGAAAGGTTATCAATAAAACACGTTAACCCCCTTTCTCTCTCCACAGCTGCTGTCTGATCTGCTGAATGTTTCCAGTAGTTTTTTGTTTAAGTACAGATTTTCAGGGTTGTCAGTGTTTTGCTTTTGTTTCACGTATAGATAAAGTATGTTAAGCTTTAAAATGTTCTCTGGTAGGTATGCCTAACACTCAAATTTACTTGTGGATGCATTGACCCGATTTATAAAAAGCCCTTACACTATGTGTAATTGTCGTAAATGTTTTATTTACTGATCTTCATTTCTACTTTATTACAAAGGTGTTATGGAACCAGTTTCCAACACTTGCCTTCAAACAGTCAGTTTGTCCTTTCTCCTTGCAGTTATACCACAGATGCAGATGAATATTATCCTCTCAGTGGAGGTGTTCCGGTGGGGCAGGGCTTCCAGGTACTGCAGGTACCCCAAACTAGTCTCCTGGGTCAGGGTTTCCACCTCTGAAGGGCAGGCTCCTGCTGGAGTGCAGACAGTAAAATGAAGCTTGCCACTGCAAGGCAGTGTAATATCAGTTGTGTTACGGCAGTAGAAGAGGACGCTGGATATGCACTTAAGAGGCCAGAAGCACCCCAAAGAAACAGGAAGATCGACTGAGTTGTAAATATCAACAGAGACCAAGGTCTGTAAAAGAAGGTAAGTAGGGGCTGGAATGAAGGGAGAGGAGGCTGCTCCAATGCCATCTCCCTTCACAGAGAAATCAAATGGCTGGCCTGAAGAGTGTGATGATGAGAATTTGCAGGAGTATTTCACATATAGAAATGAACTGAGTGTAGATCCTGTGGGGTTTAAGAGTCATTACGTCATTACACAGGATCACACAGAGTTGTTACAGAGCAGAACAAGGCAATTCGGCCCATCATGTCTGCACCGGCTCTCCGAATGAGCAATTCACTTAGTGCCAATCTCTTGCCTTCTCTAACCCTGTGTGTTCTTCCTTTTCAGATAACAATCTAATTCCCTTTTGAATGCTTCGATTGAACTTGCCTCCACCACAGTCTCAGGCAATGCATTCCAGACCTTAACCACTCACTGCATGAAGAATTTTTCTTCATATCGCTTATGCTTCTTTTGCAAATTACTTTAAATCTGTGCCCACTTGTTCTCAATCCTTTCATGAGTGGGAACAGTTTTTCCCTACCTACTCTGTCCAAACGCCTCATGATTTTGAATACCTTTATCAAATCTCTCCTCAGCCTTCTTTTCTCCAAGGAAACAGTTGTGACTTCTCCAATCTGTCTTTATAACTGAAGTTCCTCATCCCTGCATCTATTCTCATGAATCTTTTCTGTACTCTCTCCAATGCCTTCATGTCCTTTTTAAAGCGCAGCACCCAGAACTGGATGCAACGTACCAGCTGAGGCCGAACTAGTGTCTTTCTCTTGTACTCTATGGCCCTACTTTAGGACGCTCTCATCCTGTCCTGCTACCTTCAATGACTTATACACACTTACACCCAGTTCCCTCTGCTCCTGCACCCCCTTCAAAGTTGTACCTTTTAATTTATATTGTCTCTCCACGTTCTTCCTATCAAAATGAATCACTTCGCATTTCCCTGCATTGAACTTCATCTGCCACCTGCCTGCCAATTCCACTAACTTGTCTATATCCTTTTGAAGTTCTGTGCTATACTCCGCACAGTTCACAATGTTTCCAAGTTTTGCATCATCCACAAATTTTGAAATTGTGCCCTGTACAACAAGGTCTAGGTCATAAATATATATCAGGAAAAGCAAGGGTCCCAACACTGACCCCTGGGGAACTCCACTACAAACCTTCCTCCAGCC
Organism: Cetorhinus maximus; assembly: GCF_964194155.1. Taxonomy (NCBI): domain Eukaryota; kingdom Metazoa; phylum Chordata; class Chondrichthyes; order Lamniformes; family Cetorhinidae; genus Cetorhinus; species Cetorhinus maximus. Next base: position 56,523,323 of record NC_135884.1, read on the forward strand.
CGAAAAACATCCATTAACCATTATCTCTTTTTCCTGTCCCTCAGCCAATTTTGTATCCATATTGCTAATGCCCTTTTGTTCCATGAACTACAACTTTGCGCTCAAGTCTATTGTATGACACTGTATCAAATGCCTTTTGAAAGTCCTTGTATGCCAGGTCAACAGCATTGTCTTTATCAACACTCTCTGTTCCCTCTTTAAAAAACTGCAGCAAGTTAGTTCAACACGATTTCAATAGCACAAGCAAAATGCCCCACAAGGAACTCGGACCTGGCTCTATTTAGGTGCAACCCATCCGGCCTGTACAGCCCCCATCTCCCCCAGAGCAGGTCCTACTGTCCCAAGAATCTAAAACCAATCCTCCTGTGCCATCTTTCCAGCCACATTTTCATCTGCTTTATCTTTCTATTTCTATACTCGTACATGTTACTGGGAGTAATCTGCAGATTACTACTTTTGAAGACCAGTTTGTTAATTTCCTACCTAGCTCCCTAAATTCTGACTGTAAGACCACATCCCTCTTTCTGCCTATGTCATTTGTACCAATGTGGATTAAGACTGCCGGTTGTTCATTATCCCTGCTCAGGGTGCCCAGCAGCCGCTCAGTGACATCCTTGACCCTGGCACCAGGGAGACAACATACCATCCTGGATTCACATCTGTGACCACAGAAACACCTATCTATTCCACTAACTATTGAATCACTTATTACTGTTGCTTTTCCAGTCTTCCTTGTACCCCCTGTACAGCTAAACCACCCATGTTGCCATGGACTTGGTTCTGGCTGTGCTTCCCAGATGAACCAACACTTTCATCAGTATTCAGAACTGAATACTGGTTAGAGAGTGGGATGGTCTCAGGGGACTCCTGTACTATCTGCCTGTTCCTATTTGACTATCTGGGTCACCCATTCCCTCTATTCCTGCATACTCTTAAGCTGCAGGGTGGCCATATCTTTAAGCGTGCTATCTACAAAGTTCTTGACCTCATAGATACACCACAGTGATGTCAGCTGCTGCTCAAGTTCTGAAACTTGGAGCTCAAGCTGTTGTAGCTAAAGACACTTGCTGCACAAATGGTTTTTCTGGACACAGGAAGCATCCTGGAGTTCCCACATAGCGCAGAGTGTGCACTCTAGAGGTTGGAGCAGCCCTGCCATTCCTCTGTTGATTAATTAATAATCTTGTTACTGCTAATAAACCTTCCTACTGGCAATAAACCTTACCTATGTTAATAAAGCTTTACCAATACTTATGATTTTCCTGTGATGTCACTATTCATTTTTCTTTACAAACTCAGGGCACCCCTGGAATTCTCAACCTATCTCCCTGAAGATAAGTGCTGTAGACCTCACTCCTCAGGCTTTATTTATCCCTTCCCCAGTCTGTGTTTCTCCCACAGGCCCACTCCTCTCCAACTCTCCATTCCGCCAAGGTTAGAGAGAGCTTGTTAGAGGAACTTCATGAATAACACACAGGGATGGCCTGTATGTATCAGGAAGCTAATTTTGGTATCCAAAGGTAGATAGAGGTATTGAAGGGTTGGTGGAAATTTGTGCTGTGTTTCAGAATGAGAGATGATCCTTTCATTCCTTGGTTAAACACAGCAAAACCATGTGAACAAGTACATGTCAATTTCTTTGAAGTGAGTGGGAAAGAGTAACGTATTTTGGTCGATAGCCATAGCAGGTGGGTAAATGTTGAGTCTATGGCCAATACCATAAGTGCCAAAACTGTTGAGGTTTGAGATTTCGAGAAGATTGTTTGCAATTTATGGGTTGCCAGAGGTGTTGGTGTTAGATAATGGTCCACAATTTGAAATATTTCTGAGTAGGAAGGGAGTCAAGCACACTCTAATACCACCATATCACTCTGCATTGAATGGTGCTGCAGAGAGAAGTGTACAGATTGTGAAGAGGTCTTTGCAGAAGTATTTGCTAGGTGACAAGCTAGGTAGTAACTTCTTTGTTTCCCTTTGACACAGGCTGGACAATGTTCTATAATAAAAATAAAATATTGCAGATGCTGGAAATCTGAAACAAAAACAGAAAATGCTGGAAAAACTCAGGTCTGGCAGCATCTGTGGAGAGAGAAACAGAGTTAAAGTTTTGAGTCCATATGACTCTTCACAGCTGAAGAGAGGTAGTAATGTGATGGATTTTATGCTGTTTAAAAGGGGGTGGAACAGGTGGAGCAAAATAGAAGGTCAGGGATAGGTGGGAGCTGAGGAGAGATTTGACAAAGATATGGACAAAAGTCAAAGGGAGTGTTAGTGGTAGTAGAATGTTCCTTGTTCCAGTCCTACTCAGGTTCCCTCCCACAACTCTTTCTTACGGTATATCGATGAGTGTATTCGTGCCACACTCCTAGGCTCTCATCTAGACCTGGCAAAATTAATCAATTTTGCTTCCAATTTCCACCCCTCTCTCATCTTCACATGGTCCATCTCCAACACTTCCCTCCCCTTCCTTGACCTCTCTGTCTCCGTTTCTGGTGATAGCCTGTCCACCAATATTCATTACAAGCCCACTGACTCCCATAGCTACCTCGACTACAGCTCCTCACACCCTGCACCCTGTAAAGACTCTGTCCCATTCTCTCAGTTCCTCTTCCCCCATCACATCTGTTCCGATGATGCCACCTTCCAAAACGGTGCTTCTGATGTGTCTTACTTTCTCCTGAACCAAGGGTTCCCCCGCACTGTGGTTGACAGAGCCCTCAACTATGTCTGACCAATTTCCCGTGCCTCTGCCCTCACACCTTCCCCTCTCTCCCAGAACCATGATAAGGTCTCCCTTGTCCTCACTTTTCACCCCACCAGTCTCCGCATTCAAAGAATCATCCTCCATCATTTCTGCCAACTACAGCATGAAGCCACCGCCAAACACATCTTCCCATCACTCCTCTGTCAGCATTCCATAGGGACTGTTCCCTTTGTGACATCCTGGTCCAGTCCTCCGTCACCCCTAACTCCTCATCCCCTTCCCATGGCACCTTCCCATGTAATCACAGAGGGTGCAACGCCTGCTCCTTTACCTCCTACCTCATCACCGTCCAAGGCCCCAAACATTCCTTTCAGGTGCAGCGCTTCACTTGCACCACCTTCAATTTGGTCTACTGTATTCGCTGCTCCCAATGCGGTCCGCTCTACACTGTGGAGACTAAACGCAGACTGGGTGGCCACTTTACAGAACACCTTCGCTCAGTCCGCAAGCCTGACTCAGACCTTCCTGTTGCTTGCCATTTCAACTCACCATCTTGCTCTCATGCCCACAAGTTTGACCTTGGCCTGCTGTAATATTCTAGTGAAGCCCAATGCAAGCTGGAGGAACAATTTACAACAAGAGAGTATGAGAGAAACAGCATGGTCATTTACTGCAAAAGAGTGTGAGAGAAAGAGCGTGGTCATTGTTACGACTGATGCAGTTGGTAAAGTGCAGTTATTTAAAATTCCCAGAGGGAATAACTTATAATTTTAAGTGTTATGTTTGAGATGCAATTCTAAATTCAGGAATCAGACCATCAGTTCTTGAGGTTTTACATTAAACTAATTGAAACATTTTATTAATTTATACTGGTTAAAAATACATATACACATGGCTACAAATTATTAATATCATAACTTTTAAAAAATGCCCGAACTAATCTCCATTAAGGCAACTGCAACCCATAGACTTAAGCAAACACTAGGCAAAGCATTTTCACCTTACAAATTCAAAATTACGTTCTTTTCACTGTGGATCCAGTTGCAGCTGCCTTTTGATCTTACATTGCCTCTGCCCTATACACCCCAAAACTACTGAAGTTATACCTACCACCACTGATTGAATTCAAATTCTCATTGCCTCACCAGCCTCTTTGAACTTTACCTTTTAACAATGAAACCCCATTCATTGTACCATTTTATTAGTAATATAAACATATTGCTTGGTAGCTGCTAGAAGGCATCAAGTTTTCACCCTACTTCTTGAATGCCCTATTCAAAAAATGCAAATGCACGCTATCTCTCTTACATATCAAAACTAGTACTCATCAAAGCACCCAGACTAGCTGACTTTAATCTAATTAAGACACACCCACAGACTAAACCTATATTTTAAAAGAATATTTTCCAAAATATTATATACATTAATAGCTTCATGACAGTCATTTACAGGGAGCGAGTGTGAGAGGAGCGGGGCTTTTAACAGTGAGAGGGTGAGAGAAAAGTGTGAGACCATTAAAGAGCTCATGAGGGAAAAGAGCATGAGAGCAGCTGACTGCTGAGTAGGATTGGTGAGTATTTCTAGTCTTTAAAGTAAAGTAAGGTCTTTAGTTTGTGTTTAGATCCCTAGTCTTTTTTTTCTCTCTTTTTCTTAAAGATAGGTTGTTAAGTATAAGATCAATACTGGTGTGTATAAAAAATATATATAATAAAGTGTAAAGAGTGGGGATACTAGAGTAATAAATTGAATAAAATACAATAGCGTTGGCAGGATGAGTGATGTTTTGCTGCTGCAACATGTGGGAGCTTCTGGACATCAAGGTGATCCAGAGCGAGCACATCTGTACCAAATGTTTGCAGCTCGAGGAACATTGGATCCGAGTTAAGGAGCTGGAGTCCAAGCTGCAGACATTGCGCCACATAAGGGAGGGGGAAAGTTACTTGGACACATTGCTCCAGAAGGCGGTTACACCCCTCAGATTAGGTAATTCAAATTTGGTCTGTGATCAGTGACAGAAGGGTGTGACTGCAGATGAAACAGGTTTGGGGACCCAGGGAATAGCATTCGAGGAGCCTCCATCCCTGCAACTGTCCAACAGTTACAAGATTCTTACAAGCTGTGTGGATGAGAGCGGGGACTGCAGAGAGGATGAGCGAACTGACCATGGCACAGGGAGCCATTTAAGTGGGGGGAGGAAATGGGAACATAGTTGTAGTAGGGGACAATATAATTAGGGGGATAGATACTGTTCTCTGCAGCTGTGAGCGTGGGTCCTGAAGGCTGTGTTGCCTGCCCAGTGCCAGGGTTAAGGACATCTCAGGGCTGGAGAGGAACTTGGGATGGGAGGGGAGGGATCTGGTTGCCTTTGTCCATGTTGGCACCAACGACATTGATAGGACTAGAAAGGAGGCTCTGCTGAAAGAATTTGAACAGTTAGGAGCTAAATTAAAAAGCAGAACCTCCAAGGTAATAATCTTGGGATTGCTACCTGAGCCATGGGCAAACTGGCATAGGGTAAATAAAGTTAAGGAGTTAAATGTGTGGCTCAGAGATTGGCGTGGGAGGAATGGGTTTCAGTTCATGGGGCTCTGGCACTACTGCTAGGGTAGAAGGGAGCCGTTCCAGTGGGACAGACTTCATTTAAACCATGCTGGGACCAGTGTCCTGGCGAACTTAATAACTAGGGCTGTAGAGAGGGCTTTAAACTAAATTGGATGGGGGTTGGGGGGGAGGGGAGGTGCGGTGGTGGCAAGGGTTCTGGAAAAGGGATATGTAGGCTTACAAAGTAAAAGGATATGGCAATCTTGCAGGGCAGCTATTTAGGTAATGATACCCAGAGTGTATAAACATAAATAAAAAGCAGCAAATAGGGTCAAAGGGGTAAAAAATGGTAAAAAGGCAAAATTAATGGCCCGTTACTTAAATGCACATAGTATTTGGAACAAAAAAAAAGAATTAGCGGCTCAAGTAGAGATGAATGGGTTTGAGCTTACAGCCATTACGGAGACATGGTTACAAGGAGATCAAAGCTGGGAACTAAACATTTAGGGGTATGTGACTTTTTGAAAGGACAGGCAGGAAGGAAATGGTGGTGGAGTCGGTTTGTTAGTATGAGATGGAATAAGTACAATAGCAAGATATTATCTTGGATTGGAAGATGTATAATCTATATGGGTGGAGGTAAAGAATAACAAGGGGAAGGAGACATTGGTGGAAGTAGTCTAAAGGCTCCCTGACAGTAGCTAAACTGTAGGTCAGGGAATAAATCAGGAGACAATGAGGGCATGTAAAGGCAGTACATTAATCATGGGTGGCTTTAATCTTCATGTAGATTGGGAAAATCAAATTGGCAGCGGTAGACACAAGCAAGAATTCATAGGGTGTAGTTGGGGCAGCTTCTTAGAACAATACGTTGCAAATCCAACTAGGGATCAGGCTATTTTGGATCTGGTAATATGTAATGAGGCAGGTTTAATAAATGATCTCAGAGTAAAAGATCCCCTAGGAAACAGTGACCATAATATGGTGGAATCTAGCATTCAGTTTGAGAGTGAGAAATTTGGGTCAGAAGCAACTGTGCTAAACTTAAATAAAGGTAGTTAGAAAGGAGTGAGGGCAGAGTTGGCTGCAGTGGACTGAGAAAACAGTTTAGCAGAAAAGACATTTGATGAACAATGGCAGACATTGAAGAAAATAGTTCATAACTCTCAAATATATTCCAATGAGGAAGAAGGATTCAAGTAAGGAGACAAACCAACCATGGTTAACCAAGGATGTTAAGGGCAGTATTAAATTGAAAGGAAAAAAAAAATGTGGCAAGGATTAATAGTAAGCCGGGGGATTGGGAAAGTTTTAAAAAAACAACAAAAGATAACCAAAAAAATAATAAAGAAGGAGAAAATAAGCTTTGAGGGTAAACTAGCAAGTAATATACAAATGGACAGTAAGTGTTTCTTTAAATATATAAAAAGGAAGAGAGAGGCCAAAGTGAACATAGGCCCCTTAGAGAATGAGGCTGGGCAAATAATAACGGGGAACCAGGAAATGGCAGAGGAGTTGAATAAATACTTTGCTCCAGTCTTCACGATAGAAGATACTAATAGCATTCCAAAAATACTAAATAATCAAGGGGCAAAAAATGGGGAGGAAATAAATACAATGACTATCACTAGAGAAAAAGTGCTAATGGGGCTAAAGGCGGACAAGTCCCGTGAACCTGATGGGTTGCATCCTAGGGTATTAAAGGAAGTAGCTACAGAGATATGGATGTACTGGTGGTAATCTTACACAAATCCTTAGATTCTGGAAAAGTCCTAGAGGATTGGAGAATGGCCAACATAATACTCATATTCAAAAAGGGAGGGAGACAAAAAACAGGTAACTATAGGCCAGTTAGCTTAACATCGGTCTTTGGGAAAATGTTGGAGTCTATTATAAAGGATGTAATAGCAGATCATTTAGAAATACATAATCTAATCCAGCAGAGTCAGCATGGCTGCATGAAGGGGAAATCATAACAAACATATTAGAATTCTTTGAGGAGGTAACAAGCAGGATAGATGAAGGGGAACTAGTAGATGTAATATATTTGGATTTCCAAAATCTGTTTGATAAGGTACTGCACATAAGACTACTTGATAAGATAAGAGCCCATGGTTTTGGGGGTGGGGGGGGGGAGGTAGTATATTAGCATGGATAGAGGATTGGCTAACTAATAGAAGACAGAGTTGGGATAAGTGAGGCATTTTCAGGGATGGCAACCTGTAACTTGTAGAGTGCCACAGGGATCAGTGCTGGGGCCTCAATTATTTACAATATATATTAATGACTTAGATGAGGGAAGTGAATGTACTATTGTCAAGCTTGCGGGTGACACAAAAATAGGTGGGAAGGCAAGTGGTGAGGATGACACACAGAGTTTACAGAGGGATGTAGACAGGTTAAGTGAGTGGGAAAAAACTTGGCAGATGGAATATAATGTGGGAAAATGTGAGGTTATGCACTTTTGCATGAAGAATAGAGGAGCTGAATATTATACAATTGGAGAAAGACTGCAGAAAGCTGCAGCACAAATGGATTTGGGAGTCCTTGTGCATGAATCCCAAAAAGCTAACATACAATTTCAACAGGTAATAGGGGAGACAAATGCAATGTTGGCCTTTATTTCAAAGGGAATGGAGTATAAAAATAGGGAAGTCTAGCTAAAACTATACAAGGCACTAATTAGACCACACCTAGAATATTGTGAACAGTTTTGGTCCCCTTATCTAAGGAAAGATATGCTGGCATTGGAGGCGGTCCAGAGAAGGTTCACTAGGTTGATCCCGGGTATGGAGGGATTTTCTTACGATGAGAGGTTGAATAGGTTTGGCCTGTAGTCATTGGAGTTTGGAAGAATAAGAGGTGACCTTATTGAAACATATAAGGCTTTTAGGGGACTTGACAGGGTAGATGCTGAGAGGTTATTTCCCCTTGTGGGAGAGTCTAGGACCAGAAGGTATAATCTCAGAGTAAGGGGACACCCATTTAAAACAAAGGTGAAGAGGAATTTCTTCTCTGAGGGTAATCAATCTGTGGAATTCTTTACCACAGAGGGCTGTAGAGGCTGGGTTGTTAAGTATATTCAAGGCAGAGGTAAACAGATTTTTAATCAGTAAGAGAATCAAGGATTATGAGGAAAAGGCAGGAAAGTGGAGTTGAGGATTATAAAATCAGCCCTAATCTGATTGAATGGCAGAGCAGACTTGATGGGCCGAATGCCCACACTTCTGTTCCTACATTTTATGGCCTAGCACCTCATCTTCCAATTAGGCATTTTACAGTCTTCTGGACTTAACATTGAGTTCAACAGCTTCAGACCATGAACTTGCTCCTCCATCTTGAAGCCTTTTAAATCCAATTTCTTTTCTTTCCCAACCCCCCGCCCCTCCCACTCCACAGGACCATCTGTCACATTTTCTTATGTTCTGCTATCACAGATTGCTGACCCTTGTTCTGCTATTACACATTCTGCTATCTTACATTATGCCACTATCAGCACCTTTTTAGTCTTTAGCACTGCCATTAATCCCCCCCTTGTCTTGTATCCATGACATCTTTGTCAAATCTGTCCTGAGCTCCCACATACCCCTGACCTTCTATTTTGCTCCACCTTCCCCACCCCTTCTTTAGCAGTATAAAATCCATCACATTTCTACCTCTCTTCAGCTCTCAAGAAGAGTCATGTGGACTCGAAACATTAACTCTGTACCACTCTCCACAGATGCTGCTGGACAGTTTTCTGTTCTCTTACAGAATAACCCCACAGTCTAGAACATGTTGCTCACCTTACACATATTAGTGTTTAAACATGCTCTTAGGACAAGGTTTTGGATTGCTTAAGCCTGACATCATTAGCAAAGTAAAAAAAAAGAAAGACAAAGTGACGATAAGTCATGATACGCAAGGCATGAAATTTAGAGAGTTCAATGCTGGCCAGGAGGTCACATTGAAAAACCACTAAGGTGATAAGGAGAAGTATGTGATTGGAGTTTTTGTAAAGAGACTAGGTGTCTTCACATATCTGTTGAAGATTTGAGAGAGACTTCATCAATGTCATGTAGGCTATTTGATTGAAAGAGGAAATCTGAGAAAGGGTGATGGTGAGAAATCTCCTATAGTTCAAATTCCTCCAAAAGCCCAAAGTGAAAGCCAAAAAGAAACTGAACGTTTGCCAGTATGACAGAATCCACCACTAGAGCAAAGTGAGGCAGGGTCTTCCATTAAGACAAATCAATGTCACAGTCCCAATTATTAAGTGGAGTTGGTAGTCAAAGTAAAAGTTCTGGGTTGACACAATCACAGGAGTTGAGAGAACAGAGTCAGGCTAATAGAAATGGAAGGAGATACCTAGACAGAAAGAGAAAGAAGCCAGATAGGTTAATTGAAAGTATGTTGGAAGGAGGAAATTGCTCTTTCATTATTTCTTGTCAAATGATTATTTTTTTTTTAAAGACAGGCCAGAATTTACATCTTGTGGACACGCACCCAACCCAAATGGATGTGAAATAGCGCGAGTTGATGGTCAGGCGAGCGTCTCAACATCATCCCACACATGAGCAATCTTCAGGTTGGTGGGCATGTGCTGGTGTCAGAGCCATGCCCACCAACGATTAAAGGGCCACATAAGGCCATTAAAAAGGCAATTGATCCCAATTTTACATTGCCCGCATGATTTCACGCTCGTCATATGGGCAAAACAGGCAGGCGGGCAGCCCACTTTTTACAAAACCTCACCCACGGGCGAGATAAAAAGGGTCTGCAGCATTGCCATTGTGAGTAGTGAGGAGTTAAGGAGATAGTTTGCTGCTGGTTGCTTATTTGAACTTGTAAGCTTCATCTTTGTTCTGAGCTTTGTTCTTAGCATTTCCAGGCTTCATTTCAGGACTCATTGGTGTCTCCAAGGCCCCTGGAGAATTTTGACTGCATGGACCCTTCCGGTAACCAGACAGCCTTCTGTTACCCTGGTAATGGGGATTGGGCTCTCTGCTGGAGACACCTCCTCTGAGGAGGAAGAGAGGGGTAGAAGGGAGAGGAGGCCAGGTGTCCCTATGCAGCCTCTGGGGCAGTGACCTATGGGAGGAGAGGCACAGGCACAAGGTGTGCAGGGCCAGCAGGTAGCCAAGGTGGAAGTGCTGCAGAAGATGCCGTTATCCTGCTGCCACAATTTACAGGCAGCGATTGCAGCTACTTCAAAAAGTCCAAGGTGCAATGCCGAAGGAGGCTCCGCCACTCCAGGGAGACTGAGCGCAATTTGTCAGATGATTGGGCCTGAGGTCATCTCCAAAAGTGTGGGTAGACACACCATGCAAGATCACAGTGGCCGTCAACTTCAATGCCTCCAGCTCTTTCCAGGAGTCAGTGGGGGAATCTGTGTGGAGTGTCCCAATCAGCTGCCCACAGTTGCGTCAAGCTGGTGACTGATTCTCTGTTCAGGTAGGTAATGGCATGTATTCATATCCGTATGGACGAGGCCAGCCAGGCTGAACAAGCCAGAGGGTTTGCAGCGATTACTGGGTTCCCCCACATCCAGGGTGCAATTGACTGCACATGTGTGGCCATCAAGGTGCCAGCGAGTCAGCCGGGTGCCTTTGTCAACAAGGAGGGATTCCGCTCGAATGTCCAGATAGTTTGTGACCGCACGATGCAGATCCTGCAAGCCTGTGCAAGGTACCCTGGCAGCGCCCATGACACTCACATCCTCACTCACAGGTGCCCAGGCTCTTTACTGCTCCAGCTCGACTGGATGGATGGCTGCTGGATGACAAGGGCTGTCCTTTGACGCCTCTTCCCCCACCAAAGATCAGAGGCAAAGTAGCATTATAATAGGAGTCATGCCTCCACAAGGGCAGTGATAGAGAGGACCATAGGTCTTCTGAAGATGCACTTCTGATACCGGGCTCGTTCAAGGGGAGAACTACAGTACCCTCCAGAGCGGGTGTCACTGATAGTGGTTGCATGCTGCGCTCTCCACAATCTGCCCTGGCAAGGGGGGACCCACAGGAGGAAGAGGATCTTGTAGCTCCATAGGCCAGAGGAGCCTATGAGGAGCATGGTGAGGATGTGGAGGCAGACCTTCACAGGAGCCAGGAATACAAGAGATGCCTTGATCCAATGCTCCTTGAGGCAAGCTGCCAAATATCTGCTTCCACCTCATGCCAGGGGTGCCGCCTCCATCCCGGATGTTTGAAATGACCCTTTCCTTTGTACCCAAATTCCACTCAGTGCCTGTGCAATAAAGGTTATAGCCATTCACATCCAGCATGAGATACTGGCGTACCCTGCACCTTCAAAACAAGTGAAGCATAGTCAGGCAATTAAGACAAAAGCTTCCATATGAGCACAGTCCATGTTTAAAGTGTTGACTAGAACATTCCTTCACTGGGCATAATATGTTACAAAATCTGATTTGGAGAATACAACTCAAAAATCAGAATCATTGGTTCCAGTGTTTCAAAAAATGTGGTGACTAAGGCCAGAATTTTCAGCTCCCCTTGGTGTAGGCATGTTTGGTGGCATGAGCAGACAAAATATTGAGAAGGCCAAAAATCGGTTTTACGCCGTTGTGAAACCAATTTGCGATAGTCCACTACACCCATCCATGGCGTCCAACGTCAGAAACTTAGTTTCAATGCATTTGCATCTCATACTCGTGGTCGCACGTCAGAATCCTCCCCTAACATCAAACTTACCTCTCACGTCGGCGTGACTTCAGAACGGCGTGATTTATGACCGCCTTGAAAAGGCGTGCACCTGCGAGCTGAACTACGAGGGGAACTTGGAGGTAAGTGCACACAACCTTGTGCAGTGCTCGTGAGGATCACCTGTATGACATCAAGGAAGAAGCGCTGCGCATTCGGTAGGGGAGGTGGGGGGACACAGGCAAGTTGCTTTTTCCTGGCTGGCTTTCAGTGTGGTGCTGGGGCAAGGGCTACAGTGTGGTTGGGGCCGGGAGGGGGCCAAGGCAGCACAAAATTATGGAAGTGCTGAGGGGGGGGCAGGACGATGGTGGTGGGAAGGGTGAGGGAAGCGGCTGCACACTTGGAAAAGCTTGTCAAAAGCGAGCATTCTTCCGCAGCTGAGACTGTTCAGCAGCAATTCCATTAACGTGCTTGGAGTCGGGCCTCTGAAGCTTTTCTGCCCACTCAATCAATGTAAAAACATGAACGTGCCACCAAATGCTCCAGAACGTTTCACCCCTTGGGTTCAGACAGCGAATTTAGGGAGCTGCAGGGTAATTGGCCAACTGGGCAAGTTGTTGAATCTCCTTGCGAAAGATGGCCATGGTGCAGTCACTGGTGGAGACTCTCAGAGCCCCTTGCAATGTCTTTAGTAAGGCTTGAGTAGCCCTCATGGTTCAAGCTAACCGTGCAGCCTTGCAGTGCGGGTTAGGAGAATGCCTGCGCTTAAGCGGAGAGCACAGCATGCGGTCCAGTGGGCAAAGCTGCTGCCAATCGGTCAAGTGGAGTGGGGTGGAGGTGGGTGAAGTTTCAGACAGCCATGAAGCATGCCACACATTGGCCATCCAAGTGGTGGCCAGCATTTTCCTGCATGTGTGAAAGGGCCTGGAGACCCAGCCGGTGCTGGAGACCTAATGAAGAGAGTGACTTTGGATACATATGCTAACCCACGTGTCTCTCTCTTTGAATCTGCAGGAGGAGAACATCAGGATCATGGAGCCTGGTGATTTAGCGATATGCCTCATGGCTGACAGGGAGAAGAGATGAAGGAGAAGAGTTTGACAGAGGTGCCTGGCTCGCCAATGTTAGGAGCACCACCCTCAAAATGAAGGTGCGGCAGGGCCTCCTGTGCACACAGCTGGAGATTAACAGGGAGCTGTCGCTCATAGGTGCCTCATTAGACTCAGGGTCTATAGACGGTGTTTGTCATTCCTGCAGATGACAGAACCAGTGTCGCCGAAGACTGCGCATGCCCAGGGAACTGGTCGGTCACATATGCCACCTGCTGTAGGATTAGGCACCAGGGGGACAAGGAGGGCATCCATTGGCAGTGGCTGTAAAAGTGACCATGGCGCTCAATTTTTATGCCAGTGGCTCTGTTCAGGGCTCCACAGGTGACCTGTGCAGGGTCTCACAAGCCTCCACACATGTAAATCCAGGAGGTCACAGACGCCATCTTTGTGAAGGGACAGAACTTTGTGCATTTCGACCGGGATCAGGAAGGCAGGAAGCAAGAGTCCTGGGATTTGCACAGATCTCTGTTTTTCCACAGGTCAGGGTGCCATGGACTGCACTCATGTGGTGCTTCAATCTCTGTGGCAACAAGCAGTCAACTACATCAACCAGAAGGGCTTCCATTCACTGAATGTTCAGCTTGTCTGCGATCACCACAAACGCATCCTACAGATCTGCGCACGATTCCCGGGGATTGTCCATGACTCCTACATCCTTGGCAGGTCTCAGATCCATGACATCTTCCAGGATCCACAGAGGCTGCAGGATTGGCTCCTCGGGGACAAGGGGTACCCACAAAGGACGTGGCTGATGACGCCCATACGGCAGCCTCAGACTCAGAGCGATGGTAAAACAAGGCTCATGCTGCGACCCGGACTTTGGAGGAGCAAACGATAGGCATCAGCGGGAAACTGAGGAGCAAATATGTGCACAATTTGTGGAGGTGTGTAAAAACAATAACAATAAAGTAATTATATTAGGTGATTTCAACTTTCCCAACATTAATTGGGATAGACATAGTGTTAAGGGCTTGGATGGAGTGGATTTCTTGAAATGTGTACAGGAAAACTTTTTGGGTCAATGTGTAGAGGTCCAATAAAGTTGGCGCAGTGCTGGACCTAATTCTGGGGAATGTAGCTGGACAGGAGGCCGAGGTGGTGGTGGGGAAGCATTTTAGTGAGAGCGACCACAACATAGTACAATTTAAGCTTGTTATGGACAAAGAAATAGACAAGTTGCAAAAAAATGTTTTGGATTGGGGGAGAGCGGATTTTAGTAAAATAAGGCAGGATCTGGCTGAGTTAGACTGGGAACAGTTACTTGTGGACAAATCTACAGAGGAGCAATGGGGGCATTCAAAAAGGAAATGGGGAGGGTACAGGCTCAACATGTTCCCTCTAGGGTGATAGGAAGGAGTAACAAACCCAGAGAACCATGGATGACCGGACATATTCAGGATACGATGAGAAGGAAAAGAGAGGCTTTTAGCAGGTACAAGGGAAGCAAATCAGCAGAGGCATTATTGGAGTTCAGAATGTGCAGGATGGAACTTAAGAAAGTAATTAGGAGAGCAAAGAGGGGATATGAGAAAGCTCTGGCTGGTAAAAGTATGGAAATCCCAAGATATTCTATAAGTATATCAATGGGAAGAGGATAACCAGAGAAAGAGTAGGGCCCATTAGGTTCCAAGGAGGCAATCTATGGGTGGAGCCATAGGACATCGGTAGTGTTAAATGAATACTTCACATCCGTCTTCACCCAAGAGAATGAGGATGAAGGTTTGGAACTCAGGGAGAGAGACTGCGAGGTTCTTGAGCAAATTAATATAGGGAGTGACAAGGTATTGGAGGTGTTGGCAGGCTTAAAAGTGGACAAATCTCCAGGTCCAGATGATTTATGTCCCACAATGCTGAGGGAGGCAAGGGAGGAAATCGCAGGGGCTCTGACCCAAATTTTTAATTCCTCTCCGGCCACAAGGGAGATGCCAGGGGACTGGAGAACAGCTGATGTGGTTCTGCTATTTAAGAAGGGTTGTAGAGATAAGCCAGGGTACTACCGACCAGTGAGTCTCACGTCAGTGGTAGGGAAACTATTGGAGAAAATTCTGAAGGAGACAATCTATCTCCACTTGGAAAGGCAAGTTTGATCAGAAATAGTCAGCATGGCTTTGTCAGAGGGAGGTCATGCCTAACAAATTTGATTGAATTTATTGAGGAGGTGACTAGGTGTGTAGATGAGGGGAGTGATGTAGTTTATATGGATTTCAGCAAAGCCTTTGACAAGGTCCCACGTGGGAAACTTATAAAGAAGGCAAATGCACATGGGTAATTTGATAAGGTGGATTCAAAATTGGTTTAGTTGTAGGAGACAGAGGGTGATGACAGAAGGATGCGTTAGTGACTGGAAGCCATTGTCCAGTGGTGTACCACAGGTATTTGTGCTGGGTCCCCTATTATTCATCATTTATAAAAACGATATAGATGGCTATGTGGAGGGTAGGATTAGTAAGTTTGTGGATGACACAAAGATTGGACGGGTGGTTAACAGTGAGGCTGAGTGTCTTGGGCTACAGGAAGATATAGACAGGGTGGTCAAATGGGCAGATAAGTGGCAGATGGAATTTCACCCTGAAAAGTGTGAGGTGATACACTTTGGAAGGAATAATTTGACAAGGAAGTATTCAATGGAGGGTATGACACTAGGAAGTTCTGAGGAACAAATGGACCTTGGCGTGTGTGTCCATAGATCTCTGAAGGCGGTGGGGCATGTTAGTGGGGTGGTGAAAAAGGCATATGGGGCACTTGCCTTTATCAATCGAGGCATAGATTACAAAAGTAGGGAGGTCATGTTGGAGTTGTATAGAACCTTGGTGAGACCACAGCTAGAGCACTGTGTGCAGCTCTGGTCGCCACATTATAGGAAGGATGTGATTGCACTGGAGGGGGTGCAGAGGAGATTCACCAGGATGTTGCCTGGGATGAAACATTTAAGTTATGAAGAGAGGTTGGATAGACTTGGGTTGTCTTTGTTGGAGCAGAGAAGACTGAGGGGCGACTTGATTGTGGTGTACAAGATTATGAGGGATATGGACAGGGTGGATAGGGAGCAGCTGTTCCACTTAGTTGAAGGGTCAGTCACGAGGGGATACAAGTTCAAGGTGAGGGGCAGGATGTTTAGGGGGGTTGTGAGGAAAAGCTTTTTTATCCAGAGGGTGGTGATGGTCTGGAATGCGCTGCTTGGGAGGGTGGTGGAGGCGGGTTGTCTCACATCCTTTAAAAAGTACCTCTGGAGGGCTGAGACCTGGAGGGCCCCAGCCTGCTTTGGGTATCCCGCTGTGGGCCAGGTGCACCTTTGTCAGCCTGTGGAGTTGGAGATGATGAGGTCATAGATAGTGGGGATTTGGATTGTCCGGGCATTCCTGGAGTCACCTGGGTGGATGGCCCCAGGGTATTCTGATCCTCCTCCCCATGGGTGCCTGAGGGCCCCAGGCTGACTGGGTGAGGAGAAGGGGAAGCTGGAGCGAGATCTAGCTGCCCCACGCCCCTCTTGCATTGACAGTGTTGGAGGCCAACTATGGCATCAGCACTGGAGTTCAACCCATGCAGCAGTGCAGGACCAATGTCCTGGACCAAGGCCTCCATGGCGGCCATCGATGCCAGTGCATCAGCACGTTGGCGATATCACCTCGGACTGTAGGCTGACGGACCCCTTCATCATCCCTTGCAATCTGAGGAGTGCACCAGACATCCCATCCTGATGTTCCTGTGATTGCCTTTGCAGCTCCACTAACGGATTGATGAATGAGTCCAGAGGCTCAGCAGATTCCTGGCCTCCAGCAGTCCTCTGAGTGCTGGCAACTTCAGGTGTCCCTGCCTCCGCCTGCAGTGGAACAGATTGTGTGATGTTCTCGCCAGATTGTGATCCTGAGGCCCTTCTACATCCAGGTCCCACTGAGTTGTGTGTCGCTGCGTTGGTGGAGGGTGTGGGTGAGCGCCATGATGGGTCTTCAACAGTGCTGCCCTCAGGGTCCTTACCCAAGGTACTCTCAGCATTAGAGTCTTGGTCAAGGTTGCCTTTGGGCGACATGTCAGATGTGCAGAGGAGAGAAAATGGAGGTTATTAGTGCTTAGCAGCTGCATTGCACACACAACAGTGGACTCAGAGTAGCGTTGACACAGGGATGATGTGGTGCTGGATCTTCACATGGATGCTTGCCACCAACCCCACCATTGCTGCAGCCAGCTCCAATGCGTGACTCTTGGAGTAAAGACCTTGATGCCTGGGACCTCTCCCGTTGATTGTATGTGTTCTTGTCCTGCATAAAGACAGATGGAGAGAGTGTGAGCAAGGTACATGCCAAGCCAAATGAGATGGGTGGCAAGCATGCATGTGTTCTGAGTGGAGCCATGGACAGAATGAGGAGGTGATCTCCAGAGGAGATGAGGCCAGATGGAGATGTGAGGGTGTGTGTGTGAGTGAGTGAGTAGTGATGTCCCTTGAGCTGGCAGTGAGTGAGATGCCAGTGAATGTGTGATAGGCTTGTGAGTGTGTGAGTTTAGAGTGATAAGATGGTTGCCTTACCCTGGTGGCACAGATGAGATCATTCATCCTCTTTCTGCACTGGATGGCCAACCTCTTGTGTGCAGCATTGACACTGACCACCACTGCCACCGCCTCTCAAGTCAGAGTGGTGAGCCTGGTGAGCCTCCTGTGGCCAGAGTGGGGGTAGAGAACATTGTGGCAGGTCTCCACAGGGTCCAAAAGGCATTTCGAGGATGCGTCACAGAATCAGTGGGCTGCACTATTCTTGGCTTTTGGGGCCATATCTTCACTGGATTAGTCCTGGGCTGCCAGCATTGATAGCCATGCACTTGCTTGCTGTTTAAGTATGGCGCCCAGTGTGAGGAAACAGTGAGGTTACGGCGTGGCGGGCCATTCAGAGGCTCGTGACTGCATAATTTATGAGGTGGGAAGGGCTTAATATGGTGCAAAAATCCGCCATTGCAGCCAACGGGTAGAATGTCAGTTTCCGTGCCTGTTATTGCACTTGGTGCAAACCTGGGAAGATTCTGCCATGTTTAATTGAGAACTTCTTCAACTTGCAATTGGCTGCAGTTTCTCTCGGTTCCCAACAGACAGCTGTCTTATATTTAATCTTGTTTTCTATTTGTTATTGTTAGTAACCATTGTCTTCGGTTCCCTCCACAAATCTGCTCCTTAGCCCCCAGCTCCATCCCCCTCTCCCCCTGACAGCTGTTTATAGCTGAACTAGACTGTTTATAAACTTAGTGCTATATTTGACCCTGAATTGAGCTTTTAACCACATACCGACAATATCACTATGACTGCTTAGTTCCACCGCTGGATCATTACCTGACTCTGCCCTGCCTCAGCTCATCTGAAGCTCTCATCTATGCCCTTTTTACTGCTAGACTTGACTATTCTAATGCACTCCTCATCTGCCTCCTACATTCTACTCTCCGTAAACTTGAGGTCATGCAAAATTCTGCTGCCCATGGGCTAACCTGCACCAACACCTGCTAATCCAACACCCCTGTGTTCACTGGCCAACACCTGACTCCCAGTTAAGTTATACCTCAATTTTTAAATACTCATCCTTGTTTTCAAAGCCTTCTGTGGCCTCGCCCCTACTTACCCCTATCCACAAACCTCCCGGATAGACACACTCTTCCACTTTTGGTCTCTTGAGCATCCTCAATTTAAATTGCTCCACCATTGGTGGCCTTGCTTTCAGCTTCCAAGGTGTTTAGCTCTGGAATACCCTCCCTAAGCCCCTCCACTTTCTACCTCGCTTTGCCCCTTTAATCACCCCTTAAATCCCACCTCTTTGACCAAGCTTTTGGTCATCTGCTCTACTATCTCCTTATGTGTCTCAGTGTCATATTTGCTTTAGAACGTTCCTGTGAAGAAACTTGGGACATTATATTATGTTAAAGGCACTATAAAAACACAAGTTGCTGTAGATATAGTTTCTGTCAGTTGATGGTACGCAATCTTTCTCAACTAGATTGACGCAATAATAAATCCATGGTACCCTCTGATCTTGATCAAGTTGACATGTTTCCATGCTTTCTGATTTTGCTCAAGTATCCATAATGCTGTGTGCAATTGATGTTTTGATACAAATGATCCATCCTTTCATAAGCCAATGGTCCCAAACTAGTCTACCTGTAATTTAATCTCAGCGGGATTGACTGCATATGAGATACTTGTAATTTGTTGCTCACGCTTTTAACCATGTATTTACCCTGCTAATCCCGGTTTTTGTTTCCATTCCTTTGTCCAGCTCAAGCTTCCCAAGTGCGTGTCGCGCTGACAGTTTTTGCTGGATAGTCCTTGCAGTATCTATGCTGGAATTTGTATAGTGTAAGCCTCAGTGAGGCAGCCCTAGATTAATTATTTGTGATGGCTCAATGGAGCAGACAGGTTTCATCAAGAATCAATTAACCCTATTACAGAGATTTGCACATGCTTTCATGTTCGACCAGGACCTTTGTCAGGAAGCTCCGCCCCCCCCCCCCCCCCACCCCCAGATTGCCCTCGCTAAAAGCTCACCGGTTGTAGCCTCCGCAGTACATCAGTTGACCCCGATTGATAGAATGGAGGGACTATACCCCTAGTTACCACACTGTTGGTTGACCCTTATTGTGGATCACCTTGATTGAGTTCAGTGTGCACGCAGAAAGAGAGCTTTACTTCCTACAGTTAATGTTTAATATTCGAAGCGAGTGGGCAAGAGTGACAGCTTTCTCATAACATCAAAGATGTTGAAAGATAAGTTAATAAAGTTCTCAAACTCCAATGGACAGCGTGAGCACTTTTACAATGTGGCTTGCACTGGCCTGGAATAACTATTATGCCTGCTCTATACTCCAAGGAATCTCAGTCTACCTACCAGAGGTGCACTTACATTTCTTGCTTTAATGCAATTAGGAGTCAGAAGTCCAACCTTACATCACCACTTTCCAGTTAATGTGCACATGAAGGATCTTTACATTAATGTGAAAGTGATAAAAAATGGCATCCTACTTAATAAATTATTCTTATTTACAGTTCAAAAAATAGGCTGGAGTGTGTTATACGGCACTTTAAGGGATTCAGGTTGTATTATGAACAGATGATATTACAAAATAAAAGCTATTTACCGCCGTGTGAACTTCTTGACGCAAAATGTCCTTGAAACACATTCCAGTGTTTGCTTGCTTGCAAAATATATACAGCAGAGGTTCACTGGTGCCAGTTTTGTTCTGTTTCCAGCAAGCTTTTCCTTTACTGGGAACTGAGCTGGCAGGGAATAATGAATGACACACTAAGGCAATCAAGCCATGTGATTTGAACTGAAATGCTATTGTACCGCATGGTTTGAACTGCAATAATCTCTAGCCTTAGTTCACTGCCTGTTACAAGGGAACAGTATGAACTGTAGGCATTATTATGGGTAAGAAGATGCACTGCACCATTCTTTTGTGAAATGACAAAGTATTGCATTCAGCTAATTCAACTAATTAATGGAAGAAACGCATGATGGATTGCTGCCAGGCCTCACTCAAAGAAATTGGACCAAAACACTTGCAGCTGTAGTTAACAGACCCAAATAGGATATTAAGAAACAATTAAGACCAAAATGAGCTAGTAGATACCCTTTGCATTGCTCGTGGATAGACTGGAACCCAGAGTGCGGTCTTGTGTTTCTTCACAGCCTTTCATTCTTATAAATTTGCACTTTTTTGCTTTTTTCTGGATTAAAGTATGTAAAGTATTCATGGTTTAATTATTTTTTTCTCCTTTCTCCTCAAAACATTCCTTCTTTTCCTCAGTTATTTGAATGAATATAAAAGACAGGAAGAAAATAACAGGAGAGATAGGATGTGGGGGCATGGTAGGAGAAAGATGAGAACAGAGGAGAGGATGAGGATGAGAGTGAGAGAAAAGGGGGACGAGAACATGAGAAAAGTAAGGAAACTTTCTCATAGGGGAGGTTGATAAAATCTCTGCTGGGGAAGAACAGTTCTGTTGAAAAAATCTTTCCTTTGCTAGGTGGAGGGATGGGATCACCTTTTCTCTCACTGGGGAAGCTCCCAATGTCTCAGCCAGGCTTGGAGTACAATTTCATAATTAAACAGACTACCGCCCTACCATTGAGAAGAGAACAGCCACGGTGAGTTAATTGACATTCAACCCACGAGAGTGGAACAGAAGAAGTATTGTCAATAAAGGGAAATTGGGAGGTGGAAAATAAATGTTTAACAATGGGATGTTCAGAGGGTTTCAACCTCAGAGTGGGGGGGGATGAACACCCTTATGCCATAGAGTAAATGCACTTCATGGTGATGTTATTGGGTGCTGTTAGGTTTTTCACACTATGATTAGGATAGAAACCTGGTCAGGAGGATGGGAATGGATGGTGAGTGATGAGGACAGCTAATGGTGGTCAACTAAATCACACCAGTGAAGTTTGCAAGTGAGTTACTGGTCAACGGTGAGCATCATTGCTTTGGTGCTGACTGCAAAATCCAGCCCATTGTTTTGATGGGAAGCCATGTAACATTACCTCAGATGAGAGTTATGCAGTCATACAAAATGATCTAGCATCACTCAGAGGTGGGTTGAGGTCAGTTCTCAGAATTTTTAAAGTTTTACCTTCCCAGCCATCTCCTCAAACCACCAACATATTGGGTTAAAATTCACACCTAGAAAGCTCCATCAATGCACTGTGTGATGTAACTCTTCACCTCACCAACACTTGGTGAGTATCTTTCTCTTTTCTTTCTCTAAACTATGGTATTCGCTCAAATCAGGAGCTGGAAAATTAAAAATGCTTGAAACCTAATTAGCTAAATAAAGCATAATAAGGAGGGCAGGGCAGGTGATGTGTTGCAGCTGTAGCATCTGGAAGCTAATGGAAACCAATGTGATTCAGAGTGACCACATCTCATAAATATCAGAAACTTTGGATCAGAGTCATTGTACTGGAGTCTGATCTTAAGACACTGATGCATCAAGGAAGGGGGATGTTACATGGACACTTTGTTCCAGGAGTTTATTTAGGCTAGGTTCTTCTAATTTGGTTTGTGGTCAAGGAAAAGCTGGTGTGACAGAGTCAGGCAAGTATGGGGATTGAGAAGGTAGATGTGGAGGAGCCACAGCCCTTGCAATTGTCCAACAAATTCAAGATTCTTGCGTGGGCAAGAGCAGGTGCTCCAGGGTGGATGAGCGAACTGACCTTGGTACCGTGGTGCAGGGAGCCATTCAAGTGGGGGGAGTAAAAGGGAAGGTAGTTGTAGTAAGGGTCAGTATAGATAGGGATATAGACACTCGTCAGCTGAGAGCATGAGTCCCTATGGCTGTGCTGCCTGCGGGGTACCAAGGTTCACGACATCTGCTCGGGGTTAGAGTGGAACTTGCAGTGGGAGGGGAAGGATCCAATTGTCATGGTCCACAGTTTAAAAATAAGGGATTGTCCATTTAACACAGAGATGAGGTGAAATTTTTTTACTCAGCGGGTCATGAGTCTTTGGAACTCTCTTCCTGAAAAGGTGGTGGAAGCAGAGCCTTTGAATACTTTTAAATGGCAGAGCAGGCTCTAGGGGCTGAATGGCCTACTCCTGCTCCTTGTTTGTATGTAATGACACAGATAGGACTAGGAAAGAAGTTCTTAAGGGTTCTGAGTACCTAGGGGTTAAACTTAAAAAGCACAGTGACTACCTGAGCCATGAATGCATTGGCATTGGGTAAATAAGATCAGAAAGTTGAACACGTGGCTCAAAGATTGGTGTGGGAGAAATGTATTTTGATTCATGGGGCACTGGCATCAGTACTGGAGAAAGAAGGAGCTGTAAAGTTGTAACGGTCTTCACCTGAACCATGTTGGGACCAATGTCCTGGTGAATCATATAACCAGGGTTGTAGAAAGGACTTTAAATTAAATAATGGAGTATAGTATCATGTGAGGGGAGATTTGGTAAGTTGAAGAGAAAGGATAATGCAACAGAGCGGACTAGAGATACGGGTAATGACAAGAAGGGACGGAGCATACTTAAGAGTGCGCAAGCAGATAAGGTCAGAGAGTGCAAGAATGGTAAAAATACACAAAGGCTCTGTATCTGAATGCACACAGCAGTCTTAACAAAATGGATGAATTGATAGCACAAATAAAAATAAGTAAGTATAATCTGATAGCCATTATAGAGAAGTGGTTGCAAGATGACCAAGGCTGGGAGTTGAATATTCAGGAGAACTTGACATTAAAAAGTCCAAAAAGAAAGGAAAGGGTATTGGGATTAGATTGGACAAATCAAATTGGCAAAGGTAGTGTGATGGCCCATGTGCTTTTGGGGAAAAAGCTATATTTATGTGATCTGCCCTTTAAGAGCTAGATTACTTTGAAAAATATTTCTTGTAAAAAGCAGTTGGTTTCCAGTAAATGATCATGTCGCCAAGCTGCCTGAGATATAATAATAGAAAGAAATTTCAAACAGAAGTTAATTATAGGTGTGAGTAGGTTCCTGGTGTGGCTCCGTGTTCAAAAAGTTTTGGGTTTAGCTAAGAACAAGCTGGCTAGAGGGACATTTCTTTCAAGTAGTTTATATGGATTTCAGCAAAGCCTTTGACAAGGTCCCACATGGGAGACTTATAAAGAAGGCAAATGCACATGGGATACAGGGTAATTTGATAAGGTGGATTCAAAATTGGCTTAGCTGTAGGAGACAGAGTGTGATGACAGAAGGCTGCTTTAGTGACTGGAAGCCAGTGTCCAGTGGCGTACCACAGTGATCTCTGCAGGGTCCCCTATTATTCGTCATTTATATAAACGACTTAGACGACTATGTGGGGGGTAGGATTAGTAAGTTTGCGGATGACACAAAGATTGGCTGGGTGATTAACAGTGAGGTTCAGTGCCTTGGGCTACAGGAAGATATAGACGGGATGGTCAAATGGGCAGATAAGTGGCAGATGGAATTTAACCCTGAAAAGTGTGAGATGATACACTTTGGTAGGAGTAATTTGACAAGGAAGTATTCAATGAATGCCATGACACTAGGAAGTTCTGAGGAACAAAGGCGTGTGTGTCCATAGATCTCTGAAGGCGGAGGGGCATGTTCGTGAGGTGGTGAAAAAGGCATATGGGACACTTGCCTTTATCAACCGAGGCATAGATTACAAAAGTAGGGAGGTCATGTTGGAGTTGTATAGAACCTTGGTGAAGCCATAGCTGGAGTACTGTGTGCAGTACTGGTTGCCACATTATAGGAAGGGTGTAATTGCACTGGAGGGGGTGCAGAGGAGATTCACCAGGATGTTGCCTGGGATGAAGCATTTAAGTTATGAAGAGAGGTTGGATAGACTTGGGTTGTTTTCGTTAGAGCAGAGAAGACTGAGGGGTGACTTGATCACGGTGTACAAGATTTTGAGGGGCATGGGCAGGGTGAACAGGGAGCAGCTGTTCCCCTTAGTTGAAGGGTCAGTCACGAGGGGATACAAGTTCAAAGTGAGGGGCAGGATGTTTAGGGGGGATGTGAGGAAAAGCTTTTTTACCCAGAGGGTGGTGACGGTCTGGAATGCGCTGCCTGGGAGGGTGGTGGAGGTGGGTTGCCTCACATCCTTTAAAAAGTACCTGGATGAGCACATGGCACATCATAACATTCAAGGCTATGGGCCAAGTGCTGGTAAATGGGATTAGGTAGGTAGGTCAGGTGTTTCTCACGTGTCAGTGCAGACTCGATGGGACGTAGGGCCTCTTCTGCACTGTGAGATTCTGAAGTAAGATTCGGTTGAAATTCTGCTTGTACTGGCTAAAAGGTTTTTTTTTAAAGAAAACCTTTAGAACTAAAGGACTCTACTAACACTGGGATAGCTGAGCTGAGAAGAGAATGAGAGAGAAAATTCATTGTTACAAGACTCCAGAGTTAAAAAAAATAAATTTGAGGCAGAAGAATTCTGACCCAAGGTGGCTAGGCTTAAGAGGAGTCTCCAACCATCCCACCAGGAGTAAGCATAAGAGCTAAGAAATCTCAACACTTACATGAATCTTTGAAGCAGTACTCAAACTAAATTGTTAATCTTCAAATACTTTTTGATAAGTATCAGACAAGTTTGGTGGTGTAATTCAAATGGTTGCAGAAGGAATATTTGAGTGAAGAAATTCAGTTTGGAATCTAAGTAACTGTGTTTTTAGCACTTTGAATATCTTTAATAGAACGGACTATTTAAGATAGAGAGTAGTTAATAGTATTCCTGTTCTTTGATTCCTGTGTTGTAACATTATTTTGTTTTAAATGGTGAATCTTGTGGCTTCATTCTTTTCATAAATACCTGGGTCTTCGGATTCAAAAAAAGTTTCCACTGGTCTCTAAAGACATCATTACAGTACATCATTACGGTAGCCTGGAAGATGAGTTCATTGAGTGTATGCAGGACAATTTCTTAGAGCAATACATTCTAAAGCCAATCAGGGAGCAAACTCTTTTAGACCTGTTAATGTGTAATCTGAAAGGATTAATTAATGACCACATAGTACAGGACTCTAGGCAACGTTGACCATAGCATGAAAGAATTCCACAGTCAGTTTGAAGATGAGAAATGTGGGTCTAGGACTAGTGTAGGAAGCTTAAATAAAGGCAATTACAAGGGAATTAAGACAGAGTTGGCTCAAGTGGACTGTTAAAATAGGTTAAAATGTAAAATGGTAGAAAAGCAATGGCAGACATTTAAGGAGATATTTCATAACTGTCAACAATGATATATTCCATTGAGAAAGAAAGACTCTGAGAAGGATGCACCATCTGTGGCTAACTAAGATAGTTAAGGGTAGTATCAAATGGAAAGATGTGTACAATACTTCAAAGCTTAATGGTGTGTCAGAAGATTGGACAAATTTTAGAAACCAGTGAAGAATGAAAAAATAATGAGGGAGAAAGTAGAATATGAGAGAAAGCTAGCCAGAAATAGAAAAACAGAGTTTCTGCAAATGTATAAAAAGGAAAACAGTAGCTAAAGTGAGCGTTGTTCACTTGTTCAGAGGGTGATATGGGAAATTAATAATGTGAAACAGTGAATTGGTGGAAGCCAAGTATTTTGTATCAGTCTTCACTGCAGAAGACACAAAGTATCCCAAGAATAGTTGAAAATCAAAAGGGAAAAGAAAAAGAGGAACTAAAAACCATTACCATCATAAGGGTAAAGGAACTGGGAAAGTTATTGGGACAAAAGGCTGACAAGCTGCCTGGACCTGATGGCTGCATCCTCGGGTCTTTTGAGAAGTGGCTGAAAAGATGGTGGATGCTT
The DNA here is from genome assembly GCF_964194155.1 of Cetorhinus maximus. NCBI lineage: Eukaryota > Metazoa > Chordata > Chondrichthyes > Lamniformes > Cetorhinidae > Cetorhinus > Cetorhinus maximus. The sequence continues at coordinate 56,549,564 of NC_135884.1, forward strand.
TGACTGCAATCTTCCAACATTCCATGGTTTCTGGAAAGGTCCCGGTGGATTGGAAAACCGCAAATATAACACCTCTATTCAAGAAAGGAGGGAGACAGAAAGCACAATATCATGGGTCAGTTAGCCTAACATCTAACAAATATTTATTAAGGTGGTAATAGCAGGACATTTAGAAAACCCTAGTACAATCCAGCAGAGTCAACATGGTTTGCAAAAGGGAAATGATGTTTGACTAATGTATTAGAGTCCTTTGAGGAAGTAACAGCAGGGTGGATAATGGGGAACTAGTAAATGTAATGTATTTGGATTTCCAAAAGGCATTCAGTAAGGTTTTTCCCTCCATTCTTTCATGGGATGTGGGCATCACTGGCAGGCCAGTATTTGTTGCACATCCCTAAACCCTAATTGAACTGAATGCCTTACTTAACCTTTTAGAAGGCAGTTAAGAGTCAATAACATAGTTGGTGGTCTGGAATAACATGTAGGCCAGACCTACTAAGGTTAGCAGATTTCCTTCACTAAAGGACATTAATGAACTAGATGGGTTTTAAAACAATTGATGATAGTTATCTTAGATACCATTACTGAGACTAGTTTCATAGTCCAGGTTTATTTATTGAATTGAAATTCTACCAGCTGCAGTGGTGGGATTTGAAGCTATGTTATGAGAGCAATAACTTGGGTTTCTGGATTACTAGTTCAGTGACACCACCATCTTCCCCCACATAAAAGGTATCACATAAAAGATTATTACACAAAACAAAACCTTATTGTGTTGGGGGTCATATATTAGCATGGTTAAAGACTCAAGCAGAGTCGGGATAAATAGGTAATTTTGGTAAACTGTAACTAGTGAAGTGTCAAAGGGGTCAGTGATAGAGCCTCAACAATTTACAATCTGTATTAATAAGAGATCAAGTGTATGGTAGCTAAATTTGTTGATGACACAATGGTAGGTAGGAAAGCAAGTTGTGAGGACGCAAAATGTCTACAAAGGAATTTGGATAGGTTAAGTGAGTAGGAAACATTTGGCAGAAGGAGTATAATGTGGGAAAATGTGAACTTGACCACTTTGGCAGGAAAAATAGAAAACAGAATATTATTAAATGGAGAGAGATTGCAGAAATCTGTCGTACAGAGGGATTTGGGTGTCCTGGTACATGAATCATAAAAAACCTAGCATGCAGGCAAAGTAAGTGTTTGGGAAGGCGAATGGAATGTTGACCTTTATTGCAGTGGGAATGGAGTATAAACATAGAGCAGGATTTTCCTGTCGGCGAGCGGGGGCGGGGCCCACTTGCCGACGTGGAAAATGACGCATGGCGACGTCAGGTGGAACTCCCGACGTCACCATGCCCCATTTAAATTTTCCGGTAGGCGAGGGCGCAGCAAATTCTGCTGTGCTCCCGCCGGCCTGTCAGTGGTCAATTGAGGCCATTGACAGAGTCATTTATCTAATTAATGAACCTGCCCGTCCAACCTTAAGGTTGACAGGCAGGCCAGGAGCCCCGGCGGGAATTAGAAAAAGCATGAAACCTCATCCACGGGCGGGATGAGGCTTCATGTAGGTTTTTAAAAATTTTATTAAAGTTTTTGTAAAAATATGGACATGACCCAACTCGTGACAGTGTTACATGAGGGGACATGTCAGGATTTTTTTTCTTCTATTTTAAATTTTTGTCACAGAACAGCCGATCTCCCTGAGGCTGCACTTAGCTTCAGGGAGATGAGTGCGCTTTTTTGCGCGCATGCCCGTCCATATAAAATGGCGCCGTGCCCCCAATTGGAAGCGCGCCTGTGCATGCCCACCATTCAACTTCGCCCCCAATGGGGAGAACATCCTGCCCATACGGAAGTAGTCCTAAAGCTGTCCAGGACCTTAGTGAGACTACATCTGTAGTACTGAGTACAGTTGTGGTCTCCTTACTTAAGGACATATATAATTGCATTAGAAGCAGTTCAGAGAGTATTCACTCAGCTGATCCTAGGATGACGGCATTGCCTTATGAGGAAAGATTGAGCAGGTTAGGTCTATACTCAAGGGAGTTTAGAAGAATGAGAAGCGATTTTACTGAAATCAATAATATTTTGAGGGGATTTGAGAGGGTAGATGCTGAAAGGATGTTTCCCCTTGTTGAGTAGTCTAGAACTAGGGGGCACAATTTAAAAATAAGGGGTTGCGCATTTAAGGCAGAGGGGAAGAGGATTTTTTTCTCTCAGACGATTGTTAGACTTTGCAATTCTCTTTCCTAGACAGCAGTGGAGGCTGGTCATTGAATATATTTAAGGGTGAGTTACACAGATTTTTGATCTACGAGCGAGTCAAGGGTTATGGGGCCAGGCAGGAAAGTGGAGTTAAGGCCTCAATCAGATAAGTCATGATCTTATTGAATGGCGGTGCAAGCTCGAGGAACCGAATGGCCTCCTGCCCCTATTTCTTATGATCTTATTCTTATGATCTTCACCCACTGACACATGGTTAAATAATGCAAAGCCCACAATAAAGGAAGCCAAATTTAAAAAAAAACCTGATTATATTCATCTTTTGAATTGTCCATTCTCTTTTAATACATTATTAAAACCTAGACTTGGACTTAGAATCATAGTGTCATTGGGTTTTACAGCACAGAAGGAGGCCATTCTGCCTGTTGTGTATAGGCCAGCCCTTTGAAAGAGCTGTCGAATTTAATCCCACACCCCATCTTTTTTATTTATTTATTCGTTCACGGGATGTGGACATCGCTGTCTAGGCCAGAATTTATTGCCCATCCCTAATTGCCTTTGAGAAGGTGGTGGTGAACTGCCTTCATGGACTGCAGCAATCCATGTGGTGAAGGTACACCCACAGTGCTGTTAGAAAGAGAATTTGACGTTTTTGACCCAGTGACAGAGAAAGAATGCCAATAAAGTTCCAAGTCAACATAGTAATAGGCTTGGGGAGGAACTTGCTGGTGGTGTTCCCATGAATTTGCTGATACTTGGACAGAACTAGAAGGGAAGAAGCTCAAAACCACACAGACTTTGATGGCTGCTAGCAGGGCATGGTGACCAGTGTTTTGACACAAGGTCTTCGGTGACAAGGGCACAGATGTCTGTGAGCATCTGCCTGGGTAGTCAGTTTCCCGTGACACTACTTCTCCATCATCACCAGGTATCTCCATCTTCAGTGATAGGTGCTGGGTTGAGGGTTTGGCCTCCATTGCCTTCCTGCTCCCTTTTCCTCTCCTATGTCCTCCTGATGCCTGGGGTTCTGCCATTCCTGCGACAGTATTGCCCTCATTGGCACTGGACCTAAAATCTGACATTTGTGCCCCCATGGTCAGCTCGAAGCTTTCTTCTGGACAGTGGCTATCAAATTATCCTTGGCAGCATTGTCCTCTCCACTTCTGCCTCCACAATACCAGAGGTTGACGATCCCATTCAAAGCATGGGCGTTGAGTGTCCACTCTCCCTGTCACTTGTGCAATGCCCAGGCAAAGCCCCTTAACAAGTGCCTAACTCTCCTTTGCACTGCTAGCCATCTTATGGGGCTGGGGTGATGCCCTGTGGAAGCCATGACTGGTTCCCTGCTCTGTACCTGCCTGCCTCCAGCTGGTCGGTTTCTGAAGGTGTGGGTAATCTGTCTGGCACTTAAAAAATTTAATGTTCCAGCTTTGACAAATTCGTAATGAGCTTTTCAACAGTTTTACTCAATTGGGAGGAGAGTGGGTTTCTAGTCCCACCCTCCCCCAACCTTGTGATCATTCCTAGTGCTGGGATTGGCATCTTGAGATTGACATGCTGCCCTGATGCAGATATTTTCAGGGCCCTTGCGCCTTCATCCCTGACTTCAGGGGACCCCGAAAATTCAGCCCCATATATGCAGCCTCTATTGCGTTCCCTTCATCAACCCTCTGTTACTTCACCAAAGAAGCTTAGTCAGCCATGATTTACTTTCTAAAAAAAAAATCCATGCTAGCTGCCCCCACCTTAACTCATATTTCTTTTAGTGAGAATTAATCTTGTCCTTGTCAATGGTTTCTAGTTCTTCCCTGCCACCAATGTCAGACTGACTGGCCTGTAATTACCAGGGGTATCCCGCTCCCCTTTTTTGAGTCGGGGCCAAGACTTTGCCCTCATCGGGTGGGCTCGGCGGGAGAGATCAGGAAGCCGACCATCACTCGCGATCAGGGCCCGACCGCGATTTCACACTGGCAGGACAATTAAGTCCCACCCAGCGTGAAACACGCACTGCAGCTGCCTGCGGGGGCGGGTGTGGAGGAGGGCGAGCGTGCAAGGAGGGTGAGTGCAGAAAAAGCTGCCTGAGGCACGGAGCTGCCTCGGGGAAATTAAGATTTTGAAAAATAAAAACAAAAGTATTTTAAAATGTTAACAACGTGTCCCCTCGTGACTCTGTCACATGAGCAGGGACATGTTAGAAATTAGTTTGAAAATGTTATTTTTAATGACGGATCGAAACCTCATCCTGTCCATGGATGAGGTTTCGCAAAATATCCAAAGGCCGCTTGGCCTTTTCGCCTGCCCGCCAACCGTATGGTTGGACGGACAGTGAAAAATTTAATTCAATTAGATCTTTAATGGCCTTAATAGGCCTATTAACTGTTGGTGGGCGCGCTGCTGACTGAAATATTGCATGAGTGCCTGATGATGCCGGGATGCTCGCCCGACGTTATCGCGCGTCATTTTACACTCGTTTAGGTCGGGTGCGTGCCCTCCTGACGGACAGAAAATTCTGCCCAGGACGTGGCATCTGCAATCGTGAGTTCTCTGGTAGCACTCCATATCCAAGGAGGATTGAAGGATTGTGGTCAGAGATTCATCTTTATCCCTGGTAGATTCCCCAGAAGCCTGGGATCCATTCCATGAATGATTTGTTAACTTTGAGTAATGCCAACCTATTCTGCACCTCCTTTCTATCTATTTTTATCCTATCCAATATCCCTACTCCCTTCTCCTCCACTGCAATGTTAACTCCATCCTGTACTTTTGTGAGGATGTCTACATCTTTCCATCTATGTAAGATGATAGACATGCAGCAAATCAAATCCATTGGTGAAGTGGTAGCTTCATATGGTATTCATTTACTGATGGCTGAAGAGACCAATCTGTGAGAGGAAGGTTCTGCCACAAGTGCCGCATATGAACTGACTCTCAGATGGTGTTGTGGGTTGTTGTTTTTGGTGTTTGCACCTGTTGCCAAGCTGCTGAAATGAAAAGTATTCATTCAATACCTTAGTGACACCCTCATACTCTCATGCTCTCGACAAAAGGATTTAATTTTTTTTGTTCCTTAATTGGCTCCGCCACCTCTATGAGTATCATTTTGCTTCGTACGTGTTTATAAAAGATTTTTGGGCTTCTTTTTATGTTATCCAGTAACCTCTTCTCATACTTTCTTTTTGCCCTTCTTGTACCCAGTTTCAATTTTCCCTGCTATCTCTGAATTCTGCCTGGTGTTCCACTCGATTCTGCGTCTGACATTTGTCATAAACCTCTTTTTCCTGTTTAATTTTATCTTTGATTTCCTTTCAGGGAGTTTTAACTGTGGATCCCTTTCTTCCTTCCTTACAGGAATATCTTTGCTTTGCGCCTGGGATATTGCCTGTCCTGGAGGCCTGCTGTTGTTCATTTACTGTTTTCCAGGCCAATCCTTGCTTCCAGTCTACCTGTACTAGATCCCTTTGCAATCCACAGAAATTGGCTCTATTTCAGTTGGATATATGCACCATTTACTTTTCTGTGTCTATTTACGATTGTCCTTCTCCTCCTGATTCCTGAGGTGCAGGAACCCTTGCCTGCAGGCTGTTAAAAATAAAACTTTAGTTAAAATGGAGGCACTCAGCCTTCTTAAAAGATGTTAGTGACTGACCCTAAACCCTGAGAGTGAGGCAGTCATGTTCTTGACCTGCCTGTGTTAAAACAAAAGCTTTTTTAACAAATGAACAATCTCCCCTGCATCTGTGGGGGAGGGTGTGTGGGGGGGGGGGGGGGGGGGGGGGTGTTGTGGAGTTAAAATTACCACCAATAAGCCTTTATTTAACCTTAGTTGAGTTATAAAAAACAGCAGCTGAATTATGAAACCAACTAATAATCATGAATGTTTTATTGGTTCTTGTAAAGGCCAATGCTAATTACTTACACAGTGAAATAAAGATTCCAAGTTCTGCCATTTATGATGGGGGAGAGAGAGAGAGAGAGACAGAGATAACCAAATTAAAGAAATTCCACTCACTGGGCAGAATCGTCCCAGATTTGCACTAAGTGCAGTAGCAGGCGGGAAAAATTAGGTTTTACCCACCGGCCGTGATGGCGGGTTTTCGTGCTGTAGCATCCCAAACCCGCCACATTATTTATTCCCAGGAAACACGCCCTTTCCATGGTGGGCGGGCTTTCATTCGCCTGCCCGTCCTCACCCTGCCATTGCATCACACTGGGCGCCATATTTAAAGTCCAGCCTCAAGTGCACATCTGTGCTTCCAGCTCACCACTGTTATACAGAAGACATGGCCCTGAAACTGAAGAAGACTGCAGCCCCCAGGTTCAACGACGTGTCTCTCGAGTGACTTCTGTGTGCTGTGGAGGCCCACCTCTACCCCCACTCTGGCCGCAGGGCGGGCAGCAACAGCACTAACCCGGCTTGGGAGGCAGTGGCAGTGGTGGTCAGCGCCAATGCCTTTCAAAAGAGGACAGCCACCCAGTGCCGCAAGAGGATGAATGATCTCCATTCCGCCAGGGCAAGTCATTCTTCTTATCACTTTCAACTCACACGCTCACAAACCAATCACATATCCACAGGGGTCTCGCTCACTGCCAGTTCAAGGGACATCACCATTTACTCGCTCACACTCACCATCATTGTCCTCATCCCGTCCATGGGACGACTCACCACCCACACAGGCCATACATACTTATCATCTGGCCTGGCAGGTGTCCTGCTTACACCTTCTCCATCTCTATTCATGCAGGGCAAGCTGGCACACAACAAGAGGAAGAGGTTGCAGATTAATGGCGGAATGCCCAAAATCAAGGCTCTCACGGGATTTGAAAACAGAGCCATCCAGCTGGCCGGCGATGATCTGGACCGGTTCTGTGCTGATGGTGAGGTCAGTGCTGCTCTACCAAGTGAGGATCCAGCAGTGCAACATCCATCACACAGCCATGCTGTGAATGATGTGTCCCCTTTCACAGGCAACTGCCATACACTAATTATCTCCCCTTGCTTTTGCAGGCACATCTGCCAAACAGTTGACGGAGTCCACAACCCAGGGCCTCCAATCAAACCCCGAAGAAACCTCTGAAGGGGAACCTGGATGCACCTTCCCTAAAGTCCCATCACAGTGCTCACTCACACCCTCCACAAGCAGAGATGAACACCTCGATGGGACCTGGTTTTAGAGTAGCCCTGGGATCACAATCTGGTGGGCACATCGCATCGTTCGATCCACAGCAGATCGAGGCAGGGACTTCCCAGGCTTCTGGCACGCACAGGGCTGCTGGAGGCCAGAACGTTGCTGAATCCAAGTCAGATGACAAGTCTCCAGACTCGGCCATGTCACAGTTGCTGGAGCTGCAAAGGCAAGCTAGGGAACATCAGGAAGGGATGGCCACTGCACCCCTCAGATTGCAAGGCACGATGAAGGAGTCCATCCGCCTTCAGCCTGAGGTGATAGTGCCGGCATTGCAACGCACCCAGGTCAACACTGACAGGATGGAAGTCGCCATGGAGACCTTGGTCCAGGACGTCACTACTGCACTGCTGCGTGGGCTCAACTCCACCGCTGATACCATAGTTGGCCTCCAACAGTGTGTACGTGAGAGGGGTGCCGGGCAGCTCGATCTCAATTCAGCTACCCCTGCTCCTCAAGGAGTCAGCCTGGGGCCCTGGGGCACCCATAGGGAGGAGGATCAGCAGGTGCACACTCTGGGCCCAACCATCCAGGTGACTCCCAGAGTGTCCATCCCATCAACTCCCCTCTTACTGTGACCTCAGCAGCTCTAGCTTCACAGGCCGAGGAAGGTGCTGCTGCCACACAGCAGGACCCTGAAAGCAGACCAGGGCCCACCAAGTCTCGGCCCTCCATAGGATGCCCGCCAATGTCATCACAGACATTTTTAGTAGGCTGCCTCCACCTCCGCTGTGGATGTCTATGGAGCAACAAGACAGGGGCGGCAGGGTTAGGAAAGTTAAGGAGGGTTAGTTGCACAGCCTGGGTATGGGTGTTAATCACTTGTACATACTGTTCACTATTGTCAATAAACTCCCAAGAATGTCTCCCTGCCTATGGTTCCTTGTTCTTGTAACTCAGATGTGAAACCTTTCTACACAAGATAAAGGCAGGTGTCTCAGTCCAGGGCCTCTTTCCTGTGCTCTGTGCAGCCTTCAAACCAAGGTGATGGTCCAACCTCACACTTCCTGGACACATTACTGATGCCTGCACCTTGACGGTGCTGGTCATTGCTGCCAGAATATCATGGGCAGGCGTCACAGAGTTCCGTCATTCTCTCTGTGTGCTCTCAGCACCTTTAAGGTGGGGCTGGCCTCCACTTCTTCAGCATCTGTGACCAGTGATGCTGTGCACCAGCTCTTGAAGGGCTCAGGTGCTGAAGGCGGGTATAGCATCAGATGCTTCTAAAGTTTCATGGCTGTGTGTCTATGAAATGACCCTGATTACAGAGCGCAAGTGAGCTGCCCTCGGCCAGACAGAAGTCAGACATTCTCAGAGGCATTGTGAAGATTTATGGAGTGTCCTCACTGCATGTCATCATCATCCTCCTGCAATCGAGTGACTATTAGGGCCTCCACTGCATCTCCATGACAGGAACGTTCTCAGAGAGGATATTTGCGCTGCTATAAGCCAGACTAGAGTCAAATGTTCACAACTACGATGTGAGGATCTTTGGGGTCATCTCACTGGATGTCGTCATCATCCTCCACAAATTTAGCAGCTATGAGGACCTTCCGAGCACTCCTGCCTCGTCTAGCCAGCTCGAAGGAACTCATCCCATCACCGTCGCCTTTGAGGACTACCTCACCCTCATCCCAGTCGATGTCCTCCTCATCGGAGGAAACGTGCAACTCCTCCATCTCCTCCTCAGCCAGCTCATCTCCCCATTGGAGCGCCAGGTTGTAAAGGACGAAGCAGACGATGATGATGCGTGACACCAGACCGGTGCAGGCACTGGAACCTCATCTTCAGCATCCTGATGGTCTGCTCCACCAAGTTGCGAGCTGCAGCATGAGCCTCATTATAGCGTCGCTCTGCTGCAGCCTGAGACCACCGCATGGGTGTCATCAGCCATGGCCTCTGCGGGTAACCCTTGTCCCTGAGAAGCCATCCCTGCAGCCTCTGTGGACCCTCGAAGACTCCAGGGACCTGTGACTGCAGAGGATGTAGGAGTCGTGCACAATCCCTGGAAACTGTGTGCACTCCTGCAGGCTGCGTTTCTGGTGGTCGCACACCAGCTGCACATTCAGCGAATGGAACCCCTTGTGGTTGATGTAGTTCACTGCGTGTTGCAATGGAGATCTGAGTGCCACATAAGTGAGGTCAACCGCATCCTGCACCTGTGGGAAACCCGAGATCTGGGTGAATCCAATTGCTCTTGCATCCTGGCTGTCCTGATCCCGGGTGAAATGCACAAAGTTGTGTGCCCTCGCAAAGATGGCATCTGTGACCTCATGGATGCATTTGTGGGTGGAGGCTAGTGAGGTCCCATAGAGGTCACCTGTGGAGCCCTGAAACGGGCCACTAGTGTAGAAATTGAGCTCCGCAGTCACTTTCATGCCCCTCCATGTCCCCATGGCATCAAATCCTGCAGTAGTTGATAGATGTAACCAACCAGTTCCCTAGACATGCGCAGTCTTCGGTGACAATGGTTCTTGGTCATCAGCGGGGTTGAAAGGTGGTGTCTATAGATCCTTGGTGTCACTAGGTGCCGGCCTGCGGTGTTTCATTGTGGCTCTTGGGTGGCAAGTGCGGGAACCCCAGCTGCCCCTTCTTTCTGAGGTTGCTACTCCTGCCTCTGCACAACCAGGAGCCTCAGTCTTTCTCTCCTCCATTGCCTTCATGCTCTGTAGGCCTTCAGGCATACAGCTAGTTCGCCAGGCTCCATGATCCTGATGTAGTCCTCTTGCAGGATGAAAGAGAAGGACATGTGGTTAGCATGGGGGTACAAGAACCTATCCTGGTTAAGTCTGACAGTCCCTTAACACTTCCCGGAGAGTGCTGGCCGTCACTTGGATGGCCAGAGATTAGTGCGCTGCATGGCTGCCCTTTTAGCTTGAACCATGGGGGAGACTGGTCCAAACCAGGATGCTAACATTGCAAGGGGCTGTGAGCACCTCCAAAAGTGCCTGCTCCATGGCCAGTTTTAACGAGGAGATTGAACAATGTGTGCAGTCGTTCAACTGTTCTGCAGTCCACTAAATTGCTCATGAATTTGCAGCCTGTGCCCGGGGTGGCGCGGGGGTGGGGGGGTACAAGTTCTGGAGAACTTGGTGGCACTTTGATGCCTCTGCGTTGCTTGAGTGGGCAGATAAGCTAGGAGCCTGACCCCAATCATATCAATGTTGCTGTGCCTGAACTGTCTCAGCTGCAGAGGGATGGTCATTTATACAGGTTTCCCTAACGCGTGGCTGCTTCCCTCGCCCACCCTGCCCCCTCTGTCCTGAATGCTTGTGTGCTAGCTTCAACGACAGGGCTGCCCTTGCTCCCCCCGCAGCCACCAGTTGCCTCAATGGTAGGGCTGCCCTTAACCCCCCACCGATGTGGATGGACGATCCAGCAGGATGGCCTGATAATGACATGCTGATGTATTACAATGAGGTTCCCGATGCCCGATGGCGGGAAACGCAGCCTGCTGTTGGCGGGCTGAGTGGACAATCGCGAAGTGTTTTCACACCGTCGTGAAACCGATCACACAATGTGATCTGCTCATGCCATCGATCATGCCCAATACCAGCAGCATGGAAAATTCTGCCCACTGTCATCCATTTTTCACCTGAAAAACACCGAGTCTGTATTGTCACTGTAATCAACTAGTGGCAATTAATCGTAACAATTCCACTTGTGCTTCATCTTAGTGTTTTGATATGCCTCACAATATGTCACACAATCTGTTCCTTTGTGAAGTGCAGTGCCTACTGCTATCTAGATAAAAATGGGCAGTCATTCTATAGTGGCAATGTCCTGCAATCTGATGAAAGACCAGCTAACCACCCACATTATTTGTTGCTTGTGAAAACAAGCTGGATTAGGCTGCATATTAAATTTCAAAATTAAAAAAGCACAGTAAATTGAAACCAAGCATAAAAGTGAAAAAGGAACAGGTTAGGATAAGTCTGCAATGCACTAGTACTAGGCAAATAAATGGCACAATTGAAATACTGTTCAATAATATCATAATGCCATAGTCACCACAGGATGGCAATGTTTAACTCTCTAAGAGTTTATGTGAGCAGTATGCTCATGCTGTCTTGTAACAAGAACTGGAATAATACAAGTGCAAAAACACCACATATCAGCCTTACCTTCAACTGTGAAAACTCAAAGATGTATGCTGTAACACACTGTTCCACACAACATGCATTAACCTATTCCTGCTTGAGTCAACGCTACTTTAATTTTATGTCATGTGTTGTTCCTTGACAACAGCCAACGCACAGTATGCTCCTGCAGCCTTCTCCCATCTGTTCAAATACCCTCTCAAAATTAATAATTTTTGTATGATGAAGAGTTCAACAAATGCTGAAAAACACTCAATGATTAAAGCAGACATCAGGAAAATTACAGTTCACCTTTTTCAATTGCATGCAAAGCTCCCTCATGAAATAAATTGCCTATGGAATACATTCTATCCTCTGAGAGTCCACATTTGATTTTCAAACAAATAATACAGTGAGAATGAATTTTGGGGTCAAGAAGAAGTGTGTAAGAAACAACTGGATGAAAAGATAATAGAGCTGATGATCATGTGAGATGATAGAACTTTCTTTATCCACACCTGTAACCTTAGTTATTTATTTTCAACCGTAGAGCTGTATTATAAGCAATGTTTCTCTCATTTCTTATAAATATAAAAATTGTGTTCCAAATTTTAAATGTAAGCTTTATTATTTATTATTTATTATTATATGTTGACACATTTAATGCACTCACACAATAAAAGTCCTGCCTCACAGATTTGATTTGCAGTCATGCCGTATCTTTAATCTGTGCAATGAAATTGAGGTGACAGATTGCTTTTCCTGAGACTTGCTCTGGGTTGAAACCCACAGCATTATGTGTAGGACACCAGTGGAGCTGCTTCCCTCAGGTAGAAAGGAAGGCATCTGTTCTGACCTGAAGGTACAGCCAAATATACTTGTTAAAAAATTCAGTTGCACTGAAATATTGCTAGCATAGCTTCTGTAGAGTTCTGGATTGTATAAGTGTCAGGAAAAGTGCTGTGGCAATAAAATTCCTGTAATAGAGCTCAGGAGAGACTGGAAACTGTTTTAGGTTGGAAGAACAATTGTACATTTGGGTTGTAATTTCACCTTTTGAATAAATTTGCATATATAGAAATATCATAGTATTCTCCTGAATGTTTGGCACATATTTGGCGAATATGAATTCCAGAATCCAAACCATTGCTTGTATTGCACATTCGTTCTGTTTCCTTATGTGTGACAGTGGGAGATTTTAGACATATATACTTATGATAGAAAAAGAAAAGTGAAGACTTCCTAACTGTTTGTCCTGCTGTGATTTTATGCTCTCTAGGTGCCACCAGTCGCTGACACTATTGAAGCCATGAAGCCACAACCTAGTTCAAGCTGGCCGGCCGCTTCTGCCATTTCCTGCGCACGTCCCATTCTGTGCAGCACGAGTGTGGATGTACGGTGCTGTGCTGTAAGTTTGAGGAGAGAGCTGATTTTGAGCGACATATTTTACTTATGTTTCACAAACTTGGTCTGTGCAGGTCCCACTGAATGCCTGTGCTAATCGCTCTCAACTGATCATGCGTTCACCGGGATGAGGGACCCTCCACCAATGTTATTTAAAGGGCTATGCATCCAACTTGCAGGTGAGGTGCTTTAGACTTACTTCTGCTTAGGCAAAATTAGTGGAAGCTCTGTGGTTTGTGTTTGGAGGTTTTGTAGTGAGCTGCTGCATTCATTCAGGGAGACAACAGGCTTTGGTCACCCAACTCTGCAGATGTGATGAGGGCTGAGGTCGCAGTGGATCTGGGCCGGCAACATTGGCCAGGAAATGGAGTGAAGGCTGCAGAGAGGGAAAACTTCGGGAAGATGGAGGAGGAGGAAGAGGGCTCTCTGTGGAAAGTGCTATCCATCAGGGGTTTTTGAAAGCTCTTCTCTTACCTCCACCTCATCGAGGAGTAATGCCTGAGATGACTCAGGTTCAACAAAGAGGTGGTGGGGTGACAGAACTGTGCCACCTCCTTCATCACGCCCTGGAGTCACACAGCAGGGCAAAGACGATGCTATAGCATTGAACTCCTATGCACCCAGATCCTTTCAGGCCAGAACGAGCGACATATCCAACGTCTCCCAGTATGGCATCCATTGATGCATTGAGAAGGTGATGGAGGCCATGCGTGCCAGAAGAGGCAAATACATTGTTTTCTCCCTCAGCAGGGAGAAGCAAGATGAGAGGGCTTTGCCAGGGTAGCAGAATTCCCTGCACCATCGACAGCTTTCATGTGGCTCTGCAGGTCCCCCATATCAATCAGGAGAGATAGAAGAACCACAGCAGCTATCACTCAGTTATTGTGCTGCTGAAGTGAGATCATATGCATAATACATCATGTTGGGGAATGCTTGCTTTCCTGGCAGTAGGCAAGATGTCTTTATTCTAAGGCAGTCTGTTGTCATCTTTGTGTCTTGACTAAGAACCAGGGGGTGGCCGCTTAGGCCACTGGCCCTGCACGTATGGCTCATGACTCCTATCCACCACCTGAGCATGTGAGGGCAATGCGCGTATAATGAAAGCCATGGAGCCACCAGGAACATTGTGAAGCAGACCACTGGTGGATAAAGCAGCACTTCTGACACCTTGACTGCTTGCAGGGTGTCCTATAGTACATGCCAGAGTGTGTCTGCATGTTTGTGATGGCTTGCCGTGTACTCCATAACCTCACCATTATGAGGGCGCAGTCATTTCCAACAGGAATCTGAGGTCGCTTCAGGAGGAGGAGGCAGGGAAGATGCATCCTGGATCCCTTCCCTCCAGTCGTGTTGTCCAAGGGCACCTGCTCAAACTCTCATTGGACAACTTCCCTTCACCACCATGACTCCACCATTCCCTATCGTAACATTAATTTGAGACACTGCATCGCAGAGTCCTTTGGCCAAGATCTAGCAGTGAAAGCCACCCACAATAACTCCACCATAACATCTCTATCCAACAACACATCCAATTATACAAACAGAAGTATACTGTTTACCCTTGTGCAATTTCTTGGCGTCTGTCTTGCTGTATTCCTTTGCCTGGCCTAGCACTCTTACGCCATATTGCCCCAGTGGCTGCATGCATGCAGTGGCAACATGATTGGTGGAAGGCAACTGATCTTCACTGGGTGTGACAGCAGATGGGGCCTTACAGGATACCCTTGAGCAGAACTGGACCTTGGCGGTGCAATTTTGGACTACACTTCCTCAGCTTGGGTGGCAGCTGTCTGGCTAACAGGCAGAAGCAAGAGCACTGGCAGAGTGGCAGTGGTGGGAGCACAAATGCTGCCATCCTGAAAGAGGACAGCAGGTTTGTACTCCACAGAACCATTGCCACTCCCCTGGGGTAAAGGCAACTCTGGCCCCTTGGCAAGTTCTGTGCTGCTCCCTTGTATCCTGTGCCATCCCCTGCAAGGGAAAAAGAGAAGAATGACCAGTGATTGTATTGCACAGTGTCTGGGCGATGAACTGCCAGAGCTAAATAGCTGGAGGGAAGTAGAGGCAGTTAGAAGTGGGTGTGAGGCTGATATGATCAGAATATGTGGTCTGAATTTTATGTCCCATGGGTGGATGCATGCCCAATCTGATTGGGTGTAAAATCACGTAAGAAGATGTCAGGTGAGTGACCTGACGTCATCACACACTTGCGCGATATTGTGCTCGGCGGGAGCATGCAGAAGTCGGAAGCGCGCCCGCTCACAATTAAGAGAGCAATTAGGCCCATTAACGGTGCAACTGTCTCCAATTTATTGTGGCCCGTCCAACCTTACGGTTGGCAGACGGGCGAATTGGCCAGGCAGCCTTTGCGCTTTTCATCAAACCTCATTAAAATTTCCATTGTGAACTGAAATTAAAATAAATATCTGTGGACAGCATTTTCATCAGCTATATTTTCAGGTGATTGATTGCGATGCGTGGACAGTTTTTTGCAGCTCTTTAAACCATTATTTTAGCATTTTCAGGTCCTCAGCTCCAGACTCTTTGCACTAACCCTTGTGTAAGCATTAAAAGTGGAAGCTTTGTCTAACAGGGGTTGTTTAATTGTTGCTATGTCAGAAAACTGGATATGGTTGGCCAATGAATTAAAGCCACTGAAGGACCTTTCTTAAAATCTACTTATTTTGACCAAGCTTGCAGGTCATCTCTTCTAATAACTTCTTATGTCACCTGGTGTCAAATTTTGTTTCTCAAAGCTCCTCTGGAATGTGCCTTGGTATGTTTTACTAGATTGAAGGCACTATATAAATGCAATTTGGTATTGCTTTGGATGTAGTATCTTAATTGTGACAACCTGTATTTGTGTCATACCCTTTAATATCCTTGGCCAAAAAAAAAATCTATCAATCTCAGATTGAAATAATTAAGATAACATCTTTTTTGCTGGGAAGGGAGAGAGTTCCACACACCTACCGCCCTTTGTGTGAAGAAGATTTTGCTAACTTCTCATGAATGTCTTGGCACTGAATTTAAGGTTATGTTCCCATGTCCTAGTCCACCACCAGTGGGGAAAAAAAAAATATCTGTCTATCCAATCAATTCCTTTTAAATCCTTAATCAAATCACACCTTAGTCTTTTATATTTCAGGGAATACAAGTTCACATAATCTCTCCTCATAATTTAACCCTTGGGAGCCTGGAAACATTCTTGTGAAGCTGTGCTTAACTTCGCCTCTAAGCTCTGGTACCCAGAGCTACACCAGGGCTTTGTATAACTCCCACAAAACTTCCACCCTTTTACATCTGGCCCTCTGGTTAGAAAGCATAACGTTCCATTTGCCTTTTTGATTAATTTTTTGTACCTGACTTTTTAGTGAGCTGAATACATGGACTCTTAAGTCTCTTTGCACCACCGCTGTTCCTAACTTCTCACTATTCAAATAATACTCTAATCTATCCTTTTTTGTCTCAAAATAGATGACCTCACGCTTAATCTGCGTGAAGTACATCTGCCACAGTTTCAGCCACTCATCTGACCTATCAATATCTTTTTGTCATTTTATGCTCTCTTATAATCTACTGTACTTTATGCCATTGGCAACCACAGTTATATAGCTCCCTATTGGATTATTTACAGGGCTGGTTAGCTCAGTTGGCTAGATGGTTAGCTTATGGTTCAGAATAATGCTGACAGTGTGGGTTTGATTCCTATTCTGGCTGAGGTAGATTTGGGACCTTCCTTCTCATCTTGCTTCTGAGAGTGCCAGGCAATGGCAAACCACCACTGCCAAAAAAACTGCCAAGAAAACAACTCAGGATGAAGCATCAGAAGACAATGAACCAATGACCTACCTGCCTTTTGACAGAGCACACATGACATGATTGTGTTTTTTAAGTCATTAATGAGTGTGGTGAATAGTGTCAGCACAGATCCTTGTGGGACACCATGGGCACAATTTCAGATCATGAACTCTCTCCTCCATCCCCACCCCCTTTCCGGTCCCCCTTTTTCCAATAATTTATAATTTAAAAAAAAATATCTTTCTTTTCCCACCTATTTTTAAATTTGTTTCGATCTATTGTTTTATGTCCACCTTTTAGCCTATTTTGATCCCTTCGCCCCACCCCACCTCCACTAGGGCCATCTGCCACTAGCTTGTCCTGCTTGCTACCCTTAATGTCTGCATCAGCACATATTAGATAATATCACCACTGTCAACATCCCTTTGTCCTTTTGTCTATGACATCTTTGGCAATCTCTTCTTTGTCTACACCTATCACTGGCCCCCTATCCCGCCCCCATCTGTCCCCCCGCCCTCTACCAGCTTATATTTCACCTCATTTCTCTATTTCCTTAGTTCTGATGAAGAGTCATTCGGACTTGAAACGTTAACTGTGTACCTCTCCGCAGATGCTGTCAGACCTGCTGAGTTTTTCCAGGTATTTTTATTTTTGTTTCAGATTTCCAGCATCCGCGGTATTTTGCTTTTATCTTAGGATTTTTCCCTCATTGGGTGGGCTTGGTGGGGGCAGGCAGGGACGGTCGGGAAGCTGACCGCTGCCTGCAATCGGGGCCGGACAGCGGTTTCATGCTGGCGGGCCAATTAAGGCCCGACCAGTGTGAGTCATGTGCAGCAGCGCTCTGCACTGCCTGTGTGGTGGTGGGGGAGGGGGGGTGGTGGGGGGGGGGAGGAGGGTGAGAGCGCAAGTTCACGCAAGCATGCGGGTGCTCACTGGAAAAGCTCCCAGAGGCTGCCTCAGGGAGCTGAAGAGTTTAAAACAATAAAAATAAAGATTTTAAAATGTGATAAAATATGTCCCCTCATGTGACCCTCATTGGACAGGCAACAAAAAATTTATTTCAATTAGCTCTTTAAAAGCCTTAATATGCCTTTTTATTCCTGGTGGGCGCGCTGCCGACTTTGGTGTGCGCTTGCCGACTGAAACATCGCGCAATGACTTTGGGACGCTAGCCCGACGTCATCGCGCGTCATTTCACGCTTGGTTCAGACGGGTGCCTGCCCGCTCAACGAGCTAAAAATTCTGGCCCATGAGCCATTTTCTTCCAATTTGAGTATATATCCATTATCCTTACGCTCTGACTTCTAACATCTAACCAGGTCAATAACTTACCTTCAATTCCATGAGCTGTCATTTCAGCTAACCATCTCTTATCAGGAACCTTATTGAATACCTTCTGAATGTCCATATAAACTGCATCCATAAACATTCCCCTACTACTTCATTCTTCCTCAAAAAAAAACGATGAGGTTTTTTAGACATGTTCTACCTTTTACAAATAGATGTCGGCTCTCACTAATCAGTTCAAATTTCTCTATGTTCTCAATTACTCAGCCCAATAACTTCTACACTATTGTTGGACTTAGACTTAGAGGCTTTCCTGTGTCTAATGACACATAGGTAGACAAAGCATATGCTTGCATCTGTTTCTATGGCTAGATTTTTTTTTTCCTTTTGGAACAGGTCACTAGCCTGTTATCAGCAGCTATAGCTTGAGGGACACCACTCCACATCAAGCATGGCTGACCAGAAAACTCTCCCACTCTTACTGCCTGCCATAAGCATATTGAAAGCATTTACAGGTTGATAATCAACCTGTTTGGCCTTGATATGCACACACCTTCCGTGGCCATCCTGGAGTGGGACTCAAAGCCAGAGCTTCTGGCTCAGAGGCAGGGATGCTACCCACTGAGCCACAAGATCTCCCACGACAATTGGACTAGCAGGTTTATAATTTCCTGGTTTCTCTCTCACTTTCTTAAATAATGGAATTACACCGACAATGTTCCAATTTAAAGGGAACAGTCTTGAATCAAGGAAGCTTCCCAAGATTATGGCTGAAGCTACTGCAATTTCCCCACCTACTTCCTATAATTTAGGTATCCTGGTACGTGAATTACAAAAAGTTAGTGTGCAGGTAATGCAAGTGATTAGGAAGGCAAATAGAATGTTGTCATTTAATGCAAGAGGAATGGAATATAAATATAAAAGTTTTGCTACAATTGTATTGGGTATTGTGGGACCACATCTGGAGTACTGTGTACAGTTTTGGTCTCCTTACTTAAGAAAGTATATAATTGCATTAGAAGCAATTCAGAAAAGGTTCACTTGGCTGATTCCTGGAATGAAGGGTTTGTCTTATGAGGAAATGTTGGTCCGGCTATGCCTGTATCCTTTGGAGTTTAGAAGGATGAGAGGTGATCTTATTGAAACATATAAGATTCTAAGGGGACTTGACAGGGTGAATGCTGAAAGGATGTTTTCCCTTGTGAGAGAGACTAGAATTAGGGGGAGTAGTTTAAAAATCAGGGGTCTCCAATTTAAGACAAGAGATAAGGAGAATTTTCCTCTCAGATAGTCATTAGTCTGTGGAATTCACTTCCCCACAGAGCAGTAGAGGCAGGGCCACTGAATATTTTGAAGGCTTGAATTAGATCAATTCTTAATTGACAAGGAAGTCAAAGGGTTTGGGGGTATTCAGAAAAGTGGAGTTAAGGCCACAATTGGATGAGCCATGATTTTATCAAATGGCAGAGCAGACTTGAGGGGCCAAGTGGCCTACTCCTCCTCCTAATTCTTTTGTACGTATTTTTGTAAAATCCTTAGGTGGAAACCATCAGGTTCTTGGGATTTGTTTGTCTTTATTGCAACTAATCTTTCTAGTATTCTTATCCTGCTTAGTGAGTTCCAATTTTTGATCCATTAATTTCCCTGGAATGTCAGATGTATTATCCGCTTCCTGTACAGTGAAGAATGCTATTTGACAAGTCTGTGCCATTTTGTTATTTCCATTTGCAATATTACTCCCATCTGTTTTTAAAAAGCCCACATTAACCTTTACCAACCTTTCTCTTACAATATAATTATTAAAATGTTTTGTATTAATCTTGATATCTCTTGTAAGTTTCTTTGCCTTTTTCCTTTTTTGTATCTCTTACTATCTTTCTGGACTTCCCTTGCTGCTCTTTATATTTCTCCTAGTCCCCTGGATTTACACCATTCTTTGCATTTTTATATGCTCTTTCCTAATACCAAGTACATGGACAAATTATGTAGGTAACAAAGAAATCTTTTACAGTTGTTTGCTCCTGACTGAGGTTGCCAAGTAACCCCTCTCAAAAGTGTTCCTTTCAAGCTGTTGCATAGCCATACAGCAACAGGCACACTTTGTTATTGTCATTACAAACTAACCTCAGCTGCCAAGCATTGAGATTCATGCCTGAAAGGCCGACATTTAGAAGCTGATGTCATCTGAGCAGCAACGTTTCTTGCTCTCATTAGTGAGTGTGAAAGTGTCCAATGGAGGAGGTCACCATACACAATGCTGCAGTTGCACATGACTGTTCAACAGAACCATTGCGCCAGGAGGGAATGCATAGACGAGCAATTCATGATAATGTAACTTTGTGAGCAGCTTTCCTTCCTGTCTGCCTTCTCCCCCAAATAGGCCAGGCACACTGAAATCTTGTGTTAGGACTGACATCTGAAAATAGGGCCTTGACTTGCATGGTCCTGTGCTGCATTTCAGGGAACACCTGGACACTTGGATGAAGCGGAATGCTCAGTGGTTCATGAGTGGCGGAGGATTGTGAGGGGTGTGCTTGAGTTGTCTTACAGGTGAAATCAATAATGCTCTAGTTGTTGGGGAAAATAATGAATAATCTTTCTATATTGTTGCTGTGTCTCCAGGTTTTGAGTGGGAGTGTTGAGGTGCTCATGGTGGATGCTATCCTGGTTATACAGGGAACAATAGCATCGTGGTTGTGTTACTGACTAGAAACCAGAGTCTAGGGCTAATTATCCAGAGATCTGAGGCAGGATTTTGCCCTTTGCGTAAGGGCCACGACATTGGGATCAAATGGGGTCACAAACCTGCATCTTGTGGGAAAGAGTCATCTGGCAGTGATTTTCCTTAAATTGGTAAATTAGTGGCCAGAAGTTGGAATAGGAGGCCCACGCAGAGCAGCAGCAACTTGTAGTTCAGATAAGAGAGAGAGAAGTTGCCTCGATTTTGAGATGCCCTCTCTCTAACTTGTTAAACTTCTAAATTTAAAAATACTCTCAACAACTTGGTCATCATTACAGAAGGGGAACCCCTTTACATGCGGCCTGTGTCTGCTGCTGAGGCCAGCACATCAGGCAGGCTGGGAGGGCTTCATAGCATGACTGGAGCTCTAGCTTCCCTCTCCTTGCTGCATTGCTGCCTCCAGGTTGCTGGTATAGGGCCCTGATGTCTCATGACAATAGGGGCCTTTTAATACCCATAATTGGCTATCTGCTGCCCTATCCCACCTCTGGGAAAATGGCCCAGCAGCATGATGGTGCTGGCAAACTGGCATGCCAGCTAGTGGCATGAATTTTCACACCTACCTGCCTCTGCACTCACTCCCATTGTGACTTAAAAATCATCCTGCCAATTATTTCAAATCCCATCATGGGAGCTGGGAAACTTAAATTCAATTAACTGAATACATCTGGAATAAAAAAACTAGTCTTAGTAATGGTGACCATGTAACTACTAAATTATCCTAAAACCCATCTAGTTCACTAATGTCCTTTAGGGCAGGAAATCTGCTATCCTTAGCCAGTCTGGCCTATTTGTGACTTCAGAGCCACTGCGATATGGTTGACTCTTAATTGCATTCTGAAATTACTGAGCAACCACTCAGTTTTCAAGAAGGAAGCTCATCGTCATCTTCTCAAGGCCAATCAGGGATGAATAATAAATGCTGCCCATGTCAGTGACATCAATATTGTATGAACAGATAAAAAAAGTCAAATTTGGGCAAATCATACAACTGCACAGTCACCTTGTTGGTGCAAAGCCTTTGAAGGCAATTTCTGTGTTGGTAGCTGTGCCTGGGCTTAATAAGCATAAGTCTGGATAAAGGCAGTTGTGGGTAGACCACCTTTGGTGCAAGGGAACCAGATTTCACCCACTTCATCCTCCTCCAATTAAATCAAGAGGGAAGGAAATGGCCATTGGAATTCTCAGATACACTCTCTGGGTTAGTAATGATAAATCCTGCTGTAAAAATTTCTGATGCAGAAGTAAAAGAAAATGGCAAATAAATTGACCAATTTAGCTTCACAAACCCAAAGTTAAAATCCACTTTCATATATGGTGTAAGTAAATTGTTGGCCCTTTAAACACCAACCTTCTGGCATATAATGAAGATATCCTATGGGCAGAATTTTGCCCTTGGCAAGCGGGCTTGGCGGGGGTGGGTGGGCGCGGTCAGGAAGCCGACTGCCGCCGGCAATAGGCACTGCACTGCGATTTCACGGTGGTGGGCCAATTAAGCCCTGCCCAGTGTGAAATGCAAGCGGCATTGCTGAGCACTGCCTGTGCGGGTGGGGAGGGGAGGGTGAGCGGACCGAGTGCAAACTTCATGCACGCTTGCAAGTGAGCGCTTCATAATCTCCCTGAGGCACAGAGCTGTCTTAGAGAGATGATGAGATGTATAAGAAAAATAAAGAAAATAAAAATGTAATAAAACATGTCCCCTCATGTGACTCTGTCAAATGAGCAGGGACATGTTATTGATTCAATTGTGAAACTTTTATTTTATTTTTATTTGCTTTTGGAAACCTCATCCCGCCTGTGCAAAGGCCGCTTGGGACGGGCAGCGAAAAGTTTAGCTTAATTAATTATTTAATGGCCTTAACAGGCCTTTTAATTGTCGGTGGGCGCGCTGCAGACTTCGGCGTGACTGCGTATTCACCCGTTGAGTGAAAATTCCTGCCCCGTGAGATAAATCTCTCCTTAATGTCCTGCATCACTATTACCCTCGCTGTGCCACATAGGAAGCCGGCAATCTGCTTCATCGCTCTTATGCAAGGACCTCAACAGTGTGTCACTGCAACAGACACTGATATAATGAGTACTGCTTATGATTGCTCCACCATAGTTATTTTTTTCCACATAGACACCGATAAAATGCATCTTCAGATTATTTTTTAATGCTAGGGGTCTTTCTGCTGCTTTAGTTATCTTCTTGAAATGATATGGGAGGAATGGATCCAGGAAGCATTCTTCCCATTATTTCTGGGCTAAGTTCTATTATCACGAGTCTTTAACTTGTATAAACTTCTATTTGTAATGTATCATGGTATGTATTTGATATTCTGTTTTATGTGCTTATGTGCAACTAATCCAATGTGTCAGATCACTCAGCCATAGATAACACATGTAAATGAAGTATGTAATGCTAGAAATGAATAAATTTGCTTCTGCATCATGTCACAAACATAGAACATCACAGAAAGGAAAGCTTAATTATTATAAGTTGAAATGATGATAGAAAAAGCATTAAAGCATGAAGTTCAACTGTCTGCCTTCTTCAAATGAAAATCACATTCCTTGCTTTTTATTATCAACAGTCCCCTGATTCATAGCATCGTAGAATCGTATGGCACAGAAGGTGGCCATTCAGCACATCTTGATTGAGCAGATGTTTCTCAGTGACCTTAGTGGATTAAAGCATTTGTAAGTATTACATTAGGTCTAAGAAACCAGGGGATCTTCAGTACAATTCCTGGTCTATACCACTTTTGCATAATCTTAGTTGTGGTGTTCTAATTAGACCCATTGATGGGACAGGGAAAGTCTTGCTTCTCTTTGCTGGAATGTATGAATGTTGGCTGAGAACAGGATTGAGCTCAGTTTTAGCCTATCATGGTCAGGGTTGACACTCCCACATGAAGAATGGCTTTGGGAAAGATAGTGACAAAATAGTAGTCAAACCCTATACGGTACCTCGGTAAGATTCACCAGATTCAGGACAAAGTGAGAGTGAGTGTTGGGGCAGATTGGTTATGAGATAGTTAGTTCTAGTAGGTTAAAAATTATTATGCTGGAGAAATCAGATGATTTACCTATTTTTTTCATAACATTCCAGTTATGGTGGCTGCCCTATAGCTCTATAACACTAGGGCCTCCGCTGAACCAGCAACAAATTCATTACAATCATAACAATCAGATTGATATGTTAGAAACAATATAGCACTTTATGTTTAATTTATAGTTTATTTATATTTAATTTATTTATATAAATTATATAAATTTATAATTTGTATTTGGGTGTTGAAAAAGATGAATCCTTGTTTCAGCTTCATTTAGAGGTTTTTGTGAGCTGGGTGCCAGGAAGTCTGGGGCCCTGTTTGTCTACATGCATTTTTAATGAGATTTTACAACTGTTGAAGTGAAGAGATGGGTTACCAAGGGGCTTGGAGTTCAGTGAAGTTAAAAAAAAGCATAAAGTAGAAAAAACTGGGCTGTTGCTTAGAGACAAGCATTCAGAAACCCACAGAGAGACAGGAAAACACAGAAGGATGGTCAGTTAGTGTGTGTATACCAGAGAGTGCAGGCAGAAGGTCTAATCTCTCCAATAAGAAATCCTGCAAGTCTGCTGGGGAACTGAGTTTAGTAAACTCATATGTTTGCTCTGAAGTTGAAGTAATAGTGAGTTTAGGTTACGGTTTTTGGACATCTCAAGGAAAGGTATTAGCTGAAGAAAAGCATCTAATGAATGCTCAGAAGTCTGCCAGAAGAAAATAGTTTGCAACTAAGCTAACCCAATCAAGAAACCTTTGAGTCATAAATATTCACTGGGGTGTTGTGTCTGTAAGGGTTGCTGGGATAAAAGGAACCATGTGAGTTTGAATCATTTTCTGGTATCTGTATTGAAATCTTTTCAACCTTTTTGTCTAGTGTAATATAGTTCATTTTTTTCTTGTTTAATAAACATTTTATTCTTTGTGTTAAAAGTGTACCGGCAGGCTCTTGTGAATATGTTCAGTAACTGACCTCCACGGTTTCTAAAAAAAACAAACTTAGGAACTACCAAGTCAGGTTTCACTCTGGGATCTGGCTTTTCCAGTATTAACATCAGCTGGGATCATAGCAGAGGGATTCTATAATTACGTCACACCACCTCCTACCTCATGTATGAGGGAGACGTACACACACACATCAATGAAGAGTTGGAAGTTGTGTTGTGTCAAATCCTCTATATGTATTTAAATATATATAAACATGTATAACGGACTCTCATCTCCTATGTTGTGTGTTTCAGTTGACTCTGACATGATGGGGATGGTGTGATCGGGACGAACAATCCAGGCAATGGATGGTTCAGTCTGAAGACATGCCTTTTCAGTTCACTAGCTGAACACAGGTTAATGGGATTGGCAGAACTGAATGTCGGCTGCTGATGAGCCATAAACCACCAAAGTGTTTTAGGATCCACCTGGATTACCTATAGGGAATCAACATAATAAATCAGAATTTGCTGTCAAAGAATGGTTAGGCTAATGGTGTTCCCTGTTATTTATGAACCAATGGCACAGCAACTTCAGGCAAGGGTATGATGTGTAGTCCTTGCAGATTTTTAGATTTGGAGGACGAGTTTCATTTTGGGATGTGAGAGTTCAATGATATTCCAATGTGGCACAAATCAGCAACCAATTGTACTTTACAGTATGGTACAGATTATCAAGGAATTCTAATTTAATTAATAAGCAGATTTATAACCTGCACTACTATCCTAAATCTGCAATTTAAAAACCTAAACGTGCAAATTCAAATCCATATAAGGCAAATGCTATTAAATGACCTGCTAAAGCAAACTATGGCCCAAATTACTCCCAAATAACTGCACTTCATTATACTGCAAGCAAAACTGTCATTTGGCAGTGTGAATTTCTTGTTGTCTCACACCAGCCATCAATGTGGCTACCACAAAAATTTCCAAATCAGCACTAAAAGAGTGCAAGCTGTGCTCACTAGGAGGTAGGTAGAAACAGGCTCACAGTCATCACATCAATTCAATTAACACCCTTACAGCTGAGAGAGAGTCTTTCATTTCATTATTCTGGGCTACATTCAAACTTGGGCCTCAGAGGCTTTCCTGTCATCGAGTAGATTTAAAAAGACTCTCATTTTCTTCTGGGAGCCAGATACTAGTGCCAAAGATCAAACTTGGATCAGCTGCATACCCCCTCTGCATCAAACCATTTTAACTACTTGCTGCTAATGAATGCTTGCCTCTATCTAAAGATATCTTCTTGAAAGTTAGTGCTTTTGGAGACATCAGGTGAAATTGGCCTAATTTCTTAAACCAACCAAAAAATAACATTCTATCATTCTGTGTCTAAACTACTTTTCGTACTATAGAACAAAATCTGTAATTGCACATGTTGGTATGCATGTTTTATGAGTTCTTTGTTATTGTACTCACATTCCCAATAACCCCTTTAATTCTGCTAAAAGCTACTGCGGATGCTGGAAATCCAAAACAAAAACAGAATTACCTGGAAAAACTCAGCAGGTCTGGCAGTATCGGCGGAGAAGAAATCAGTCAACGTTTCGAGCCTTCATGGCCCTTCGGCAGAACTGAAGCATAGTTAGAAGAAGGGAGAAATATAAATTGGTTTAAGGTGGGTGGGGGGTGGGGGGGGGGCGGTGGGGGGAGAGAGAGACATTGAGGGTGTGGTGATTGTGGAGATGAGCAGATAATCAAAAGATGTCACAGACAAAAGGGTCAAAGAGGTGTTGAAGGTGGTGATATTTGTCTGAGAAAAGTGCTAATTAAGAATGGAAGACAGGATATTCAAAGTACAGCTCTAGTGGGGGTGGGGTGGAAAGACTAACAAGGTTTTAGTTTTAGATTTAAAAATAATGGAAATAGGTGGGAAAAGAAGAATCTATATAAATTATTGAAAAAAAAAAGCGGGGGGTGGTGGGGGGGGGGAAGAAACGGGGTGGGGATGGGGGGAGGGGGAGTTTAAGATCTAAAGTTGTTGAATTCAATATTCAGCCCGGAAGGCTGTAGAGTGCCTAGTCGGAAGATGAGGTGCTGTTCCTCCAGTTTGCGTTGGGCTTCACTGGAACAATGCAGCAAGCCAAGGACAGACATGTGGGCAAGAGAACAGGGTGGAGTGTTAAAATGGCAAGCGACAGGGAGGTTTGGGTCTTTCTTGCGGACAGACCGCAGGTGTTCCGCAAAACGGTCGCCCAGTTTGCGTTTGGTCTCTCCAATTTAGAGAAGACCGCATTGGGAGCAACGAATGCAGTAGACTAAGTTAGGGGAAATGCAAGTGAAATGCTGCTTCACTTGAAAGGAGTATTTGGGCGGTGAGGAGAGAGGAAGTGAAGGGGCAGGTGTTGCATCTTCTGCGTGGGCATGGGGAGGTGCCATAAGTGGGGGTTGAGGAGTAGGGGTGTGATGGAGGAGTGGACCAGGGTGCCCCTTTAATTCAGCTAATTTCAATCAATTTCAGGGAAAATAAGCTTTTAGTATTCTGAGAATTGATGATTAATATTCACCTTAAAATCTCAATATTACTCAACAATTTCAATGGGAAAATGCATTAAATGTTTGTAGCACAGAAAGCTCAGGCAATTGTCTTCTGGTAAGCAATAGGTAATATGCATTTATTTCTGGGTTCTAACTGGTAATCCTACGTGACAACAGCGATGACATTTCAAATGTACTTCATTGGCTTTAAAGGACTTGGGAAACCTTGAGGTCGTGAAAGGGGCAATAGTTATGCAAATTTTTTTTTTACCTTTTGATTATTTCCATTTTCAATTCACTTCCTGCAACACATTTTACTACAAGAGTTGTTTCTTCTGTTCTGGATTTAATTTTTTGTTGTCACTATTTTAACTTCTTCCCTAAATTCCACATTGAAAAGTAGCAACAACTGAACGGATAGAATCATGGAATCAAAGAACGGTTACAACACAGAAGGAGGCCATTTGGCCTGTCACATCCGTGTTAGCTCTCTGCAAGAACAACTCGGTTATTCCCATTCTCCTGCCTTTACCCTGTAGCCCTGCAAAGCTTTTCTCTTCAGATAATTATCCAATACCCTCATGAAAGTCATGATTGAATTTGTCACCACTACACTCTGTAAGGAAGGTTTTCCTCATGTCGTTTGGGTTCTTTTGCTATTTGCCTTAAATCAGTGTTCTCTGGTCCAATGGGAACAGTTTCTACTTATCTTCTCTGTCCAGATTGCTCACAATTTTGAAGACCTCTTTAAAACCTCCTCTCAGTCTTCTCCTCTATGGAGAACAGTTCCAGCTTCTCCAATATAATCTCATAACCGAAGTCCCTCATCACTGCAACCATCCTTGTAAATCTTTTCCGCACCATCTCCAATGGGTCACGTCCTTCCTAAAGTATGGTGCCCAGGATTGGACACAATAGTCCAGTTGAGGCCAAATCAGTGTTTTGTTAAGGTTCACCATAATCTCCTTGCTTTTGTACTCTATGCCCTTATTAACTGCTTTCTCAACCTGCCCTGCCACCTTCAGCAATTAGTGCACATATACCCCCAGGTCTTTCTGTTCCTGCACCCTCTTTAGCATTGTACCTTTTGTTTTATATTGCCTCTCCTCATTCTTCCTTCCAAAATGTATCACTGCACACTTTTCCACGTTAAATTTCATCTGCCACATGTCTGACCATTCCAACAGCCTATGCCCTCTTGAAGTCTATCTCTATGCTCTTAATGGTTCACAATACTTCCAAGTTTTGTGTCATCCACAAATTTTGAAATTGTGCCCTGCATATCCAAGTCTAGCTCATTAATATAGATCAAAAAGCAGTTGTCCTAATATTGACCCCTGGGGAACCCCATTATATACCTGCCTCAGGTCCAAAGCAACAAATGTTCACAACTGAAACAAAAACAAAAATAGCTGGAAAAACTCAGCAGGTCTGACAGCATCTGTGGAGAGGAAGACAGAGTTAACCTTTCGAGTCCGTATGACTCTTCATCAGATGAGAGTCTGTTCTGATGAAGAGTCATCCAGACTCGAAACGTTAACTCTGTCTTCCTCTCCACAGATGCTGTCAGACCTGCTGAGTTTTTCCAGCTATTTTTGTTTTTGTTTCAGATTTCCAGCATCTGCAGTATTTTGCTTTTATCCAAATGTTCACAACTACTCTCTGTTTCCCGTCACCATACAGCATTATATTCATATGCCACTGTCCCTTTTATTCCGTAGGCTTTAACTTTGCTGATAAGTCTGTTATGTGGCTGTTTATCAAACACCTTTTGAAACTGCATCAACTGCATTATTATTATGACACAGCCGATGGTAAAGGTTGAGTTCTTCAAATCCTAGAGGGAAACTTGAAACAAATCTCATACTCCATTTTTGCAATTTGTAATTTTGAGATGCAGACTTTGAATTCAGTAAGAATAAGTCCACTGAGTCTCATGGTTTTTATATAAAACTAAATTAAACATTTATTAATTTAACAACAAATTAAACACATACATATGGCTACAAATGACTACTATAATAACTTGTTAACAAATTGCCAACTTAATCACACCCAGATAAATCTTCACTAAGGCAACAGTAACCTGTGGATAGACACCAGGCAAAGCACATTTGACCTTACGAATTCCAGATGAGGTTCCTTTGCAAGTTGGTTGGAGGTGTATAGGCTGGTTAGCTCTTAAATGCCTCTACCTTACACACACAAACTCCTTTTTTTATATAACAAGCTTTTCCTTTGAATGTAAATTTTCCACTGTATCACTCGGTCTTTTGAACTTCAGTTCTTCCAATAATAAAATCCATTCATAGCACCAATTTTATTAGTAAGCTGAAAAAATAAACACATTGTTTGGCTTCTTCTAGCTAGGTGCAAGATTTTACCCGCAGTCTTGAATGGTTTATTCAACAAATGCAAATGAACACTTTACCTTACTGTTCTCCTTACTGTTCACCCAATTAACATCTCAAAACTACTATACATCAAAGCACCCAGGTTACCTGGCTTTAATCAAATTAAGACACACACACATACACATCTAGACACAGACCCCTACCAGAATTATCTTTTAAAAAATAATTTCCAATAACATTATACACATTAATATCTCTTCATGACAATTACACTCATCAATCCTCTCTGCTACCTATCAAAAAACTCAATCCATTCTTGATGACTTCTCAATTTTAATTACCCTGGCCTTTCTAATAACTCCTCTTTATCAATTTTTCTCATCCAGTGCCCTGACTATCAAAACTCCTCTTTCACCTATTACTTCAACAGCATCTTCTTTCTTGGTAAAGACAGATACATATACTCATTCAATACCTCAGCCATGCCCTTTATCTCCATGCATAAATCACATTTTTGGTCCTTATTTGGCCCCAGTCCTCCTTTTAGTGTGCTTTGCTATTTATGTGCCTACAGAAGACTTTTGCATTCCCTTTTATGTTAACTGCCAGTCTCTTCTCATACTCTCTGTTTGCTTCTTTCATTTCTTTTTTCCCTTCACTTCTGAACTTTCTATATTCAACCTGGTTCCAACTTGCATTATCAACCTGACATTTGTCATTCACCTAAAATACAAATAGAAAGTGCTGGAAATACTCAGCAATTCTGGCAGCATCTGTGGAGAGAGAAACAGAGTTAACATTTTAGTCAAATATGACTTCTTCATTTCCCAGAACCAGATTCAGGCAAGGCCTCCTTCATTGTTGGGCTGGAAAAATACTGATGTAGAAAATTCTCCTGAACAGACTTCAGAAATACTTGTCCCCCTTTGCCCTTTACACTATTACTGTCCGAGTCTATATTAGGATAATGAAAGTTCCCCATTATCACTATTCTATGGTTTCTGTACCTCTCTGTAATTTCCTTGCAAATTTGTTCCCCTATATACGTACATACACACAAACATACGAATTAGAAGCAGGAGTAGGCCCTTTGAGCCTGCTCTGCCAATTCAATGAGACCATGGCAGATCTGATTGCAACCTCAGGCCCACATTCCCGCCTATCCCCAATAACCTTTCACCCCCTCGCTTATCAAGAATCTATCTACCTCTGCCTTAAAAATATTCAAATAGACTTTCTTTCCTACTCGTTAGTGGCCTATAAAATACATCCAGTAATGTCATGGTACCTCTATTGTTTTTTAACTGTAGTCAGATAGATTCTGTCTGTGACCCTTCTTAGACATCTTCTCTCTCTACTACTGTGAAATTCTCATTAATTAATCCTGCCATTACTCCATTCACACAAACGACAGAGGGAATAGAATACAAGTCAGTGGAGTTCAGAATTAAGCAGGTCAGGTCAGGCCAAGGTTTGAGTATTTGGTTTAGTTGTGGTCACAGAAATACAGGGAGGTATTCAAGCTCATATGCTGCTGTGCAGAAGACCGACAATACAAATCTCTCGTATCAGAATATTGAATTCTGTACAATATCATAACTTGCTAGTACTACTTAAAGCTAGCCTGCAATACTAAAAGCTAGCTTGCACCTCTTAAAGAGAAAGTGCATTGTGTCTGCAGGAAGCATTAAGATCATTTGGAATAATATGAGAGCATCTGGGAGCAACTAATTTGTGCAGAAGCCATGAGAAGGCAAAGAGGTACTTCAGCGCCTGCCACACCATTGCCTCTAGACTTTTGAAACTTGAAGTAACTATGGAAAACACTACGAACATGTAGAATTGTAGCTATACCCAGAATAAACCAACCAGCAACTAACCTACAAGTAGTTGATGCTTCCTTTAAATAGTGCTAGAGGGTTATCCTTCCTACTACTTAACTCATGTTCAACTGTGTGAGTCAAGACAGGGTGTCGGCTGGAGTGTGGAGCTCCAAACAGGCAGCCAAATCAGCATTGCACACTGATTAATTTCATGATCTGTCTGCTCTGCATGCTAATCCCTTTACCAAAATGGCACCTGATATGCTTTGCATTAAATATATGAATGCAAGACACGGACACCATTCTGGAACCCAAAGGTCATTGCTATCACCCAAAAAATGGGTGTTTTGAGCCCAGTATTACCCCATTGATCTTTACAGCTTTGAGAGGAGATGTTTTAAAGAGAATTGTTATGCTTTACGCTTCTGCAGATACTTTCTGTCATGCCCAACACAAAAACAAGTTCAATTTAATCTTTGAGTACTGATTGCAATAGACGAAAGTTATTTTCCTTCTTCCCTTTTTACATAGAGTTGGAGGACTATGCATGTTTACTTATTTTTCGATTCATTTCTGCTAAAGCATTACTAAACCACCAATAACAAAGCTTGCAATAATGTAACTGCAAGGAACCTTTGGGTTAGAGCAGGTATTATAAACCTTGATTTAAAGGGTCGGAGGTTCATAATATTTCTGCCTGTTGAATATGGTCATTGGATGCTTTATCTTGAAGTGTGTGGGGCTTCTCCAAGTATATTTTCAATTATTTTGCAGTGACTAACCCATGTCTCCAACAGTCCACCTCGCAATCTGTTTTTCCCTTCAAATATTTGGCCGTTCCAAGATTCCAACAAGACATTTGCATTTTAAGCACTTTCTGGAAAAGTACCTATTAGCTGGATCACATTTTCACACCATGATAGAGCAATGATACTATCTATGGGTGAAAAGGGAGTATTAATCATCGTGGCACAAGTGGCAATCTAAGTGAAATCAATGGTGTCGTCTTACACACTTATTCACTGAGGAAATGCCAGCTGTACTGACTTTTCTTTTTATTTCCATTCTTGAGATGCGGACATTGTTGCAAGGCCAACAATTTTGGGCCAACCCTAGACATCCTGAGAAAGTTTGAGACAACGGAATTGCGTGCTAAGCCACTTCAGAGGGCAGTTAAAAGTTGATCTGTGCTGGTGTGGGACTGGAGTCACAGATCAGACAAATTGGATAAAAATGGCATGTTGCCTTCCATAAAAGACATTATTGAACCAGCTGGGTTTTCACGACAATCTAGCATTACTGATACCAAATTTTTTAATTCCAAATTTTTAAACTGAATTTAAAATTTTCAAACTGGGATTTGAACTCATATCCTCTGCACTATAATTCCAGGCCTCTGGATTATTAGTCTAGTAGCATAACTACTACACTATTGTACCTGTGTTGTAATTAGTCTTGTGTTGAGCTGTAACTGAGGCCTGATGGTATAAATCTTTCTTCTTCAATTTTCTGCCTGTTGCCACGTCTGACCCACAGGGCTGTGACCTCTACCACAGGTAGGGCAAGGAGGCAGGTCCCAAATCCACCCCAGCTGGAACAGGGGTTGAACCCCATGCTGTTGGTACCAAGCTGGTCATCCAGCCAACTGAGCCAACCAGCCCTCCAAGGAGCCTGAATTGCTGTGGCAACATACACTTTGACATGCATGTTGTAGCCTCGGGGAGGATTTTCTCCCCGTTGGGCGTGCCGGTCGGGAATGGGCGCGGGCGGGCGCGGAGCCAATCGTTGCCCGTGATCGGCTGCGTGCCACCATTTTACGTGGGTGGGAAAATTAAGGCCCACCCAGTGTGACACATGCTTGATAGCGCTCAGCGCTACCTGTGTGGGCGGGGGAGGAGGGACAGTCGGGGCCTGCGCTCTTTCGCGCACGGAGCTGCCTCAGGGAGATTAAGTTCAAAATAAAGAAAGTGAAAAAGTCATTTACACATGTCCCCTCATGTGACAGTGTCACATGAGCTGGATCGTGTTTATGAAATGTTCGAAAAATATTTATTAATTTAATAAACCCGCCCATGGATGAGGTTTCTTGAAAAATGCAAAGGCCACTTGGGCTCTTTGCCTGCCCGCCAACCTTAATTTGTTTAATTGGTTTGTTAATGTCCTTAATAAGCCTTTGAAAATTTGGCGGGCATGCAGCCGCCTGTTGCGTGCCCGCCGATCGAAAGATCGGAGTGATGTGCGATGATGTTGGGGTGCACGTCCGACGTCACTGCGCGTCATTTTATGTGTCGGCCTGAGGGGCCTGCCCCCGCACACCGAACAGAAAATGCTGGCCCTGGGGTTACCGATAGTGAGGGTAGAGGTGCCATTTTTTTGTCATTGCATGGCTGACCAGGAATCTCACCCACTCTTACCGCCTGCCATTGGAAGGTATATATTCTACAGCTCAGAATTTTATGTCAAGATTATCTGCTGTTCCTCCTCCACAATGTTTTAGGAACAGAAATTTGATGCTATGCCCATGCTGTAGAGCTTGCAGTGTCAGCTGCTCTCTTCAGTACTCCATTGGTTTCTCTCTGGCACTTATAGCATTAGCTTTAATGAGAGAAATTAGCATGATATGGGAATTCCCATTTCCAGTTAGTTGCAACCTAACAAGTGGATAAAGTGTTAGTGCTGGATTAATGATTTAGACAAAAGCTACTTCCAGCAGCGGATTAGGAGTGTGAAGTAAATATTGTGCCAGCAATAGTACCAAATTACTGTTGATTAATACATTCTTACCAATATTCTTGCAGATATTTTAGAGCCAGTTTAAATATTTGTCGAGCAGAATACTGCGGATGCTGGAAATCTGAAACAAAAACAGAAAATGCTGGAACATTCAGCAGACCTTTCATCGACCTGAAAGATGAGAGCTCTGTTTCTCTCTCCACGGTTGCTGTCTGGCTTGCTGGGTGTTTCCAGCACTTTTTGTTTTTGTTAAACTGTTGTAATATATTTCCTGGGGGGAGAAAGGATACAGAAAATAACATGAGGAGAAAGAAATGTGGCAGATTCTCAGCAAAACACAGTTAGATCAGCAGAAAATCCTGCTGGCTGATTTTTTTTCAAATTTGACTCCGGATATGTCACAGTGACAATTCTGTTAAAAAAGCACTTGCAGAAGGTGACACACTAGAAATCCTAATAAGCCTATAGAACACTCAAACAGGAAGACTTATACTTGCATAGCGCCTCTCACAACTCAGGTCATCCCACAGTGCTTTAGTCAATGAAGTACTTTTGAAGTGTAGCCATATTGTTGTAATGTGGGAAACATGACAATCAATGTGCACAGTTATCTCCCACAAACAGAATTGTGATAATGGCCAGGTAACCTGTCTTTCTTTTAGTGACGTTGTTGAGGGATAAATATTGACCAGGATACCTAAGGTAACTCCCCTGCTTTTCTTTGAAATGGTGTTGTTGGATCTTTTACATCCACCTGGGAGAGCAGACAGGACCTTAGTTTGATGTCTCATCCAAAAAGTGCAGCACCTTCTCTGTGTCTTATTAAATCTTTGGACTATAGAGAACTTGTGGAATTTTGTCTTGTCAGTTGAGGGCAGGGGAGGATATGTGGTGGTGGGATGGTAATTGGAGAATAAAGCTGTTATTTTACAGAATTGTTTTCATGAAATTGTTTAATAAAATCATGTCAGCTTCATTTTTCTTTTATTTACTAGCCCCTTCATTCCAATGATTTTGTTTCAGTTCTCCAGCGATCTGGAGAACCTTTGTCTTCCTCTTGCTTCTGTTACAAATTAATTACTGATGATACCTATTTAAAAGAACAAATCTTCACATTGGGTTTTCCATTGTTGCAGTGATGTTACTGAGTGTTAAGTTTTGCTTGTTTTGTAATGTGGGGGCAGGGGCTACTCATTTGGCAATGTGATTTATGACCTGATCTGAGTGAGTTCCATAGGGGTCTTGTCCCAATCTTCTTAAAAACAATGGAATGAGACAATTTAACACTGACATGCATCACTAAATTTAAATTATTGCATTTCAGTCAGAGCCTGCATATGGCCATGTAATCTCCTACTGTTACTTCAAATAAATGTTTGGTACTTAAAAAAAAATCTATTAGCTGCTATCACCACATAAAATGTCTAAAACCTGACAAGACATTGCTGTTAAAAAAAAGTAATAGCTATCAGGCATGGACTGGTTGCTTGGTTGTGAATCCTAATGAAGCTAATATTATGTTCAATTGTGCCATCACTATTCACACATTACCTATGGGTTGTCTGAAGACTGAAAGTTCCTTTAATTGAAAAAGAAGTAAAATTGACAGCACCTAATCCACAATGGTAATTCGCCTGGGACTACTTTGCTCAGACCCATCTCTCATATGAAGATGGTTTATTTCCTTTTCTAAAATTTTCTGCTCAATAGATGCAGGTAACACGTGTCAGATCAGTGCAGTGGAATGAGGTAGTGAATGTTTAATGGCTGCTGAAAGAGATCAAAGTGTCACAACTTCGATGATTACTGAATGTGATTAATGTCCCTGGTTTTTGTCTGCATTACTTAAGGGAATGAAATCAAACCTGCAGCCTATCAGAAGGGAAAATAATCCATTCCATTTTGGAGAGGAAACACACAGTGTCAACAATGAATCAATTACGGGCTCTTTATTTAAAGATTTTCTAGATATTTGAATAGATGCTTTGGAGGCTTAAAAGAATTTCAACTGGGAATAGTGCATTTGAGAAAGATTGTGTCAATACATTTCTGATCATTATCACTGGAATGGCAGGCAGGCTGTGACATGTTGACAGTACTGTGTCGTTGATCATTACATATCTGTAACTTTTACTGTGCACGAATAGCAAAAGGAAAATGTGTGTCAGTGGTAATATACGAAATTTTAGAAATATTTATAGGTAGCATTGGAACAGTTATGTATAATATGTGGGTCCTGTCAAGGATCAAGGCAGGCACAGGCAAGTAAAGCAGTGGCCAAATGATTAACAGACATGCTAGTGATGCCGTGTGCCAAGCTTGTAAATACAGAAAAGGGTTTAATACTCAGGGTCCTTTAAAATTTCGGCTTTGCTTGGTAAAATTACTAGCATGATAAATTTTATTTCTGGTGTCCTTTAAGCAAGGAAGGCACTTGTTTGATCTCTGTTCCTTTCTTGATTTTCAGATGTCAGACAAAATAGATTAGTTTTTAGATATCCATTAGAAGTTGGACTCGCCGCCCCCAGAGCTAGTGCAGAGGCTGCGGGGGTGTGAATGTGGGCTACTGGAAGACCTGCCTCCGTGCACCAGCACCGTGTGAAAGATTGAGAAAAAAACACTAAAACAAAAGACATCCCTCCAGCCCTCATCCTTCACACTCTTGCACCCCCCCATGACCATCCATACCAACCCATGCCACCTCATGCCTCTGTACACATTCTCCATGCCCTGCCACATCCTCCATGCCAACCTATACCCTGTGCCCACCCCATACCCTCCATGCCAGCCTATGAACCTCTACCCACCGCCAGGTCCCCACATACCCTCCATCTCAACCTATGCCCCTGCACCCATACCAAGCATTTTCTTAACACTCCAGACATGTTTTTCAAAAATTTAAATGGTAGGTCATTTAAATGCCTTGACATCTTGACAGCTTTCTTTGACAGTTGTTTTTGACAGGTCTTCTTGCCAGTTCTGACAGCTCAATTTGACAGGTGCCTTTGAACGGTGTTGCTGACAGTTTTGACAGCTTGACAAGTCTGTTGACAGTTTCAATGAGCTTGACAGTAATAAGTTTATGCACATTTTACACACATTTATACCTACTTTTGGCAATTTCAAAGGCATCTGACCTACCCCAAAGGGCATCTGACCTCCACCAAAGGTGTGACAGGACCAGAGCCAAAGAGGTTATCTTACCTCTCCAAAGGGGTACCGAGCTTTTCAAATGAACCCGCCAAGTTCAGACCAGCTCTTACCTGGTCTACTGTGCACACTTTGGGGCTTAACACTCCTGGTCTACCAAAATTCACTTCAGTGGAGGCGGCTGATGATTTAAATGCCTAGCTGCCTCCGTGAACAACGCATGCATGGCCACTGGCCTAGCTCCATTCCTGCCCCAGTGAAAATAGAAGGGACCCGCTCAGTGGCAGGACACCTGGTTTCTGGGATCGTCAGCCATTTTCACCACAAACTGGAAACTTGTGCAGGGTTGAAAGTTGATGGAAATCATGCAGGACTTATTTCTGCCTTAAGTTCACAGTCTGTCTGTACCCAAAACTGGGAATGATAAGGTGTAAGAAATTAAACTTGATCTCCCAGTAGCTTGATAAACTAGCTGTAGTTAAAAATCATATTCCAATCCAATTCAATACAAATACTATGAATACATTCCACACACACTGTTCCAATGAAGGGTCATTGACCTGGTACATAAAGGGGAGAATTTTCTCCCCTTCGGGCGGGCTGGAAGGGAGCTGGCGCGGGCGGAAGCAGAGCTGATCGTTGCCCGTGATCGGCTGCACTCTGCCATTTTGCGTGGGCAGGCCAATTAAGGCCCATCCAGCGTGATGCGCACCCGGAAGCACTAAGAGCTATCTGTGTGGGCGGGGGAATGAGGGAGATTCGGGGCCTGCGCTCTTTCGCGCATGTGCGTGAAGGAACACAGAAATCTCCCTGATGCACGGAACTGCCTCAGGGAGATTAAGTTCAGTTATAAAGTTTGCAACAAAAAAAAATAGAATTATTCAGACATATCTCCTCATGTGTAAGTGTCACATGAGCTGGGACATGTTTATGAATTTTCAAGAAAAATTTTATTTAATTAATAAACACTTCATCAAACCTCATCCCGCCAGTGGATGAAGTTCCATGAGAAACGCGAAGGCTGCCTGGGCTCTTCACCTGCCCGCCAACCTTAAGGTTGGACGGGCAGCCCTGACAATCACTTCAATTAGTTTCTCAATGGCCTTAACAGGCCTTTGACAGTTTGGCTGGTTCTCAGCCGATTCTGGTGCGCGCCTGCCGAACTAAAGATCAGAATGACGTGCGGTGACATCGGGACGCACGGCCGATGGCACTGCGCGTAATGTTACCCGTTGGCGTGCAGGATCTGCCCCTGCACGCTGACCAGAAGATTCTGCCCTAACTGTTTCTCTTCCCACAGATGCTGCCTTACCGGCTGAGTATTTGCAGCATTTTCTGTTTTAATTTCAAATTTCCAGCAGCTGCATTATTTTGCTTTTGTGTTAACTACAAAGGAATAGCTTTTCATATAGACTGTGACCATTCATTATTTTTCATTTGAGGGATTGATATAATATGTGCAATAAATCTGTTTTTTGTTATATATTCACTCATTCATCGTTTCGTCAGGAAATTGGCTTGATAGTGAAAACCCTAAAGCAAGTTGTGATGTTATGATGCTAATCTGATTTTCAAAATCAGAGGATAGGTCCTGTGGACACACACAATAGATCCAACAGCTTAACTAACAAATAGAAAGGCTTTCAGATTGCCATCTTCGGCCTGTTATCAGAAATTGACCTCAATATCAGGGCTAGTGAGAATATTCTCTTGATCATAGGGAGCCATGGTTTACCCCTGAGAATAAATTTTAAAAATACAGACAAAAATAAGGGGAGCAGAAAAGGCTCCAAAACATAAAAATAAATAACAGGTTTAAGATTTTATTACATTATAGAAAGATAGAGAGAAAAAAAAGACTTTGATTTATATAACATTCAATCATATCTTTGAAACACATCAAACTGTTTCATGCAGGGAATTGCTTTTGGAATTCATTAGGCTATTATGTCGATATGTATCCTATAACAGGTTAGCACACTGCAGGCAGTTATGGCTTATATGTTTTTTTACCTTTTATCTTTTTACTTCTGGACAGTTAAAAATAGAAGCCATTCATATCTGAGCTGTGAGAGTTATCA
The DNA here is from genome assembly GCF_964194155.1 of Cetorhinus maximus. Classification (NCBI taxonomy): domain Eukaryota; kingdom Metazoa; phylum Chordata; class Chondrichthyes; order Lamniformes; family Cetorhinidae; genus Cetorhinus; species Cetorhinus maximus. The sequence goes on from NC_135884.1 coordinate 56,588,915, forward strand.
GCTTGTATGTTCATTGTTATGGGGTTGCACTAATAAACTTCTGTTAAGAATAGATGTCTGGGTTAAGAAATTACAGGTTTTGGGTACTTCATGTTGGACACTTTTTCTTTATCTGAAATCTTCAAGAGGCCCTGACTTCATGAAGAATGTTTGGCTAACATTTCTTTATGTGCTTGAGATCTGTCAGTGACATCAGACTCTTCTGCCTCTCTATCCAAAGAAAATAAGAAAATAAAGTTCTGAAACACAATTCAAAAAGATCATGCCTCTTTCAAACAAGACTTATAAAGAAACACAGAAACTGTCAAACACTTAAACTGCATCACTGATGATATGTGATACTGTATACTTATGCAGAATGAACAAGAAAGGCCAAACATTTGAGGCCTCAAGTTTCTTACTAGAAAAGACCATTTCAATCCAAGCCACCAGAATATTTTAGCTAAAAGTGAAATGTTCAATAAGGAGCCTCATAGATCTTTCTCAAAGCATAACAGATTTTTTCCGATGAACTTCGTCTCATAGCTGCAGTTATTAATATATACTTTTCTTGGCTAAATACTTTTGATTTTTACTTTTCTACAGTCTTTGTTTCTGAAGTGTTTGCAGGAGACAGAATGCTGCAAAATAGTGCATTATGTATATTTTTGCTAAAATTTTGAAAGTCCATATTTGCGTTATCATCTGTTGCACTGTTGGTTAAAACATTTTAAATCAAGTTTTACATCCACGTTCAGTGTTGATGCTGCTCTGGGAAAATAGCATATTTTCCTGTTATGTCAACAAGTTAATATAGACACTGCTATGTTGTGTTAGCCATAAATTACTATATATTGTGGTTTTTAATTTGACTTTCGCCACAGAGGACAGCCAGCATCAGCATAACTAAATGAAGAGGCCAATTCCCTTGAAATTGGTTTGAGGCATTTATATTAATTGTAACTTGTATTAAAATGTTCACAGTATATTTGACAAGCCCATGGGGAGAAACGTTTTCTGATTTAATTAATAATTTTAGATTATTGGATGATTATGACTATTTCAACTGTGCTGAAAACACAGCTTGTTTGAGTATCTTCTTTTTTCTCCAACACTTTTTATCATGGAAAAGACTTGGCAATAGTTTCTGTAAACAGGGAGTATCAACCGAAACCAATGCCTTAATTCTTTGCTATATTAGGATCAGCTTAGCCTATATATAACAACGATCATGGTAAATTGTCACATAATCTAGGCTGACAGAAGGAATGCTGTAATATTGGAGGTGTCGCGAACAAGAGGGCACACATTTAAAGTAATTGGCAAAAGAAGCAATGGAGACATGAGGGGAAATATTTTCGCATAGTGAGTGGTTAAGTCCTGGAATGTACTGCCTGAGAGTGTAGTGGAGACAGGTTCAATTGAGGCATTCAAAAGGGAATTCGATTATTATCTGAAAAGGAACAATGTGCAGGGTTACAGGAAGAAGGCAGGGGAATGGCAGTAAGTGCATTGCAAATTTGGAGAGATGGCACAGATATGACGGGCTGAATGGCCTCCCTCTGTGCTGTAACAATTCTTTGATTCTGTGCCTAGGACTGGGTAAGAGGTTAAACCATAATCCCATCAGCTCTGTCAGGTGGGCATAAAAGATCCGGTGGCACTATTCAAAGGTCTCCTGATGTCTGGCCAACCATTATCCCTTAACCAACACCACTGAAAACAATTGAATTGGCCATTTGTTGTGTTGCTATTTATGGAACCTTACTGAATACAAATTGTCTGCTGTACTTCCATTCCTTACAAAAGTAACCACACTTCAAAAAGTAGTTTATTGGCTGTGAAGCACTTTGGGGCATCCCAAGATAGTTAAAGGTGCTATAGAAACATTTTTCTTTCTTTTATACTCCTGTAGTCTTATTTAAAAGCAAAACGCTATATAAAAGCAAAGGAACACAGTTAAAATATTAAGCAACATAATATTCATGCATAAAAACTGGAATTCCCCCACAAGAAGCCAATGTACCAGAATGCTGTCTTTTTTCAGTTTCTTGGAATGTAACCATTCTTTTAAACAACGCAGTTGAGATGTCTCTGACCTTGTATACAATGCATTAGGAAGTGATGTTACACTTGGAAAATCTAAGTCAAGGCCACTCTAAGGAGAGTTTGGGAATTGCAATCAGAACTAAAATCTAACGGCAGAACTGGAACATTTTTTCTTGTCAAACCTTTGTATGCAAAGGCATTTAAAAAAAATGTTATATAGTATGGTGATGGTCGCAATTCCTTAGCAGATATTTACAACAGTTGTTTTCTCTTTCAGCATTTCTCCCATGTTGATCTTCACATGTGAATACAGCTGGAAACTATGGCTGTGTTTCCTGCCTCCCACCTTTGATTTTTTTGTTGGAACCTGAATGGGTGAGAAGGATTGGAAATGAACTGGAAGCGCACTTCACTGTATCCACATGCATTTCTTATTGTCCCCATTTCCTGCAAAAAGGACCAGACATCATACAATACCTTTCCAATCCCTCCCCCAGCCATTTATCAACAGAAGCATTGTAATGAATGAAATGCAGCATCTGACATATTTCCTGTGACTTGTGTCATTAATGTATATAATATTATTGGAAAAGATTTTTCTTTTAAAATAGAGGTTTAGTCTATGGGTGTGTCTAATTGGATTAAAGCCAGCCAGTTGGGTGCTTTGATGCTGAAAGAGAAAACAACTCTGTAAATGTCTGCTAAGGAATGGCGACCGTCACCATACTATATAACATTTAAAAAAAATGCCTTTGCACACAAAGGTTTGACAAGGAAATATGTTCCAGTTCTGCCCGTTAGATTTTAGTTCTGATTGCAATTCCCAAACTCTCTATAGAGTGGCCTTGACCGAGATATTCCAAGTGTAACATCACTTCCTAAAGCATTGTGTACAAGATCAGAGACATCGCAACTGCGTTGTTTAAAAGAATGGTTACATCCCAAGAAACTGAAAAAGGGAGGTGTGATGTGTAAGGGAGATAGCGTGGATTTGCAATTTTTGAATACAGCATTCAAGAAGTGGGGTGAAAACTGATGCCTTTCTAGCAGTTACCAAGCAATATGTTTATATTACTAATAAAATTAGTGCTATGAACGGGGTTTTATTGTTGGAGAGGTTTAGTTCAGAGGTTGTTGATACAATGAGAATTAACATTCAATTAGCAGTGGTAGATATAACAAGACAACCATTTTTGTGTGCAGGGCAGAGGTAATGTGAGATGAAAAGGCAGTGGCAAGCCTCCAACTCTCTCCATAGGAACCAAAGTGAAAGGAACCTCATTTTGAATTCGTCAAGTGAAAATGCTTTGCCTGGTGTCCGGTTAAGTCTATGGCCAGGATTTTTCCTGTGGCGGGTGGGCTGGGTGGGAGCAGGAGGGGGTGGGCGCAGAGCTGATCACCGCCCGTGATCGGCTCTGTGGCGCCATTTTACACAGGTGGGCCAATTAAGGCCCGCCCAGTGTAATATGTGGCCGGTAGTGCAGCGCTACCTGTGCACGTGGGGGGAGCGCACAAAAGAGACCAACGATTTCCCTGAGGCAGCTCTGTGCCTCTGGATATTAAAATAATTGAATAAATGATTTAAGAATGCGTTTAAACATGTCCCATCTTGTGACTGTGTCACATGAGTTGGGACATGTTTTTATATTCCCGAAATTTATTTATTTATTTAATAAAAGCTTCAGGAAACCTCATCCTGCTTGTGGATGAGGTTTCCTGAAAAACGCAAAGGCTGATTGGGCTTTTCGCCTGCCCAGCAACCTTAAAGTTGGACGGGTAGCGTTACTAATGACAATAATTGCTTTCTTACTGCCCTTAATAGGCCCTTAACATCTCATGGGCTCACAGCTGACTCCGGTGCACGCACACTGAACGAAATATCGCAATGGCACGTGATGACATCGGGACGCATGCCCGGCGTCATCGCACGTCATTTTACGCATGGGCGTGTTGAGTCAGCCCCCGCAAGCCAATGGTAAAATCCTGCCCTAATGGAGCTGAGTTTGGGAATTAGTTACAAGTTATGATAGTAGTAATTTGTAGCCATATGCATATATATTTTAACCTGTGTAAATTATTAAAATGTTTCATTTAGTTTAATGTAAAACCTCGAGAACTGGTGGCCTGACTCCTGAATTTAGAGTCACATCTCAAATATAACACTTAAAGTTACAGGTTATGACAGTTGTTTAAAGTTTCCCTCTGGGATTTTTAAATGCCTCAGTTTTACCAACTGCATCGGTCATAAAAATTGGGGGCTCATCCGGGAATAAATTATACTTCTAATTCCTTGATTGGTTAGGAATTGGTGAATCTTAAAGTTATGAGTACAAGAGGCACTTTGAATTCAGGGGTAGAATTTTCCTTCCGTCTGGGGGTGCGGGTGTGGGCAGGCGCGGACCCGATCGGCGTCCCCGATCGGGTCCGCACCGCCAATTTACTTGGGCAGGCCAATTAAGGCCTGTCCAGCGTGATGCTCACCTGGAAGCGCTGTGCACTCCCTGTGAGGGCGGAGGAGGGGTTCCCTGAGTCGGGAGTGCGCTCTTTCATTTTAAAATGTTAACAAAGTGGAGAAATAATTTTAATGACATGTCTCCTCATGTGCAACTGCCATATGAGGTGGAGCATGTGCATTAATTTTAATAAAAACTTGTGTGAAAATTTAAAACCATTCATGAAACCTCATCCTGCCCGTGGATGAGGCTCCATGAAAAATGCAAAGGTCGCCTGGGCTCTTCATCTGCCCTCCAACCTTAAGGTTGACCAGGCAGCTCAGGTAATTGCTTAATTGCCTTTCTAAATGGCCTTAATAGGCCTTTGACAGTTCGGCGGTGTGCAGTCAACTCGTCTCCCTGAGGCTAAGCGCTGCCTCAGGGAGGTCGGCGCCAAATTCAAAAATGTGAAATATAGAAAAATAAAATTTCCCTGACATGTTCCCTCATGTGACACTGTCACATTAGTTGGGACATGTCCATCACTTTTAATTAAACTTTTATTAAATATTTAAAAACCTACATGAAACCTCATCCCGCCCGGGCTCCCGGCCTCCCCACCAACCTTAAGGTTGGACGGGTAGGTCCTTTAAGTACTTCAATTGGTTTTTAAATGGCCTCAATTGGCCGTTGACAGGTCGGCGAGCACACAGCTGATTTGGTTGTGCCCCCACTGACCTGAAAACTGAAATGATGTGGGGTGACGTCGGGAGCTTTGCCCGACATCATCCTGCGTCATTTTACGTGTCAGCGAGTGGACCCTGCTCCCCCGCTCGCCGAACTCAATATCCTGCCCTAGAAGTGGTGAGACTGCAAGATGGATTTTGCAATTGCTAAGACTTGTCTGGGAGAAGAAGAGAGAACTCTGGTTGGGCTGGAGAGAATAACAGAGTTGGCAGATAAGTTAAAATTGGTGTTACCTGCAGGGGCTAGGAAATCAGATATAGTTACAAGTATAGCACAGCATCCACAGTTGGAAGTGAAACCTGACACGAGGGAGTCACAGCTGGAGGTAGTGAGACTTCAGTTGAAAATTAAAAAGCTTGAGTTAGAAGCAAAGGACAGAGAAATGGCTTTTAAAAGGGAATTAGAAATTGCGAAGTTGGAGAAGGAGGAAGCCTAAAGAGAGAGAGAGAGAGAATTCCAACTGAAAATGTTGGTAGTTAGAAAAGGGATGTCAGTAGGTGAGGAAGCATTTATCTCTAGAGGAGAACCCAATGGGAATTTGTTTAAATTTGTACAAGCTCTTCTAAAGTTTGAGGAAAAAAATATCGAAGCATTGTTTATTTCATTTGAGAAGATAGCTAAATAGATGAAATGGCTACAGGAAAACTGGATGTTGTTATTACAGTCTAAATTGTTAGGTAGGGCACATGAAGTATATGCCTTGCTTTCAGAAGAAATGTCGGTGAATTATGATGGGGTGAAAAAAGCTATTTTGATTTGATTCCTGAAGCATACAGTCAGAAATTTAGGAATATGAGAAAACAACCTAGGCAAATTTTTATTGAGCTTGATAAAGTAAAACAAAGTAATTTTGACTGGTGGATACGGGCATTAAAAATAGAAAGAACCTATGCAGCTCTTAGGGAAGTAATTTGTTTGGATGCATTTAAAGATTCAATCACTTTGATAATGAGAACTCATGTGGAGAAACAGAGGGTTGATTCTGTCAGACAAGCAGCAGAGATAGCTGACGATTTTGAGTTAGTTCATAGAGCTAAACTTTTTCTCATCACCCTTTCAAATTGGAAAAGGATAAAAAGTGGGAAGGTGAAAAGAAGGCAGGTAGTCAGGGAAGAGAAGTAGTAGCTGGAAGTTCCCAGGAAGTTTTTTCTCAGAATAAAAAGGAAGGTGCCGAAGGTAGAAGTGACATTTGAAAATTGAGGTGTTTTCATTGTAATAAAGTGGAGCACACAAAGTCAGTTTGTTGGAGATTGCAGGGAAAATCTGTAAGAATTATTGGGGTACAGAAAAGACCTGGAAGTAAAAATACCGTGGGTTCTGAGGTTCAGGCACAGGAGAAATCAATGGTTTGTGTACAGGTGAAATAGGGAGAATCAGTGAAAGGTAAAGAAGTGGGATTGTGTTCACAGTTTACTCAAGAGAATTCTGAGGAGCAGGTTGCAGAAATGTTTAAAGATTTTGTCTGTGAAGGGAAAGACTTTCCATGGGGAGAATTTTCTCTCCATCAGGCTGGCCGTTCAGGAGTGGCCGCGGGAGAGTGTGGACCCGAATGACACCCGCGATAGTCTCTGTGCTGCCATTTTACGTAGGTGGGCCAATTAAGGCCCACCCAGCGTGAAGCATGGCTCCCGAGGATAGCAGGAGTGGGCAGGCAGGGGTGGGAGTGCAATAACCGTTGGGTCCAATGGCAACCCAGTGGCCTGTTCAAATAGCGCGCAGGCAGCCTTGCAAAGGCTGTTCATCATGGCCAACAGTAGGGCTCTCCAGAGCGCCGCTGCAGAGCAGGGTAGGCAGCAGGGCAGTGTGCCCCTTGGTTTCCTGACGAGTGCGTAGCTGCCCTCCTGGAGGAAATGGCAGCACGGTGGGAGGTCCTCGATCCCAGGGACGAGAGGAAGAGGCCTCCCTACCTGATCAAACATGGGAGGAGGTGGCAGACATAGTCAGCTCCCACGGTGTGGTGTGACGCACGCGTGTCCAGTGCCGCAAGCGCTTCAACGACCGCTTGCGCCCGGGAATGGTGAGTACCATGTTGACACAGGTAACCTAACACAGCAGGTAGGCTTTCCCCCCAGCACCCCACCCACCCCAAATGTGAGTGCAGTTACAGCATTGAATCCTTCACAGCATGTTTCCCTCACTGGGTGGGCCAGCAGATATTGCCCATGCCTAGTTCACTCTGAGAGGGTAGTGCTGAGATGGGTTCTGCGCCCGCAGTATGCGTTAGACTGACACCCAGAGTACAGTTTTGGGGGCAACCTCAAGGATCTGTACCTAGGCACAGTGCTGGAACTGTGAAACATGTCAAAGTCAGGCTGCTGACATGCTGGGAGGGGTGTTCCAGGTGGTGGGGTACTGATCCATCTGCTGCCCTTGGTGTTCCACGTGCTTGTGTCTCCTTGCTTTGCAAGGTTAGACCATGTTGTGGCAAATGTGATGGAAACAGCATGTGGGCAAGTGGGGGGGGTCAACCCTGGCTTCTTGGTGTGAGTGTGTGGCAGCTGTGGGGTGACAATTCACTGGAGGCCTGCAATGTCCCACTTTGGCTGGGTTGGCAGGGATGCGATGGGAATCCAGGTACAGAGTGGACTAATCAATGCTCCTCTCTCCTTTTCAGGAGAAGACTGCACACAACGTCGCTGAGCGGATGCGGACTGGTGGAGGCCGGGCCCAGTTGGCCATAATCACCAGATACGAGCAGGAGGCAATGGAGCTGGAGAGGCACCATTCACACAGGTCCGCCGGTGGCGGTGAGGCTGGGGTGCCACGGGGAGGTAAGATTGCCGTACACACAGGTCACCTTGTGTGTCCCAGCAGCCATGGCACTGCTGAATGTTCAGTGATTGAAGCTTTCAACATGGGTTGACCATTGATTATGGAAGGATGAGCACATACTGATCTGGGGGACAAGTGTGCACATTGACATTGTCTCCACTGTAACTAATCAATTGTCCTTGTTCTTCCATTCAGCATCACTGGAGCAGGGCCGGGAGGAGGACACAGAGCGGCCACCTCTCACACTTGAGGGCCCTGAGCAAATGGAATCACCAGCATCACACCATCTCTGCCAGGCAGATACTAGCACCTCGGTGGGAATTAGATCGTCGGCTAGTGTCCTGGGGCACAGCGGTGAGGACACTTCACACTCACTTGAGGTGTGGGTGGAGACAGAGAGTACCCAGGGCACCGGCAGTCGGAGGACTGCAGGGGACCAGACACATACTCAGTCGGTGGCTGATGATGTGCCTCTGGAGTTGTCCATGAGGCAGCAGATGCTGGAAGTGCAGCAGGCTATGCGGGAGGATCTAGCGGAGATACGTGAGGCAATGTGTGGCATGGTGCCCATGCTGGAGGCGTCCACGCGGAGCGTCACTGATGCAATGAGCCTCATGGCCGAGCGCCATGCTTCCTCCATGGAGAGAGTGGCGACTCTTGTGGAGAGGCCCCTCCAGGAGAACAGTCAGGGGCTTCCTGGGGTTGCACACGGACCTGCAATCCCTCGCAGCGGCATTGACCTCAGTTGCTCAGTCCCAGTTTGGGAGATGGATTGGGCACCAAGTATCCCAGCTTGGTGCTCAACCATAGATAGTGAGCAGGGAGGTCAGAAGCAACCTCACATTGGCGCAGGAGCTGCCTGTCATCTCTATGGGTTCCTCTCAGGGCCTCCGGATGAGGGTAGCAACTCCTCCATCCCTCTGCCAGTGACTGTTGGATCCGATGAGGCTGCGGCAACTGGGGAGAAGCCAGCTGTGGAACTGGCCGCTCCCTCCCAGGCAGGGCCATCAAAGGCTTCACGGGCCAGAGGACGTCCGCCAAGGTCATCAAGGCCAACAGGACAACACAGTGTGCAGGCTGTCTCAGATGCCAGTGCCAACGAGGGGACAGCACTTAAAAGTGGCATCCGGAAATGTAAACTTAAGGCACCTTCGGCATACCATGGGCTTCTCACTGGTGGTTTTATTTTGCCCCGCTATTAATTGATGACAAGTTGGTGTGATATGTAATACCTTTTGCATTCATTTTGTTTTCTGCTTCATTTTGTTAATTCATTAAATTTTGATATATGAGCATGGCTTAGGGTGACTGCTTACTTCTGCAGGTGGACGGAAACCCATGATGTTATGAGTGACTCATTTGTCATTGAGCTTTAGTGACAAGGCACATAGTTAATGTTCCTACCCAGGCAGATGTTGCTCTCAGGTATCGAGTATGGAGCCTGCAGCCCTGGCTTGTGTTGGAGATCCATATGTGGTGGGCTAGCTGAAGGTTTGTTGGATTAAAGACTCCTGGGTGTCCCTGCCTCCCTGGAGTATGCCCAGGTCAGCGTTTACCCCCTCAGTGTTCTCCTGTGTGTGCTCATCCTCGGACTCACTGCCGGACTCATCATCTGCAGCCAGAGCATCTGCATCAACATCTTCTTCCTCCACAGCGTCCCCCCTTTCCAACGCCAGATTATGGAGAGCGCAGCATGCAACCACTATCAGTGACACACGGTCTGGGGGGTATTGCAGTGCACTCCCTGAACGGTCCAGACATCGGAAGTGCATCTTGAAAAGACCAATGGTTCTCTCCACCACAGCCCTTGTGGAGACGTGGCTCCTATTGTACTGCTGCTCAGCTTCTGTTCTTGGATGGCGGAGGGGCCTTTTGAGGTGATAGCCCTTGTCACCCAGCAGCCATCCATCCAGCTGGGCTGGAGCACTGAAGAGCCTCAGCACCTGGGAGTGTCTGAGGATGTAGGCATCGCGGGAGCTGCCTGGGTACCTTGCACAGACTTGTAGAATCAGCATCCTGTGATCACACACTATCTGCACGTTCAAGGAGTGGAAGCCCTTCCTGTTGACGAAGGCACTGGGCTCACCTGCTGGCACCTTGATGTCCACATGTGTACAGTCTATAGCACCCTGGACATGGGGGAAGCCAGCAATCGCTGCGAAGCCTCTGGCTCACTCTGTCTGGCTGGCCTGGTCCCAGCGGTAGTGGATGAAAGTCAATGCATGCCTGAACAGAGCATCTGTCACCTGATTGACACAAGTGTGGACAGCTGATTGGGAGACACCGCAAAGATCACCCACCGACCCCTGGAAAGAGCTGGAGGCATAGAAGATGAGGGCAGCTGTGACCTTCATTGCCACCGGCATGGGGTGTCCACCCACACAGTTGGCGCAGATCTCAGGGCCTATCATCTGACAAATAGAAGTGACTGTTTCCCTTGAGAGACGGAGCCTCCTTCGGCACTGCACCTCAGACATATTGAGGTAGCTGCTTCGCCGCCTGTAAACCCTGGCAGCAGGATAGTGGCATCTTCTGCAGCCCCTTCCACCTTGGATTTCCTGTTGGCCCTGCGCCCCTTGTGCCTGCGCCTCTCCTCCCAAAGGTGGCTCCCCTGGAGGCTGAATGTGTACTTCTGGCCTCCTCCCCCTTCTGGCCCTCCCTTCCTCTTCAGAGAAGGTGCCTCCAGTGGAGAGCACTACTCCCATTCCCAGGCTAAGGGAAGGCTTCCTGAAACCAGCAAGGCCCCAGAAATGATATTGACTCAGAGTCCTGACCTGAAGGCTGTTACTCCTGTCCAAGCAGCTGTGAAGAGGTTTGAAGTATTCCTGCTCAAACAGGCAACTAGCAGTAACGTTAAACATTAAATGTCTCACAAATAACACTCGTGACCCCAATTTCCCCTCTTATCCCGCCCGTGAATGAGGTTTATACGAATGTGGCGTACCCGCCTGCCCGTTGCGCCTGTGCGATGACCTGAAGATTGCATGGGCCCTGAACAATCGGTGTTAATTGCTGCCTCAAGGGCCTTAAGTGGCCTGTTAATTAATGGCGGGCGTGCATCAGAGATCATTGTGTGCCCGCCCCCAAAAATATCACCATGGCGTGCGGTGATGTTGGGATGCTCGCCCGACGTCACGGCATGTCATTTCATGCGTCAGCCTGTGGGCCCTGCCGCCACACGCCAACGAGAAGATTCTGGTCCATGTTTACAGGGTGGAGTAGGTAAAGATGTTAAAATTTTAAGAGACACAGGGGCTCGTCAGTCCTTAATGTTGTGGAATAGTGACCCTTGTTGTTCAGAGGGAGTATTGCAGGAGAAGATAATAATAAGTGGGGTTCATGGAGATGCTAACTCCATTCCATTGTGGAAAGTAAACTTAAAGAGCAGATTGAAGACTGGTGAAGTTATAGTTGTAGTGGTGGAAAAATTGCCCATTGCAGGGGTTCAATTTATTCTGGGTAATAGTATAGCTGGATCGCAAATGTGGGTGATGGCTATGGTAGTTGAGCAGCCTGTAGAAGTATTTTCAACAGAGGTGATACAGAAGGAACATCCTGGATTGTTTCTTGATTGTGTCATAACACGGTCAAAGGCCCATAGGGAAGAACAAAATAAATAAGATAAGCAGGCAGTTCAAAGGCAAGAAGAAGGAGTTGAAATCCAATTAGCTGGCACTGTATTTGATAACATTGTTCAGGTGGCAAGAATGCAGGACAGTTCAGTTGAAGTGTTTAACTCAAAGAGGTTGGTGGAGATACAGAAAAATGATTTGCAATTAAAACAGTTATATTAGAAAGCTTATTCAGAAACCGAAGCAAAATGTATTCCAGTATGTTATCATATTTGAGGGAATATTTTAATGAGAAAGTGGCCGTTGGATTATGTCTCAGCAAATGAAAGCTGGAGGGAGGTGCATCAGATTGTTACCCCATTAGTGTATAGAAATGAGATTCTAAGGATTGCTCATGTAATTTCAATGGGGAGACATTTAGGAATTAGGAAAACACAGGAAAAGAAAGATACAGAGGTTTTTTTCAGCCAGGATTGCATAAGGATGTAGTCAAGTTCTGTAGAATCTGTCACATATGTCAAGTAACATGAAAACTGCAAGCAGTGATTAAGCCGGCGGCTTTAATCCCAATACCAGCGTTTGAAGAACCTTTTACCACGGTCTTAATTGATAGTGTAGGACCCCATCCTAAGACTAAAAGTGGAAATCAGTATTTATTGACAATAATGGATTTGTCTACAAGGTTTCCTGAAACGATACCTTTAAGAAATATCACAACTAAGAAGATTGTGGAGGAGTTAATTAAATCTTTATAAGATATCGTTTACCTAAAGAAATACAATCAGATCAGGGGTCAAATTTCATGTCACAGCTGTTTAAAGAAGTAATGAACAGTTTGGGGATAAAACAGTTTAAGTCAACAACTTATCATCCGGAGTCACAAGGAGCTTTGGAAAGATGGTATCAAACTTTAAAAACATAAGAGCATACTGTCATGATTATGCACAGGATTGGGAAATAGGAATTCCATTTTTGTTATTTGCTATTAGAGACACTCCTAATGCATCGACTGGTTTTAGCCCTTTTGAATTAGTTTGTGGTCATGAGGTAAGGGGACTGCTGAAATTGATTCAGGGGAAATTGGTGGGTCAAAATTCAGAAACTATACTCCTGGATTACATAGCAAATTTCAGGGAAAGATTGAACAGTGCATGTGAGCTGGCTTGGGAACATTTGAAGATATCACAGCAAGTGATGAAAGTGAAAGCAGATAAGAAGGCTAAAATTCGCAGTTTTGTTTCTGGAGAGAAAGTACTAGTTTTGTCACCAGTGCTAGGGGATTCCTTAAATGCAAGATTTAGTGGGCCTTACAGGATTGAAAAGAAATTGAGTGAAGTAAATTATTTAATAAATACTCCAGATAGAAGAAAGAAGCAGAGGGTGTGTCATGTAAATATGCTCAAAAAGTACTTTGACAGGGAAAAGGAACAAAAAGAGGTGTTAGTGATGGTGGATGATGAGGAAGAGGTAGAAGTGCAGGACTCTGAAATTTATCTTCCTCTAATCAAATTGGATAATGAGGGGGTGCTTGAAAATTTAAATGAAATATTGAGTTACCTTCTAAGCAATTGTCAAAGTGGTTTGGAAAAGCTATTGTAGTCACACAAACCTATTTGTGGAAATAAGTTGGGAAAGACACATTTAGCTTTACATGATGTATATATAGAAATATCACCTTCAATAAGGCAAAGCCTTGTAGATTAAATCCAGCAAAGTTATCACAAGTACAATAAGAAATTGATTCCCTGCTTCAAAATGATATCATTGAGTCTAGTTTCAGTAACTGGAGTTCACCTATTGTACTGGTACCGAAACTGGATGGAACACAAAGACTGTGTGTGGACTATCGAAAGGTGAATGTGGTGACAAAAACTGATTCATATCCCATACCATGGTTGGCGGATTGCATTGAGAAAGTGGGACAATTGAAATTTATCACAAAGATTGACTTGCTAAAAGGATATTGACAGGTACCGTTGTCAGAGGGAGAAAAGGGGATATCAGCTTTCGTAACACCAAGTGGACTATATCAGTTTAAAGTCATGCCATTTGGTATGAAGAATGCACCTGCGACATTTCAAAGACTGACAAAGTAATTGCAGGTCTAACCAATTGTGCGGTTTTTATTGATGATCTAATTGTTTTCGGTCAGACGTGGGAGCAGCATTTACAGCATCTGGAAGAATTATTTACTTGACTACAAGAAGCTAATCTGGTGATGAACTTAACTAAAAGTGAATTTACAAAAGCGCAGGTTACGTATCTAGGCCATACCATTGGACATGGTAAGGTGGCTCCAAGAGATGCGAAAGTCAAGGCTATCATGGATTTCCCAGTGCCTACAATAAAATGAGAAGTTTTGAGATTTCTGGGCATTAGTGGGTTTTACTGGAAATTTGTACCAAATTTGAGCCAAGTGGTTGCTCCACTGACTGAACTATTGAAAAAGAACAAGAAGTTTCAATGGACACTGGAGTGTCTGAAGTCATTCGATAGTTTGAAAACTGTATTAACTATGACACTAGTGTTGGCAGTACCCTATTATGTCAAGCAATTCAAATTGGCCATTGATGCAAGCGATATAGGCATTGGGGCAGTACTGTTACAAGAAGATGACACTGAAATTGAAAAACCAATAGGGTATTTTTCATGGAAGCTGAATGTACAATAGAGAAGATATTCAACGATTAAGAAAGAGACTTTGAGTTTGGTGTTAGCATTGCAGCATTTTGAAATTTATGTTGCAAACAATTCATCAGAAACAATCATTTATACAGACCATAATTCTTTGAAGTTTTTGAGCAAATTTCGAGACAAAAGTGCAAGGTTTTTCAGATGGAGTCTATTATTACAACCATTTAATCCACGTATTACACATATTGCTGGAAGAGAAAGTCTGTTCGCAGATGTGTTATCAAGAGTTTGCAGCTTAAAGGAAAATGGAACATTTAAAAAAAAACCTGGACACTGAACTGGAGTGATTTCTGTTGATACCAAGGTCTTGTGTGTATGTGTTGTTATGTTAATGCATGCATCTGGTAATGTAATAGTGTAATGAGAATAGGAGATGGTGTGAGATGGGTTATTAAAATGAAGCCGTCTTTTAGAATTATGCCAGTTCACTTTCCGATAAGGAGGGGGATGTCATGTTAATGTATATAATATTATTGGAAAATATTTTTCTTTTAAGATGGAGGTTTAGTCTGTGGGTGTGTCTTAATTGGGTTAAAGCCAGCTAGTCTGGGTGCTTTGATATGTGATAGTTTTGATATGTAAAAGACACAGCATGCATTTGCATCTTTTGAATAGAGCATTCAAGATGCGGGGTGAAAATTGATGCCTTTCTCGCAGCTACCAAGCAATATGTTTATATTACTAATAAAATTGGTACCATGAAAAGGGTTTTATTGTTAGAGAGGTTTAGTTCAGAGGTTGTTGATACAATGAGAATTAACATTCAAGGAGCAGTGGTAGATATAACAAGACAAGCGTTTTTGTGTGCAGAGCAGAGGCAATGTGAGATCAAAAGGCAGCTGTAAGCTTCCAACTCTCTTCAAAGGAACCAAAGTGAAAAGAACCTCATTTTGAATTTGTAAGGTGAAAATGCTTTGCCTGGTGTCTGCTTAAAGTCTATGGGTTGTTTTTGCCTTAATGGAGATTAGTTTGGGAATTTGTTAAAAGTTGTGATAGTAGTAATTTGTAGCCATGTGTGTATATATATTAACCTGTGTAAATTAATAAAATGTTTCATTTAGTTTAATGTAAAACCTCGAGAACTGGTGGTCTGCTCCCTGAATTTAGAGTCGCATCTCAAACATAACACTTAAAATTATAGGTTATGACAGTAGGTTAAAGTTTCCCTCCGGGATTTTTATATAGCTCCACTTTACCAACTGCATCAGTCATAACACTTGTGTCACGACACCATTGGATGTCAGGGATGCTTATTGATCCTTGGGATAACATATTGCTCTGGTAGTGGAGAGGGGGTTAAAATATTTCTTCTGGAGCTTAGTTGCACAGCAAAATTCCATCTCCAGTCCAAATGGATTCCTAGGCAGAGGTTGCAATGTTAAATATTGGATTGGAAGATTGGAGATTGGAAGATTGGCTGAAGATAAGGACACATCTTTGTGGCAAGTAGAAGTCCCGCAAGCTGGGGATTTGCTTTGAGATCTGCTCAGCAAAAGTGGAAAATCTAGGTCAATATTTCTGCGAAACAGCATACACTAGTAGCTTAAACATGTTCACCCTCACCACTAAAGGAAATACTTTCATCAGCTTTATAGTTCAGGTAAACACAATGCCACTGGTTCATAGTCAAGAGAGCAATTTCTCCATTTAGATCATTGAACCTGAATGTTTTTACAGACAAAAATAATTGCTTTTAGTACATTGTAAATCAGAAAAAAAAATTGGAGCCTATCTGTATTATAAATATTGGTAAAGATTATTGAAGCAAAGAATTAAAGTTTATACCAATCATTTATTGGGCTGAATCTAGAATATATATAGGGCCCAAATTTTGCTGTACAAATAATAGTGATGCCATCAGCATTTGTTATTGCTGCGTAAATCTAACAGCAACTTCACATGCACAGTTAAATACAGAAATCCAGAGGCTACTGTGAGTGATACCCTAATCTTTCCTTGGTACGTTGTTGCAGTCTTCACTGATGAATCTGCACAGAGTTCACTGTTATGGCATGAATTTAGGGGAATTACCTACTGTTCTCTCACCCTAGGCCCTAAGCTCTGATACTGCCCCTTTAAACCTCCTTTAAAACACTCCTTAAAACCTACCTCTTCGACGAAGCTGATGGTTATCTGCCCTAATGCCACCCTATGTACTCGGTGTCCAATCTTGCTTTATAACTTTCCTGTGAAGCATGGTGGGGGGTTTATTATATTAAAAGTTCTATATAAAAATAAGTTGCTGTTGATGTTGTAAAAACAGGTTCAAATGTTAAGACTGGTACAACCATGAGCAACAGTTATTTTATTCTTTCATGGGCTGTGGGCATCTCTGGCAAGGCCAGTATTTGTTGCCAATCCCTAATTACCCTTGAGAAGTTGGTGGTGAATCACCTTCTTGAACCACTGCCATTTTAATGGCATTGTAAGTGCTAATAACTTCTGAATGACCTCTCTGGCCCTGAAGTTAATTTTTTAAGCGTGGAGTCTCATTCCCTAAAAGAAAAGTTGCAGAGTTAAAAAAGAACTATAATACTTTTAAAATAGTTTTTTTCCATTTTATGTCTCTCCCTTTGTTCCATTCTTTGTTTTGTTTTCTGCACAATGATTTGAATGTAATTTATGTATCTTCATTTTTACTTCCTGCTTTGCAGTCTGTGGGCCAGCTTTTTCCACCTGCAATTGGACAGGCCCCACTATTATTAAGGATCTAATCTACATCATTGTGGGTTCATTAGGTGCCCATCTCTGGTGGGTTTTGTTTAATCTTCAGCGAGGTAGCCAGAGTTCAGCAGCTGTCTGGTATCAGACCAGTTGCATGGAGGCAAGAACTGTGTAATGGAAGCAGGAAGAATGAAAAAAAAAGTCTATTTACTGCAAACAGTCAAGTTATCTGCTTCCATATATGTTAATTTTGCAAAATGTAGCATTAAAATGTACAGCATTCAATTTTTGAAAAATGTCATATAATAACGATGACTAAGTCTTAAAAGCTATACTTTTTTCCAATGAAATGCTATTAGATAACCATATATCTCACATTTATGCCCCAATACTGAGAACAAAATCTAGTTTTTTTTTTGGTTTCAGTTCATTGTTTTAGAGAAGCTCTGATCACTCTTCATATAAACACCCTCTACTTCTTCCTTCCACCATATGTATTTCTGAAAGAATTTACCAGCCTTGATTTCTACCCTGGAATTCAGCTGTACACCCTATTCATGGTTAAATAGCAATGGGTCTTGACTCATTGGCTAGGGTTTACTGCTCCCCACTCGACTGAGCATCAGGGCGGGCGTGAGAGCTAAATCTCATGAGAAGGCCCAAAATGGGATTTCTGACGACGTAAAACGAGGAAGTGATTGCGCGCTTCAACCATCGATGACGGGCTGCGTTTCCCGCTGCTGAACATCATGAATGTATTTCGCATAAATCTGCATCTAATTATGATGCCTCTTCACCAGAATCATCCCTGGCTTGATTAAGAGCCCACATCAGTGTGCAGGTAGAATGACGTGTTTTGCAACAGGACTTAAATGACATACAGCTGGTGACCTGCTCTTTGCTCGGGACTCCAAGGTTAGTTTGCTTAAGTTGAATCATGCAGCATTCATGGGGCTCAGTACCATGCTTTGCAGGCTGTACCATGTCGATCTCAAGGGGGAGGGGTCTCTCAGGCAAGTCTCCACAGTGACCACAACAAGGTTGTGGTGCTGGTTACTTTTACTGTGTTATAGGGCAAGGGCTCCATCGTGGAAGGGGCCAGACACGACTGAGGGAAGGGAAGGGGCTGCAGGGCAAGGGCCCCATTGGGGCCAACAAGCAGGGAAGGTTGCATTGAAACACATAACTTGGGTGGGCGGAGGGGGGGAACTATAGGGCCAACCAACTGAAATGCAACTTCCAAAATAAGGATAAAGCCACAGCTGAAACAGGTGAGCAGCTGTTCAATTGACATGTAAGGAGTCAGGGAAGTGAAGCAATTATATCCATTCATGCAACACTGATCCCTCAAAATGACAATGATTGTTCCCCTAGTTTTAACCCCTCGTGCACACCCTTGAAATTCACCAGAGGAGTATTACGGAACTGTAGAACTATTGGGTGAATGGAGAAGCTTGAGGACCCCCTTTGGAAATGTGGCAGTTCACCGCTCACAGAGGAGAAGCCTCCAGACCGCCAAAACTAATCTCATGTAGACACTGAACATTCACCCTCACGGTCAGTCCAGATAGTACAGTCTTGGAGTGAAGGTAAAGATAAGGTCAGCACTTGAGCTAAAAGTAGAATATTCAGTTGCCTGGCTGAAGCTGTTGGCAGTTGGTCATGTGGGTTGGTGGGTAGG
Source organism: Cetorhinus maximus (assembly GCF_964194155.1). Classification (NCBI taxonomy): domain Eukaryota; kingdom Metazoa; phylum Chordata; class Chondrichthyes; order Lamniformes; family Cetorhinidae; genus Cetorhinus; species Cetorhinus maximus. The sequence goes on from NC_135884.1 coordinate 56,607,505, forward strand.
GGGTGAGTGCGTTATGGTGAATGTTCATGCGTACCCTGCACTAGATATCATTTCAGGGGCCAGTATTCTCTGGCATGCCTAAATAGGCCTTGAGGCTACAGCTGCAGAAAATTTCTTGACCAAAAGTGGACCTTTGGAGACAAATGCTGGCTCTTGCATCTCTCTCATTGATACTGCTGTCCTTCCGGACACAGAGGATGATTCTCAGAGTGCTGTCATTTGTAGGTGCCTCGTAGACCCAGGGCGTATAGATGTTGCATGTGCTATCTGTAGATGAGTGAGAACCAGTGTCGCAGATGACTCCACATGTCAAGGGATCTGGTGACTCACATTTGCCACATGCTGCAGGATTTGGTGCCACGGGGGCTAGGAGGGCATCCATTTCCAGTGGCTGTGAACGTAATCACTGCACTCAACTTCACCAGCAGAGGCTCATTCCAGGACTCCAGTGGGGACCTTTGTGGCATCTCTCAAGCGTCCAACCACAAATGCATCCAGGAGGTTACAGATGACATTTTTGCAAAGGCCCACCATTTTGTCAATGTCGACAGCAATCAGGCAAGCCAGGATGAAAGAGCACTGGGCTTTGCTGAGATTTCCAATTTCCCACAGGTGCAGGGTGCCATTGACTGTGCTCATGTGGCTATAAAAACTCCCTGGCAACAAGCAGTCCAGTATGTTAACTGGAAAGGCTACCACTCATTCAAAGTGCAGCTGGTGTGTGACCACAACAACTGTAGTGTGCAGATTTGTGGCAGATTCCCAGGAAGTGTCCATAACCTGTCCATCCTGAGTAGGCCTCAGATCCCTGAAATATTCCATGGACCACACAGGATGCAGGATTGGCTCCTTGGGGAAAAGGGTTACCCACAAAGGACGATGTGTGATTCCAAAGCACGCATAAAGGCTGTTTTGGCCTCTAGAGATCACCATTTGGAAGTAACATCTGTGGCCCCTTATAGTGTCTAGGCGATGGGATGTACGCTGCTGTCTACCAACTTAGTGATGAGAATATTCTCACCGCAGTAGTCACAGGGTGAGAGACGCTTAAGGTTGGACTTCTCAGCACCTGCACAGAAATGTGCCATTGCTCCGTCACCTTGAGGTGGCAAGGTGCTCCCACTTTTTGCAGAGCTAAGTAGATTGACACTGGGAACATTGGACACCTGTTTTAGGGTAGTGCACATAAGCTCTGATTACAGGGTCATATGATCTTATGTCTTCCAAGGGACAGTGGGAAGCTGTAATTGGATGGTACCTGGGTCATCTGCATGCTTGATCACATTGCCCCTTAAACAACGCACCTTCACCTTTCAAGAATGATGAGATAGGGGCACACCCCTGCCTCAATCGTTCAGAGCCAAGAATACATATGACGGGACGCTGCGATACATGCGAACAAGGTTCGTTCAACAACCACACTCTACATGTGCAGGCGTTACTAGTATGGAGAGTGATGTTGAAACAGGATACTCACTATGGTCGGATGGTAATGAACTGCACAGGAGAGAGGCCCAGCTTAGAGACAATTGCCATAAGCGGGTGCAGGAACCAATGCATCACATGTGATTGAAAGTAACACAGCTCATCATAAGAAGGAGGCATAGACAAGAGGAGACATGAAGTGATAGCAAGTGTATTTACATTTGTGAACATTATATACAAGTGGTTAAAACACGTGCCAATGTTTTGCAACTACATCTTTTACACTTTCTTAACCCTGCCACTACGTCTTGGTACTCCCCCAACATGCACAGTGGAGGTGGAGGCAGCCTGCTGACTGCCAAGCCCTGTCTATGATGATCTTGGTGGACATCCTCTGGAGGGCTGACACCTGGACTTTAGTGGTCCTGCTGCGGGGAAGATGCACTCTCCAAGGCCTGTGGAACTGGAGCTGATGAGGTCATAGGAAGAGGGGATTTGGATCAGACGGACACTGCAGGGGTCATCTGGGTGGGTGGCCCCGGGGTGTTGAGCTGCTGGCCCTCCTCCCTATGGGTGCCCGAGGGCCTCTGGCTGACTGCTTGAGGAGAAGGGGCAGCTGGAGTGAGATCGAGCTGCCCTGCAGCCCTCACACGTTGACAGTGATGGATGCCACCAATGGCTACAGTGTTGGAGTGTGTCTCCTGCTGCAGTGCAGGGCCAATGTACTGGACCAAGGTCTCCACGGTGGCCGCCAACCTGCCAGTGTTGACCTCGGTGCAATGGCATGCTGGCGCTATCACCTCAGACTGAAGGTGGACGGACTCCCCGGACGTGCCTTGCATTCTGAGGAGTGCAGCTGATTTTCCCGTGCTTGTCTTTGCAGTTCCAGCAACTGATTGAGGACCAAGTCCGGAGGCTCATTGTCTGACTCGGACTCAGAAAATTCCTGGCATTCAGCAGTCCTCTGAGTGCTGGTGACCATGGATGTTCCTGCCTCCGCCTGATGTGGACTAGATGATGCACTGTGCTTACCTAATTGTGACCCCAAGGCTATTAGAGAACTAGGTCCTCCAAGGTGTGTGTCTCTGCACTGGTGGAGGGTGTGGGTGAGTGTTGTGATGGGTCTTCTAAGGTGTAGTCCTCAGGATCCTCATCCGAGGTGTGATCGGGGCTGGAGTTGAGGGCCTGGCTCATTTATGCCCTCGGCAGCTTCCCAGAGGTGTCTACAAAAGAAAGAAGAGACAATTATTGCCTGACAGGTGACTCTGAAACAGGAGAAATCACTCATAGTATGGCTGCCTGATGGATGTTTTAGTGCAGGATCCTCACTGGGTGTGTGCCGCTGACCTCACTGTCAGCGCAGGTACGGTCTACGCCCTCTGCAGCCAGCTCTATGGCTCTGTTCTCGAAGTCCACGAGAACCTTGATCTCAGGAACTCCACCCCTGGCATGGAACCTCTCCTTCTTATTGTAAACCAGCTTGTCCTGCATTAAGACAGATGGAGAGAGTCTGAGTAGGATGCATGCAAGGGCAGATGATAAGGATGCCTGGAATGTATGGGTGGCAAGTGGAGCTCTGGACAGAATTAGGACGCAAGCTCCAGAAGAGATGCGGTCAGATGGAGATTTGAGGGTGTGTGAGAGTGAGTGATGCCCCTTGAGATGACAGGGAGTGAGGTCCCTGTGAATGTGAAGCTCTGAAGGAGAGTCATATGGACTCGAAATGTTAACTCTGTTTCTCTCTCCACAGACGCTGCCAGACCTGCTGAGTTTTTATACCATTTTCTGTGTTTTTTACAAATTTCCAGCAGCCGCAGTATTTTGCTTTTACCTTGTGAATGTGTGATGCGGGGCATTTGCACTGACCACCACTGCGACTGACTCCCTAGCTGGATTGATCACCTTGGTGGAACTCCTGGGGCCAGGGCAGGACTGCATCCGATAGGTGCTCCAGTGAGGCATCGCTGAATTTGGGCACAGCATGCTTTCTGCCTTTGGAAGCCAATTCTTCTGTGGAGCTGTCCCAAGCTGCAGAGAGTGCTGTGAGAGGTGTCGTTTAAAAATGGTGCCCGGAGTTAAGCAACGCTGAGGCTTCTGAGGCCAGGGGAATCGGATGTCACCCGCCAGTGATATGGCGCGATCCCGATGCATGAATATTTAATGGTGTTTGAAGCACACGATATAGGGTGAAAACCCACCATTGTGGCTGGAGGGTTGAATGCTGCTTTTTACGCCTGCTACCAGACTTTGCGTTTTTCACGGAAAATCCTGGCCATTGCAGAATAGCCTCAACTTTTGACTCTCTTTATTTACGGTTCTCATAAAAAGCATCTCTTCAGTTCTCAAAGCGTTAAGCAGAGTTAAGACTCTCCCTGTACCAGTTCTGAAAAAGCAGTCTGTCAGAATTTAACAGATACAAATTCTAATTCTGCCTATATTGCACTTAGCCTTTGATAACTGAGCTGTTTTAAATTTATTCTCCCTGTATTTTATTTCTCAAAGAAAAAGATAGTTTCAGTGACTCTAGTCTATGTAGCCTTCAGCTATGTATTTTCACTTCAAATAAAAAATGGATATCCCATCCTTTGAATCAGAATGTGCATGTCACTTGCTTGCTTCACTTTTTGCATATTTAATTGTACCTGAATGATATATACTCTCTCTTCTTCCTAGGATATGTCAATCTCTATTTTTTTATGCTGTACTATAAGTCAATGACTATATAATTTTGCCTTTTGGTACCTAGCATTGTTGAGCAACAAACATGCAGGGCTGGATTTGCAATGGGACAGAAGCGTGCCTTTCAACCTGTCCACCTCTGCATCCGCCCGTCTCTGTTCCCGCCTCAGGGAAGGAGGTGGGTTAGCAACCTGAGATTGAATTGCCTCCCGGTTCCTACCATAGTGGGGAGAGTCTGGCCCTGCATGGCTCCATGAGAGTTCTTCAATCTGATTGGTTGAAGAACCTCCCTGCTACTTGACCTGCTCACTGATGCCACAGGTTCTCTGCAGAAGGAGCTGCATTTGATCAGATGCCCAATGACAGAAAATCTCTGCTGACAAGCCTGCAAAAAGACTTAGCAACTGTGCAAGATGTAAACAGCAAAAGTTGTTCCTTTATCACTCACTGCAAAATCCAAGCCTTTACGTTATGTTCTGTTTTGGGCATCCTACATTAGGACAGATGGAGGGCACAGAAAAGGTTTACTGAGATGGCAAGAAATCAGAAATTTGGACCTCTGCCATTAGAGTAAATGAAGAAGATGATCTTTTAAAAGTGCCCAATATTATGTTTGACAGAGAAAATCCAATTCCACTGGTTGGAGGTTGTTTTTGCCATTGGAGGCCTGTGACGAGTGGTGTATCGCAGGGATCAGTGCTGGGGCCCTTGCTGTTTGTAGTGTACATTAATGATTTAGACGTGAATATAGGAGGTATGATCTGTAAGTTCACAGGTGACACAAAATTGGTGGTGTAAATAGTGAGTTAGATTACAGGATGATATGGATGGGCTGGTAAAATGGGCAGAGCAATGGCAAATAGAATTTAATCCTGAGAAGTGTGAAGTGATGCATTTTGAGAGGACTAACATGGCAAAGGAATACACAATGAATGGTAGGACCCTAGGAAGCATAGAGGATCAGAGGGGCCTTGGTGTACACATCCATAGATCCCTGAAGGCAGCAGCGCAGGTGGATAAGATGGTTAAGAAGGCATAAGGGATACTTGCCTTTATTAGCCGAGGCATAGCAGGGAGGTTATGTTGGAGCTGTATAAAACACTAGTTAGGCCACAGCTGGAGTACTGTGTGCAGTTCTGGTCACCACACTATAGGAAGGGTGTGATTGCACTGCAGAGGGTGCAGAGGAGATTCACCAGCATGTTGCCTGGGCTGGAGCTTTTCAGCTATGAAGAGAGACTGGATAGGCTGGCGTGGTTTTCCTTAGAGCAGGGAAGGCTGAGGGGGGGGTCTGATAGAGGTATACAAAATTATAAGGGGCATAAATAGGGTAGATAGGAAGAAACTTTTCCCCTTAGCAGAGATGTCAATAACCAGGGGGCATAGATTCAAGATAAGGGGCAGGAGGTTTAGAGGGGATTTGAGGAAAACGTTTTTCACCCCAGAGTCTGGAACACACTGCCTGTTGGTGGGGGGGGGGGGGGGGGGGGGTGTGGGGGGTAGAGCAGGAGCCCTCACAACATTTAAGAAGTATTTAAATGAGCACTTGAAATGCCATAGCATGCAGGGCTGTGGGCCAAGGGCTGGAAAATGGGGGGATTAGAATAGATAGGTACTTGATGGCCGGCACAGACTTGATACAGACTTGATGGGCCGAAGGGCCTGTTTCTGTGTTGTATAACTCTATGGCTCTATATATGTGGAATTTTCCGAGCCGCTGGCAGCGGGCACGATAGGTGGCGTATGCGGAAAATATGGCGTGACCTGCTTCATGATGACATGAAGGCAGATTGCGATTGTCCGCTCAGCCTGCTGACGGTGGGCCACGTTTCCCGCCATCGGCCGGCGGGGAGCTCATTGTAATGCATCACAATATAATTAAAGGGCCATCCTGCCAGGCTCTTGGAACCCCGCTGGATCGTCCGTCCACTGCGGTAGGAAAGCATGCCGACGTGTTTCACAACAGCACGCAGGCGATGTGCACTTGGCGGCCTTCACTTTGGGGAAATGAGATGATTGAGCAGAAGCGTTCTCCACAGCTTGCCTGTTGTTTACAGGCCTCAGGGGTGCCGGGTGGGGGGGTACACAACTGACGCCTGGCACCGCAGGAGCCCGGGTGTCTGGGGGCAAATGCTGCCCAGCTTCGGCGGTGGGATGATTGGAGTCAGGCTCCTATCCTGCCCGCCCATGCAAGCAACACGGAGGCACCAAAGGGCCACCAAGTACTCCATACCTTACCCAACCCTCAACCCCCAGCACAGACCTTGAGTCTGCCGCCGCTTTATTGGACCGTGGAGCAGTTGGGCTGCACACGTTGTACAATCTCCGCGCCAACGCTGGCCATGGAGCAGTCACTGCTGGAGGTGCTCACAGCCCCTTGTAATCTCAGCATCCTGGTTAGGACCAGTGTCCCTCATGTCGCAGGTTGACAGGGCAGCCATGCAGCACATTCATCTCTGGTCATCTGAGGGATGACTAGCACTCTTTTGGAAGCATTAAGGGGCTGTCAAAGTGCTCAATTTCTATGCCAGTGGCTCCTTTCAGGGCTACACAGGTTGTCAATCTGCCACCCACTAATGCATCCATGAGGTCATGGATGCCATCTTCTCCATGGCACACAACTTTGTGCATTTCGCCCGGGACTGGAACAGCCAGGATGCAAGGGCCATCGGATTTGCCCAGATCTCGGGGTTCCCACAGGTGCAGGGTACGACTGACTGAACTTATGTGGCGCTCAGGTCTCCATCGCTACATTCGGGGGATTTCATCAACCACAAGGGCTTCCACTCACTGAATGTGCAGCTGGTATGCGACCACCAGAAACACATCCTTCAGGCATGCGCACGGTTTCCAGGGAGTGTGCACAATGCCTACATCCTGAGTCGCTCGCAGATCCCTGCAGTCTTCCAGGGCCCACAGATGCTGCAGGGATGACTCCTTGGGGACAAGGGCTACCCGCAGAGGCCGTGGCTGATGACACCTGTGCGGTGGCCTCAGACTACTGCAGCAGAGCGACGCAATAATGAGGCTTATGCTGCATCTCACAACTTGGTGGAGCAGACCATTGGGATGCTGAAGATGTGGTTCCGGTGCCTGGACCCGTCTGGTGGAGCCCTGCAATACAGTCCACAGAGGGTGCTACACATCGTCATCATCTACTGTGCCTTTTTCAACCTGGCACTTCAATGCAGCTGGCTGAGGAGGAGATAGATGAGCTGGAGGTCTCCTCCGATGAGGAGGACACAGGCGGGGATGAGGGTGAGGGGGTACTCGGTGGTGACAAGATGGGGATGAGGCTCTTGCACTGGCTAGGCAAGGCAGGCTCACTCAGGAGGCCCTCTTAGCTGCCAAATTTGTGGAGAATAATGACGACATGCAGTGAGTTTTCCCCATAGATCCTCACACCACAGTTGTGAAAGCTCCAGTCTGGCTTATGGCAGCGTCAATACCCTCTGTGAGAATGCTCCTGTAATGGAGATACAGTGGAGGCCCTAATAGTCGCTCGATTGCTGGAGGATGATGACAGCATGTAGTGAAGACACTCCATAGATGTTCACATAGCCTCTGAGAATATCTGACTCCTGTCTGGCTGAGGGCAGCTCGCTTATGCTCCATGATCAGGGCGATCTGAGAGATGCAGCCATGAAACTTTAGATGCATCTGATGCTGTATCTGCCTTCACCACCTGAGCTCTTCAGGAGCTGGTGCACAGAACCACTGGTCACAGATGCTGGTGCAATGGGGGCCAGCCCCACCTTAAAGGTGCTGAGAGCACAGAGAGAGAATGAGAGAACTCTGTGAAGCCTGCCCATTACATTCTGGCAGCAATGACCAGCACCGCCGAGGTGCAGGCATCAGTAAGGTGTCCAGTGAGTGTGAGGCTGCATGATCACTATGGTCTGAAGGCCACACAGAGCAGGGAAGAGACCCTGGACCGAGACACCTGCCTTTATCTTGTGCAGAAAGTTTTCACATCTGAGTGACAAGAACACTGCTCACCAGAACATGGAGCCACAGGCAGGGAGACATTCTTAGGAGTTTATTGACAATAGTGAACAGTATGTACAAATGATCAACACCCGTGGCCAGGCAATGCAACTACTTTTACCTAACTTTCTATTGGACCATAAGATGTAGGAGCAGAAGTAGGCCATTTGGCCCATTGAGTTTGCTCCGCCATTCAATGAAACCATGGCTGATCTGATAATCCTCAACTCCTCTTTCCTGCCTTTTCCCCTTAACCCTTGATCCCCTTACTGATTAAAAATGTATCTTGAATATACTTAACGACCCAGCTTCTACAGCCGTCTGCGGTAAAGAATTCCATAGATTGACAACCCCCTGAGAGAAGAAATCCCTCCTCTTTTCTGTTTTAAATAGGAGCCCCCTTACTTTGAGATTATGCCCTCTGGTCCTAGAGTCTCCCAACCTCTCAGCCTCTACCCTTTAAGCCCCCTAAGAATCTTATATGTATCACATATCTTATATGTTAGCCTCTCATTCTTCTGAACTCCATTAAGTACAGGCCCAAGCTACTCAACCTCAACTCATAAGAAAATCCCTCCATAACCGGGATCAACCTACTGAACCTTCTCTGGACCGCCTCCAATGCCAGTATATCTTTTTTTAGATAAGGGGACCAAAATTGTTCACAGTATTCTAGGTGTGGTCAAACTAGTGCCTTATATAGTCTTAGCAAGACTTCCCTATTTTTATAATCCATTCCCTTTGAAATAAAGGCCAACATTCCATTTGCCTTCCCTATTACCTGTTGAAGTTATATGTTAGCTTTTTGGGATTCATGCACAAGGAGTCCCAAATCTCTCTGTGCTGCAGTCTTTCTCCATTTAAATAATATTCAGCTCCTGTATTCTTTCTGCAAAAGTGCATAACCTCCCATTTTCCCACATTATATTCCAACTGCCAAGTTTTTGCCCACACACTTAACCTGTCTATATCCATCTGTAGACACCTTGTGTCACCCTCAAGCCTTGCCTTCCCACCTATTTTTGTGTCATCCACAAACTTGGCGATAGTACATTCACTTCCCTCATCTAAGTCATTAATATATATTGTAAATAGCTGAAGCCCCAGCACAGATCGCTCTGGCACTCCACTAGTTACAGTTCACCATCCTGAAAATGCCCCCCTTATTCCAACTCTCTGTCTTCTATTAGTTAGCCAATCCTCTATCCATACTAATATACTACCCCCCAAAACCATGGGCTCTTATCTTATTAAGTAGCCTTATGTGCAGTACCTTATCGAACACCTTTTGGAAATCCAAATATATTACATCTACTGGTCCCCCTTTATCTATCCTACTTGTTATATCCTCAAAGAATTCTAATAAATTTGTTAGGCATGATTTCCCCTTCCTATAGCCATGCTGAATCTGCTTGAATAGATTATGTATTTCTAAATGCTCTCCTATTACATCCTTTATAATAGACTCCAACATTTTCCCAATGACAGATGTTAAGCTAACTAGCCTATAGTTACCTATATTTGTCTCCCTCCCTTTTTGAATAAGGGTGTTACATTGGCTGTCCTCCAATCCTCTGGGACTTTTCCAGAATCTAAGGATCTTGGAAGATTACTACCAGTTTATCCACTATCTTTAATATCCTTTAATATCCTAGGATGGAACCCATCAGGTCCAGGAGACTTATTGGCCTTTAGCCCCATTAGTTTCCCTAGTACTTTTTCTCTAGTGATAGTTATTGTATTTATTTCTTCCGCCTTTTTCCCCTTGATTATTTAATATTTTTGGAATGCTAATAGTATCTTCTACTGTGAAGACTGAAACAAGTATTTATTCAACTCCTCTACTATTTCCTGGTTCCTCATTATTACTTCCCCAGCCTCATTCTCTAAGGGGCCTGTGTTCACTTTGGCCTCTCTCTTCCTTTTTATATATTTAAAGAAACTCTTATAGTCCATTTTTATATTACTTGCTAGTTTACCCTCAAAGTTTATTTTCTCCTTTTTTTTTGGTCATTGTTTTTTGGTTTTTAAAACTTTCCCAATCCTTTGGCTTACCACTAATCTTTGCCACATTGTATGTTTTTTTCCAATTTGATACTGTCCTTAACTTCCTTGGTTAACCATGGTTGGTTTATCCCCTTCCTTGAATCCTTCTTCCTCACTGGGATATATCTTTGTTGAAAGTCATGAACTATTTTCTTAAATGGCTGCTATTGTTCATCAACCATCTTTTCTGCTGAACTGCGTTCCCAGTCCACTCCAGCCAACTCTGCCCTCATTCCATTGTAATTACCCTTATTTAAGTTTAGCACAGTTGTTTCCGACTCAATTTCTCACTCTCAAACTGAATGCTAAGTTCTGCCATATTATGGTCACTGTTTCCTAGGGGATCCTTTACTCTGAGATAATTTATTAAATCTGCCTCATTACACATTACCAGATCCATAATAGCCTGATCCCTGGTTGGATTCACAACATATTGTTCTAAGAAACTGTCCCAAATAAACTCTATGAATCCTTGCTCGTGTCTACCTCTGCCAATTTGATTTCCCCAATCTATATGAAGATTAATGTCACCCATGATTAACGTACTCCCTTTTTTACATGCCCTCGTTATCTCCTGATTTATTCTCTGTCCTACAGTATAGCTACTGTCAGGGGGCCTATAGTCTACTCCCACTAGTGTCTTCTTCCCATTGTTATTTCTTATCTCCGCCCATATGGATTCAACATCTTCCGGTCCAAGATCCTTTCTTGTTATCATACTTATTCCACCTCATACTAACTCTTTCCTTCCTGCCTGTCCTTTCGAAAAGTCACATACCCCTGAATACTTAATTCCCAGCTTTGATCTCCTTATAACTATGTATCCGTAATGGCTATAAGATCATACCAATTAACCTCTATTTGTGCTGTTAATTCATTTATTTTGTTCCGAATACTACATGTGAAAGGTCCGAGGAATACTCTGGTACAAAATTTCAACACTTGGAGTCCAGATGCAATATTCAAGTGGTTCCTTTATTATGTATGCAGGGAGCAAATGCTGGGCAGTCCGGGCGCTTCTCCACCGAAGTTCAAATGAGCACAGTTTATATATCTTTTACTATCAGTTACAACTTAATGGTATTAGTTAGACAAAGGCCACAGCACAAAGACACAAAGCACAAAGATGGGCTGATAATTGTGTTCTTGTACAGTAATTGCAGTGCAGAGACTAAGCATTGTCCTTTTGAAGATGGCTATCAGACGGGGCGAAATGGCCTTCCCCATTTCTTGATTGAGTTATCCCATGTCCCCGCCCATGTGTGTGTCTCCCATTTCCTAATTGCAAATTTACAGTTGAGCCCTTTGTACAAGTTTTTAGCTCTCATGTACGGCTGCGATTATCTGTGTATGCTTTGGTGCCCTAGCTGCTGGTCCTGGCTAGCACTTTAAAATAAATCCAAATTTTCTGCATCTTCAGTCCCCCATTTTGGGTGCATAACCGTTAGGTTAAGCTAGCCAATGAATCTGCATCCGATGGTTCTGTCATGGCTCCGGTGGTACCGATCCGAGCAAGTCCTACGGGCCATGGCATCACATGGACCTCTCCCCAAGTTTTTAAGCTTCCTAATGTCCTAGACTCCTGTCTTTCCAATGGTGCGCGGCCACCAAGACGGGAGGCTGGGACCCTACTACATTAATATTGTGTCCTGTCCCAGCAGCCGTTGTTGCTCCTTTAACATTATTTTTGATCTATGTCTAAGGGCTTTCTTCTTACAGGTGTGACATGCTGCAATTCCCCACGACAATGCTAACACTAGCTGCACATCAATGAGTATATGAGAGATTATTCTTATCCATGGGTGTATATCCACATTCAGCCCCCAGTCCCACATTTTTGTTTTTGTTTTGGATTTCTAGCATCCACAGTTTTTTTGCTTTTATCTTAGTGTTTAATTGACTGCCACTCCTCTTCAAGGAATGCCTACCTTGAAGAAGTATTGCTCTTCTCTCCGACAGGATTTCCATCTCTCTCTTTTGCCTTGTTCACCTTCATTGCTCTCCATTTCTCTCCTGGTGTTTGACAAGGTGTTTACTAAAACCCGCTTTCACAGCCATATTTCCTTCCTCAGTGACTGTCTCCGTCTCCGACTTACCCCAAGTGGATTTCAACTGAAGTTCCATCCCTCATGTTTCGAACTCACCCAGGATTACAGGTATCTCCGGGACATACAATGCTCCTCGGACTGCTGTTCTCATCGCATTCTGAGATCCACACTCAGTGCCATGCGCCGCCATATGAACACACTTGACCTCTCCCTCCAGCAGCATCGCCGCACCCTATTTCTAAGCTGCCCGTGCCCCCAGTTTCATTTTATTCTTCGTCTCATCCGACGCCTCAACAAGAAACTTTGTCTCTTTCTTTCAGGTGCAAAGGAATGCAAGCTCCAACAACTCATCGACACCAACGCCCATCCAGGACCCTCCACCCCTGCCCGTCCCTCTGTCCCCATCCCACCTTCCAATCCCAGCCCCGGCCGTGTATTCACCATAGCCCCTGACCTTCTCCTCTCCGATGCTGAACGTTCAGTGCTCAGCAAAGGACTTAGTTTCATACCCTTGCTCCCTCATCTCAATGAATTTCGGGCTCGGCAAGATGCTGAACCCTTCTTCCGCCGCCTTCGTCTCCATGCTCACTTCTTTGGGCAAGAGTCCTCTCCCCGTTCAACGGATCCTTTTACCCGCCTCCAATATTCTCCCTCCACCTGGACCCCTCCCTCTGGATTCTTACCTTCTCTGGATCTTTTTATTGAGAACTGTCCACGTGACATCAGTCGTCTCAATTTCTCTGCTCCTCTCACCCACTCTAACCTGTCTGTCTCTGAACTTGCTGCACTCCGTTCTCTCAGGTCCAACCCTAACATTGTCATCAAACCTGCTGACAAGGGTGGTGCTGTTGTTGTCTGGCACATTGACCTCTACATCGCAGAGGCTGAGCGTCAACTCGCAGACACTTCCTCCTACCATGACCCCACCACTGAACATCAAGCCATTGTTTCCAGGACTGTTATTGACCTCATCTCCTCTGGAGATCTTCCTTCCACAGCTTCCAACCTCATAGTCTCCCAACCTCGGACGGCCCACTTCTATCTCCTACCCAAAATCCACAAAGAGGATTGTCCCGGCAGACCGATCGTGTCAGCCTGTTCCTGCCCCATGGTACTCATTTCTTGCTATCTTGACTCCATTCTCTCTCCCCTTGTCCAGTCCCTTCCCACCTACACCCGTGTTTCCTCTGACACCCTACATCATATCAACAAATTCCAGTTCCCTGGCCCCAACCGCCTCCTCTTCACCATGGAGGTCCAATCCCTCTACACCTCCATCCCCCACTGGGATGGTCTGGTGGCTCTCCGTTTCTTCCTCGAGCAGAGGCCCAAACAATCCCCATCCACCACTACTCTCCTCTATCTGGCTGAACTTGTTCTCACACTGAACAATTTCTCCTTAAACTCCTCTCACTTCCTCCAAATAAAAGGTGTGGCTATGGGTACCCTTATGGGCCCCAGTTATGCCTGTCTTTTTATGGGGTATATGGAACATTCCTTGTTCCAGTCCTACTCCGGCCCCCTCCCACAACTCTTTCTCCGGTTCATCGATGATTACTTCGGTGCTGCTTCATGCTCTCATCTGGACCTGGAAAAATTTATTAATTTTGCTTCCAATTTCCACCCCTCCATCATTTTCACATGGTCCATCTCTGACACTTCCCTTCCCTTCCTTGACCTCTCTGTCTCAATTTCTGATGATAGACTGTCCACCAATATTCATTACAAGCCTACTGACTCCACAGCTCCTTCGACTACAGCTCCTCACACCCTGCTTCCTGTAAGGACTCCATCCCATTCTCTTAGTTTCTTCGCCTCCGTCGCATCTGTTCTGATGATGCCACTTTCAAAAACAGTTCCTCTGACATGTCTTCCTTCTTCCTTGACCGAGGTTTTCCACCCACGGTGGTTGACAGGGCCCTCAACCGTGTCCGGCCCATCTCCCGCGCATCCGCCCTCACATCTTCCTCTCCCTCCCAGAACCATGATAGGGTCCCCCTTGTCCTCACTTATCACCCCACCAGCCTCCGCATTCAAAGGATCATCCTCCGCCATTCCCGCCGACTCCAGCATGATGCCACCACCAAACACGTCTTCCCTTCACCCCCCGCGGTGGCATTTCGTAGGGATCATTCCCTCCGGGACACCCTGGTCCACTCCTCCATCACCCCCTACACCTCAAAACCCTTCTACGGCACCTTCCCATGCAACCGCAGAAGGTGCAACACCTGCCCCTTTACTTCCCCTCTCCTCACCGTCCAAGGGCCCAAATATTCCTTTCAAGTGAAGCAGCATTTCACTTGCACTTCCCTCAATTTAGTCTACTGCATTCACTGCTCCCAATGCGGTTTCCTCTACATTGGAGAGACCAAATGCAGACTGGGTGACCGCTTTGCAGAACACCTTCGGTCTGTCCGCAAGCATGATCCAGACCTCCCTGTCGCTTGCCATTTCAACACTCCACCCTGCTCTCATGCCCACATGTCCGTCCTTGGCCTGCTGCATTGTTCCAGTGAAGCTCAACACAAACTGGTGGAACAGCACCTCATCTTCCGACTAGGCACTTTACAACCTTCCAGGCTGAATATTGAGTTCAACAATTTTAGATCATGAACTCTCTTCTCCATCCCCACCCCCTTTCCGATCCCCCTTTTTTCCAATAATTTATATAGATTTTTCTTTTCCCGCCTGTTTCCATTATTTTTAAATGTATTTCCATCCATTGTTTTATCTCTGCCTTTTAGCCTATTTCAATCCCTTCCCCCCACCCCACCCCACCCCCACTATGTCTATCTGTACCTTTATTATCACATCCCTTAGATAACATCACCAGCTTCAACACCTTTTTGTACTTTTGTCTATGACATCTTTTGGTTATCTCCACCTATCACTGGCCCTCTATCCAGCTCTACCTGTCCCACCCCCTCCTTAAACCAGCTTATATTTCACCTCTTTTCTATTTTTCCTTATTTCTGTTGAAGAGTCATATGGACTCGAAACGTTAACTGTGCTCCTCTCCACAGATGCTGTCAGACCTGCTGATTTTTTCCCAGTATTTTTGTTTTTGTTTTGGATTTCCAGCATCCGCAGTTTTTTGCTTTTATTTTTGCTCCCACTGTGTTGGATTTCTCAATTGCTCTTCCGTATCATTGATTAGCCTTTTAAACATCGCCTGTAACATGTGATACTGTTTCATCACCTTTCGTAAGTCACCTTTAATCTTTGTCAGACTTTCAGGAAGGTGGGGAACTGGAGCCTGCTTAGGTTCTTCATACTGTTCCAGGGTATTGTGGAGCGTGTCGGAGGCGTTGACTGAGACCTGACCCCTTTGTTGGATGTACACCATTCACGTGTGTCCAATAGTAACTGAGAGCTGGGGTTTAAAGCAGAAGTTGGAGGTGGTGATGTTGCAGTGTAGGCTCCTGTACGTGTATGACTGTTCAGTAGCTGTCACACAGTATTCCCCCTTTCCCTTGTATCCTGAGCAGGTGTGATGGTTTTCTCTGTCATGTCGTCCGCAATGCAGCAGGGGCAGGAAATGCGGCCGGGTGTGCGGGAGCATCTGGCGGAGATACATGAGGCTATGCACCATTGGAAGGCCCTTCACAATCTCCTGAGTATAATAGAACTTACTGGCAGCCATAATGCAGCCTCTGGTGACTCCTTGGTCTTTAAATCTCCACAAGTCCTTTCCTTTCAAACAAGGAATCCGTTCCCACCAACATTCTGCTTGGTGGTTAACAAAACAGTTGTTGCCTCTGCTTAGCAAAATAGCTGCTGTATTCGGTCTTCACTCCAGGTCTCTTCACTTGTCTGAGTCTGAGGGCGGAATCATCCAGTCCCGTTGGTGGTGGGCATCATGGTGGGCGTGAGCGGACAATATGGTGAGCAGGCCAAAAATCGGTTTCACGCCATCGTGAAATCAGTTTGCAATCGTCCACCCCGCCCGTCAATGGCAGGCCATGTTTACTGCTGCCGCACATTGGGAACCCTAATTTCAATACATTAGCATCTCATTATAAACCCTGCTCGCTAGAATCATCCCCCCACCACATCAAATTCACCGCCTGTGTCGGCGTGACTTCAGAACGTCGTGCTTCACGACTGCCTTTAAAAGACGTGCACCTGGCGACCTGAACTGTGGGGGGAGCTTGGAGGTGAGCGCACACAACCTTGTACAGCGGTCACGAACATCGCCCATAGGACGTCAAGGAAGAGGCACCATTCATTCACAGGGGGGCACAGGCAAGTTGCTTTTTCCCAGCTGGCTTTCAGTGTGGTTCCATGGCAAGGGCTCCAGTGTGGGTCAGGCCAGGAGTAGGGTGAAGGGCAAGACAACACAGACTGAAGGAGGTACACAAGCGCATGGCAGCGGCAGGTGTGGGGGTGGGGGTTGGGTGGAGGGGGAGGAGGGTGAGGGAAGCAGCCACGCTCTTGGAAAAGCTTGTTAAAAGTGAGCATTCTTCTGCAGCTGAGGCCATTCAGCAGCAGATCCATTGACATGCTTGGAGTCGGGCCTCTGAAGCTTTTCTGCCCACTCAAGCAACACAAAAGCATGTAAGTGCCATCAAATGGTCCAGAACTTGTCACCCCTTGGGCGCAGACTGCAAATTAATGTGTTTTAGGGGGCAGCAGAACAATTGGCCGACTGGGCCACTCACAGCTCCTGGCATTGTCATCATTCAGGTTTTGACCATCTCCCCCATGGTTCAAGCTAACAGGGCAGATTAGGAGAATGCCTGCACCTGAGCTGAGAGCACAGTGTGCAGTCCAGTGGCCAAAGCACTGTCGGTCAGTAGAGTGGGGCGGAGGTGGGTGAGGTTTTGGACAGCTATGAAGCGCATTCTCCTTCACCAGTGCGCTCCTACATGCATGAAGGGGCCTTCAGGTTTAACCAAGAGAGGTTCTTAGGACACATATGGTAACCTACGTGTCTCTCTCTTTGATTCTGCAGGAGGAGAACATCAGGATCATGGAGCTGGTTGATTTAGCAGTTTGCCTCATGGCTTACAGGGAGCAGAGAAGAAGAAAAAAAGTGTGGCGGAGGTGCCTGGCTCATCAAAGGAAGGAGCACCTCCCTCAAGATGAAGGTGCGGCAGGGCCTGCTGCGCACACAGCTGAAGATCCACAGGGAGCCATTGCTCGGAGGCACTTCACTAGACCCAGGGTCTATAGCCATCACTTGTCATTCCTGCAGATGACTGTGAACCAATGTTGCTGAAGACTGCACATGTCTAGGGATAAGATCAGTCACATATGCCACCTGCTGCAGGATTTGGCACCACGGGGTCATGCAGGATATCTGCTACCAGTGGCTGTGAAAGTGACTGTGCTCAATTTTTACACCAGTGGCTCCTTCCAGGGCTCCACAGGTGACCTGTGCAGGATCTCGCAAGCTCCACCCACAAGTGTATCCAGGAGGTCACGGACACCATCTTCGCGATGGCAGAGCTTTGTGCATTTCGACGGGGATCAGGAAAGCCAAGAAGCAAGAGTGCTGGGATTTGCGCAAATCTCAGGTTTTCCACAGGTGCAGGGTGCCATCGACAACACTCATGTGGTGCTTAGATCTCCATGGTAATAAGCAGTCAACTCTGTCAACAACAAGGGCTTCCACTCGCTGAATGTTCAGCTCATATGCGCCCACCACAAACGCATCCTAAAGGTCTGCGCACAATTTCCAGGGAGCATTCACGACTCTAATAACCTTAGCAGGTCTCAGATCACTGACATCTTCCATGGCCCAGAGAGGCTTCAGTTGGCTCCTCAGGGACAAGGGCTACTCATAGAGAATGTGGCTGATGACGGCAATGCGGCAGGCTCAGACCGCAGCAGGGCGATGGTAGAACGAGGCTCATGCTGTGACCCGGACTTTGATGGAGCAAACAATGGGCATTTTGAAAATGAGGTTCCAGTGCCTCGACAAGTCCAGTGGAGCACTGCAATACAGTCCCCAGAGGGTGTCGTGCATCATCGTTGCTTGTTGAGCACTCCACAACCTGGTGTTGCTGAGGAGGAGATGGTAGAGCTGCACTTCTCCTCCGATGAGGAGGATGTCGATGGGGATGAGGGTGATGTGGTTCTCAAAGGCAAGGATGGTTGCGCTGGTGGAGGGTCTGGGTGAGCGCCGTGATGGGACTTCAATGGTGCTGCCCTCAGGATCCTTATCGGAGGTACTCTCAACAATAGGCTCAGGCTCACGGTTGCCTGAGGGCGACGTGTCAGATAGGAGAGAAAGTGGAGATTATTAGTGCTTGGCAGTCATGTTGAACACAGAACAGTTGACTCAGAGTAGCGTTGAGAGAAGGATGATGTACTGCAAGGTCCTCCCGTTGGTGTTCACTGCCAACCTCACTGTTGCCACATAAACGGTCGACATCGTCTCTGGCCAGCTCCAACGCTGGACTCTCATATAGAGTGAGGACCTTGATATCTGGCGATTGGTTTGGGACCTCTCCCAGAAGTTGTGCGTGATCTTGTCCTGCATAAAGACAGATGGAGAGAGTATGAGTAAGGCGGATGCCAGGCCAAATGAGAAGGATGGCAGTCATGCATGTCTGCTGAGTGGAGCCATGGACGGGATAAGGAGGCTTTCTCCAGAGATGATGAGGCCAGATGGAGGTGTGAGAATGCGTGAGAGAGAGTGAGTGGTGATGCCCCTTGAGCTGGCAGTGAGTGACATGTCAGTGAACGTGTGATGGGCTTGTGAGTGAGTGAGTTGAGATTGATGAGATGGTTGACTTAGGTGGCACAGATGAGATCATTTGTCCATTTTCTGTACTGGATGGCCAACCCCTTGTGTGTAGCATTGGCACTGACCACCACTGCCACCACCTCCCAAGTCAGAGTGATGAGACTGATGGGCTTTCTGTGGCCAGAGCAGGGGTAGAAGACTTTGTAGGGGACCTCTGCGGTATCCACAAGGTGTCCCAGGGATGCGTCACTGAATCAGGGGGCTGAACTCTTCCTGGCTTTTGGGGCCACGTCTTCAGCGGAGCAGTCCTGGGCTACAAGCATTTAGAAGTATACATTTGGCTGCATTTTAAACATGGTGCCCAGCGTGAGGAAGCAGTGAGGTAACGGCATGGCGGCCCAATTGGAGGCCGCCCACCAATGATGCGGCATGTTTCCCATGACTGTGTAATTTATGAGGCGGGAAGGTGACGATACAACGCGAAACCCACCATTGAGGCCGATGGGTGAAACAACCCTTTTCACACCTGCTACCACAGTTAGTGCAAATTTGGGATGATTCTGCCCTGAGAATCTATGTCCTACAAGATGAGCTGCCCCTCATTTGTGTGAAATGTAGCACTCGAGTTTCCATAGGTTTTGACCTGGGCCTCTGTCCCCATGGCAACTAAATCACATGGGCCTGTCTCCAGGCAGATTTCAATATTATTTCACCATCGCCCATTCTGAGGCATTCTGTTTTACCCTAAGTTAAATGAGACAGTGTAAAACATAACTATCTTATAAAGTCTCATAGTCATAACAATAACAAAATTGGAGTGAAAGATTATGTTGAAAAATAATTGTATATCAGTTTCAGAATCTAGCCCATAGTTGGAGTATGTCACAGATGCTTTAAAAAGTCTTTCCCCAAAGTCACCCACGAACAATGTATTTGTATGTAAGTGTGTATATTTTACCCCTGGATTGAGTAATCCTACTTAAAATAACCCATCAGCAAAGCTTTTTACTTAAAAGAAAAGGTTAGTTTATTTCACACTATTGCTCTGGAATATACTTAAGAGAAGATCGTCACCAATACATACACACACAAAGATTAGTTACAGTTTAAGATTTTAAAAAAAAGCTACTGATAAATATGAAACAAGTTCACTCTCTATTATTCGGTGCAGGCCTGGTATTTTGAAGTCAAGATGTTGTGTTGTCTGAAGTAAAGGTCTTGAGGTTGTAGGATTATCTCAGCAGCTGTGATGGCTTCCACAGTTGAATGGTCAGAGGTTGTTTTCACAGATAAGCTTAATAGATGGAGCAAGTTGCATGGAAAAGAGAAGGTTCCTTGCTTCTGGTTCTGCATGCACAGCACTTTCGTAAGTAACTACCCAGTTACTTACAAAAAAAACCCTTGGCTGTTTTCTGGATGCCTTTCTCTGTCTCTCCCTGTTGAGAAGTAGTTTCTGTTTCTCTGTCTCGATGGTTCTGTCTCGAGGCAGCTTACTTTGCCTTTTCTATACTTTCGGTAGGCAAGCCAAGATGGCCACTGTCTCAAACTGTTGAATCATGCCTCCAAATAAGGAAATTGGTTAACCCATGTATGGGCTGATCTCAGCCACTGTCTTTTTAGCTGAGGTAATTTGTCTTTAAATGTTCCAACCATTAACCTGAATGGCCCAATTCATCCACGGATGTTGAAATAGGAAGGGGGTGTTCACACCTCCAGAGAAATCCATTCATTTTGAAGACTCCTTGAATTCCAAATGTCTTTTATGAATCCTCTTGATGTAAGCACAGTCCGATCCACAATCTAGCTGGTCATGGTCAAACCACAAGAGAAGTCATGTGACCTCCTCATGTTGACATACGGTCCATTTTTAAAAATATGACCTTTAAGACAGCTCTCGAAAAATCGGCAAGACCATAACTGCACACCGTAACAAGTATAACATTCCTTGGGGCAGCAGTAATCAGGAATCTACCGTACAACAATCACCACAGTGCTAGTTATGCGTAATTGGTCATAGTCCTCTCTAATTGATACATTTTAGTTTTATCAATAGCTTGAAACAGAATTTTCTCCCAGAGGATATCATTAAGGTATAGAATTATAGAAGTACATCTGCAGGAACTAGTTTTTCTTGTGTTGAATTTTTTGAATAAAAAAGGCTCTTCCTGGGGCACACTGCAATATTATGTAGTATTATTAAGGACTTCAGTACAAACCTAAAATATATCCCAGTCCAACCAACTGCATCCAGCGTTTTCATCCCTATGGAGGCATAGTGTAATGTGGATTCTTTATTTGTGAGTAGTCATTCATTATAAATCTTAGAAGACTCAGGAAAAAATATATTAGAAGCCACAGTGCATCAAAAAATGTTGCAATGAAGGATTGCTGTTCATACCATAATGTTGTAGATGGTGTGCCAGAGATTCATAAAAGATTAACTGGAACTTAGTGTAAAACTCAACAGCAACGTCTTGCATTTATATAGTACCTTTAATGCCTGCAGCACATCACAGAGGGCATGGGGAGAAATGAATGGACACTGAGGCAGCTTGGGAGAGTTTGCAGAGGTGACTGAAAGCTTGATTGAAAGCACGGGTGTTAGGAAGCCTTTTAAAGATGGTGAGGGAAGCAGAGAGGTGAGAAGATTTAGGAAGAGAGTTTCCGATCACTGTGCTGAGTACCCTGATAGCTCTGCCACCAATAATAGGAGAGAGGGAGAAGTGGTGCACGAAAGACCAGAGCAGATGGGAAATAAGGAAGAAATTGCAGCTGGTATGATGAGGTGAGACCATGGAGGAGTTTGTTGTATAGATGCCAGTTCAACTCAAACTTTTCAACAGATCTATCCACATACACTGACAATACATACTCCAGCCCTTTATCTTGTCTGGGGGTAGGATTCTCCCTAAACAATTACACTTAACAAGCCTTAATATATCATACTTAATTAAATTCAGAGAGTGTTAATTGTTTGCCCTAGCTATCAGAACTCAGGTCTACAACTACCTGAAACATGCTGGCTTTGAACAAAATAACAGGGTCAAAATTATACAGGGCCTGAAAATGGACTCAAGGATGATGATGCAGGATTACACTACATCTGTTACTTCTGGCACAGGCAGATTTAAATGATTGCAGCATACAGACATCACTTGGTAGAGTGTCTACATCTGAGGAGGGTGTGAGAAGCTAACTGTAAAAGCTCACCTGCACTACTTAAAGGCAGCGTGCGTTGTGGCTGCAGCAGCTTTTTAAAAATTTATTCATGGGATGTGGGCTTCACTGACTGGGCCCATCCCTAATTGCCCTTGAGAAGGTGATGGTGAGCTGCCTTCTTGAACTGTTGCAGTCCCTGTGGTGTAGGTACACCCACAGTGCTGCTAGGAAGGGAGTTCCGGGATTTTGACCCAGCTACAGTGAAGGAACGGCAATATATTTCCACGTCAGAATGGCGAATGACTTGGAGGGGAACTTCCAGGTAGTGCTGATCCCATCTATCTGCTGCCCTTGTCCTTCTAGATGGTAGTGGTCATGGGTTTGGAAGGTGCTGCCTAAGGAGTCAAACTCATTTTAAAAATGGGGAATACTTAATATTAGTACAATATGGCAGAAACCATGCTCTAAGATCTTCCCATGCTGCACAAGAGGTGCAGGAAGTGGAGAGGAGGTGAAACATGATTTATCTGTAGGGGGCCCAGAGGCCCCTGGACAATCTTTGTTAAGGTAGCGAGACTGGATAGCAAGAGTGGCCAATGCCAAGAACCTAGCCCTGAGAAGCTGGATGCAGTGGGCACAATGTTCAGTGACTTCACATGAATGGTCAAGGTCAGTGATTGCATCTTCAAATCCCATATCCAACCAACTGCACCACTGGCCTCACACACTGCAAGGGATGGTAGAACAGGAAACAATGAAGAGGAAGAAACATCATCACTCGCTTTCACACTTGCAGCCAGCAACTCAGATACTGACACTATATGCACTTTGAGGGTGGCTTCGAGGCAGGATCTACACATGGTGTGTCACTGAGCATGAGTGGGTTATATCCAGGACAGTGGGCAAGGGTAGTGCATTCCCATTTTGCTGGAGGTCATGGTCACACAGGGGTTTTGCACAGAGGACTCAGATGAGAAATTCAATGGGGAAATTAACAGAATAAGACTGAAGGGGATGCACAATCAAATGCTTGGTGCATTAACAGGCCTACCAGAAAGCATGTAGTCCATGCCAAGCAGCATGGAGAAGCCTGGCACCAACTTGGCATAGGGATTTATGCAGAACTTGGAACCCATTCTTCACAGAGTGGAAATGGTGGTCAGCTCCTTAGCCAATTTGTAAACCCAACCATGATGCAATGCTTGATGGCTGATGTCTCAACATTCATTGCAGTGCAAGCAGAAGCCAACCAACAGTGATAGAAGGACGTTAAGACTTGGAACTGTTGACGAATAGGGTTTTGTTAATGGGTATCAAAGTTGGATGAGTCAAACACAGGCAGCCTGTCTGGAAAGGGGCTGTGTCTTTTGTCACCTTTCCTCCTCTTCCTTCTCTTGCTACCTTTTCTTCCTCTTCCTGCAGCTCAGCTTCTCACTGTATTAACTGGTGCCAAGGGTGTGCCCTCATGAAGGCCAGGTTGCATGGCACATAGGAAACCACCACGAACCTTGGCACCCATTTTGCCGAATACCACAGAGCACCTTCAGAGTGATCCAGCGAGCAGAAGCTTTGTTTCAGCACCCCAGTGATCTGTTCTATCACATTTTGTGCTTGTCATGTTTCTCAGTTTATGCATATTGCCCACGTGTGCCTGGGCGCACCCATTCATGAGCATGTCATCAAAGGATATTCTTTGTTGTCTGTGGCCACCCTTTGGTTTGTTGTGGTGGCTCATATGTCAACAGCACCCTGGGCTGCAACAGAATGAAGGCATCATGACTGCTGCTAGGATTTAGTGCATTGACTTGCATGATTTGTTGCGTATGGCTGCACACCAGGTGCCTGTTAAGGAATCTCTTTCGGTTGCTGAATGTCTCAGAGTTGACACGCGGTGTCCAGAAACTGTTTACTGCTAATGGTTTCCTGCAACATGGGGAAGACTGCAATCCTCATGAAGCGGCGTGTTCACTCTGCCTGCTTCTCTCTGACAGTAGAATTTGACATGTATTCAGCTCTCTTGAGATAGACAGCTTCAGTGACTTGCCTTACACAGCAGTGGATAGCAAACTGAGAGATGTTGAAACTAGCATTGGCTCCATCCTGGAAGGAGCCAGATGCATCAAAGGTCCATGCCCATGGCCACCTTCACAGCTACTGGCGCTACGATACACATACTACTCTGAGGTTACAGTTCCAGCTGCTGCAGGGGGAAATATTTCAGTGAGAACATACTTTGTGAAAGGGAATCGGCTATCACACTGTTCCTCACTGAGATTCAGGTAGGTGAATTGTGCCTTGAATGCCCTGGGTGGATATGGCCTCCTGATGAAAGACCTTGCCCCCTCCTTTCCCCTCTTTTCCAGCAGTCTGTCCTGCTCTGGGTCACCTCTATTCACCTTCCCGGTCTAGCAGGGAGGTGTGACCGGACTTTGGGTGTGAAGTTGGAGAAAAGGGACATGGAAGCGGGGGCACTTCTCAAAGTGTTTCAATTCCTTCCCATCCCCCACCAGACCCAACCTGGAGCCTCACATGCCTATTGGCTGTGTGTGCTCTTGTACAGGTGTAGGTGGGGCAGTGTTTGGTGTGGCTCTCATAAGTCCAAAACCCAGAGGACTTTAGCATTGAGCACCTGAGCAGTCTGAACAGGCAAATAAACACATGCCTCTCTGTCTGCTGAAGCCATGGAAGTCGCACCACATAGGAATAATAGAAAAAAGAGAATGACTTTGCAGTTTCAGAAGGGAAAATGCTTGGGTGTTTAAAAGTTTGTTAAATTGCAACTTTTATTGTCAATGTTTAAGCACCATAAGCTTCATTTCAAAGCTCTGTTGTCCAGTATTTCCACAGTTGCCTCTCACCTGCAGGTGACCTTCAATCTTAAGGAAGATGGTATGACAAGAGCAGAAGACCAGCATTGGGTGCCATTGAGAGGGATGGATTTTTGGCTGTGGAACTGCTTTGTGCTGAGGACTGGGAGTGGGCACATTGGGTTCAGAATCGGCGTGCCAGATGCTGAACTGCCTCAGATCGGCTGAACCATGGCCAAATGAGTCTATTCTGTGCATCCCAAATAGCTAGGTTTGCGGCTGTAGATGCCCTTGCCACTTCATGCTCCTTCTCTGCCCTCCTCCTGTTGCCCTTCCTCTTGCTCCTCCTCCTCAGGTGTAGAATGGTCTTCACATTTCTCCTCATTCATCTTCAGTTCTCATTTCTGCGCAATATTGTGCAAGATAGTGCAGACCACTATCATTCCAGGCCCCCAGGCTGCTGCATATAGGATGCTCCAGATTTGTCCAGGCAGCTGAATTGCACCTTCAGCATCTCAATGGCTTGCTCATGTCCATGCAGCTTTGGTTGGGCTTTCCCTGTGTGTCAGTGTTCAGACTCCTCACAGACATCGTCAGCCATGTCCTCAGAGGGTAGATTTTGACTCCGAGAAAAAATCTATTGACTTTGCTTGGAGGTGTGAATATTCGTGGGAGATTTGACTGGTGCAGGATGAAGGCAGCTCCCTCAGTATCTTGCACAGACATGCATGATGATCTTTTAGTGATTACATACCAGCAAAACATTCCTTTCAATTGATGAATACTGCTGGTTAATCTGGGGGGCACCTTGATTGCCACACTGTGCAGTCTGTGACACCCTATACCCGTGGGGATAACTGCTCTGCTCTTCTTGAAAATTATGCCATTAGATCTTTTATATTCACTTGGGAGAGCTAATGTGGCCTTGAGTTAACATCTCAGCTGAAATATGGCACCTCTGACAATTCAGCTTTTTGGAGTGGTTGTCGAGATTTTTGTGCTCAAGTTCCTGGAGTGCAATTTAAACCCACAAATTTCTGACTGAGAGTTGAGAATTACCAACTAAGCCGCAGATGATACTTAAATAAACATTTCACCTAGATTTAATCAGCTGTAAAAACTGTGATTGAACAATGCCATATCTGTTTGAGTTACCACTTTGTCAAAAAGGAAGTAATTCAGGATTGGGAATTCTGCTGACAGGCTACGAACATATGAAATAGGAACGGAAGTAGGCCATTCAGCCCTCGAGCCTGCTCTGCCAACCCACATTCCCATCTATCCCCAATAACCTTTGATCCCTTTGCCTAACAAGAATCTATCTACCTCTGCCTTAAGATATTCAATAACCCCGCCTCCACCACCTTTCTGGGCAGAGTTCCAAAGTTGCACACCCCTCTGAAAGAAAACAATTCTCCACATCTTTGTCCTAACAGGGCAACTCCTAATTTTAAAACAGTGCCTCCTATTTCTGGACTCACCCGCAAGAGGAAACATTCTTTCCACAGCCACCTTGTCAAGACTGTTCAGGATTGTATATACTTCAATCAAGTCACTCCACACTCTTCTAAACTCCAGTGGAAACAAGCCCAGCCTGTCTAATCTTTCCTCATAAGACAACTCGCTCATTCCAGGTATCAATCTAGTAAACCTCCCCTGAACCACCTTCAACGCATGTACATCTTTCCTTAAATAAGGAGGCCAAAACTACACACAGTATTCGAGATATGGTCTCACCAATGCCCTGTATAACTGAGGCATAACATCCTTACTTTTATGTTCTATTCCTCTCCTAATAATGGATAGCATTCCATTAGCCTTCTTAATTACTTGCTGTTCCTGCATACTAACTTTTTGTGACTCATGCACTAGAACACCTAGATCCTACACCTTGGAATTCTGCAGTTGTTCCCCGTTTAAGTAATAATCTGCTTTTTTATTCTTCCTGCCAAAGTGAACAACTTCACATTTTCCCACATCATAGTCCATCTGCCAGATTTTTGCCCACTCACTCAACCATCTGCAACCTTCTTATGTCCTTTTCATAACATATTTTCCTAACTATCCTTGTGTCATCTACAAATTTAGCTACCATGCCTTTGCTTCTCTCATCTAAGTCATTGATACAAATTGTAAAAAGTTGAGGCCCCAACACAGACCCCTGCGGGACACCACTCGTCACATCCTGCCAATCAGAATAAGACTCATTTATGCCTACTCTCTGTTTTCTGACAGCCAGCCAATTTTCCAACCATGCTAATATATTACCCCCTACACCATGAGCTTTTATCTCCTGGCCTTTAGTTTCCTGTTTTGTGCCTCCCTCCCTTCTTGAAAAGATGGGTTGTATTTGCTACCTTCCAGTCTGATGGAACCTTTCCTGAATCTAGTGAGTGTTGGAAAATTAACACCAACGCATCTACTACCTCATTAGTCACCTTTTTGAAGACCTGAGAATGAATTCCATCAGGACCCGGAGACTTGGCCCCAGCTATTCACAATATATATCAATGATTTGGATGAGGGAACCAAATGTAATATTTCCAAGTGTCAGAAAAAAAATAATAGCCTGGCGTTACCAATTAAATTAAGCTGATTCATCACAGCAGACAAAATTAATAATTGGTAAACTGACTGGCGATTCCCACCCCGACCAAAATAGTGACCCTACAGTAAGGGTTTATTGATTTCTCTAGACAAAGGAAAACCAGTTGCCATGTTAAAGCAACAGAACTAGTCAAAGTCTGTAATTCAGTTTTATTTGATGCAAAAGCTAATGATTTTGAATTGATATTTAAAGCATCGTCAGAGATGGTTGGTTTATGCAGTGTTTTTATTACTGGTGTATTAATGTGTTATTTTTAAATGTGCTTCTCATGAATTTAATGGAATGCATTTACATCATCCCTGTTAACTGAAACAGCTGAAAGGTCAAACATTACCTAAGTGAATATTCATTATATTTATTCTTAGTGGTAATAAAGGTGAATTAATTGGTTCAGATGCTAAGAGAAGAACTTTTCTTGTTCTAACTGTGAAAATTTGGTTCAATTATTGAAATCATGAAAGGGGCAAAATGAAAATTCATGTGTGAAATTAGAACCAGAATTCATATTAAAATCTAATTGAACTGTCCACTATAACAGGTCGTAGCATACAATAATTCCACTGCCAGCGATTTAATGAATGCTAAAAAATTGTAAGTTCATTCCATCCCTTTACAGTGAGAGTTAGTGAATATCATGCAATGCTACCTGTGTAAATAGAAGCTAGTTTTCCTAAGGAGGAAGGGCCAAAAAAAGCTGCAACAGCAGCACAGGGTGCTGGAATAGTCTTATTCAGAAGAGCTTCAAGAGCATATCAATTATGATTTGTATCCACCATGTGTGCAGACAGCAACTTGGACTCCTTGGAGGGCCGGTTGGCTAAGTTGCCTGAACAGGCAGTGTGGATCAGATTGGTGCCAACAGCACAGGGTTCGATCTCCATTCTAGCTGGATGGATTCAGGACCTGACTCCTTGCCCTACCTGTGATGCAGATCGCGGTGCTGTGGGTCAGGCCTGGCTTCAGGCAGAGAACTGAAGAAGATGTGTACAGAATACGCTGCCATGAGGTACGTGCCCAACCATACTACAAATGTGCAATTCTTCTGAAGACCTTTAAGTCCTGCATCAGCTTAAAGGGGCTATCTCGCTTCACTGTTGATTCTGCTCCACATTACTTAGCAGTATAGCAAATTAATTCCTGATTGAATTTTAGTAAGTTGTCTTGTTTGTTCCTTAATAGATCCATTCCTGCTTCTGTTTTCTATAGGATTTTTTTTATTGTTATGAGAGAGTCTTGTGCGAACTACCCCAGCAATCTCTGAAAGTATGTGCAAGAAGCAGGGTAATCTTCCTCTGGCGAGGAATGCGGAGAACTATTGCTGCAGTTTTTTGGGTTATAGGTACAGCTTTGAGCCAAAAGGAAAAACGTGTAACCCTCTTTTTGCGTATCTGTTCTACCCTAAACCAATTATTATTCAAACATTTTTAAATCCATTATGGACAAGGTTCAAGGGGAAACATATGGTCATGTTTCAATTTACAGAAGCCAATTACACCTAAGTCAGTTCAAATTCATACTTTTGAAATGGTCTAGATTGACAGAATGACCTGGAGTGATGACGAATTTAGATAAACTAGGCATACACTGCACTGAAAGTTACAAGCATGTACTTACATACCAGAATCACTTAAGACAACAAACTTGGAGCATCAATAAATGCATTAGCTTGATAATAATTCTTGATAGTGCCGTGCAAATGAAATCTTAGGGGAAGGGAATGACTGCTGTGAAGAATAACTGACTGGGACTAGATCTGCCATCGCGCAAGTTGTCTCCATCTGATCACAAAGATTCCAGCAGTGCACTAGTGTTCTTTGGCCTTGTCCTTTTGTTGCCTTATCTGCTTTGCTCTGTTTCTGCCCTTTTTGTCATCTCTGCTTCTCCTGTGTAAGAAGGAGGTATTGGCAGGTTGCTGGCAGGTTGGCAAAGCAGCAGCACCACTGCATATGATAGTTGAACTTGAAGAAGCAGCTGAAAAGAGAACTAAAAGAATATTGGATATTTGGGAGAGGGAAAGGAAAAAAGGGAAATCTGGAAATCCAAGGAGTGTGAGACAGAAACAATGTCAATTGATGAGAAAGCTGAAGGTAATTCTGCAAGAGTTAAAGTCAGTAAACATCATCAGCTCTTTACCTTTCCCAATCATTGTTCCTTCTCACTAATTTACTCTTTTCTTACTACTCTTGACTTCTTGCTGTGATGGGTTCCATGGACACTATTTATTCTCCGTACCTCTTCCAAGTTGTCATTTGTAAACTTCAACAACATGTATCAATCAACAGGCTGGGTAAAGTGGGGGTTTGGGGCGTAATTAGCAGTTGTGGCAGGCATATCAAAACCACATTTCCAGCAAGGCTCAAAGAGTGATTAGAAACAAGAATCGTGGTCAACTTTCCATTCCTTGACCTTTAGGCACAAATGACAATTGTGAGACTCCATTTGTTGCCCTGACTGTGATCCAGCACAAATTGGAGACTGAACCCAGACTCTTTGTTGTTCATGGAGCACAGCTACTATCAATTTTAAAAGCAGGATACTTAGCAACTAAATGCAACAGCATTTAACATAAGGTGCCAGGAGATAAAAGAGCATGAGAAGAAGCGAGAGAGGACCTGGGAGACAAAAGAGCGCAAGAAGGAGAGAGAGAGGAACTCGGAGGTAAAAGAGTGCTAGAAGGAGTGAGAGAAGAGCCAGGAGATAAAATAGTGCTAGAAGGAGAGAGAGAGAGAAGCCGGCAGATTAAAGAGCTAGCTGCTGGTGCTGGTGATGGGTCTCAGTGAACCGACCAGATTTGGAGAAAATCAAGTGTGACGTCATACGGAACTAGGCAAGTGATTGGTTGGTGAGTATTTTACTTGTTTTGCTCATTTATTTTTTAAATACTGGTAAAATTTATTGGTAACTGTAAGGTTTTCTTTAATACAGTTTTTGTAGTAGCAGTAGTAAAGCTTATTGGGAGTAGTGAAGTTTATTAATTAAAATAAATAAAAATAAATAAATATAAATAAATAAAAATAACTAAAACTTTAAAATACAATAAATAAAATAAAATAATGAATATAAATATCTAAAACACATACCAGTGTAATGAAGTAACATATAACTTTTAATTGTAGATGGTGCTATCTTTCAATAAGCACAGTAAATTGTAGTATACATAGGAAATTGTCTGTTAATTAAGAAAATAATTAAATTAAATTAACTAAATAACATTTAAAAAATGGCTGATCAGGCGTTCTGTTGCAGCTGTGGAATGTGGGTATTCTGTATGCCAAGGCAACCCAGGGTAAACACGTCTGCAGAAAGTGTGAGTAGCTAAAGGAATTCCGGATCAGGATTATTGATCTGGAAACTGAACTGCAGACACTGCGCAACATAAGGAAGGGGGAGAAATACCTGGACACTTTGTTCCAGAAGACTGTCACACCTCTTAGAATAGGGTTGTCTGTTTTGGACAGCAATGAGGGACAGGAAGATATGACCATCAGTGAGGCAGGTAAAGGGACCGACCAGGCAGTTGTGGAGGAGCCTCAGACTTTGCAATTGTCAAACAGATGCAAGGTGCTTGCTACCTGTGTGGATAAAAGTGAGGTCTGCAGGGTGGGAGCAGACTGGCCATTGTACCATGGTACATGAAGCTATTCAAGCAGGGGGGAGCAAAAAGGAATGTAATGATATTAGGGACAGTATAGGGAGGGGGATTGACACTGCTCTCTGCAGCAAAGAGCATGAGTCCAGACGGCTGTGCTGCCTGCCCGGTGCCAGGGTTCAGGCCATTTGCTCAGGGCTGGAGAGGAACTTAAAGGGGGAGGGGGAGGATCCAGTTGCCAATGATATAGGTAGGACAAAGAAAGAGGTTCTGCACAGTCAGTATGAAGAGCCAGGCACCAAATTAAGAAGCAGAACCTCAAAAGATAATCATCTCTGGATTATTACCTGAGCCAGGCACAAATTGGCATAAGGGCAAGTAAGATTAGGGAAATGAATGTGTGGCTCAAAGTCTGATGTGGGAGAGATGGGTTCTAGTTCGTGGGCCACTAGCATGAGTACTGGGGAGAGTGGGGGCTGTACCAGTGGGACGGTCTACACTTGAACAATGCGGGGCCAGTGTTCTAGCGAGCTTCATTACTAGGAATGTAGAGAGGGCTTTAAACTAAACAAGGTGGGTGAGGGATCAAGCTTGGGTAGATGTAGAAAATCAAGGGATAGATTCAAGGTAGGAGGGCAAAATATTAACATGGGAAATGAGGGTCAGAGAATGGCAGGAAGGGGCAGAGAGAAAAAAACCCTAAGAATACACCAACAGTCAAGACAAGGTGTTGCAAAAGTAATAAAAAGACAAAACTAAAGGTTCAGTTTCTGAATGTGCATAGCATTCATAACAAAATTAATTAATTGATAGCGCACATTGAAGTAAATAAATATGATCTGATAGCCATTATGGAGACATGGCTGCAGGGTGAAAAGGATTGGGTCCTGAATATTAGAAACATAGAAATAAAAACAGGAGTAGGTCATTTGGCCCTTCAAGCCTGTTCCACCATTCAATATGATCATGGCTGATCCTCCATCTCAACGCCGTACTCCCGCTCACTCCCCATACCCCTTGATGCCTATAGAGCCCAGAAATCTATCAATTTTCTTCTTAAATATGTTCAGTGATTTGGCCTCCACAGCCTCCTGTGTTAGAGAATTCCACAGGTTCATCACCCTCTGAGCAAATAAGTTTCTCCTCATCTCGATCCTAAATGGTCTACTCCTTATCCTGAAATTGTGACCCCTTGTTCTAGACCCCTCGGCCAAAGGGAACATCATCCCTGCATCCAGTCTGTCCATCCCTATCAGAATTTTATATGTTTCAATGAGATCCCCTCTGACTCTGATTCTATTTCATCTCCTTGTTGCTCTGGGTTCTCCAAAAAAATCCCTGCTGCCAAAAACTACTGTTCCGGTTCAGTCTTGCAATTCAAACTCCTCCCATTTAATATGTTGCTCGAGATCCCACCCTCTCACACTAAAAGCCACCTATTACCAGCACAGGTCATCCTCCAGCTCACCTAATCAACCCAAAGGAAGTTCAACCATGAAAATTGATTACGTCTCTTGCCAGCATCAAGTAGTTGGAAGCAACATCCTGTTCCCCGCGGATCAGAATTGTGCTGTCAATGTAAACTGCTCCTAGAAACAAACTTTCCAGTGGTTGTTACTTTTGAAGCTTTTCATTCAATACAGTGTGTGAAAGTATTTCCCGTTCTTCTCTAGTTGTAGACCAAAACCACACCAAAGCCACACACAAAACCAAATGGAGCAACTGATGCTCATCATGGTTAGAAGTGCTTTGAAGATCTGCCATTTAACAGTGCAGGACAATAAATGTAAGTCAAATCTGCATCAAGTTCTGGGATCCTGACGATTTCTGGGGGAGGGGTTGGTGGGAAGGCTGTTGTGAGGTCGGAAAACTTGGAAGAGTAGATTTCCCGCATGGCCTGCAGAATTTAGTTGACCAGCTTTAGGGCAGGCAGTGGTGTAGTGGTATTGTCACTAGATCGGTAATCTGGAAACCCAGGGGTAATGCACTGGGACGTGGGTTAGAATCTCACCACGGTAGGTCGTGGAATTTGAATCCAATAAAAATCTGGAATTAAAAGTCTAATGATGACCATGAAACCATTGATGAGTCTCATAAAAACCCATCTAGCCCATTAGAGAAGTAAATCTGCTGTCCTCACCTGGTCTGGCCTACATGTGACTCCAGACCCACAGCAATGTGGTTGACTCTTAAAGTGCCCTCTGAACAAGGACAATTGGGGATGTGCTGAGCCAGCAATACCCACATTCCAGTGAATAAATTAAAAAAAAGCTCCTTTAAACTGGGTTTCCTGTCCATGAGCAGTCTGATTGGCAGGTAGGTGTATTAGGAAAGTGAGAGAGATCATGGGTGGGAGTGAGGGGGAATGGGATTCTGATTGTTAGGGGAGTGTCTAGATTGCAGGGGTGGGTCAGATTGCGGGAGAGGCCTGTGGTAACCCTGGAAGTTTCTATTGCAAGTGGGAGGAGTCAGATGGTGGTCTCCTAGTTTCTAATCCCAGGAGGGGTCCCATGGTGTCCAGGGCAGGTCAGGATCATAAATGGGGGATGGTCCATTGGTGGTCTGGGGAAGGTCAAACTGTGGAGGGGGAGATGGTATTGCACAGTATCAGGAGCAGTCAGTGGTTATAGTGAACAGACGCTGATTGGGGTGGGGAGCAGTTGACAGTTAGGATGGAAAAGATGGTAGTTGGTGGAGTTGAGCCAGCCCATTTTTGATCAAGACAGGGCGGGGAATCCAATGTTGATTGGGAGAAGACAATTTATTGGGTAGCTGGTTGGGACTGGAAAAAACACATCAACTCCTCCTGGCCCACACCAAGTGCAGTAAAAGCACTTACCTCATGGATTCAGTCTCTTTCACCTCCTTTAGGCTAGAAGTTTCTCAAGATATCTTAAAAAATGAAAATGGAATGATCTATTAAAATAGGGGTACAAAACTTCATTATAATATCTGAACAAACTATCCATTTCCTATGAGAAGATTGGTCGCTTGCCCCTCATTCCAGCTGTGCTAAAACTGGAAGTGGGCAGGATCAAGTGGGCAGGGTTGGATTTCTGTTTCAGATTTCTTGCATTTTAACCTCTGACATGATCCCACCCATTTTTGGGAGTTAAGATTCACCCCTGCTTAAGGTAAAAGGAAAACCTAAATAATTCAAAAATGCTTTCTAACTGGCTTTGTTAGAATTAAAATGTTGTGTTTTTAGATAGTTTATCAGCATGCATTCTTATCCACATTGAGCTCCTCCTCAAAATGCAATGCTGCAAGATTTGTGAAGCTTTCTTCTGCTAGGCAAGCAGACCTGGCGATATCTCATAGCGGAATCAAAATAGTTTTGGGTGAATTTTTGGTTGAGTTAGTCAATATCTAATTTGAGAATATTGAACTGAACTGCTAATTTAATAAAACCATGAAAGTAATTATTGATTATTCTGTTTGTGATTCAGCATATTGAGACATTTCAATGACTAATTTCTAACAACTTGTAGAGTATATCATCTAATAGTAGATGCATAAAAGGTATTTATCTCAATAAAACTGTACCAAAACATCATGGTACAATTTTGTGATTCCTCATTCTTAGGAGCTGCTAAATTAAAATATTTAATAAAAAGTTCTAATCATACATATGTTTGCTTGGGGTTTCTGAGGTCTATTTTCATTACACTTGGAGATATACTGGTGGCTGTAAGAACCCTTCATGAAATTTGTCAAGAACTCTGAACATTTTTTTGTGTGGAGTTTGTTTATCACTGCCTGTTCTCTACATCATTATATTGTTCATGTTTAATGCGAGTATAATCAAATGTAAGAAAATGTAGAGCTTCATTTGGGGTGATTTTTAAAAATCTAGACAGTGATGTCTTCCATAATAAAGTATTTGTGTATCATGGTGGACATAAATACACCCTCCTTTGTGTGTATAATTAAAAAAAGACAATTTGTAGATGAATGATTTAATCTCATGTAATCCCTGTAATTAATTCTCTGATCTCACTTTACCATTTGTCAATTTTGCTAAAGCAAGAATGCATTTTCAAATAAGAACATAAGAACATAAGAAATAGGAACAGGAGTAGAGAATTCAGCCTCTCGAGCCTGCTTCGCCATTCAATAAGATCATGGCTGAGTTCAATGCTGGTTCTTCCAACTACAATAGTGTTTTGTATAAAGTGATATGATGAATTATAGCCAACATTGTTCCTTCACATCTCATTATGCATAAATTGAACTCCTTCCTGAAAGTATGATTGATATATAGTATTCAAAATTATCTTTTCCAATTTTGTTTATTTGTGATATTTTATTTTCAGCATTTATTTTTCATTTTATGGAGCTTCCAAAAGTAATTTTCCTTCCACATTTGTTTTTCTTTAATGAGGTCCATTAACTTTGTATTTATTTCAGCTGAGATTCCATCAAACATGAGGGTGCGAGTGTACTTATGGACTTCTTCCAGTGCGAGATACATGAGCAACAAAAGACCTCACACTAACTATGTGTAGGATTTTGAGGCAAGACTTCTCCCAGAGTCCTGGCCTACACTTATTCCTTACCAAACAATATTAGAACAGATTATCTAGTCATTTATCTAATTGTTATTTGTGGGACATGATTGTGTTAAAATTGGTCACTGTCTTTACCCATAGAACAGAGGCTGTATTTAGGAGTACTTTGTTGGCTGTGAAATGCTTTTGAACATCATGAAGTCATGAAAACTTCCATTTAAATGCAAATCCTTTCTTATACCCAGAATTAATTCTAAAAAGCATTCGATAAGGTTATTACACAAAATTAGGACTCATTGGATTGAGGTTAATATATCAGCATGGATTGATGATTAGTTATCAGAGAGTAGGAATAAACGGGTCACTTTCAGGTGGACAGGCTGGAACTAGCGAGCTGCCACAAGAACCAATGCTTAGACTCAGCTATTTATAATCTATATCAATGATTTAGATGAGGGGATTGAGTGTAATGTATTCAAATTCGCTGATGCTACAAAGTTAGGTGGGAAAGTAAACAATGCGGAGGATAAAAAGAGGTTGCAAAGGAATACAGACAGATTCAGTGGGCAAGAACATGGCAGACGGAATATAATGTGGGGAAATATGAGGCTATCTACATTGGTCAGAAAATCAAAATATTTTTTAAAAGATGAGACGCTGAGAAACGTTGGTGTTAAGAGGGACCTGCATTGTCTTTGTACTGAATCACAGAAAGTTAATCAGAATGAGAGCAAACTGAGAGATTAGAAGGAGCACAAATAGAATGGCATAAAAAGCATGGTGGCAGAGCAGACCCGAGGCCAGTTGACAAAGCTGAACAAGATCAGGTAACTCAATATGGGCAGGAATTCAAAGAGTGACACCAGAGCAAGGTCAGAATTAGTGCAGAGCCCAAGGGAACAAAGAGCGGGATCAAGGGTATGTAATGAGGTAAGGATCTACATCTAAGAACTAAAATAAGGAACTAGAATAATCACATTTTTGTTTAGAAAAAGTGAGGTTTTAGGTTTTAATACTTTTTTCATGTTTTTCTCTCATTCTTCCAAACTACCAAGAATATAGGCCAATTCTACTCAATCTCTCCTTATAGGAAAACATCCCATCCCAGAAATCAATCTAATGAACCTAAGGCAAGTACATTTTTCCTTAGTGAAAAGATTAAAACTGCACACTGTGCCATTCAACATTGCAAGTTTACACAGACAGTTTCCATTATAAGGAAAGGGCTTGCATTGATATAGTCTCATTCAATTCTTCAGGATGTCCCCAAGAGCTTCATGGCTAATTAATTTATTTTCGAAGTGCTGCCACTGTTATTATGTAAGCAAGCACAGCAGCACATTTGCACACAGCAAGGTTTCACATACAACACTGAGATAAATGACCAGGTAATCTGTCTCTAAGGCCCAGATTTTCATAGTCTCGATCAGATCCAAATGGAGGGAGGACTGGAAAAAAATGGACGTTGAGTGGCACACCCAGTGATCCTGCCTTCTTTTCTACTCTCGGCTATGTTCTTGAGGGTGGGGGTGGGAGTAGGCTCCGGAACAGGGCTGCTCCTATTAAGGAGGCAATTAATAGTATTATGGGCACATTGAGACTCTCTTTCCTGTAAGCTTTTTTAAATTTTCAGGTAAGCAGCAGGACTTTAGCAATTGT
The DNA here is from genome assembly GCF_964194155.1 of Cetorhinus maximus. Classification (NCBI taxonomy): domain Eukaryota; kingdom Metazoa; phylum Chordata; class Chondrichthyes; order Lamniformes; family Cetorhinidae; genus Cetorhinus; species Cetorhinus maximus. The sequence continues at coordinate 56,644,717 of NC_135884.1, forward strand.
CCTGTTTTTCACCAGCTACTTGGTGGCATGGACTATGGATTGAAGGTGGAAAGAGATTAAAAGGTAGGTAAAGTGGTTTGGTTTCCTTTACAGTTCATTATAAAATGCTGTAACATGAGTTGTATCTGCGTTCATTAAGCTGAGTTATAACAGTGATTGCAAGAAACAATTACCCCTTAAGCAATATGTTTGCCAGATTGTTATTTCTGCCAATTGGGAAGGTGTCAAGTAAAAACCAACATTGCAAATGTAGAAACATTTTCAGATTAATTGAATAAGTTCATGAGATGGATAAAATGGGAGACTACATTTTACAGTTTTGAAAGTGTAGCCTAGAATGATAAAAAGGTCTAATTGCTTGAGCTTTTCCCATTGCTTTTATGTATTCGGTCGAGACATCTGTTGAGATAGCAGTTCTGAAGTCAATTTGTTTAATTTGGGAGAGTTATGGGCTCAGGTGCAATCCAACTGCCTGATAATTTTACAAATGTTTGATTCTGTTCACACAGTTGGCTTGAAGACTCAGTTTGTTTACTTTGAGTGAGTTATGAGCTAGTCAATAGCTTCCAATTGTTATAATTGGGTTTGTGAGTTCATTTATTTGGTGGATAATATGTGAGGACAGTGAGGGGGAGGAGGGAGAGTGGTGAGGGAGTGAGGGGCTGAGGGGATCAGGGGCTGAGATGGTGGAGGGTTTAAAGCAATCAGAAGATTCAAATATATATAGATGAGTCGCTGATTGCATTGGAAGAACCAGGCCAAGGTGTTTTGGATATGGAGGTGGGCCTTTTAGCGCCTGCTTTGGGCTCGGTTGGCCTCCATTTGTGCTGGAGGCAGCAGATCAGTCTCCAGGCCACGTAGGCCCCGGACCCCTGGAAAATCCTGCCTCCTGGCAGTCTCAACATGGAGACGGGAATGGAATGTGGGATTGGTCCTGTCTCCTGATTCTACCTCCAACATGAAAACCTGGCCCTAGGTGTTTGCTGAAGACTAAATGCAGGCCAGGGTACTGGGAAAACCTCTCTGCTCTTCTCACATCATGTGCAATGTCACAGGAGAGATATAAGTATAATTGGAAGTCTTAGTTTGGAGGGAAGATATACCTGTTCAGGGCTCCCCCACTTTGCCTAAAACTTGACTGAAATGTAACTTTGTGAACTAATAATGACTAGCATTTAATATAGTAAAAGCTTCCCAAGGTGATTCTAAGGAGCATGAACAGACAAAAAAATGTCACTAAACCAAAGGAGGTGTTAGATCAAGGGACTAAGAGCTTTGTCAAAGAGCTAGGCTTGAAGGAGCACCTTAAAGATGGAGAGAGAGGCGATGAGATGGAGAGCCATAGCCAATCCCTCCATTATGCACTGTTCCAAAACTACTTCATTCCAGGCCCAGAATTATATGAAAGTCTGTGCTAATCAAAATGTTAAAGTATTGTGTTCAGGCTATTTATTTGCAGAAGATAATTACACAGAAGCAGAAATGCACACTAAGAAAACAGCAGCGCAATACTGGCACAGGACAAAAACTGATTCATAAACATGAAGCGTCTTCAGTCTTTAGAAATCCATTTTCCAAAGCTTTTCAATTGTGAACTATCACACGGTGAAAACTCCATAAAGCCCCTTCAGGCTGCTTTTGTTGGAACAAGCACTTGAAGGAGGGAACTAAAGATCCTAGATAAACCTTACAGTTCTTATACCCATTTTTAGGATTCCAAAGGCAGCTGCCCGCTGTAGAACAGACAGCTTCCTCACAATGGGCAGACATATCATATAATACTAGTTATATTTAAAATTTGAGCGGCTGAATCTTGGATCCTTGTTGAATTGTTTGCTCTTGGCACTTGATCATTAGGAATCTGCGATATGAAGCTGCATGTTTGTAAGCGGCAAAGGTAAGGTGCTTCCTGTTGTTATGAGCTTCTGAATAGATGCAACAATATGGGCGCTGGCTAGGCCAGATGGCCCCCCACAGGAAACATGGAGCTAATGAGTCAGTTTTGCACATTTGCACAGCACCAAACCAGATTTAACTCTCTCATTACCAAGACAAAAGAACTTCATCTCAACAATATCTAAGTGAACTCAGTTCTAAAAACCTATTGCTCAGTGGTCACTAGGAACCCCATTGTGGTTTCTAGTGACCACACCTGTAGCAAGTGTTGGTTGCTCGAGGAACTCCGGCTCAGAGTTGATGAGCTGGAGCCTGAGCTTCGGACACTGCAATAAATCAGGGAGGGAGAGAATTACCTGGATTCTGTGTTTCAGGAGATAGTCACAACCCTAAGATTAACTACCTTAAATTTGGCCAGTGGTCAGGGACAGAAGGATGTGACTATGAGTGAAGCAGGTAGAGGGATCCAGGAAGTAGCACTGCAGGAGCCTCAGCCCTTGCTCTTATCCAACAGGTTCAAGATTCTTGCTCCCTGTGTGGACGAGAGCGGTGGCTGTAGGGAGGATGAGCAAACTGACCATAGCACCATGGTGCAGGGAGCCACTCAAGTGGGAGGAGAAAAGAGAAATGTAGTTGTAATTGGGGATAGTATAGTTAGGGGAATAGATACTGTTCTCTGTAGCCAGGATCGAGAGTCCCGAAGGCTGTGTTGCCTACCTGGTGCCAGGGTTAAGGATATCTCATCTGGGCTGCAGAGGAACTTGGAGTTGGAGGGGAAAGATCCAGTTGTCGTGGTCCACGTAGGTACCAACGATATAGGTAGAAGAAGGAAAGAGGTTCTGCTGAGGGAATACGAGCAGCTAAGGGCTAAATTAAAAAACAGAACCAAAAAGGTAATAATCTCCGGATTACTACCTGAGCCACGAGCTAATTAGCACAGGGTCAATAAGATTAAAGAGGTAAATGCGTGGCTCAAAGATTGGTGTGGGAGAAGTGGGTTCGAATTAATGGGACATTGGCACCAGTACTGGGGAAAGAGGGAGCTATTCCGTTCGGACGGGCTCCACTTGAATCATGCTGGGACCAGTGTCCTGGCGAATCGCATAACTAGGGTCATAGATAGGGATTTAAACTAAATAGTTGGACGGAGGGTTCAGTAGCATGGAAGTATAAAAAAATCAAAGTTTAAGGAGAGGGTAAGAGTGCAGGTTAGTGACAAGGCTGATTGCTATCAAAAAGTGAAAGGAAGGGACAGAGTGTGTGAACACCATATTGCACCAAAGAATCATATAAGAGTAGGGAAAATTGACAATAGGGCAAACTTAAAGGCTTTGTATCTGAATGCACGTAGCATTCAGAATAAAACTAATGAGTTAACAGCGCAAATAGAGATAAATAAGTATGATTTGATGACGATTACTGAGACGTGGTTACAGGGAGAACAGGTTTGGGAGTTGAATATCCAATGGTACTCAGTGTTTTGGACAGATAGGCAGGAAAGAAAAGGAGGTGGTGTAGCTTTGTTAGTAAAGGAAGAGATCAGTGCTATAGTGAGGAATGATATAGGCACTGGAGAGCAAGACGTAGAGCCAGTTTGGGTAGAAATAAGAAATAACAAGGGAAAGAAATCCTTGGTGGGAGTAATCTTTAAGTCCCCAAACAGTAGTTCAGCAGTAGGGCACAGTATAAACCAGGAAATAGTGGGACCATGTAAGAAAGGCATGGCAATAATCATGGGTGATTTTAATATACATATAGACTGGACTAATCAAATTGGCAAGGATAGCATTGAGGGAGAGTTCATAGATTGTATTAGAGATTGTTTCTTGGAGAAATATGTTGTGGAACCAACCAGGGAGCAGGATATTCTGGATTTGGTTTTGTGTAATGAGATGGGATTAATTAATAATCTCATAGTAAAGGATCCTCTAGGGAAGAGTGATCATAGTATGATAGAATTTCAAGTTCAGTTTGAGAGCAAGAAACTTGAGTCCCATACTAGTGTTCTGGCGTTAAACAAAGGTAACTACATAGGTATGAGGGCAGATTTGGCCCTAGTGGACTGGGCAGGAAGACTACAAGGTAGGACAGTTGATGCACTGTAGCAGATATTTAAAGAGATATTCAATTCCTCCCAAGTAAAATATATCCCAATGAGGAAGAAAGATGGTAAGAGGGGAAAAAGCATCCATGGCTAAGAAAGAAAGTTAAAGATAACTTAAAGGCAAAAACTAAGGCATACCAAATTGCAAAGGTCAGTGGCAGGCTGGAAGATTGGGAAACTTTTAAAGATCAAAGGGTTACTAAAAAATAATAAAAAGAGCAAAAGTAAATTATGAAAGAAAACTAGCGCAAAATGTTAAAACTGATAGCAAAAGCTTCAAATACTTCAACAAGTATATAAAAGGAAAGAGAGTTGCTAAAGTGAATGTTGGTCCCTTGGAGGACGAGACTGGGGAGTTAATAGTGGGGAACGCAGAAATGGCAGTGACGCCTAACCAATATTTTGCCTCAGTTTTCACAGTGGAGGACACTAGTACCACCCCAATAGTAACAGGTAATGCAGAGGATAAAGAGAAGGAGGAACTTAGAACAATTACCATCGCTAAAGAAAAAGTCAGTGGTAGGGAAATTATTGGAGAAGATTCTTCGTGACAGGATTTACTACCATTTGGAAGCATATGGGCATATTAGTGAGAGGCAGCATGGTTTTGTGAAGGGGAGGTCGTGTCTCACTAACTTGATCGAGTTTTTCGAGGAAGTAACAAAGATGATCGACGATGGAAGGGCAGTGGTTGTTATATACATGGATTTCAGAAAGGCCTTTGACAAGGTCCCTCATGGCAGACTGGTACAGAAGGTAAGGTCGCACGGGATCAGAGGTGAGCTGGCAAGATGGATACAGAATTAGCTTGGTCATAGAAGACAGAGGGTAGCAGTGGAAGGGTGCTTTTCTGAATGGAGAGCTGTGACTAGTGGAGTTCCGCAGGGATCAGTGCTGGGACCTTTGCTGTTTGTAGTATACATAAATGTAACTGGGCTAATTAGTAAGTTTGCAGACAAGACTAAGGTTGGAGGAGTTGCAGATAGTGAAGAGGATTGTCAAAGGATACAACGGGATATAGATCGGTTGGAGACTTGGGCGGAGAAATGGCAGATAGAGTTTAATCTGGACAAATGCGAGGTAATGCAATTTGGAAGGTCTAATACAGGCAGGAATTATACAGTAAATTGCAGAACCCTTAAGTGCATCGATGGGCAGAGGGATCTGGGTGTACAGGTCCACAGGTCACTGAAAGTGGCAACGCAGGTGGATAAGGTAGTCAGGAAGGCATATGGCATGCTTGCCTTCATTGGCAGGGTATTGAGTATAAAAGCTGGGAAGTCATGCTGCAGCTGTATAGAACCTTGCTTAGGCCACACTTGGAATATTGCATGCAATTCTGGTCACCACATTACCAGAAGGATATGTAGGCGTTGGAGATGGTGCAGAGGAGGTTTACCAGGATGCTGCCTGGTCTGGAGGTTATTAGCTATGAGGAGAGGTTGGAGAAACTTCCTTTCCTTGACCTCTCTGTCTCAATTTCTGGTGATAGGCTGTCCACCAATATCCATTACAAGCCTACCAACTCCCACAGCTACCTCGACTCCAGCTCCTCACACCCCGCTTCCTGTAAGGACTCCATCCCATTCTCTCAGTTCCTTCGCCTCCGTCGCATCTGTTCTGATGATGCTACTTTCAAAAACAGTTCCTCGGACATGTCCTCCTTCTTCCTTAACCGAGGTTTTCCACCCACGGTGGTTGACAGGGCCCTCAACCGTGTCCGGCTCATCTCCCGCACATCCGCCCTCACGCCTTCTCCTCCCTCCCAGAAACATGATAGGGTCCCCCTTGTCCTCACTTTTCACCCCACCAGCCTCCGCATTCAAAGGATCATCCTCCGCCATTTCCGCCAACTCCAGCATGATGCCACCACCAAACACATGTTCCCTTCACCCCCCCTGGCGGAATTCCGTAGGGATCATTCCTTCCGTGACACCTGGTCCACTCCTCCATCACCCCCTACTCCTCCTCCCATGGCACCTCTCCATGCAAACGCAGAAGATGCAACAACTGCCCCTTCACTTCCTCTCTCCTCACCGTCCAAGGGCCCAAACACTCCTTTCAAGTGAATCAGCATTTCAATTGCACTTCCCTCAACTTAGTCTACAGCATTCATTGCTCCCAATGTGGTTTCCTCTACATTGCAGAGACCAAACGCAGACTGGGTGACCGCTTTGCAGAACATCTTTGGTCTGTCCGCAAGCATAACCCAGACCTCCCTATCGCTTGCCATTTCAACACTCCACCCTGCTCTCTTGCCCACATGTCTGTCCTTGGTCTGCTGCATTGTTCCAGTGAAGCTCAACGCAAACTGGAGTAACAGCACCTCATCTTCCGACTAGGCACTTTACAGCCTTCCGGACTGAATATTGAGTTCATCAATTTTAGATCTTGAACTCTCTCCTCCATCCCCACCCCCTTCCCGTTTCTTCCCCCTCCTTTTTGTTTTTTCCAATAATTTATATAGATTTTTTCTTTTCCCACCTATTTCCATTATTTTTAAATGTATTTCCACCATTGTTTATTTCTACCTTTTAGTATTCCCCCACCCCCACTAGAGCTATCTGTATCTTATCTGTCCGGTCTTATACTCTTAATTAGCACATTCCTTTAGATAATATCACCACCTTCAACACCTCCTTGTTCTTTTGTCTCTGGCAGCTTTTGGTTATCTCCACCTATCACTGGCTGCTTGTCTCAACAACCGCCCCCCCGCCCCTTAAACCAGCTTATATTTCACCCTTTTCCTAATTTTACTTAGTTCTGTTGAAGGGTCATGAGGACTCGAAACGTCAACTGTACTCTTCTCCGCCGATGCTGCCAGACTTGCTGAGTTTTTCCAGGTATTTCTGTTTCTGTTTTTGTTTTGGAGAAACTCGGATTGTTCTCACTAGAGCGACGGAGATTGAGGGGTGACTTGATAGAAGTTTACAAAATTATGAGTGGCATGGACAGAGTAGATAGTCAGAAGCTTTTTCCCAGAGTGGAAGTGTCAATTACTAGGGGACATAGATTTAAGGTGAGAGGAGAAAACTTTAGAGGAGATGTGCGGGGCAAGTTTTTTACGCAGAGGGTAATGAGTGTCTGGAATTCGCTGCCAGAGGAGGTGGTGGAAGCAGGTACTATAGTGGTGTTTAAGAGGCAGCTTGACAAATACATGAATAGGATGGGAATAGAGGGATACGAACCCCGGAAGTGCAAAATGTTTTAGTTGACGGGCAATATGATCGGTGCAGGCTTGGAGGGCCAAAGGGCCTGTTCCTGTGCTGTGCTTTTCTTTGTTCTTTGTACTGAGCAAACTATTGGGATTAAAGGGTGACAAGTTCCCAGGATCTGATGGCCTACATCCCAGGGTCTTAAAGGAAGTGGCAGCGGAGATAGTGGATGCACTGGCTATAATATTCTAAAATTCCCTGGATTCTGGAAAGGTTCCAGTGGATTGGAAAAATGCTAATATAACGCCCTTATTCAAAAAGGGGGGAGGCAGAAAGTAGGAGACTATAGACCAGTTAGTTTAACGTCTGTCATTGTGAAATTTTTGGAATCTATTATTGGGGAAGTAGTAATGGGGCATTTGGAAAGTCAAAATGCAATCCATCAGAGTCAGCATGGTTTTATAAAGAGTAAATCGCGTTTGATTAATTTGCTACAGTTCTTTGAAGATGTGACAAGCAAAGTGGATAATGGGGATCCTGTAGATGTAATATATCTGGACTTCCAGAAGGCCTTTGATAAGGTGCCGCACAAAAGGTTAATACACAAGATAGGATCACACGGAGTTAGGGGTAATATATTATCTTGGATAGAGGATTGGCTAACCAACAGAAAGCAGAGAGTCGAGACAAATGGGTCTTTTTCTGGATGGCAAGCTGTAACTAGTGGGGTGCCTCAGGGTTCGGTCCTTGGGCCCCAACTATTTACAATCTATATTAATGACTTGGATTCAGGGATAGAAGGTACTATAGCTAAAATTGCAGATGACACCAAAATAGGAGGGAAAGTAAGTTGCAATGAAGAAATAAGAAATTTCCAAATGGATATGGACAGGTTAGGTGAATGGGCCAAAATTTGGCAGATGGAGTTTAACATGGATAAGTGTGAGGTTATCCATTTTGGTCGGAAGAATAAAAAGATGACCTATTATTTAAATAGAGAGAAACTTCAGAATGTTTCAGTGCAGAGGGATCTGGGTGTCCTCGTGCATGAATCGCTGAAAACTAGTGTGCAGGTACTGCAGGTAATAAGGAATTCAAATGGAATTTTGCCATTTATTGCTAAAGGAATAGAGTATAAAAATAGGGAAGTGTTGTTGCAACTGTACAAGGTATTGGTGAGACTGCACCTGGAGTACTGTGTACAGTTTTGGTCCCCTTACTTGAGGAAGAATGTAATTGCACTGGAGGCGGTTCAGAGGAGGTTCACTAGATTGATTCCAGAGATGCAAGGCTTGTCTTATGAGGAGAGATTGAGAAGTTTAGGCCTATACTCGTTAGAGTTTAGAAGATGAGAGGAGACCTAATTGAGGTATATAAGATGCTAAAGGGGATAGACAAAGTAGACGGATGTTGGAGCGGATGTTTCCCCTTCTGGGGCATTCTAGAACAAGAGGCCATAATTTTAGGCTAAGGGGTGGTAGATTTAAATCAGAGATGAGGAGGAATTACATTTCTCAAAGGGCCGTGAATCTGTGGAATTCACGACCTCAGAATGCAGTGGATGCCGGGACGCTGAATAAATTTAAGGAGGAGAAAGACAGATTATTAATCAGTAATGGGTTGAAAGGTTACGGGGAGAGGGCGAGAAATTGGAGTTGAGGCCAAAATGAGATCAGCCATGATTGTAATGAATGGCGGGGCAGGCTCGAGGGGCTGAATTACCTATTCCCGCTCCCAGTTCTTATGTTCTTATGTTCTTATGAAAGAAGGCATATTAAAAATTTTAATAAAAACTTTTCTCTAAAGCAAAAATAAGCCCTCCTTTAATAACAATAATTCTCAATACAGATCTATTGACAATGTCTTGTTAATTCTTTAAAAGTTAGAAAGACATTGTCAATAGATCTGTATTGTAGACACAAATAGTAATTTTCACCTGACCCACAAAATTAGAAATAGGAATGTGAGATCATCAGAATGGTGGAAGTTGTCTGAATGAATGTTTATATCAGTAACTTTTCTTCAGTAAGGGACAGGAAACATCACTGGATCCAATCACTTTGGGCGGAATCGTCCGTGCCCACTGGCTTCTGGCGCGCTTGGCGGCATTAGTGGACAACATGGCGAGAAGCCAGAAATCGGTTTCACGACATCGTGAAACCAGTTTGTGATTGTCCGCTCAGCCCGTCGATGGTAGGCCGCATTTCCTGCCATCAGACATCGGGAACATCATTGTAATACATCTGAATATCCTTATAAGGCCATAATCATCCGTAATCGTCCTGCCATGCTGGATCGTATTGCACGCTGGTGTTGGAGGCGTGTGGGCAAGGGCTGCCCTGTGGCTGAAGGTAGTGCACACGCACATGTGGGGTTGGGGGAGGAGGGAAGCAGCCACAGTTCGGGAAACCTTCCATAAAGTGACAATCCCTGACAGCTGAGGCAGCACAGACACAGCCACATTGACATGCATGGAGTCAGGCCTCTAGTTTATCTGTCCGCTCAAGCAGCACAGATGCATGGAAGTGCCTCCAAGTGCTCCACATCTTTTCACCCCTCAGACACAGACTGTAAGCTAATGAACATTTTAATGGACTGCAGAACAGTTGGACGACTGGGCACGTTGTACAATCTCCTCGCTAAAGCTGGCCATGGAGCAGTCACTGGTGGAAGCATTCACAGCCCCTTGCAATGTCATCATCCCAGTTTGGACCGGTCTCCCCTCTGGTTCAAGCTAACAGTGCAGACATGCAGTGTGGGATGGGAGAATGCCTGTGCCTGAGCTGAGAGCACAGCGTGCAGTCCAATGGGCAATGGCCAATTGGTCAGGTGGGGTGGGGCAAAGGTGGTTGGGTTTCTTTGAATAAACCATGCGAATGCAAATCAGTGCTCTTATTAACTTGTATTGTAAGGCCAGAACTAGAGAGAGTGAGTAAATTCAGTTCTAAACAAAAATTGAATTTGGAAAGATTGTGGGCATATTGAATAGATTCTCTGTAAAATAAATTATGATTGTCTTGATCTGAAGAAAGCATAACAAGTGAGTGGTTAGGAATGGGAGTAAAGCTTATAATGATAAGCACAGGTAGAGAATTGAATACTGGACATCTGGAACTTTTTGTCTACTGAATTGTTGGAAGCATTGAGCCATCATGTTAAGAAAGGTGACCAGTCTACAAAGAGATAGATTTATTTCTGGTTTGATTTACTTTACCTATTGATTTGGAGAATCTTTCCTTCAGAGATGAAAATAGGCTGGGCAGAGTTCCCAGATGAATGATGTGTGAAGGATTGAGCTTCTGCCACTTAGAATGAAATATTGCAAATTGAGATTCACATGAAGTTAAAAAAAAAAATTACATTGTTATGTTATTATCTAAGCGACTGCAGTACATGAAATAATGTATATACTTTGGTTATTACCAGAAATTAAATTTAAGCTATTCGGTGTTTTCAAACTGGATACCAGCTATTGTTGAGGAAAGATATTCTTGCATTGGGGCAGTACAGTGAAGGTTCACTAGATTGGTTCCTGGGATGAGAGGTTGATCTATGATGAGAGATGGAGTTTAGAAGAATGAGAGGAGATCTCATTGGAATATACAAGATTCTGAAGAATCTTGACATGGTGGACTTTGAAAGGCTGTTTCCCCTGGCTGGGGAATCTAGAATACAGGGGCACAGTCTCATGATAAGAGGTCGATCATTCAGGACTAGGATGAGGAGAATTCCTTTACTCAAAGGGTTGTAGATCTTTGCAATTCTCTAACACTGATGGTTGCAGATGTGTCATTGCTTTGATCCTGATGGAAACTGATAACATTAGAGAGAAACTTAACCTTTCAGTTAATAGCTGAATGGATGACACAAAAAGATTTCAAGTTTCAAGACATTTACTGCAACAAACAGAGCAAAAGCACTATTAACTAAATGCTATTTTTGTAGGCAACTTATATGTTAAACTACAGGCCAGAACTTTTAACACAACTGAATAAACCTTGTATCAGGTACAGTAAGTACCCCTTTGAAGTTGCCCTGCTTTAATTTATTCCACTTTAAAGGTGTGCAGTTTTTAGGACGGCTATTCCTGATTCATGTCTTCAATTTCGATTTAATGTCATTTTGCATCTTTTGCATCATTGTTTCTTGTCAATGTGATGTTGAGCCCTGTGACCCAATTGGTGCTATTCTGAAGTGAGTATGGCTGGAGGAGTTACTTTGCACTTGAGGCAACTGTGATTTTATTTTTCAAAAAATTCTGAAGCAAAGTTCTCAACAAAGAATATCCAGGCCAACAGGTTTTTTTTATGCAATGAAGAAGTTGAGGCCAGGGCTGCTCATTTCTGTGAAGAAATGGCACATTTCTTGACTCTGCAGTCCAATTTTAATCTTGTAGCTCCAGTTGTGCCTGCTGTGAAGCTTTACATTGGGTGAGGTAGAGAGACCATAATAAAGTCTGTGTGAGAGAGACATTTGCTATTGTACATAAGTAAAATTGCTTTCCTGGGCTCAGGGCTTGTTTGAGTGAAAAATACAGGGTGCAGTATTTACCCTTCAGGAGCCTGACTCTGCAATTTTCTGATTAATTTTGAAGCTCCAAGTCTGGAGCTTTCTCAGCTTTGCAGCAGATGAGGAAGACAAACCATTTTAAAGCTAGCGAGAGAGGCATTTGTTGAAGGTGGCAAGCCAAAATTCCCAGCATCAAGGTGCTACTCAGTCAAAATCACCTCCACTGAAACATTTTAGAGATGTCCTCAAAGCATCCCTGCAGAGCTCAAACATCTCCACCGACACACGGTGGTTGACCAAAATGGGAGAAGGTTCATTTGGGAAGGCACCGAGCACAAAGAGACTTAGTCAGGAATGTGCAGAGGTGAAGGCAAAGTGGCAGATAGAGTGAAAAAAACCTCCAAACAACTCATCTAACTGACCCTCCATGCAACGCCTTACCCACATGTACAGTATCAGAGTTTGTAGATTGCGCACTGGACTTATCAGCCATCTCAGAACCTACCGAACCAAAGTGGAAGCAAATCATCCCTGAACCCGAGGGACTGCCCAGAAGAAAGAGAGACTGGTGATTGTTACCCAATCTGAATTTGGATATGCTACACTGCCTTTTAAGTGGATATTCAATTCTCTCAGAATCAATCCAAAGTCAATATTAGCTCCTGAGGATTTACTTTTGCTTTTTTCCTTGCCCAGCCTGGTAACTTCTAACTCCAGAACTGTCCTCCATGGTGAGAATATTACTGGAGATCTTCCATCTCCACAGGCTAGGTGAATCTTCCAGCCTCGTTTTAATATAATCTCCTGAATATATGTTCTTTTCAATCCAAAATGAGCTTCCATCTGCATTCTGGTGGGATGAACCATAGAGACTTTCACCCTGTAGCTGCTCTCTCTCTCTCTCTCTCTCAGACCCTGGTCGATTAATCTGTCTGATATTCAGTGATATTTTAGGAAAGCCTGTAACATGATATCACAATAGCTTCTCTGTGCCCTTCCCATCTCAAAGCCCATCACCATGCCACTATGAATCACATTGGCCTTGTATCCAGGTAGGGATGATAATTAGCTATCTTTTAAACCCCAACTCTATCCTATTCTGGAATCAAACGGAGGGTTCAAAGTATACTCCTGGCACTTTAACACTTCCCTGGGACTTGGAGCCCAGTCTGTCCACTGGTATCACAGCTGCCTTCACTATTGTCTAAGTTAAAGCCAGGGGAGAAATGATAGGGATGGTTCCCCTTTTTTTATATTTCTCGACTGATGTGAAGGCAGATGTGTTTTAAAAGAACAAGTGCTTTAACCCCCTGAGTGCTGTAATGATAAGGAACAGACAAGTGACAGGTTTTCTTGTTAAATTTTAAAAGAAAGATAAATGTTTATTAGTCAATACCCAAATGTATATGTAGCCACACCCACTTGCACACCCATACAGACACACATGCTGTCAAGAAAATATTAAAATTACACAAGGTAGCATGCACTTAGGTCTTAAAAGTTTGAGTTTCTTTGGTCACACTTGTTTTTCCTCAGGGTGAAGACTTAAAACAATGCTGTTCTGTCATCATTTTAGTCTACTGATGAAAAGAATCTGGAGGTTTAGGAAGATAGATTTGCTGTGGTTTATTGCTTGCAGTGGCAGATTTCTCTTGTTCCACTTCAGTTGAAGCCCTATAGTGAAACCCTGGTTCAGTCCCTCAAGTAGAGAGGTACTGGACAACCTGAATTCTCTGCCTGCTGGTGTTCTTAGGTAGAGTCTTGAACTCTCATTGGATGTTTCTCTTTCTGCTCCAAAAACGTGCCTTTTTAAGTCTTATCAGAAACCTATTTCCTGTTATGTGTCAAGGATATTTCTGTCCAGTGTTCTCACAAATGGTTTCTGGTGGGTAGGCCACAATGGCATCTGAGTTTTGTCCATTTGCATACCATCATGATAGAATAGGATTTCTTTTCATACCCATTCTCTGGATTTCAACTCTGAAGTCAAAAAGCCTGCAAGCAATTGTGAAAACAGTTTCTTTAATTATTTGGAGAAAAGCAGCCATTAACCACAGGAAGGGTCTTTTGCATTTTAATGACTTCTCAAAGATATGTCCAGAAAGGTGGTTTGAATTTTAATGACTTGTCTGGACATGAAGATTATCCCAAGGGTCTTGCAGTTCCATGTGTATTGGCAGAAAAGAAAATGTCACCTGACCTCTCCACACAATTTTGTTTTAAAGTTTCCATCCTCCATTTTGTTTTAAGTAGCATCCATTTTGAATTCATACTTCATAAGTCCATATTGTGCTGGTGTGACATCTGTCAGTGTGAGTACTTGCACCTTTTTGCAGGAAAACAATCTAAGTAAAAACAGAAAATGCTGGAAAAACTCAACAGGTCTGGCAGCATCTGTGGAGAGAAACAGAGTCAACGTTTTGAGTCCGTATGACTCTTCTTCAAAACATTAACTGTTTTTCTCTCTCTACAGCTGCCTCCAGACTTGCTGAGTTTTCCCAGCATTTTCAGCTTTTATTTCAGATTTCCAGCATCTGCAGTATTTTGCTTTTATATTAAAATGATCTAAACCTTCCTTTAATCTTTAACAGCCAAACCCCCATCCAGTCTTGCTGAGGGGCAGGCTTCAGAATAGGTTACATGACCCGCATTCTACTTTAAATTAAAGACACAGTCCCATACAATTATGAGGTTTATAAGATTGTTAACAGTTGAATATATTAAGGTTGAGATAGTCAGATTTTAGGTCTCTCAGGAAATCAAGGGAAATGGGGAGCAGGGGGAAAGTGGAGTTGAGGTGGAAGATCAGCCATGATTGGATAGAATGGCGGAGCAGCCTCGAAGAGCCACATGGTCTTCTCCTGTTTCTATTTTTGATGTCCTATAATATCCTACTTAAATAGCAGCATATGCGCCAATTCAGCAGCATGTAATTATTTATCTACAGTGTTTTCTGCAGCTTCTGCCAGGATCTAGTACTAAGCGTTAATATGATTTGCAGCTTTAACTAAATCGTGGCTGGGCTGTACAGGTGAACAATAGAACAATTTACAGTTTATGCATTCAGTGCAGACGTATCAATCTCCAGATCACTGATGGCTCAGTGGCGGGTAGTCCGATGGCACTGATGCCAGTAATACTGATAAACAGATCAGCTCACTGAATTTTTTTTCATAATGTGCCAGGAGCATAGGAGAGAGCCTGCATTTTGAGCACCAGTAACTAAGGAAGGGCTGCTGCCTGCCCATTGAATGCTTGCATTATTTTCCCAAAGGGTGGAAAGGGAGAAGGACCACATAGAGGAGAAGCTTGCGGCTTCAAATTGAGGTGTTCTGGGAAATATGATATAAAGATCATCAACAGCGCAATATGGGGGTTCAAATGGGATTAACATTGTCTATGATAGATTGAAAGAAGAGGATAAATGTTGTAGGGTGGCCAAACTGTACTATTAGTGATAGAATTGAATTGCAGACACTTCTTGGGTGGAAATGTTAAGTTTATTTACAATATTCTCAGCAGCAACTACACGTGTGCTTTTAACTCTAACTCTATCTCTATACTGACTCTGAGGTAGCCTGCGCTACTCTCCTATTGATTACTACAGATCATGTGATCTTGCCCATCAAGTGTTATTCTTAAAGATACAATACACATTAAATACCATAATTGCTACATTCCTCCCTCTTTAACTTGGCTCTCCATACTATATTTACAAGTACATATTTTTCAAGGCAACACAATATTTACACTGGGTAAGGAATTTACAAGTTCAGTCTTTCAGGTGGTTTCCTGGTACGTGTGGAACACTGCATCTCCACAACTTCAGATTCTTTGTCAGGAACCTCCTTTTTGGGAATTGCCTGAATATCAGGTGCTTCGTGGGCACTTGTAGTTCTGTTTTATTAACTCTTACAGGAACATCAGACATGACAGTCCTGGGCTGAGTATCCTCAATAGGAAACACAGACCCAGTCATGATCACTGGTGGAACCAAATCTTGGTCATTTATCTCTCTCATCCTTAAATGGTCCACATGTTTACGGATGATCTGGCCTTCAATTAAAAGTGGCTCCCTTCCCTTTGGAGGAACTATCACTTGTGCTCCCCACAATAAGATGCCATCCTGGCTGGTTATTTCTTGTCTTCTGTTGAAGTACGGTTTCATTTTGTCAGATATGGGATCCTGTGACCAACCATGTAGCACTTGTTCTCATACCTGAGATAGGACTTAGTCCCAAGACCTATTCAGTCTCCGATCTGTTGAGCACATACTGGCGAGGAATCTAAGAAATTTAACAGTAAAATAAGTTCCTGTGGAACTGGGATGTGCTAATCATTTTCTTGTAAAGGCAAGTGACTAAGGGCAACAGTGTTTACAATTTGATTGCTAGGTCTATGTACGAAAGTGTATTTCCATGCTGCCAGAATTAAGGCCCATCATTGTATTCTTGCTGAGGCTATGGGTGGTATAGCCTTGTCCTCACTAAACAATCCTAGCAATGGCTTGTGGTCTGAAATGATTGTAAAATGGTGGCTGTGTACATACTGGTGAAATTTCTTGGCACCAGAGATGATGGACAGGCCTTCTTTTTCTATCTGTGAGTATCCCTTTTCTGCTGTGGTGAAGGTCCTTGATATGTAACCTTGATGGCCGTTCCGTACCATCATCCATCCGATGAGAGAGCGCTGCTCCTACTCCGTAGGGAGATGCATCACATGTCAGCACCAATTCTTTCATCTGGTCATAATGCATGAATAGATTGGACAAGTGCAACAATTGTCTCACCTTTATGAAAGCTTCTTTCTGGGGTGCCTCCCAAGACTAACGTTGGTTCTTTTTGAGTAGGGAATGCAGGGGGGTCAGCACTGTAGACAAACTGAGTAAGAACTGCCCATAATAGTTGACCATCCACAGGAATGATTTGAGCTCTGAGACATTCTTTGGTGCAGGTGCCTCTCTTATGGCTCTCACTTTCTCCTCAACCAGGTGGAGGCCCCGGAATCTACCCGGTGACCTAAATAGATTACCTCCCTCACTTGGAACGTACACTGTTCTTTTTAGCATAGATTTTAATCTTGGCCTTCTTTTTGACTTCACTATTGGCCAGAATTCTCTGAGATGCAAGCTCAACTTTTCTGAGTTCAGTGGCTGAGTCTCCCAAAATTTCATTATTTGTCTGCTTCTTGGGAAATTCTGCGACTTTTGCTTCCAAAGCCTGTTTGATTTCATTCAGCTGATTCTTCATCTTTTCTGTCTCTTTTTTGTATTTGTTTGCTGCCTCCTGGAAAATTGAGCATTGTTGTGTCTTCTCTGTCAACTCATTCTTCAATTTGTTCAGAGAGGTATTGAATTCTTTCTGTTTCTCTTCATACTTTTCCAAGGGTGCAAACATTGACCTGAAGGAATCTTGTTGTGTGTGAAGATCTTTCAACAGATTTTCTTTTTCCCTTCAAAGGTTTCTCACCTCATCTCAAACTTTGTTATCAAGCAGGGTCTCTTTGAGTTTCTTCTGCTGTTCTTCCAGGTTTTGGCTCAAGACAGCCTGCATTTCTTCAGGTTGTTGAGTCCTTACATACTCCTTTTTCAAAACAGGAACGCTTCCAGCTTCCCTTTGGAATCTCAGTGGCCAATCAAGGTTGATTTTCCTTAGCCAATTTCATCCTAGAAGGCTTGGTCCTCCGTCTCCCAATACTGACACTAGAAGCTTTGCCGATTGGCTTCCATAATGGACAGTTACTCTGTTTATGCCTTTTACAGATGTCTTCACCTGTATATGTTTTTATCTTGGCGGCAGTTTCTTTCAAACTTAATTGATGTTCACCAATATTCAAATATCAGAAGGTATGTTCCCCAATTACTGTAGTGAAAGCTCCTGTGTCCATTTCCATTCAAACAGGTTTGCCATTTACTTTCACTGTGACAAAGATTGGTTCTGTCTTTCCAACTTTCAGACTAAACAACGAGTAAATGTTTGAATTTGTCGTTTCAGGCTCTTCTACATTGTAGATTTCATTGGGCTTCTTCTTTTGTTTACAAACCTGCTTGAATCTTTCCTTGCATTGCCTCACCATATGTCCATATCTATGACAATAATAGCATTTGATTTTTTTAACCTGCCAATCACTAAAAGACTCTATTAAAATTAATCTTCGATTTCGCGGCTAAGTTATTCTTCTTTATTCTTTGGCTAGTGAAGGCTATTTCCTGCTTCTTGGCGACTCTCGCTTTTTCACACCTCTTTTGGCTGAGGTTACCCGTTGAGGTGGGGGACAATGCCATTTTGCGCACCCTGTCTTGCTTTTGAATCTCTTACAGCGTTTCCATGGCCAGCATGATCTCTGGCACTATCTAGTAACCCAGATTCACTTTGGACAATAATCTTCTCTAAGTAGTGTCCTCTTTCACACCTCACCCTAAACAATCTCTGTGCATGTCGTTCAGAGTTGTACCAAACTCACAATGTTCAGTTAGCTGCTTCAAATCTGTCATGCAGCATGCAATTGTCTCACCTGGGGCTCTATTTCGTGAATTAAACTTGAACCCCTGCATCGTGACTGAGGGCTTGGGTTGAAAGTTGACACTTCACGAGGTCCACCAATTCATTGAAATTTTTCAAATCTGGGGCACTGGGTGCCGTCAAACTTCGAACCAGACTGTAGGTTTTGCTCCCACAAGTACTCAAGAGGATCGCTCGACTCTTCTCTTTCCCCGTAATCTTGTTCACTTGAAAAAAGAATGTGAGGCATTCTATGTATTGAGACTAATCATCTGTGGCTGGTTCAAAAGGATCGATTCTCCCAAATTGTGGCATTTTGAGAGAGGATAACTTCTTCAATTCTAACAGAGCTTACGACTTACAATCACTGGGCAAGGTACAGTGCTGATTTCTTTTTAGCTTGATTTGTTCAATCGTGTTTTATCCTCATTGTCAGTTTGTTATAGGGTGGCCAAATTGTACCATTAGTGATAGAGTTGAACTGCAGACACTTCTTGGGTGGAAACATTAAGTTTATTTATAATATACTCAGCAGCAACTATACATGCATTTTGAACTCCAACTCTATTTCTACATTGACTCTGAGGTAGCTTGTGCTAGTCTCCTATTGATTACTACAGATCATGTGATCTTGCCTAACACGTATTATTCTTAAAGGTACATTACACACCAAATAAAACCATAATTACTACAATAAAGAACAAGAGGCTTGTTTGAGAAAACAGATGAATGAGACAGCGCTGAGTAAAGCCAGTTGCTGCAGAGATCCCCTGTGAGTGCACTATATAGACCCCTTTTAAACATCTCCTTAGAGTTATGTTTCCAGAGGTTGCATTTCACACCTGATGCCCTGAAAGAACTTTACACCCACCTGCAGGGCAAATTCCAGATGACCTCAAGAACAAGGAGTAGGTCACGGTAACAGAGAAAAGGACAAATTTGTTACATTTCTATGCTGCACAACCTTGCCATGATCAGGGGACAGCCCTTGGCACCTGCTATCTGGCAAACAGATGATCATGAGGAGTAGGAGGAACAGGAAGAGAGGAGACAACCCAGGCAGCCTCTTGTTCCCTGGGTTGTCCATGAAGAAATCACCTGAGTGCGATACCAGTAACCACAACCTATTTCCCCATTCACCAATAGTCCCACACCTTACCTTCCCCCTGTCACTGACCATTACAACCCCTGCATAGCCACAACTCATAAATAAAAGCCAGCACAAAATGAACACTTGAAACCAAAGTTATAAACCAAACCAAACTATATTCCATACAAAAGTCAACAAATTGTCCCCATTCATTCCTTTAGTGCCTGTTTTCTGTGTACCTTTGCCTGTCCTATTGTTCTCACATAGTGTTAAGCTAGTGGCTGTAGCATGACTGGTGATAGTGGGTGAGACTATAGGTGGCCTTGGAGAATGACCTTGAGCAGCTCAGGCCTTGGAAGGTTCAACTTCGGACTGTATCACCTCGGTGAGAGTGCAAGAGGAGCAGCAGGGCCTTTAACAGTGAGAGAGTGCGAGAAGAGCAGTGGGGCCATTAACATTGAGAGAGAGCGAGAGGGGCAGCAGGGCCTATAACATTGAGGGAGTGCAAGAGGAGCAGCAGGGCCAGTAACAGTGAGAGAGTGCGAGAGGGGCAGCGGGGCCTTTAACAATGAGAGAGTGCGAGAGGAGCAGCGGGACCATTAACAGTGAGAGAATGCGAGAGTAGCAGCAGGGACATTAACAGTGAGAGAGTGCTAGAGGAGCAGCGGGACCATTAACAGTGACAGAGTGTGAGAGGAGCAGCGGGACCATTAACAATGAGAGAATGCGAGAGGAGCAGCAGGGACATTAACAGTGAGAGAGAGCGAGAGGAGCAGAAGGGACATTAACAGTGAGAATGAGAGAAGAGTGTGAGACCATTAAAGAGCGTGGAGAGAGAGGCGAGAGACCATGAAAGAGTGCAGAGAGCAGCTTTTAGGGAGTAGGATTGGTGAGTATTTCTAGTCTTTAAATTAAAAGTAAGGTCTTTAGTTTGTGTTTAGGTCTCTAGTCTATTTTTTCTTCTTTTTTTCACTTTTTCTTAAAAATAGCTTGTTAAGTATAAGATCGATACTGGTGTGTAAAAAAAAATACAATAAAGTGTAAAGAGTGGAGGATTCTTCAAGTGTAAAGAGCAGGAATACTAGAGTAATTAATTAAGTAATTAAATAAATTACGATAGTGATGTGTTGCTGCTGGAGCATATTGGAAGCTGCTGGACACCAAGGTGATCCAGAGCAAACACATCTACTCTAAGTGTTTGCAATTCGAGGAACTTTGGATCTGAATTCAGGAACTGGAGTCCGAGCTGCAGACATTGCGCCACATCAGGGAGGGGGAAAGTTACCTGGACACTTTGCTCCAGGAGACGGTCACACCCCTCAGATTAGGCAAGACAAATTTGGTCTGTCATCAGGGACAGGAGGGTGTGACTGCGGGTGAAGCAGGTATGGGGACCGAGGGGATAGCATTCGAGGAGCCTCAGCCCCTGCAACTGTCCAACAGTTATAAGGCTCTTGAAAGCTGTGTGGACCAGAGCAGGGACTGCAGAGAGGATGAAGGAACTGACCACAGCATCATGATACAGGGAGCCATTCAAGTGGGGGGAGGAAATAGGAATGTAGTAGCAGTAGGGGACAGTATAATTAGGAGGATAGATACTGTTCTCTGCAGCTGTGAGTGTGATGCCAAAGGCTGTGTTGCCTGCCCGGTACCAGGGTTAAGGACATCTCGTTAGGGCTAGAGAGGAGCTTGGAGTGGGAGGGGTGGGATCCAGTTGTCATCATCCACGTTGGTACCAACGACATTGATAGGACTAGAAAGGAGGTTCTGCTGAAAGAATTTGAACAGTTAGGAGCTAATTTAAAAAGCAGAACCTCCAAGGTAATAATCTTGGGATTGCTACCAGAGCCATGGGCAAACTGGCACAGGGTAAATAAAGTTAAGGAGTTAAATGCGTGGGTCAAAGAGTGGTGTCAGAGGAATGGGTTTCAGTTGATGGGTCACTGGCACAATACTGGGGTAGAAGGGAGCTGTTCCGGTGGGACGGGCTTCACTTGAGCTGTGCTGGAACCAGTGTCCTGGTGAACCGAATAACTAGGGCTGTAGAGATGGCTTCAAACTAAATAGGTAGGGGCGGGGGAAAGGATACGGCAGCATTGCAGGACAGCTATTTAGGTATTGATACCCAGAGTGTGACAGGAAAGGACAGAGTGTACAAACATTAAAAAAACAGAAGCAAATAGGGTCAAAGGGGCAAAAAATGGTAAAAAGGCAAAATTAATGGCTCTCTACTTAAATACACGTAGTATTCGGAACAAAATAAATGAATTAACGGAACAAATAGAGGTTAATGGGTATGATCTTATAGCCATTACAGAGATGTGGTTACAAGGAGACAAAAGCTGGGAACTAAATATTCAGGGGTATGTGACTTTTCGAAAGGACAGGCAGGAAGGAAAGAGTGGTGGGGCAGCTTTGTTAGTACGAGATGGAATAAGTACGATAGCAAGAAATGATCTTGGATCAGAAGATGTTGAATCCATATGAGTGGAGGTAAGAAATAACAAGGGGAATAAGACACTGATGGGAGTAGTCTATAGGCTCCCTAACACTAGCTATACTGCAGGACAGAGAATAAATCAGGAGATGATGAGGGCATGTTAAAAAGGCAGCACATTAATCATATAGATTGGGAAAATCAAATTGGCAGAGGGAGCCACGAGCAAGAATTCATGGAATGTATTCGGTACACTTTCCTAGAACAATATGTTGTGGATACAACCAGGGATCAGGCTATATTGTATCTGGTAATGAGTAATGAGACAGGTTTAATAAATGATCTCAGACTAAAAGATCCGATAGGTAACAGTGACCATAACATGGTAGAATTTAGCATTCAGTTTGAGAGTGAGAAACTTGGGTTGGAAACAACTGTGCTAACTTAAATAAGGGTAATTACAAAGAAATGAGGGCAGAGTTGGCTGGAGTGGACTGGGAAAGGAGCTTAACAGAAAAGACAGTTGTTGAACAATGGCCGACGTTTAAGAAAATAGTTCATGACTCAAAATAAAGATATATTCCAGTGAGAAAGAAGGATTCTAGGAAGGGAATAAACCAACCATGGTTAACCAGGGAAGTTAAGGATAGTATCAAATTGAAAGAAAAACCATACAATGTGGCAAAGATTAGTGGTAAGCCAGAGGATTAGGAAAGTTTTAAAAACCAACAATAAACTTTGAGGGTAAACTAGCAAGTAATATAAAAACAGACAGTGAGAGCTTCTTTACATATATAAAAAGGAAGGGAGAGGCCAAAGTAAATATAGGCCCTTAGAGAATGAAACTGGGGAAATAGTAATGGAGAAACAGGAAATGGCAGGGGAGTTGAATAAATACTTTACATCAGTCTTCACGATAGAAGGCATTAAATGCTGTCTTTCTGAGAGAGAACAACTGGTATGTGTTCCATGGAGCCACTGCTACGCTCCCAAGATGGTGGCTCGTATATATTAGTAATGTGTCGGAGGACAGGTTTCTGGACTGCTGTGAAACACTCAAAGCCCTTTATCCACTGTAATCCACAGCAAAAATGGCAGCTGTGTGAACTTTCACTGCAGTTCAGATATATTAGATGGCTGTTACTTGTGCTGCAATGAAAGCTGCAAAGTCATCAGATGCTGCATCATGATCGGGTCCACAAAGGAGTTGGTCACCACTTTCATGATAGAAAAGATGGGTTCCAAACTCTGCACATAGCTCAGTGCCCAGCTTGTGCTGGGCTCCTCCATGGTCCTTGACAATGAGTACAGGTTTTCTAGCAGGCTTCTCAATGCACTAAGCATTTTGTTGTGCATACCCATCAGCCTTTGTCTGTAGGCTGTCACATCAAAATGCCCATTGTGAGTTCTCTGCAGCAGAACCTATGTATGACCTCACCCTCCAGTCAGCTGGCACCTGCGCTGCCCTTTTGCCTTCCCTGGCTGCAGCCCATTTTTGCCCAGTGTCCCACCACATGCAAATCTTGTTCTAATTTCTGTTTTAAAGTATGCGCTGTGTAAATATCTGAGCTGGCAGTTGTTGCGAGTATGAATCAGATGATGGGATTGTTTCTGCATCACTGCCTTATTGATTCCTTCACTGCCTGGGCAGATTGGACCTGTTGGGTAACTGAAAGAAGAAAGGCACAAGGGTAAGGTTTTGCTGTGGGGATGGGCTGTGGGGGGTGGGGTGTGCGGGAAAGTAAGAGGACACCGTTTGCAGACCATAAATCAGAAGATAGTGTGTGATGAGGGGTAGGTTGGATGTGAGAAGGCGGTTTGGGTATGAGAAAGGTGTCAGTGCCACCATTGGCCATGGCCTTAGCAACAGATGCCCCCAAAATGGCCAACACTGTCCCCTCCTTTTGGGGTTAGGACATACAGGTACGCCAGCTCCCCTCCAGTTAGTTCCAGCAGCATTTGGTTGTGTACCACCTTGGAGGGAGGGAAGTGTGTCAGTAAACACAATACGTTTGGCTGCAGTGGCTGGTTGAATAACTGGCAGTGTGTGCAAGCTGTAAGATGCAAGTGTGAGGCTTGCAACAGTGCAAAATGTGTGGAGATGAGATGAAGCACATTAATTTTAGATATGAGTCCTGATTGACAGAGATGTTTATTAAATGAGTCATTGGGGTATGATGATTTAAGTAGTATTTTGAGTTATTGATACAGATAGTAGAAGATGGCAATTAAGATGCATTCACTGACCTTGACCACTTGTGTGGGGTCATCTTACTTCTTGCGGCACTGCTTCTGAGTCCTCAGGGCTTGATTCCTGACATTGAACTCCATGGCTACCTGTTCCCATTGTCTTCTGAGCATGTGTCTGGCGCGACTCCTAGCCCTCTGCAGATACAGGACATTTCATCTCCTTTCTATCTCTTCACCAAGGCTTCTAGTGCAGTGACCAAAAACCTTGGATCTCGCTCAATCCCATATTACGGCATTCTTCATGTTTTCCCTATGTCAGAGTCATTTCCTTCATCACTGCCATCCCGAGCCATAATACATCTCCCCTTTTAAGAGGTCAGGGAAGCTTTAGGCAGTGCAGGTTTGCTTCAACTAATCTTAGGAAATTACTATTTTTGACCCCCACCCTGCTCATGCATGCAGCCAATGAACAGTGTGCTTAGTGGTAGCTGCACACAGCAATCATTCAAATGAACAGGCTGCATGAAGTTGGCATGTTGGTTGCATTACATTGAAAGGGTCCTGATTAATAGTGCATTGCAGTCCCTGTGCCTGTTCTTGGGGGCTATCCAATTAACTTCCAATCTTCATTCCATCTAAACAGGCAGTTGCCAGTAAGGGGTTGCCAATTTGACAATATTGACACAACTACAACTCACCTCTCTCCCCTTTCCACCCACCCACCCCTTCTACCACAGTACAGAATGACAATCTTTCACATTCAATAAGCAATTACAGTGTTGTATGGTGCCAGGTCACCTAATTTACCATTCTGTGGCTTTGAGTTCAATTTTTAATACTAATATTACAAACTATTCCACCTTTGGGTGTAACTCAATGAAAATTATTTCACAGAGCTCTTTATTCTTTGTGGCAGGTTGAAAATGTGTTTGCTATTTGACATTTTGATTTTCCTTGAAGTTATCATTCCAGCTTAGTTGGTCATTCAGGAACTCAGGTTAGTGTGGTAGCATCTCACCATAGTGGCTCTTTGATCAAGGCCATATGAATCAGCAGAAAGCAATATAATTGCTGCCACACAGCTTTTGTGCAGCCTTCATACATCTTTTATTTTTCAGACATTCAAGGGCACTGTTCAGCCAGATCTCATTGCATTAAATGAAAGCAAAATCACAAATATAAAACGCAATCTGAATATGGCAATTTAAATGCTTGAACAGCTCCCTCGCTTTTGCCTTTTGAAACCCTTGACCCCATGATCATTCATGGCCTTCCACTCCTGATATTCTCCAGTACAGTTCCAGAATTTAGTATTGCTTCCTAAATTCTGAGGCATAGACATGAGTACATTTGTTGTATCATTGGTCTTCTCATTCAATTCTAGATTTAGCTTCACCAAGCTCAGCAATGCTGTACCTCCTGCTACTCTACGATAAGGACCCTCCATGACAAACTACATCCTCAAACATGCTGCCACTGCCCTCACCATCAATTCTAACATCATGTGAGAGGAACATTGCTTCCATGACAATACTCTCCAATTTTATCTCTGGCTGTCTATGCTACCCTGGTGTTTCACTCAATCTGAAGTCAAGCTTCAAATCTCATTTTCTATCACTAAGAACATTAAAATTCACGTTTGCAATATTGATTACTTCTGCCTTTTCCTTGATCTCTTGCCTCAGGGTCAAGGTTAGGGTTGAGGCTTACATTAATTAATTTATTTTTCTGACAAGCAGCTTTAAACATCTTTCTATATATATATAAAGGCATATTAACAATCGACCAAGCAAGCTATTGATCCAGCAACAGAAAAAAAACATTTTATGCAGATGGCAGCAAGGGCCATTGATGCTCTATTTACTGTTTTAATTTGATGTCAATAGAAGCAAACATTCATCAAGTTTTGACTGAAAGTCTTCCCATCAACACTGCATTGTTTTTTTCCATTTTAACTTAATGATGGACATAACAATGAACTGGCAGACAATTGAGGAATACATAGTGCCAGAAGAATTTTTGCTGAAAAGACTTTTAAACATTGAAGGAAGCTTATGAACTGTATTATCTAAGCTAAACTAATATATCTATTATTTATTTACATCAAGGGAAATCAGGAATGGGCAATTGTCTTGCCAGCGAAATTCCCATCCTATGAAGGAATAAAAACATTCCTATGAAGACTCTTCTTAAATTTTGAATTGTGTTATTTTGAAAATCTGACTGACTCCCTGTAAGTAAAATCTTACACAAAATGGAATCTAGTAGAGTAAGTTCACAGGAATTAATGTAGTGTTTGACATTATTATGTGAAAATAAACAGAATGGTTTGCCTCTCAGGCCTTATAGCACGGTTTCGCAGAGCAATGACACAAGTGGTTTGAACCCCACTTGACTGTGCCTGGAAGTTAAGGGTAGTTTTCAGTAAGTTTGAGAAGCACTGCCAGTTGAATATAATGTTGTTGCAAAGGTTGTAAATAACCTTTAGATCTGGACTTCAGGGGACAAACCTTTCCAATTACACCAATGCAATGAATATACTGCCTTGGCAAAGAAGTACTGCGCAACCAGCAAAATGCAATCACGAATAAAAGTCTATAATACAGCTCATAATTCTATAATTGTACTAACTGTTCAATAACACTTTCCAAAGTATTTTTCATTAATAAGAGCATTGGCACTCTTATAATGTACTGAATGACCTCAACTCACATCAAATCAGGTGACAAACTAGCAGAATCATTAACCATCAATCTCTTTCCATTTTTTATCTCTGTTAGTTTAGACAGGAGATAATGCAAACATATATTTTCACTCAGCTTTTGTGATAGAGTGGTGTGTCAAGCTTAAAAAGTGAGAACAGATGTTGCCTGTGCTGATGGTGAGTGTGGTAATTATGGTTTTATCTAATGTGTCATATACCTTTAAGAAGAATGCTGTTAAGGAAGATCACATGATCTTGAGTAACCAATAGGAGACTAGCGTGGGCTACCTCTGTAGTGTAGTCAGTAGTGTAGAGATAGGGTTTGAGGTGAAAGCACACATGTAGTTGCTGCTGAGCACCTCTGCAAATGAACATAAAGTTTTCCAGCTGAGAAGTGTCCACTGATCAACTATATCAATAGTACCAAATCGGCCACCACTTACAACAAGTGTACGACAAGAATCCACAAGACCCTATGGTGAGCCATAGTGGAGACTGAGCAATAGAATACTTTTGTTGGTATAATGCCTGGAAGTCAAAGATTATTCCTGGACTGCACAGTTTTTAAATCTTATGGATATTCTATCAGGCACAATGTGGTTAAACATGCTCTTAACTATGATAAGGCTGCACTTAATGCCAATGTGTAAATTGTGTGTAAAATTGCACTTAATCAGGAATCTTAGATGTACAAATACCTGTCAAAAGGTCATTGAGCTGAAATGTTAACTCTTGGTTGAAATTTTCAGTGCTGCCACCGGCCTCATCCCAGCATTCTCACTGCTGGGATCAAAGCTGACCAATTAACTGCTGACAGGCGGAGGAGACGTTCAGTAGGGCGCTAGTGGCAGTGTGAGGCCATGCCACTCAGAGTGCTTGTGCTATCTTTAAAAGGGTGCCAGCTCTCTTTTGAATTGTTGCAGCAGTGAAGGGATGGACAGCAGCAGAAAGCAGACCCATCCAGCAATGGCGGAGGCAAGATTCCGGTGGTCCCGTGATTTAGCGGTGCCTCCTTGCATGTCCTTCTCCTGCTGCTCAGACAAGCCGGGAGATCCTCTTCCCCTTGGAAGACGAGATCTGCCCACCAGGCCAAGCAA
The DNA here is from genome assembly GCF_964194155.1 of Cetorhinus maximus. Taxonomy (NCBI): domain Eukaryota; kingdom Metazoa; phylum Chordata; class Chondrichthyes; order Lamniformes; family Cetorhinidae; genus Cetorhinus; species Cetorhinus maximus. The sequence continues at coordinate 56,672,399 of NC_135884.1, forward strand.
ACCCGAATGGAGATTGGAGGTCAGCTGCCATGGAGTCGTCCCTAGAACCTGCCTGCAATGCTGTAAGTTGGTGAATGACATCATGCGATCTGCCAAGGTAGGTACACCACAGTGTGCCTGGCCTTAGTGGCTTACATATGTCCAGGCGTAAGGGTGAATTAGGTAAAGAAGGGATGCCAACCCAATTCCTGGCAATGGAACCAGGCAGCAGCATTGGCAGTGACAAGCACGGCAGCATATCGGTGAGTGATCCGTGACTCCTGCTCCTCTGGTTGTGAGCGGCCACATGCAGGAGGCAAACCTGTGGGACCATCATGGGCAGTCAGGTGGCCAGCATCATAGGTGACTCGCACTTCTTTGTTGGGTGGCTAACAAGAATCATCTGTGTGCTTGTGGGAAAAGACAGCCCACAATACCTGGGAAAGGATGAAGACTGGTGGTGGCGTCCTGTACCTCGCTATCCTGACCCTAAGTGAGGAGGACATGCTGGGGCTTGGAGGGCAGCATGGGGGCCGATCCATCATAGGGAGTGGAGAGATGAGAGAATGAGTGGCCTAATGAATGGGCAGAAGAGAGCTGCTGGTGAACATATGGTATAATTCTCCTGTGTTCACCACAGATTAGATGAAGCTCCACACTAAGAGTGAACTGAAGGACGAGATGGAATTACTAATTACTCTACTCTCTCAGCAAGGTCAAAGAGAAAAGCAGCCACCTGCAGAGACTGGAGGAAAGCCATCCACCTCTGAGATGGAGGAGGGGATCTCAGAGGCTGCACCGTCACATACCCTCCACCAATGCAGACACTCCCATGTTGCTGGATATGTATTTGTCAGGGGAAATTAGATCACAGGCTGGTAAGCACAGCACAGATGTGCCTGCACAGCAGATGGCAGCTGTGCCAGCTGAGGGCACTAACACTTAGGGGACTCTGGGAGGTCAGATGATGCTGAGCCTCAGGCTCTGGAGTCGCCAACAAGACAGCAGATGGTGGAGCTACAACAGGAGGTTAGGGAATGTCTATTGAAGTTTCCAGAGGCTCTGTGCACCCTGGCGTAGATGATGAAGGAGTTCATGCAGGTCACCAATGCTCCCATGTCTCTGGCATGGCTTCCTCCTTGGAGAGACTGGAAATCTTCATGATGAACTATATTCAGCAAACCAGTCAGCAGATGCTGGAGATGCACGTGGACCTGCAAACCTGCCAACTCCATGAGTCTCAAGCAGCAATGGCTAAGTGAGAAGGGGGCAAGGGGCCAGCACTCACTGCCTGGCCCTCGGACTGCTCAGATGAGCAGTGGGGTATATGTGTGCCTGAAGCATCTTGGGGCTCCTCTCAGGGTGCTCCTGATATGGACAGCAGCTCCTCAGCCCTTCTGTTTGTGACACTAGCGCCTCACTCCATCACGGAGGCAGAGGAGACTCCTACACTTGCAGCTAGAGGATGACAGCTAAGGTCATCCCAAGTCATGAGGTAGCATGATGCTTGCCTCTACCTCAGCTGGCCATGCAGGGAAAGCGCCAGGTAGGAACACATGGAAAGAATTTAAGAAGAGCACCTAACTGGACTCAAGGTTCATGGGTTACTTTTTTGTTTTCATGAACCATGAAGATATTTGTAACAGTATTAAATTTCTGATGTTAATGAGAATAATTGTTAAGTTCTCTCCCATAGGAAGCTTGTTAAAGTCAATAGGCATATCACCAGAAGATAGTTCTGTGAGATGTTGCCTATTATTGGGGCCAAGGTACAGGCCCTGTATTTTAGTCTTGTTTGTGTGTTGGTGTAAAGTACAAAAGAACAAAAATAATATTTTTTTTATTCATTCATTGGATGTGAGATTCCCATTTATTGCCCATCCCTAATTGCCCTTGAGAAGGTGGTGGTGAGTCTTCTTGAACCGCTGCAGTTCATGTGGTGTTGGTACACCCGCAGTGCTGTTAGGGGAGGAGTTTCAGGATTTTGACCCAGCGACGATGAGGAACAGCGATATACTTCCAAGTCAGGATAGTGAGTGATTTGGAGGGGAACTTCCAGGTGGTGGTATTCCCATTTATGTGCTGCCTTGTCCTTCTAGATGGTAATGTTTGTGGGTTTGGAAGGTGCTGTCAAAGGAGCCTTGGTGAATTCCTGCAGTACATCTTATAGATGGTACACACTTCTGCTTCCGTGCATCGATGGTGGAGGGAGTGAATGTTTTTGAATGGGGTGCCAATCAAGTGGGCTGCTTTGTCCTGGATGGTGTCTTGCTTCTTGAGTGTTGTGACAGCTGCACTTGTCCAGGCAAGTGGGGAGTATTCCATCACGCTCCTGATTGTGCCTTGTAGATTTTGGACAGCCTTTGGGGAGTTAGGAGGTGGGTTATTCGTCACACGGTTCCTAGCCTCTGTAGCCACAGTATTTATATGGCTGGTCCAGTTCAGTTTCTGGTCAATGGTAAACCCCAGAATGTTGATAGTGGGGGATTCAGTGAAGGTAATGCCATTGAACGTCAAGGGGAAATGGTTAGATTCTCTCTTGGTGGAGGTGGCCATTGCCTGGCACTTGTGTGGTGCAAATGTTACTTGCCAATTGTCAGCTCAAGCCTGGATATTGTCCAGGTCTTGCTGCATTTTGACATGGACTGTTTCAGTATCTGAGGAGTTGCGAATGGTGCTGAACATTGTGCAATTATTGGTGAACATCCCCACTTTTGACCTTATGATGGAAGGCAGATCACTGATGAAGCAGCTGAAGTTGGTTGGGCTCAGGACACTACCCTGAGGAACTCCTGCAGTGATGTCCTGGAGCTGAGATGACTGACCTCCAACAACCATCTTCCTTTGTACTAGATATGACTCCAACCAGTGGAGAGTTTTCCCCCTGATTCCCATTGACTGCAGTTTTGCTTGGGCTCTTGGATGCCACACTCGGTCAAATGCTGCCTTGATGTCAAGGGCAGTCACTCTCACCTCACCTCGGGACTTCAGCTCTTTTGTCCATGTTTGAGCTAGGGCTGTAATGAGGTCAGGAGCTGAGTGGCCCTGGCGGAACCCAAACTGGGCATCAGCGAGCAGGTTATTGCTAAGCATGTGTCACTTGATAGCACTGTTGATGACTCCTTCCATTACTTTACTGATGATCGGGAGTAGACTGATGGGGCGATAATTGGCCAGGTTGGATTTGTCCTGCTTTTTTGTGCAGGACATACCTGGGCCATTTTCCACATAGCTTGGTAGATGCCAGTGTTGGAGCTGTACTGGAACAGCTTGGCTGGGGATGCAGCAAGTTCTGGAGCACAAGTCTTCAGTACTATTGGCAGAATATTGTCAGGGCCCATAGCCTTTGCAGTGTCTTCAGCCGTTTCTTGATATCATGAGAAGCGAATTGAATTGGCTGAAGATTGGCATCTGTGATAGAACAAAGAACAAAGAAAAGTACAGCACAGGAACAGGCCCTTCGGCCCTCCAAGACTGCGCCGATCATATTGCCCGTCAACTAAAATATTTTGCACTTCCGGGGTCCGTATCCCTCTAATCCCATCCTATTCATGTATTTGTCAAGCTGCCTCTTAAACACCACTATTGTACCTGCTTCCACCACCACCTCTGGCAGCGAATTCCAGTCATTCACTACCCTCTGCGTAAAAAACTTGCCCCGCACATCTCCTCTATAGTTTTCTCCTCTCACCTTAAATCTATGTCCCCTCGTAATTGACTCTTCCACCCTGGGAAAAAGCTTCTGACTATCTACTCTGTCCATGCCACTCATAATTTTGTAAACTTCTGTCAAGTTGCCCCTCAATCTCCGTCGCTCTAGTGAGAACAATCCGAGTTTCTCCAACCTCTCCTCATAGCTAATAACCTCCAGATCAGGCAGCATCCTGGTAAACCTCCTCTGCACCCTCTCCAGCGCCTACATATCCTTCTGGTAATGTGGTGACCAGAATTGCACGCAATATTCCAAGTGTGGCCTAACCAAGGCTCTATACAGCTGCAGCATGACTTCCCAGCTTTTATACTCAATACCCCTGCCAATGAAGGCAAGCATGCCATATGCCTTCCTGACTACCTTATCCACCTGCGTTGCCACTTTCAGTGACCTGTGGACCTGTACACCCAGATCCCTCTGCCCGTCGATGCACTTAAGGGTTCTGCCATTTACTGTATAATTCCTGCCTGTATTAGACCTTCCAAAATGCATTACCTCGCATTTGTCCAGATTAAACTCCATCTGCCATTTCTCCGCCCAAGTCTCCAACCAATCTATATCCCGCTGTATCCTTTGACAATCCTCTTCACTATCTGCAACTCCTCCAACCTTAGTGTCGTCTGCAAACTTACTAATTAGCCCGTTACATTTTCTTCCAAATCATTTATGTATACTACAAACAGCAAAGGTCCCAGCTCTGATCCCTGCGGAACTCCACTAGTCACAGCTCTCCATTCAGAAAAGCACCCTTCCACTGCTACCCTCTGTCTTCTATGACCAAGCCAATTCTGTATCCATCTTGCCAGCTCCCCTCTGATCCTGTGCGACTTTACCTTCTGTACCAGTCTGCCATGAGGGACCTTGTCAAAGGCCTTACTGAAATCCATGTATATAACATCCACTGCCCTTCCATCATCAATCATCTTTGTCACGTCCTCGAAAAACTCGATCAAGTTAGTGAGACACGACCTCCCCTTCACAAAACCATGCTGCCTCTCACTAATATGCCCATTTGCTTCCAAATGGTAGTAAATCTTGTCACAAAGAATCTTCTCCAATAATTTCCCTACCACTGATGTAAGGCTCACCGGCCTGTAATTTCCTGGATTATCCCTGCTACCCTTCTTAAACAATGGAACAACATTGGCCATTCTCCAGTCCCCTGGGACCTCACCTGTAGCCAGTGAGGATACAAAGATTTCTGTCAAGGCCCCAGCAATCTCCTCCCTTGCCTCCCTCTGTACTCTGGGGTAGATCCCATCTAGCCTTGGGGACTTATCCACCTTAATATTCTTCAAGACGCCTAGCACCTCCTCTTTTTTGATTTCAACATGATCCAGGCTATCTATACACTCTTCCCTAGACAAATCGACTGCTAAGTCCTTCTCTTTGGTGAATACTGATGAGAAGTATTCGTTTAGTATCTCTCCCATTTTTTATGGCTCCACACACAGATTCCCACCTCTGTCCCTGAGTAGGCCTACCCTTTCCCTGGCTACCCTCTTGCTTGTTATATATGTATAAAAGGCCTTGGGATTTTCCTTAATCCTGGTTGCCAGTGACTTTTCATGACCCCTTTTAGCCCTCCTGACTCCTTGCTTAACTTTCTTCCTACTTTCTTTGTATTCTCCATGGGCTTCATCTGTTCCCAGCCTTCTAGCCCTTATGAATGCTTCCCTTTTCTTTTTGACTAATCTCACAATATCCTTCGTTATCCAAGGTTCCTGAAACTTGCCATGCTTATCCTTCATCCTAGCAGGAACATGCCGGTCCTGAATTCTTATCAACTGAAAGCCCCCCACATGTCAGTTGTTGATTTGCCCTCAAACATCCGCCTCCAGTCTAGATTCCTCAATTCCTGCCTAATATTGTTATAATTAGCCTTCCCCCAATTAAGCACCTTAACCCGAGGACTCCTGTTATCCTTATCCACCAGTACCTTGAAACTTACTGAATTATGGTCACTTTTCCCGAAATGCTCTCCTACTGAAACTTCGACCACCTGGCCGGGTTCATTCCCTAATACCAGGTCCAGTATTGCCCCTTCCCTAGTTGGACTATCTACATATTGTCTCAGGAAGCCCTCCTGGATGCACCTTACAAATTCTGCACCATATAAACCCCTAGCACTAAGTGATTCCCAGTCAATATAGGGAAAGTTAAAATCACCCACCACAACAACTCTATTGCTTTTACATCTTTCCAAAATCTGCCTACATAACTGATCCTCAATCTCCCGCCGGCAATTGGGAGGCCTATAGTAAACCCCCAACATTGTGACTGCATCCTTCCTATTCCGTAGCTCTACCCATATTGCCTCGCTGCATGAGCCCACCAAGGTGTCCTCCTGTCGTACAGCTGTGATATTCCTCTTAACCAGCAGTGCAACTCCCCCACCTCTTCTACATCCCTCTCTATCCTGACTGAAACATCTAAATCCTGGAACGTTTATCTGCCAATCCTGTCCATCCTTCAACCAAGTCTCTGTAATAGCAATAACATCATAGTCCCAAGTACTAATCCAAGCTCTAAGCTCATCTGCCTTGCCTGTTATACTTCTCGCATTGAAACAAATGCATTTCAGACCCCCAGTCCCACTGTGTTCAGTAATTTCTCCCTGCCTGCCCTTCCTCTTAGTCCCACTGGCCATATTCACTGGTTCCCAGTCCTTTATTGCACCTGCTGACCTATTGCTCTGGTTCCCACCCCCCTACCATACTAGTTTAAACCCTCCCGAGTGACGCTAGCAAACCTCGCAGCCTGGATATTGGTGCCGCTCCAGTTTAGATGCAACCCGTCCTTCTTGTACAGGTCCCACCTGCCCCGGAAGAGATCCCACTGATCCAGATATTGGAAACCCTCCCTCCTACACCATCTGTTCAGCCACGTGTTTAGTTGCACTATCTTCCTATTTCTAGCCTCACTGGCACGTGGCACAGGGAGTAATCCTGAGATTACAACCTTAGAGGTCCTGTTTTTAACTTTCTGCCTAACTCCCTGAACTCCCGCTGCAGGACCTCGTCACTTTTCCTGCCTATGTCGTTAGTACCAATGTATACCACGTCCACTGGCTGTTCTCCCTCCCCTTTCAGAATGTCCCGTACCCGATCAGAGACATCCTGGACCCTGACACCAGGGAGGCAACATACCATCCTGGTGTCTCTTTCACGACCAAAGAAGCGCCTATCTGAGCCCCTGACTATAGAGTCCCCTATGACAATTGCTCTTCTGTGCTTTGACCCCCCCTGCTTAACAACAGAGACAGCCGTGGTGCCACTACTCTGACTACTGCTGTTGATTTCCTCTGATAGGCCATCCCCCCAACAGTATCCAAAACGGTATACCTGTTAGAGAGGGGCACAGCCACAGGGGATTTCTGGACTGACTGCCTGCCCCTTCTAGCGGTCACCCATCTATCTGTCTGTACCTTGGGTGTGACCACGTCTGTAAAACTCCTGTCAGTGACGCTCTCCGCCACCTGAATGCTTCTAAGTGCATCCAACTGCCGCTCCAACCGATCCAAGGGGTCTGTGAGGAGCTGCAATTGGGTACACTTCCTGCAGATGTAGTTGGCTGGGACACTTGAAGCATCACAGATTTCCCACATCCCACAGGTGAAGCACTTCACCCCAGCAACTGCCATTTCTAGAACTATTTAATAAATTAATTTAAATCTAATAACTGCTTATTGACTCCTTATTAACTATACGTTCCCTAGGGCTAGATTTCTACTATAAATGCTAAATTCTAAGAACAGTAATCCCCTGATTCTGGACTAGATACCCTCAATTTATTAATTAAGTGATTAATTTATTTGGTTTAATTAGTTTAACAATGTTTTAGTTTCAAATTCAGTGTAGATTCTCTACCAGCCAATCAGATAACAGATTTACCGTGACGCCACTTTAAAATTTTTTTTTAAAAAAGACCCAAGGTCCGCGAATCCCCGAGGTAAGGTTTTTATACTCACCTCTCTGGAACTCCGCCCTCCGACTCTGCTCCTTGGAACTAGGCCGCCAATCCCCGAGTTAAGGTTTTTATACTCATCTCTCTGGAACTCCACCTTCCAACTCTGCTCCCTGGTACTAGGCCACGAATCCCCGAGGTAAGGTTTTTATACTAACCTCTCTGGAACTCCGCCTTCCAACTCTGCTCCCTGGAACTAGGCCACGAATCCCCGAGGTAAGGTTTTTATACTAACCTCTATGGAACTCCGCCTTCCGAATCTGCTCCCTGGAACTAGGCCGTGAATCCCCGAGGTAAGGTTTTTATACTCACCTCTCTGGAACTCCGCCCTCCGACTCTGCTCCCTGGAACTAGGCCGCGAATCCCTGAAGTAAGGTTTGTATATTCAACTCTCTGGAACTCTGCCTTCCGACTCTGCTCCCTGGTACTCTGATACTGGGGACCTCCGGAGGAGGCTGAGATGGATCATCCACTCAGCACTTCAGGCTGAACATTGTAGCAAATGCTTCAGCCTTATCTTGTGCACTGCTGTGCTGGGCTCGTCCATCATTGAGGATGGGGATATATGTGGAGCCCTGTCCTCCAGTAAGTTGTTTATTTATCCACCACCATTCATGACTAGATGTGGCAGGACTGCAGAACTTAGACCTGATCTGTTGATTGTGGAATCCCTTAGCTCTGTCTATCACTTGCTGCTTATGCTATTTGGCACGCAAGTAATCCTGTGTTATAGCTTCACCAGGTTGACACTTCACTTTTAGGTATGCCTGTTGCTGCTCCTGGCATTCTTCATTGAACCAGGGCTGATCCCCTGGCTTGATGGTAATGGTAGAGTGGGAGATGTGCCGGGCCATGAGATTACAGATTATGTTCGAGTACAATTCCGCTGCTGCTGACGGCCCACAGCGCCTCATGGATGCCCAGTTTTGAATTGCTAGATCTGTTCGAAATCTATCCCATTTAGCACAGTGGTAGTGCCACACAACACGATAGAGGGTATCCTCAGTGTGAAGACGGGACTTCGTCTCCGCAACGACTGTGTGGTTTTCACTCCTACCGATACTGTCATCAACAGATGCATCTATAGCAGGCAGGTTGGTGAGGATGAGGTCAAGTATATTTTTCCCTCTTGTTGGTTTCCTCACCAGCTGCTGCAGACCCAGTTTAGCAGATATGTCCTTTAAGACTCGACAAGGTTGGTCAGTAGTGGTGCTACCAAGCCGCTCTTGGTGATGGACATTGAAATCCCCCACCCAGAGTACATTTTGCACCCTTGCCACCCTCAGTGCTTCCTCCAGTGTTGTTCAACATGGAGGAGCACTGATTCATCAGCTGAGGGAGGGTGGTACGTGGTAATCAGCTGGAGGTCTCCTTGCCCATGTTTGATCTGATGCCATGAGACTTCATGGGGTCCGTAGTCGATGTTGAGGCCTCCCAGGGCAATTCCCTCCTGACTGTATACCACTGTGCCATCACCTCTGCTGGGCCTGTTCTGCCGCCGGGACAGAACATACCCAAGGATGGTGATGGTGGAGTCTGGGACATTATTTGTAAGATATGATTCCCTGAGGATGTATACGTCAGGCTGTCGCTTGACTAGTCTGTGACACAGCTCTCCCAATTTTGGCACGAGCCCCCAGGTCTTCGTAGGGAGGACTTTGCAGGGTCGACAGGGCTGAGTTTGCCGTTGTCGTTTCTGGAGCCTAGGTCAATGCTGGGTGGTCTGGCCGGTTTCATCCTTTTTTTGAGGTTTTGTCGCGGTTTGATACAACTGAGTGGCTTGCTCGGCCATTTCAGAGGGCATTTCAGAGTCAACCACATTACTGTGGGTCTGGAGTCACAGGTAATCCAGGTCAGGTAAGGACAGCAAATTTCCTTCCCTGAAGGACATTACTGAACCAGTTGGGTTTTTACAACAATCGACAATGGTTTCATGGTCATCATTAGACTTATAATTCCAGGTTTTTATTGAATTCAAATTCCATCACCTGTCTTGGTGAGATTTGAACCCGGGTAATGATGTTTTACCTGCTGGCCACAATGATGGCTTTTCTTGCCATATCATTCCTAACCCATCGCATTAATTGTCCATTTCTGGGAAACACGCCGTTTCCATAGTGGGCGCCATTCGCACGCCACACCATCACTTCGCCGCTTCGTCATGCCGGGCACCATATTTAAAGTCCAGCTGTGCGCACACCTCTCAGAACTTCCAGAAGACATGAGACAAAGGCAAAGAAGACATGGCCCTGAAAGGCAAAAAGACTGCAGCCCCCCCACCCCGGTTCAATGACGTGTCCCTCGAGCGCCTTTTGGACAAAGTGCAGGCCCGTTGTAATGTCCTCTACCCGCGCTCTGGCTGCAGGATGGGCAGCAACCTCACTAACCTTGCTTGGGAGGTGGTGGCAGCAGTGGTCAGCGTCAATGCCCTGAAAAAGAGACAGGCACCCAGTGCTGAAAAAGGATGAATTCAGCCAGGGTAATTCACTCTTCTCATCACTCTCAACTCACACACTCACAAAACCACCACACATCCACAGGGATCTCACACCTCAAGGGACAACACCACTAACTCTCACACACACCCTCACATCTCCATCAGGCTCATATTCTCTGGAGCTCACATCCTCATCCTGTCCATAGCTCTGCTCACCACACAAACATTCCACATTGCCATATGTCCTGTTCACACTCACTCCATCTGTTTTCATGCAGGAGAAGCCTGCTCACATCAGCAGGAAGAAGTCCCAGACTCGGGTGGAGTGGCCCACATTAGGGTCCGTCACTGACTTTGAGGAGTGTGCCATTGCGTTAACTGCTGAGGACTTGGAGCGTGCCTGTGGTGATGGTGAGGGCGGCAGCGAACACCCTCGTGAGGATCCTGCACCACATCATCCCTCTCTCAACGCAACTGTGAGTGCTCTCTCTCTCCTACTTTTGACTCTGCTGCCGTGCACTAATCATCTCTACTTTGGTTCACAGGGAACTCTGCCAAGAGACTGAATCCCTCAGCCAGCCAGGCCCTCAGCTCCATCCACGTCCTCAGCTCCAGCCAGGAGGACACCTCCTCCATTGAAGAGCTGGAAATAAGCAGCCTGGAAGTCCCATCACAGCACTTCCCCACACCCTGCACCAGCACAGAGACACAGACCTTGGTGGAACCTAGATCTAGAACAGGCTCAGGTTCACAATCTGGTGGTCACCGCACAGATACGTGTGCGCAGCAGGAGGAGACAGGTTCGTGCGAGCTGCCCGGCACTGGGAGGACTGCTGGGAAAGAGGCATCTGTGAGGTCCAAGTCAGATGATGAGCCTCGAGGTTTGGCCTTCCAACTCATCCTGGAGCGTCAGCAGAAGGCGTGGGAACATCACACAGAGCTGTTGGAAGCCCTCAGCAAAGTGGCACACAAGTCAGAGGAGTGCGTCCTCCTGCTCTCTGATGAAGTGGTGCCCACATGTGCGTGTGTGGGGGTCTCCATGGGGAGGATGGCAGACGCCATGGAGACCCTGGTCCAGCAGAATGTGGAGGTGCGTGCAAATCTGCATTTCATTGTGGGAGCCATGGGTGAGTTCCTGCAGTGGCAACGCGAGAGGGAAACGGGGCACCTCAACGTCCCTCCAGGTGCTCCTTCCCCTCAAGCTGTCAGACCGTGGTCTCCGGGCACCTGAAGGGAGGAGGAGTGGCAGCTGGACACCCCTGGGTCATCCACTCAGGAATCTCAGAGGCTGTCCTCTCCCTCCAAGTCCCCTTTGCCTGTGAGCCCCTCAACCTCATCGTCTGTCACTGCAGAGGGAGCAGTTGGCCAATGAGTGATTCTGGAGGGAGAACTGTGCGTGTGGCAGGGTCTTTCGGAGCCTCGTACAAGCACTCACCCACACACGTGGATCCCTCACGTATCACACTCACCTCAATGTCCTGAGCAGTTTGAATGCTGCCTGCTGGGGTTCACTTTCAGTTGTCCGTCTGAGCTGACCTGCATCTCCACCCACCCAATGATCACACTCCCATGCAGCACCTGATCTCGCCCATCACGACTCTCGTTTCACTTTCGATTTGGACAGCATGGTCTCGTTTTGGTTTTTTGTGCACTCACCCATCTTTCCCCCTCCCCCAGTCACCCATCTCCTTTTCCTCATCACATTTGACCCCCCCCTAGATTCACCTTCCACCTCCCTCTGTGACCTACCAGCCACAATCCTTTTCCATCGGGGATGTCCAGGTGAACATGCACATTCCCTTCCTTCCCGAAAACCCCACCTCCATCCACATATACCTCCCTGACCTCCACCTTCTGACCCCCAGTGTCCATATCTGCCTCTGAGTCCCCACCAACCGCCCTCACCTTACCTTCTACCACTACATCAAACCCTCACCCTCCCACTCTACCACCTCACTCTGCCCTCGGTCACCCTCACCATTTCCTCATACTACACCCACCCACGGTTCGCTCCCCAGGAGTCAATCATGGACCCATCAGGCCCCCTCCCTCATATGTCAACTTGGACATCCCCCCCCTCCGGACCCCTTCGCCCCCAGAACCACTGCCCCGCCCCACCGGAAGCCCTTCCTCCCTCGCTTAGTCCTCCTACCATTCCCCCACTCCGACTCCCAACCCCGCTTAGTCCCTCCCCCTTCCTGGCTTCCTCAGACACCTTTACTTCTTCAGCCAACCTTAGTCATTCCACCCTCCTGACTCCTTTCTCCAGCCTTACCTCTTCCTCCAGCCTCTTCTTCGTCTACCCTTCCTGACTCCCTCAGACACCCTCACTTCTTCCTCCAGCTTTACTCCTTGCCCACCCTTACTACCTCCCCTCACCGCACTCGTTCCTCTCCCTGGACTCCTTTCGCTCTCTGCACTCCTTCCTCCTCCTGGAATCCCTCTCCACACTCCATCCTCCCCCTGGATTCCCTCTCCTCCCCGCACTCCTTCCTCCTCCGGACTCCCCCCCCCTCCGAACTTCTTCAGCCCTCTGAACTCCTTCCCTTACACCTACCTCCCCAATTGTCACCTTCTCCCCTCTCTTCCTCCAGCCTCACTTCTTCCTCCAGCCTTGCCCTTTCCCTCTTCCCGACTCCTTCCTTTAACCTTTTCTCTTCCTTCACCTTTACTTCTTCCCCTCTCCACACTTGTTCCTCTCCCAACCACACCCCCGACACCTTCATTCTCCCCTCCCAACCTCACCCCCCCAAAACCTTCATTGCCCCCCACCCTCTGCCCCCGACACCTCTTCATCTTCCAGTCGATCCTAGACCTTCCTCCCCCACCCCTTTGAATATCATCCATTGTGAGCATCAATGGTGACTTTCCAACTTCAGAGAGCGGGTTCGCAGCAGAGACTGAATCCACCCAACATGTCATGGACGTTCCTCCAGGATCCCGTTGCTGTCGGGCTCCAGAATCTCCTGCTCCTCGGATGTCTGCGATGTGAAAAAGGCCTTGGCAGTAAGTCCTGACTTTTGCACAGTTGTCAAGACGTGTTCTGCGCCAGCGTGTTTTCCCTCTGACGTGGACAGATGATCCAGCGGGGGTGGGGGGAATGAGTCCAGCAGGCTGGCGAATGATACGCTGATGTACTACAATGAGGTTCCTGATATCCGATGGTGGGGAACACGGCCCGCCATCGGCAAGTGGACCGACAATCTCAAACTGGTTTCACGACTTTGTGAAACCGATTTTTGGCCTTCCTGGCATATTGTCCGCTCACACCACCAAACATGCCCGTTGCCAGTGGGCATAGAAAATCCTGACCTTCGGAACTTGGCAATTACAAAGGTATGAAGAAAGAATTGTCCAAAGCAGGCTGGGAAAAAAGACTAAGGGGAAGGTCAGTGGATGAGCAGTGGCAGACATTTAAGCAGATATTTCATAATGCTCAGCAAAAATTTATCCTAGTCAAAAAGAAGGACTCGATGAGAAGGATGAACCACTCATGGTTAACAAAGGTGGTCAAGGAGAGCATCCAATCAAAACTAAGGCATACAAAATGGTGAAAACTAGTGGTAGGCCAGAGGATTGGGAATTTTTAAGGAACCAACAGCAGATGACTAAAAATGCCCATTGCACCACGATTGGCTCTGCTGCACAGGGGAGGAGTAAAAATTGTGGGATTGCAATAGTTATAGGGGATTCAATTGCAAGGGGAATAGATGGGTGTTTCTGTGGCTGCAAACAAGACTCCAAGATGGTATGTTGCCTCCCTGGTGCTAGGGTCAAGGATGTCTCAGAGCGGCTACAGGATATTCTGAAAGGGGAGGGTGAACAGCCAGTGGTCGTGGTACACATTGGTACAAACAACATAGGTAAAAAAAGGATGAGGTCCTAAAAGCAGAATATAGGGAGTTAGGAAGTAAGTTGAAAAGTAGGACCTCAAAGGTAGTGATCTCAGGATTACTACCAGTGCCACATGCTAGTCAGATTAGAAATAGCAGGATATATCGAATGAATGCGTGGTTGAAGAGATGGCGTGAGTGGGTGGGTTTCAGGCCTGGGACATTGGGACCGATTTTGGGGGAGGTGGGACCAGTACAAACAGGATGGGTTACACCTGGGCAGGACTGGGACTGATGTCCTAGGGGGAATATTTGCTAGAGTGGTTGGGGAGGGTTTAAACTAAAACGGCAGGGGGATGGGAACCTATGCAAGGAGTCAGAGGAGGGGGAATCAAGGACAAGAACAAAAGACAGAAAGGGGAATAAGAAAAGTCATAGGCAGAGAAATCAAGGGCAAGAATCAAACAGGACCTCAGTGAAAAATAGTGGGAAATGGACAAGTAATGTTAAAAAGACAAGCCTTAAGGCTTTGTGCCTTAATGCGAGGAGCATATGGAATAAAGTGGATGAATTAACCGTGCAAATGAGACATAAATAGGTATGATATAGTCGGGATTATGGAGACATGGCTGCAGGGTGACCAGGGATGGGAACTGAACATCCAGGGGTATTCAGTATTTAGGAAGGACAGACAAAAAGGAAAAGGTGATGGAGTTGCATTGCTGGTTAAAAAGGAAATTAATGCAATAGTGAGGAAAGATATCAGCTCTGACGATATGGAATCTGTATGGGTAGAGCTGAGAAACACTAAAGGGCAAAAAACTTTAGTGGGGGTTGCATATAGACCCCCAAACTGTAGTGGTGATGTTGGGAATGGCATTAAACAGGAAATTAGAGACGCATGCAATAAAAGAACATATGTAATTATGGGTGACTTTAATCTGCATGTAGATTAGGCAAATCAAATTAGTGACAATACCGTAGAGGAGGAATTCCTGGAATGTATACAGGATGGTTTTCTGGACCAATACATTGAGGAACCAACTAGAGAACAGGCCATCCTAGTCTGGGTATTGTTAATGAGAAAGGAATAATTGGCAATCTAGTTGTGTGAGGCCCCTTGGGGATGAGCGACCATAATATGATAGAATTCTTCATCAAGATGGAGAGTGACGTAGTTGATTCTGAGACTAGGGTCCTTAATCTTAATAAAGGAAACTACGATGGTATGAGACGTGAGTTGGCTATGATGGATTGGGAAATGTTACTTAAAGGGTTGACGGTGGATAGGCAATGGCAAACGTTCAAAGAGTGCATGGGTGAATTGCAACAATTGTTTATTCCTGTTTGGCACAAAAGTAAAAAAGAAAAGGTGGCCAAACCATGGCTTACAAGGGAAATTAGAGATAGTATTAGATCCAAAGAAGAGGCAAACAAATTGGCCAGAAAAAACAACAGACCTGAGGATTGGGAGCACTTTAGAATTCAGCAAAGGAGGACCAAGGGATTGATTAAGAAGGGGAAAATAGAGTACGAGAGTAAGCTTGCGGGGAACATAAAAACTGACTGTAAAAGTTTCTATAGGTATGTGAAGAGAAAAAGATTGGTGAAGACAAATATAGGTCCCTTACAGTCTGAAACAGGAGAATTTATAATGGGGAACAAAGAAATGGCTGACCAACTAAATACATACTTTGGTTCTGTCTTCACAAAGGAGGACACAAATAACATACCAGAAATGTTGGGGAACACAGTATTTAGTGAGAGGGAGGAACTGAAAGAAATCAGCACTGGTAGGGAAAAGGTGCTGGAGAAATTGATGGGACTGAAGGCTGTTAAATCCCCAGGGCCTGATAACCTACAACCCAGAGTATTTAAGGAAGTGGCCCTAGAAATAGTGGATGCATTGGTGGTCATCTTCCAAGATTCCATAGACTCTGGAACAGTTCCTACAGATTGGAGGGTAGCTAATGTAACCCTACTATTTAAAAAGGGAGGTAGAGAGAAAACAGGGAATTATAGACCAGTCAGCCTGACGTCGGTAGTGGGGAAAATTCTAGAGTCCATTATAAAGGATTTAATAGCTGAGCACTTGGAAAACAGTGGCAGAATCGGATAGAGTCAGCATGGATTTACAAAAGGGAGATCATGCTTGACAAAACTACTGTAATTTTTTGAGAATATAACTAGTAGAGTTGATGAGGGGGAGCCAGTGGATGTGGTTTATTTGGACTTTCAGAAGGCTTTCGACAAAGTCCCACATAAGAGATTGGTGCATAAAATTAAAGCACATGGGATTGGGGATAGTGTATTGAGATGGATAGAAAACTGGTTGGCAGACAGGAAACAAAGAGTAGGAATAAATGAGTCTTTTTCCGAATGGCAGGCAGTGACTAGTGGGGTACAGCAGGGATCGGTGCTGGGACCCCAGCTATTCACAATATATATTAATGATTTAGATGAGGGAGCTAAATGTAATATCTCCAAATTTGCAGATGACACAAAGCTGGGTGGGAGGGTGAGCTGTGAGGAGGATGCAGAGATGCTTCAGGATGATTTGGACAAGCTCAATGAGTGGGCAAATGCATGACAGATGCAGTATAATGTGGATAAATGTGAGGTTATCCACTTTGGTAGTAAAAACAGGAAGGCAGATTATTATCTGAATGGCTATAAATTGAGAGAGGGGAATGTGCAACGAGACCTGGGTGTCCTCGTACACCAGTCGTTGAAAGTAAGCATGCAGGTGCAGCAGACGGTAAAGAAGGCAAATGGTATGTTGGCCTTCATAGCCAGAGGATTCAAGTACAGGAGCAAGGATGTCTTGCTGCAATTATACAGGGCCTTGGTGAGTCCACACTTGGAATGTTGTGTGCAGCTTTGGTCTCTTTAACTGAAGAAGGATGTTCTTGCTATAGAGGGAGTGCAGCGAAGGTTTACCAGACTAATTCCTGGGATGGCGGGACTGACATATGAGGAGAGATTGAGTCGGTTAGGATGATACTCGCTGGAGTTCAGAAGAATGAGGGGGGAATCTCATAGAAACCTATAAAATTCTAACAGGACTAGACAAGGTAGATGCAGGAAGGATGATCCCAATGGGGGAGTCCAGAACCAGGGGTCAAAGTCTGAGGATACAGGGTAGACCATTTAGGACTGAGATGAGGAGAAATTTCTTCACCCAGAGAGTGGTGAGCCTGTGGAATTTGCTACCACAGAAAATAGTTGAGGCCAAAACATTGTATGTTCTCAAGAAGGAGTTAGATATAGCTCTTGGGGCGAAAGGGATCAAAGGATATGGGGAGAAAGCGGGAGCAGGCTATTAAGTTGGATGATTAGCCATGATCATAATGAATGGCGGAGCAGGCTTGAACGGCCAATTGGCCTACTCCTGCTCCTATTTTCTATGTTTCTAAGCTAATAAACAGAAAATTGATTATTTAAGAAGAGAGAGAGACAAAAATCAGGAAACTATAGGCCAGTCAGCCTAACATCTGTAATTGGGAAAATGCTAGTGTCCATTATTAAGGAAGAAATAGCAAGACATTTAGAAAAGCTTAACACAGTCAAACAGAGTCAACATGGTTTTGTGAAAGGGAAATCAAGTTCGACAAATTTGCTAGAGTTTTTTGAGGATGTAACAAGCAGAGTTGATAAAGGGGAACCGGTAGATGTAGTATATTTGGATTTCCAGAAGGCATTCGACAAGGTGTCACGTAAAAGTCTATTGCACAAGATAAGAGTTCATGGTATTGGGGGTAATAATGTATTAGCATGGATTGAGGATTGGTTAACACACAAAAGACGGGATAAAGGGGTCTTTTTCAGGTTGGAAAGACGTAACTAGTGGTGTGCCACATGGATCCATCCTAGGGCCTAATTATTTACTATCTATATTTATGATTGGAGGAAGGGGCAGAGTGTAATGTATCCAAATTTGCTGACAATACAAAAATAGGTGGAAGGGCATGATGTGATGAGGACATAAGGAATCTGAAAGGAGATATAGACAGGTTGAGTGAGTGGGCAAAAACTTGGCAGAAGGAGTTTAATGTAGGAAAGTGTGAGGTCATGCACTTTTTTAGGAAACATTAAAAGGCAGACTATTATTTAAATGGAGAGAGGCTCCTTAAAAATGCAGCACAGAGGGAACTGGGTGTTCTTGTGCATGAAACACAAAAGGTTAACATACAGGTGCAGCAAGTAATGAAGAAGGCAAGTGGAATTTTAGCCTGTATTGCTAGGGGATTGGAGTTTAAAAATAGGGAAGTCTTGTTCCAACTGTACAGGGCATTGGTGAGGCCACACCTAGAGTGCTGGGTGCAGCTTTGCTCCCCGTATTTAAGAAAGGATATACTGGCATTGGAGGTAATTCAAAAGAGATTCACTCAGCTGATTCCTGGGATGAAGTGGTTGACTTATCAAGAACGGCTAAATAGGTTAAGCCTTTATTCATTAGAGTTTAGAAGAATGGGGTGTAATCTTATTGAAACGTACAAGATTCTGAGGGGGTTTGACAGGGTAGATGTTGGGAAGATGTTTCCACTGTGGGGGAATCTTGAACTAGGGGGCATAGTTACAGAATAAGGGGAAACTCATTTAAAACTGACATGCAAAATAATTTCTTCTCTCAGAGGGTAGTGAATGTCGGAATTCTCTACCTCAGAGAGTTGTGGAGATTAGATCACTGAAAGTATTTAAAGAGGGGGTAGATAGTTTTTTAAAGTATCAGGGAGCTGAGGGTTATGAGGAGCCGGCACAAAAGAGGAGTTGAGGCCTGGGCAGATCAGCCATGATCTTATTGAATGGGGCAGGCTTGAGGGGCTGAATGGCCTACTCCTGCTCCTATTTCTTATGTCTTAATGTTCATTTCTTTAAATAATTCAGTACTGTGAAGAGCTGAATAAATCTCTTAAATCTAGTGGGGTACAGTAAATCCCACTGATGGTCAGTTCTGACTAGATTGAATTCTGCTTAATAATAAATTACTAACCCCAAAGTCCAAAATCAAAGTCAACAACAGCTTTCTATGGTCAAATTGCTCTCAATTTCAATAATTGTGAACAGCTGTTGACCTATGGTATTTAACATCACTTATTTCCTTGTCCCATTCTCATAAGCTCAGAACAATGCAAACATGATCTTTAGGAAAGTAAATGAAATAATGTGGAGAAAGGCTGACATGGCTAAACCTTTCTGGAGAAAACACTGAGGTAAAACCTGGTACAAGTACTCAAAATAACATAGAGAAGATGGAAATAATAATTGAACACTAACTGCAGGACACAAAATTCATGTGTTGAGCAGGGTTAAAGAATAGAACAAAACACTTTTTTTCAGAACAGAATGAGAATGAGCAGCACCTTTCACATTCATAGGGTGTTCAAAAGTACTTTACATGTGATGGATTATTCCAAAGTACAATGGCTGTTAAATAAGAAAATGCAGTAGCTAATTTATACACAGAAAGCTCTCTCAACAGCAAATTAATGTACAGGTTATCTGCTTGGTGTTGATTAATGGTAGAATATTGGCCAGACACTGGGAGAGACTGGGGAGCTGTTAGAGAGCAGGAGAGTGGCAGGAAGATGATACATGGGACAAGGATGAAAAAACGCATAACCTTGCTGGTGAAACTGTTACGTGATAGCAATATGTTTTTTGCTGTGGGAGCAACAGCTGTTGCTGATAGTTCACTTGCTAGGAGGAGGGAGGGAAGGGTGAATTCCAATTGCTCATTAGTGTAGAGCAGGTGCAGAGGAAATGGAAATGCTTTGGGTCTTAACAAGAATAGCACTTAACTGCAGAGGATGGACATTTAAATAAAAATAGAAAATGCTGAAAATACCCATTGGGCCTGGCAGCATCTGAGAGGAGAGAAGGTTAAGATTTAAGGTTGTTTACCTTCCATCAGAACTGGAAACAGTTAGATATCATGTTTTAAGGAAGTACAGAGGCAGGGAAAGGGGGAGGGGAAAAAGAACAGAAGGAAAGGGCTGTGATCGGGTCGAAGGCAGGAGAGACTACGTCAGCACAATGAAGTGCACGAGCTGAAGAGTTTAGTGTAGAGGAAAAAATAGGCTGAGAAGCAGCTGAAAGGCTTAAAGTAGAGCTTTTTTGAAAATGCCAACACATTGCCCAAACTGCAATAACAGATGGCAGCGTGGTGCGAGCAGATGGCTGTGAATGAAGAAAAGTTATCTGATGTAACCCAAAAGCAACAAAACCTGCAAAAAGAAAATGAAGCTGTTCCACAGGAAAATGTTCTTTTCAAAGCTGAGTTTTAACAATTCAACTAAAAGTACAGCTAGGCACAACAACAGGCAGAAAAGATATTCAAAGAAATCGCTGCCCTGAAAGATTCTTTGAGGAATCAAAACATTGACCTGGAAAAAACGTGAATAGTTGATGCTGAGTGCTATTTCAGAAAAAAACTGCATTGGAACTATTAGTAGTGACAAAGCAATGCGCTGAAGCTTAGTGTGAGTTGGCAAGACGTCAACAAGAAAATAAACAGTTGAAAGAACAGTTAACTTTCCTTCAAGGTCAATGCAAAAGGAGTACATAACCCATTCAGCAGCATGAGGAAATGAAGACTGCCTTGAACAGCAGAATGGAGGAAAAGCAGAAAAAGTTGCGGAGACAGAATCACAAAATCACAGAATTGTTACAGCTCAGAAAGAGGCCATTTGGCCCATCGTGTCTTCACCGGCTCTTCAAATGTGCATCATGACTTAGTGCCATTCTCCTGCTTTTTCCCTGTACCCTTGCACATTGTTTCTATTCAAACAACTGTCTATTGCCCTCTTGAATGCCTCGATTGAACCTACCTCCTTCACGCTTCCAGGCAGTGCATTCCAGACTCGAACCACTTGCTGTGTGAAAAAGTCTTTTCTCATATCACATTTGGTTATATTGCAAATCACTTTAAATCTGTGCCCACTCGTTCTGGATCCCTTGACGAGCAGGAACAGTTTTTCCCTATCTATCTATCCAGCCCCCACATGATTTTGAACCCTCTATCAAATCTCCTCTTAGCCTTCTCATCTCCAAGGAGAACAGTCCCAAGCTCTTCAATCTACCTTCATAACTCAAGTTTCTCATCCCTGGAACCATTCTTGTAAACCTCTTCTGCACTCTCTCCAATGCAATCACTTCCTTCCTATAGTGTGGCACCCAGAACTGTACACAGTTGAGGTCTAGCTCATGTCTTATATAAGCTCAGCATAACCTGCCTGCTCTTGTACTCTATGCCCCTATTAATAAAGCCCAGGATACTGTATGCTTTATTAAGTGCTCTTACCACCTTCAATGACCTATGCTCATGTAAACCCAGGTCTCTCCATTCCTACACACACTTAAGAATTGTGTCCCTTATTTTATATTGTCTCTCCAAGTTCTTCCTACCAAAATGAATCACCTCACAATTCTCCGCATTGAACTTCATCTGCCACCTATCTGCCCACTCCACCGACTTGTCTATGTCCTTTTGAAGTTCTACACTGTCCTCCTCACAGTTTACAATGTTTTTAAGTTTTGTATCATCTGCAAACTTAGAAATTGTCCCCTGCACACCAAGATCTTGATCATTAATCAATATCAGGAAAAACAAGGCTCCCAATACCAATCCCTGAGGAACTCGACTACAAACCTTCCTCCAGCCTGAAAAGTATCCATTTACCATTACCCTGTTTCCTATTACTCAGCCAATTTTGTATCCATGTTGCTATTGTCTCTTTTATTCCATGAGCTATAACTTTTCTTACAAGCCTTTTGTGTGGCACTGTATCAAATACCTTTTTAAAGTCCATGTACACCATATCAACATAATTACCCTCATCAACCTTCTCTGTTACCTCTTCATAAAACTCCAGCAAGTTAGATAAACATGATTTCCCCTTTAGAAATCTATGCTAGCTCTTCCTAATCCACCCACATTTTTCCGTATGACTACTAATTCTATCCTGAATAATTTTCTCTGGAAACTTCCCCACCACTGAAGTTAAACTGACTAGTGGGCTTATCCTAATAACCTTTTTCAAACAAGGGTGTAATGTTTGCAATTCTCTAGTCCTTTGGCACCTCCCCTGAGTTTAGGACAGACTGAAAGTTTATGGCCAATGCCCCTGAAATTTCTACTCTGACTTCCTTCAATATCCTTGGATGCATCTTATCCAGTCCCAGTATCTCGTCAACCTTATGTATCGACTGTTTATCCAACACTTCTTCCTTAGCAATTTTGAACCCTTCTAGCGACAGAGCTTCCTCCTCTGTCACCGTGGCCTCGGTGCATTTGCTTCCTTGGTAAAGTATTCATTTAACACCTCAGCCATGCCCCCTGTCTCCATGTGTAAATCCCCTTTTTAGTCCCTAATCGGCCCTACTCCTCCTTTTACCACCCTCTTACTATTTATGTGCTGATATAAGACTTTGGGATTTCTCTTTATGTTGGCTGCCAGTTTTTTCTCATGATCCTTCTATGCTTCTCTTATGTGCTTTTTCACCTCCCCCCGAACATTCCGTATTCACCTTGGTTCTCAATTGTATTTTCTACCTGATACCTGTCATAAGCACACTTTTTCCTTCTTTATCTTAATTTGTATATCCTTTTTCATCCAGGGAGCTCTAGATTTGTTTGCCCTACCTTTCACTTTTGAGGGAACATACCTTGCCTGTGCCCGAACCATGTCTTCTTTGAAGGTAGCCCATTGGCTCAGCTACAGTTTTCCCTGCCAACTTTTGGTTCCAATCTATCTGGCCCAGCTCTGTTCTTGCCCCATTGAAGTTGGCTCTCCCCCGGTTAATTATTCTTACTCTGGATTGCACATTGTCCTTTTCTACCATCATCCTAAAACTTACGGTACAATGACCACTGTCTCCTAAATGTTCCCCCACTGACACTTGATCTACTTGGCCCACCTCATTTCCAAGAACCAGGTCTATCAGTGCATCCTTTCTTGTTGAACTGGACACATACTGCTGTAGAAAATTCTCCTGAATACGATCTAGGAACTCTTGCCCCTCTCCGCCTTTTACACTACCACTGTCCCAGTTTACATTTGGGTAATTAAAGTCCCCACTTATAACTACTGTATAATGTTTGCATCTCTCTGTAATTTCCCTGCAGGTTTGTTCCTCTACATCCTTCCCATTAGTTGGCGATCTATAGATTACACCGAGCAAAGTAATTGCACCCTTTTGGTTGACTGTGTTGAATTACAAGGAAACTCAAGACAAAGCAATTGAGCTTCATGAAGAAAAGGAAAACCTGTGGTAGGACCTTCACATGCTACAAGGTCAAAGCTTGTTCCTCTGGAAAAGTGCGAAGAGCAGCAAAATGCATTTAATGTTACTCTGAACGAGCTGAAGAGCCAAATGGAAGAGAAGGCTCGGCAATATTCATTATACCAGGAGGTAGCTAAGAGGTACAAGAAAGAGAGAGCTGAAGAACCAGCTTAATGGAAAAGAGGAAGCATTGCAAGGAAAAGCTGTAGAGTTTTCCAAGCGGTGAGTAGATAATGAAGCCATGAGTAGCACGATTGCAGAACTGAAACAAGTTAAGATTTCACTGGAGACTGGCCTGGCCAACAGTGAAACTGAAATGAAGGATAAGGACAAAGCTTTGCTGCAGGCAGAGAAAGAAAAGACGGAAGTAAGATTGGAAAAGGCAAATATGACTCTGAAAAACAAGGAACTAGAAAGAAAAGCACTGGATACCTCAAACTTATTGAGAACCATTGAGATGTTGAAAAATGACATGGCTTAAATGAAAAATAAGAACCTAGAATATCAAGAAAAAGTTGAACAGTTGCAAAGTTCTCACAAAGGAGCATGAAGAGCCTCAGAAGCAACTAGCAGAGGTAAACTTAAAAAATGTGAGTTTGAAGGACAGCACAGAAAAATTAGGCTCTGCTCAGGGAAAACTGTTTAGTGTAGAGAACTTTCATATTTGGAAAATAAGTTTGCTCATGAAAAATTAGAACTTGATGAACTTCAGATATTAAAAGTCTCTATTAAGTATCACGAAAAATGCCTGGCACAGGAAAAAGAATTACTGATGAATCAGAACAATTGGTTGAATGCAGAATTAACAACCAAAACAGATGAAATTCTTGAACTTCGATCCAATCTGAAGAATATAAAGGATGGGATGTACAGTATGGAACAGCAAATTCAGTCTTTAAAAGCAGAAAAGAAAACTTCTAAAAAAAATTGAGGATCTAATGAGTGAGTTGAAAATGTCTAAGCAGCAGTCAATGACCATGGAAGAAAGACTCCTGAAAGGAACTGAATGCCCAGATGAAGTTATTAAACTTGTATAAGGATTCCACAGAGAACTCTGAAACAAAGACAACCAAACTCACCAGAGTAGTGGCTGAGCTGAATGAAAAGAACCTGGAAAATAAGAGAGTAAACAAATATTTGCCTAAAATAGTGAAACAGGTGGAAATGAAGTTCATTTCTGAAACATCAACTTCCAGGAAGAATAGAGCAGACCCTATGGTAAAAACAAACCCGAGTCCACTCTAGGAATGAATGAAATGAACATTCCCTCCAGAAGTAACAGGATAAGCCAATGGTATCCAATCAAAGAAGATGGATGGTCGACAAAGGAAATCATAACACTAAAGAGCATAAGAAGCAAACCAAATGTTGAAACACAAGCGTTTGAAACACCAAGGCCAGGATTTTACGGGCCCTCCCGCTCAGCGGGATATTACGGTCCCACTGAACTGAAAGGGGATTTAAATGGCTCACTGCATCCGCTAGCAAGAATTCCTCCCATAGAAGGAGCATTTAGCACCCTGGTTGGTGGGAAGGGAGAAAGGAGAAAGGCAAGTCTAGCCAAGATTGCACGGATAACTATCGTGGCAGAGCTGGTGGCTTGCCTGGCGTTAGCACCAAAGTACATGTGGAACAGGGGAAACAATGTCTGATGTCACAGTGATTGAGAATGGTGTTCAAAATAAATTGTATTGCGACTACCTGGGTATTCTTTGATTTAAACCAAGAAAAATCGTTTCCTAACCTTCATGTCCATAGCTCGTGAAGTTCATTCTCACCCAGTGTCTTACCCAATACTTATCCCTCAACAAACCTCACTAAAACAGATTACCTGCTCATTAACTCATTGTTGTTTGTGGGAACTTGCTGGGTGCAAGTTGGTTGTCATGTTCCCTATATTACGGCAGTGGCTACATTTCAAAAGCACTTTATCGGCTATAAAGCGCTTTGGGATGTCCTGAGGTATGAAAGCTGCTATAAAAATGCAAATTCTTTCTTTTTCCTTTGCATTTCAGAATGTGCTTCATTGGCTGTGAAGCGCTTTGTGATGTCCGATGATTGTGAGAAGTGCTACATAAAATGCAAATATGTTCTCATATCATTGTTAACAACTAACAAGTGATCTGAGGAAGAAAAAGTCAAAGGACATTTTAGAAACCTAGCTGCTTGAACCAGTTACTCTAGCCTACTAAAACTGGTGCCCAATCACAGAGCTATTCCTAATTTTGTACTGGAGCTGAGACAACATTCAGTGCCACTTTCAGTGGACCTGCTTGGCAGTGGTGTAAGTTGCAGTTCAGAAGTGTTTGTACTGTGAATTTGCTTCCCAGTAAATGGCAACGCCAACCATGATTTGGCGTCAAAGTCACAACAGCAGAAATTATTCTACAACAGCTAGCACCACAAGCAGTTTATGAACCTTTAATTGTACCCAAAACCTCATTTGATCTGTTTGTCAAACCAGATGAAGAGTTGTGAACTGAACAGAAGGTGATTTCAATACCGAAGATGTGGAAGAGGAAGCCCTTACTTTGCTTCATAGAACAAGTTGACCAGGCATAATTTTTTTCCATCCTGAAGCACTTGACTGTCAGTGACTTCAGAAGCATCTAATTCATTTTGTTGATTTCTGCTGCTATATTGAATTATATTATGTTTAAAAATCCTCAAATTTGAAAGTTGCTAAAAATACTTTTAAAAATTCTGTTCATGAATGCACATTTATAATGAGCTATGCTTTTGAATGTTTGCTCTTTGTGGATGAAACTTATATTAGCTGTGAATTTTATTACTTTTTTAACTTTCAGAATCTCAAATGATAACTTTAAATTGGTAATTTAAATACTGTGAAATGGCTTTTCTATCCATTGTAACAACTTTCAGTCCTATTACCCCAGGGTCACCTTTTCAAGAGAATGTTTATTACAGGTCAGAGGGGGATGTATTAGAAGAGCTCGATGTAACTTGCAGAAATCTAATTATTATTCATATATTTCTCTCCTGTGGATAGAAAGATCTCAAAATGGTGCAGGAAAAGGAAGACATACTTTTAAACGTAAAGATTTTGGCATCTTGCAAAGCAGAAAATGATAAGGGTGCTGATGTAATGGATGGGATGGATGGGTGTTTTGTGTGCCGACAGTTATATCCACTTGCTTATCTCTGTATCAGTGTTCAACTAATGGGAGCAGAACTGCATTATTAAAGGCATAGCTGCTATCTGGCTCTTAAATACACTCACCATTTTGTAAATATATTAGCATGTAAATTCAATAACATACGTTGGATCAGCAAAACTCCTGAACTTGATTGATTCCATTCCTTTAGCAAAAAGTGAGCACCCGTGTCTCGGCAGGAAACATGACGGCCGGGCCTATTTAATTGCAGAAGAGGCTATGCACCAGTCTCCCAGCGACGGGTAAACCTCCCATGATTAAGTCAGAGGTGGGAAGGGGCTGATGTGGGAAACTCACATTGGCATGATGGCGAGAGGTTCTCCCATGCGTCCCTAAGGCTGCCCAGAGAACCCCCGTCGGGTTTGTCAGTGGCCAACTTTGTACCCAATCGAGTGACCCAGCTTCAGGAAGGAGGGGGGTGCGACTGCAAGCCACCCCCTGCTCTTGCCTCTGACCTCCCTGTGAATCCCTCCTTTTGACCCCCATCCTGCCCTCACTAACCTGAATCCAGGGGTTCAATGACAAGTGAAGTCCCTGGAGCATTACTGACAGCAGTCACTGCTCCCGGTGGTGCTGCCACCAGTTGGAGAGCTGCTGTCCTCTGATTGGTGGGCAGCTCTCATTGGGTAGGAGCCACTGAGGTCCTAAATGCCAGGGAAGACCTGAAGCTGGCCAGTTAGGTGCCTGGCAGGCAGTTAATTTGGTCGGGCCTCTCCCAGGAAAGCAACTTGGATTTCCCTACCAGTTCTCTAACTAGTGAGCGGGGCCCATGCCAGGAACATTAAATCCAGCCAGTTGTTCCAAAATACACAGCAATAGAAGCCAAATATCAAAGAAAATCTCAGCAGTGGACTGAAGTCTGTAAATGTTACCCAAAGTACACAATTATATCGTATTGGAAATAATATTTGGAGGGTGATGGGCTGCAGCAGAGATAGAAACTTGTGTGTATGCAAATACAGGACGAGATCCTGATGCTTGTGAGCTAACCAATTGGCTAGTAGCTGAGCTTCTTTTCACATATATACTTCCATTAATTTTATTGCACTTCAGCCTTTCTTATTCTACTTGACAGGCACAGATGTAAGTTTACACGTGGCACATAGACATTAAATAATTTATAAGGCTGCAGATATCCTACACTACTTGCCAGAGACTAGTAGCTGTCAAATGTGAGGTGCAGCAAACAAAAGCTGAGTTATACTCTGAGCTGTGAGTCACCCCTTGCCTGACATAAGCAGACTCTATACATGACTCCTTATACTCATGCACAGAGCTCTCCCCAAGAACATTTGCCTTTTCTTAATAGCTGAAGACTTGGTGCGATATACACAGGATGTTCAATGTTTCCCACCATTTGATCCCACAAACAGTAAAGAGTTGAACGACCAGTTGTCCAGTTTTGGGTCGTGGTAGAGGGGAGAATGTGAACCTTGCACTTCTTTGAATAGTGTCATGAAAAAATTAATCAGTCGACAGAGTTTCTGCTGAACATCTTAACAAAGGACAGTGCCTTTGACGATGTAGCAATCCATTATTACTGTAGTGGAATGCCAGTTTGATCAGTGCTGTCCAATTAGATGTTGATGCTTGTCAAACTTGTGGTGATCAGGTCACTATATTTGCTACATGATACAAAATATATGCAATATTAATAATACGAATGTACAATCTTCTGAAAATAAGTTTGAGCTTTTAACCATCAGCAATCAAGACCAATAGAATCTCTGCCAGAACCAGGAGAACAGGAAGTTTTGCAATTCAACTCTTCCACAAAGCAAACCTGCTGTATAAACTGTCAAAGGGTGGTGACAATTTGTTAACTGAAGCATTCTGTTTCAGACAGTGTGCTCCAGTTTATAAAGAAGGTAACAAACAGCAAGCTATTTTTCTTATTTCAATGACCAATTAAGTGACCCTTCAGCTTCCAAATCACTAGAAATACGACAACTGAAATAAATTCTGATAATCATAGTTCTAATCTGATCTGTGACTCCTGTCTAACAACAACATGATGAATTCTTCCTTGCTCAATTAGGGATGGATAACAAGTAGCGGTCTGGCGAGTGCACCTATACTTAGAGCCAGCGCAGCTACTTTCACTCAACTCAATATTGTGTGCCTCTAAAAATGAACAGCATCAATACACCACATATCTGTGGCTGATTCACCACATGTGGTGAGAGGTGAGCATATAGGATGAGACTGGACTAGGTAATTTGCTCCTCATGCTACTTACTGTTATGTCTACCAACTACCTGCGTTTGCGGGAAGAACTTGCATCTCCTTCCAGATTACCACAATCTTACATTTCCAATGTGCCAATAAATCTTGGTGGGTTTAATTTTGTTTCTCTCACAGAGAGTAAGAGGAAACAAGAGAATACTGTGGAAGCAAAACTATCTTAGTAATTATAGTGACAGTAAAAGCCTTTTATGAAACAGAGTCTTCAAATGCTTTATGACAGACTATTTCCTGTCCCCTGTGTGAATACTGTTTGTCACTTTTGATGATACTTGTTTTCACTTATAATACCTCACATACTTAGCTAAGATGTGACTGAAAATCTCACAGCTGCATTTGCCTATTATGTCAATAGTCTTGGTCGGAATGGTATCTGTCCCGGGTAGAGTAAAAATTGAGAATAAAATACTGTCTAAAACCATTGGGGCACCAATGGATAGAATATCATTGAAATAACAGGCTGAAAAGAATATTGAAAACTGGCAGAGGAATGTGTACAAATACTATTGTAACCATTCTCTGTGTTGGATATAACCTGTAGAGACGTGTATATGACGAAAAGAAATGGAAAGAAATATGGAGGATGTGGAAGCAAAGCATATCTGTGGCTGTCTAGTGGAAATCAGAGTCTGAGCAGGTTCATATTGGCCACAATGGAAGATAAATAAACGAGGAACGCGATCAAAGCCACAAAGGATGCATTTATATTCAAACTCCAAATTTAGAATTGGTGCAAAACCTATGCTAGTTTGGACTGATGCCAAATTTGGAATGGAAATTAGGTGTTCATTTCCAACCCCATTTTGAAGTGGAATCTCATGTTCCTCCTTTCCCTAGGAACGTTCACTGCACTTGCAGTGGTGTTTGGCTGATGCTCATGTGGTATTGTTACTACAGTCTGGTTTAACATCATCATGGCAAAATTGACAGAATTGGGTAATTCATTCCCTCCAAAATCCTGGAATCTTGTGTTATAAAATTGTTATTTCACATGCTCAGTTATTGGAAATCATTGACCTGTACATAGTTCTTGAGAAAAAACATATACATATGATTAAAGAGTGGCCTTGTTTCAATTGTGCCTTTCAACATTAGGGGAAGATATTCAGTGTGGGTGTCATAAAATGAATTGAAATCCATGAAGATACAGGAAACTAAATAGAAGAATAGGCAATTGAAATTTGAAGGACATTGAATTCTATAACTTATCAGTGCAATAATGGAACTGATTTAGAAACTTCTTACAAAAGCAAAATACTGCAAATGCTGGAAATCTGAAATAAAAACAGAAAATGCTGATAATACTGGAAGAGTGAAACAATTAATATTTCAGGTTGATGACCTTTCATAGAACTTGGAAAAGTTAGAAATATAATAGATTTTTAAGTAAGTGAAAGTGGGAGAGGGTGGGTAAAAGAACAAAAGAGATGATCTATGATGGGGTGGAAGACAGAAAAGATTAAATGACAAAGGGGTTGGTGGTGCAGGGCCAACGGAAATGGTAATGGGACAAGAAAAGAAACAAATGACATATTCAGAGGAGGTGTGAATGGCAGAATGAGGAGCAGCTGTCATCTGAAAGCAAGAACAAAAGAAGAATGAGAGAAAGGAAACAAAATGGGGGAAGAGGTTGTGATCTGAAATTGTTGAACTCAATGTTGAGTCCAGAAGGCTGTAAAGTGCCTAATCAAAAAATGAGCTTCATTGGAAGCCTGCAAGAGGGTAAGGATGGAGATGTCAACGTGAGAGCAATGTGGAGAATTAAAATGTCAGGCAACTGGAAGCTTGGCGACTGAACAGAGGTGTTCTGCAAAGTGATTACCCAATCTGTGTTTGGTTTCTCCAATGTAGACAAGACCACATTGTGAGCAGCAAATACAGGATATTAAAGTGGATGAAATTTATGTAAATCCCTGTTTCTTTGCTTGTCACTCCGTTTGCTTTCACTCCGTTTGCTTATCACTCCATTTGGCCCCGCATCACCAAACTCTTTTTGTCATTTAATCTCTCTTGTCTTCCATTCTGTCAGAGATTATCCGTTTTGTTCTCTTTTCCACTGTACCCTGCCCCCCATCCCCACACACCCCTATTACTTGCTTAAAACTTATTCCATTTCTATCTTTTCGCAGTCCTGATGAAAGGTCATTGACCTGAAAAGTTGAACTTGATTTTGTGGAATCTGCTGGAGCAGGTAAGGTGACAGGCAGGCATGGAGAATTGTGCAGGAGGACGCACATCACATTCCTGGTGGCGGAAAAACTGTAAGCGATTAAATCAGTGGTGAGAGGGTAAAAAAATGGGGAACCCGCCTGTTACTGGTGGGAAGTTCATTGATATGCTTCATTTCCATTTGCATATAATTTAAATGCAATTTAACACAAGAGTCCTTTTGACCTCCAGGACACTGAGCTGAGTCACAGGGCGCTGGGCTTTTTCTGTGTAAAAACTTGCTGAACTGACACTGAGGGACGGAGTCTCAGGCAGGAAAATCAGAACCCAGAAGTACTGGGTCCAAAATTTAAAGGCTCAGCATACAACTGAGGTGCAGAGGGACCACCCCTGAAAGTGGCATTACAGACCTGAGACACTTATGAGGCTGCCTGAATAGAAATAAAGAGGTAGTGACAGTTCAAAATTATCCATCCTATTTTTCTTCATCCACGAGCGCTGCAGGGGATGAACACCATGCCACACACCGACCAATGCAGGCCACCCAGCTGCAGCAACAGGAGGCAACACAAGGATGGGAGGCCAGAGAACAAGCCTTCAGTAAACTGTGGGGCGATACACTGGCTGGACTGTGACATCTCGGACCTTGGTTGAGCCCATTGATGCCACCAAATGATCTTGTGTGACGGTGGGGGGAATCCCCTCCTTGGACTTTGAAGTGTTTCTTTGTGTTGGAGCCAGATAAATTCAGACGCTGGAGATTTCAACTGCAGAGCTTTCTTAAAATGCCTGCCAGACAATTTCAAACTCTCAGTTTCAAACAGAGGGCTGGCTGCCCTTTAAATATGGTGTCAGCTCCTGCATGGCCATCAGGTGATGCAGGCTACCCACACCCAACCCCCACCCACCATGTGACTCAGAAGCAAGCCCACGTCACCCGAGCTCGTTGGCCAGCTGCCACGGTAATTGGGTCCAGCCAACTGCCATGGACCCAAGCCAGATTCCCAATGCATTCCAGATCTGCCAGTGGGTGCTGTCACAGCAAGGCCAAATCCATCCTGCTATCCCTGCTTTCCTCTCCACAGATGCTGTCTGACTGCTGAGAATTTCCAGACTTTTCTGGGCGGAATCACCCCAGATTTTCAGTAAGTGCGGTAGCAGGTGGATACAACGATGTTTTACCCGCCGGCCACAATGGTGGCTTTTCAAACTGTATCGCTCCAAACCCACCGCATTAATCATGCATTCTCGGGAGACATGACGTTTCGATGGTGGGCGGGCTCCAATTCGCCTGCCATGCCATTACCTCGTTGCTTCATCACACCGGGCACCACATTTAAAGTACAGCCGCGCTCAGTGTTTCCAGCCCAGGACTGCAGCAAAGAAGAAAGGCAAGAAGACTTCAGCCCTCGAGCGCCTTTTGGCTAGCATGGAGGCCCGCTGTGATATTCTCTACCCTCGAACTGGCCGCAGGAGAGGCAGCTACATTATCACTCTGGCTTGATAGACGATGGCAGTGATGGTCAGTGCCAATGCTGCACAGAAGAGGTTGACCATCCAATGCAGATAGAGGATGAATGATCTCATCCATGCAACCATCTCATCACTCTAAACTCTCCCACTTAAGCCCATCACACATTCACTGGCATCTCACTCATTGCCAGCTCAAGGGATATCACCACCCATTCTCACATACATGCCCTCACATGTCCATCTGGCCTCATCTCCTCTGGAGACTGCTCCTCAGCCCTCGCCATCTTAAGGCCACTTGCAGCACAGATCAACATGTGCCCCCACACACACACCCTGCTATACCCTCCTTCCCCAGTACAGCCCCTCATCCTGCAGCCTCTTCCCTTGCCTGAGGCCACTTCTCCCTCTTCTCCAAGCAAGACCTTGCCCTGCAGCCATTGAAAAGCCTCCCACATATGGCTACTCTGGTAAGTAGAGACCTACCCGTAAGCCCCCCTAAAAGTGATGCTGTGCTGTCTGCAAAGCCTGGCGCTGATGACTGTGAGTGCTGACTCAAGCAAGGTAGGCAAACAAACCTTGAAGTCCCGAGCGGAGTGCAACCTGCCAAGTGCGAGTCTTATATATGCTGTTGTGAAACATGTCGGCGTGTTTTCCCACTGACTCAGGTGAACGATCCAGCGGGGTGGGGGTGGGGGGGGATGAGTCCGGTGAGCTGGCCTTATAATGATACGCTGATGTATTACAATGAGGTTCCCGACTTCCGATGGCGGGGACCGCGGCCCGCCATTGGCGAGCGGAGCGGACGATTACAAACTGGTTTCACGACATTATGAAACTGATTTTTGGCCTTCTCGCCAAATTGTCCACTCACACCACCGAACACGGAAAATCCCAGCCTCTGATTTCTTTGCAGGCTTTTAATTCTTTTCAGGAACAATTTCTCAGATATTTTGTAACACGCATTCATTATTTCATTATGGAAACATCTTAGCACATTTTATAAAATTATGCAAAATATTATAAAGCAAGTTTAATCACAGAACAGAAAATAAGGGTCATAAAGAACAGATCACCTCACAGCAGAGAAAGAGCCCAGGGTGAAAATAAAATGAGGCAAATGCATATATTTTTTAATTACACTAATTATGTGGCTCTTCCAGATAATTATTGCTGATCACAAGCAGAGAAATTTCCTCCTATTCTGTATTCCAAGTTATTCTGCTGGTTTATAAACTAGTTTACGATTAAATTACATATAGCAGCTAGAGGAAATCATCCCTACAGCATGTCAATTTTATGAGAATTTAATTGTCCTAAAGTGATTGTCAAACAAGGACAATACAACCTGTGTTCACATTTTGGAGACTAAAGTGATGATCCTAGCTTCCTCTCCTAGGTTTCACATATGGACATCACAACAAGACAGATGTCTCCCTTGATGACAAAGACAAAAGGTCTCCATCAGATAGGTTCAGAAGCAGCTTGTGCTGCCTGAACAGTGCCCAGTAAACAATAATTTCCAGTTGAGGACTGGATTTGTGACTGCCCTTCAGTTACTGCAATTGCTCCTGAGCGTGGGACTGACGGGATAGTGAACCTGTAAGAATTGGGGGTCAAATTTAATGCTGCTTAAATTAACCTGAAAATGCAATTGGCTGCTCAGTAGGGGACTGCCCATAGGATGATGAAGCTGTGTCTCTTAACTTTTCTTGACGGCTGCAAAGCTTTTTCTCAGACCACCTGGAAACTCCAAGCTTCTGTTATTTGGCAACTAAGACCGGCATGTGGAGCCACTACTGCCAATACTATAAAATATAATTGGGTAATGGAAGAATAAAAGGCAGACACTAATTAGTTTTGAATTTATATTCACCTGGCAAATTGGACATTACAAACTATATTGTGCTGTTGTATCGCACAACTTCAGTTGTAATTATCATTACAGTTGATTTTATTTCAAATACTTTATTTCTTGTTTCATTCTGCTATGGTAGTCTGCAATCTTTTAATAAAATTGCAACTGTATTGTCATCTGGAAATTCCAGTTAATTAAGAATTTGTAATCAGTAATGACTTAATAAAGCTATATTCACAAATGAATGGTAAATGTAATCGGCATCAGCAGTTGACTGGAGTCTTTGCAATTATCTCCCTGTATTGAAGGTTACATGTGGTTAAATGATAATATTGCATTGAACTTTTCTAAATTGCAAGGTAAAAGCCAACATTGCAGTTATTCTTGTTATTGTGTTTAGCTTTAGGTTGACTCCAGGTCCAGGGAGATGATTGCTCCTCAGTTTTTCAAGTTCTCACCTTAGCCCTGAGACATTGAAACAAACATTATCAGCTTCACAGAACTTTGTCAATGAGTAGCTTTATGCGATAGTGTCCCAATTTTAATTTTAAAATAGCTTAATTCTAAATGTTACCATTCCATTTGCCTGCTTTCTTTTCTCTTACCTAATCTTAGAGACAGCACAGAAAGAGACCATTTGGTCCATTGTGCCTGTGCTAGCCCTTTGATTGAGTTATACAATTAACCCCATCTCCCTGCTCCTTCTCCAAGGTCCTGTAACCTTTTCCCCCTTCAAATAATATTTTTATAATAATTCTTTTGAATAATACTATGGAATCTGCTTACACTCTCTCTTTCATGAAGTGCATTACAGATCACAAAAGTCCTTGTGTAAAACTATGTTTCCACAAGTTGCATTTGGTTATTTTATCAATCACCTCAAATCTGTCCTCTGGTTACTGACCCTTTTGCCACCTGCAACATGTACAATGCTCCAGTCCTCTGGCACCACCTCCATATCCAAGGAAGATTGGAAGATCATGGCCAGAGCCTCCTCAGTTTCCACCCTTACTTCCCTAAGTAACCCAGGATGTATCTCATCTGGGCCAGGTAACTTCTCTACTTTTAGGACTACCAATATTTTAAGTACATTTTCTTTATCTCATTTTATCCTATCCAGTATTACTGCTGCCTCCCCCTTAACTGCTACATTGGCAGCATCTTCTTCTCTAGTGAAGTTGGATACATAGTGCTTACCTAATACCTGCGCCATGCCCTCTGCCTTCACAAGGAAATCATCTCTTTAGATCCAAATTGGCCCCACCCATCTTTTGACTACCCTTTTACTACTTATGCATTTATAAAATACTTTTGGGAGCCCTTCTATGTTGATCCCTAACCTATTCTCATACTCATGCTTTCTCCCTCATATTCCACTTTTTAGATTTCTGTACTTTCCATATTCAGCTTAGTTCTCCATTGGATGGTGCAATCTTACATTTGTCAAAGACTACCTCTTTATCTTTCATTTTAAATTCAATAACCTTTAGTCTTCCTGGAAGCCTTAGCTTTGGACAAACTTCTTATCCCCTCATAGGAGTGTACCTGAGTAATCTCCTCTTCGAAGGACTCCCACTTTTCAATTATGGTTTTGCTACTAGCTTTTAATTCCAAACCACCGGGGTCAGATCCTTCTTCAACTCACTGAAGATACCCCTCCACCAATTAAGTATTTTTTGTGCTTGATTGCACCTTGTCTCTTTCCATAACCTGCTGATATTATGATCACTGTTTCCCAAATGTTCTCTCACTGAAACGTGCTCAACTTTCTCCAATTCATTCCCTAGAACTAGATCCAAAAAGGCTTCCTTCCTAATTGGGCTGGAAGCACACTGATCAAGAAAGATACCTTTATACATTTCAGGAATTCCTTCCCCATTTTGCCTTTTACACTGTAGCTATCCCAGACTATATGAGGATAATTGAAACCCCCCCATTCTTGTTACATGGTAGTTCTTGTATCTTTCTGTAATTTGCCGACAAGTTTGCTTCTCTATCTCCTCCCCACTATTTGGTGACGTAGGCCATAAACACAGCAGCACCTTAGCCCCTCCATTGCTCCTTAATTCAAATCAAATCGACTCTGTCTTTAACCCTCAACCGCATTGTCCTTTTGCAATGTTATAATGGTTTTTTCAATCAATACTGCAACCTCCCCCTTCTTTTATTCCTTTTCCGTGAATACTATCACAAAGATGTAATTATGATATTATGGATTTTAAGGACAACTGTTTAAAAGTACATTTATTTTTTCAAACCTTTAAATTGAGTTTAAAAGTCTTTTTCAAAATGAAGTATGGACAGAAAACCTGGGACTTTTCTGTGTTTGTTCAAACATTGTCAGACTTTATCTCTCGAGCTGGCTATGAAGAGCCAATAAAATGCATAGACTCCTCCAGGGATGTCCACTGAATCTTCTGAAAGGTGTGAAAACCCTCTGCCTGTTAAGGGAAGGGGAGACAGGAAGGGACTTCAAAGGACCCCAATGTAATTAACTTCATTGCGTGAAACAAAAACAGAAAATGCTGGAAAAGCTCAGCAGGTCTAACAGCATCTGTGGAGAAAAAAAAGCGTTTTAATGAGTTAACGTTTTGACTCCATATAACTCTACTTCAGAGCTAAAGCGACGTAAAAATGTGATGATATTTATATTGCTTAAGGAGAGTGGAGCAGGTGAAGCTGGATAGAAGGCCAGTGATAGTTGGAGGCAAAGGAGAAATTGCCAGAGATGTCATAGACAAAAGGACAAAGGGGTGTTAATGGTAGTGGTACTGGCTAAAGGAGGTGCTGATGGTGGCATGAAAGTCAGAAAACAGAATGTGATAATGGCAGGCTAAGGGTAAGCACTCTGGAAAGAACAACATGAACAAGTGACAAATGGCCCTAGTAAGGGTGGGTGGGGGGATGGGATGGTTGTGGGAAAAAAGATTGAAAATAGGATAAAAAGTTGGGATAAAACAATGAATAAAAATGAAAATAAATAAAAATAAAAATAAGTGGATAAAAAATAAAAATTAAAGATTAAAAAAATTAAAATAAAAAAATGAAAATGAATATTGAAAAAAGGGGATAAAAATGGGTGGGGATAGAGGAGGGAGTTCATGGTCTGAAATTGTTGAACTCAATGTTAAGTCCTGAAGGCTGTAAAGTGTCTAGTCGGAAGATGAGGTGCTGTTCCCCCAGTTTTCTTTGGGTTTCACTGGAACAATGCAGCAGGCCAAGGACAGACATGTGGGCATGACAGCAGGATGGTGTGTTGAAATGGCAAGTGACAGGAAGGTCTGGGTCGTGCTTGCGGACAGACTGAAGGTGTTCCGCAAAGCGGTCAACCAGTCTGCGTTTGGTCTCTCTGATGTAGAGGAGACCGCATTGGGAGCAGCGAATGCAGTAGACCAAATTGAAGGAGGTGTAAGTGAAGTGCCACTTCACCTGAAAGGAGTGTTTGGGCCCTTGGACAGTGAGGAGGGAGGAGGTAAAGGGGCATATGTTGCACCTTCTGCGATTGCATGGGAAGGTGCCGTGGGAGGTGGTTGAGGTATAGGGGGTGATGGAGGAGTGGACCAAGGTGTACTGGAGGGAATGGTCCCTATGGAATGCTGACAGGGGGAAGATGTGTTTGGTGGTGGCATCATGCTGGAGTTGGCAGAAATGGCGAAGGATGATCCTTTGAATGCGGAAGCTGGTGGGGTGAAAAGTGAGGACAAGGGGGATCCTATTTCCACCCCTCCATCACCTTCACATGGTCCATCTCCGACACTTCCCTTCCCTTCCTTGACCTCCCAAATAGAAGCCAATTTTTTTGTTTTTTGAACTATATAAGGGAGGCTTTATGAAGCTATTTTTGGGAGCAGAATGCAGAGAACCCAGAAGACATCAGGAAGCCAGTTCCAGCCCACATATACACCCCTCCCACAACTCTTTCATCGGTACATCGATGACTGGTTTGGTGCCGCTTCATACTCTCGTCTGCACCTGGAAAAATTTATCAATTATCCTTGACCTCTCTGGCTCAATTTCTGGTGATAGACTGTCCACCAATATTCATTACAAGCCCACCGACTCCCACAGCTACCTCGACTACAGCTCCTCACACCCCGCTTCCTGTAAGGACTCCATCCCATTCTCTCAGTTCCTTCACCTCCACCGCACCTGTTCCGATGATGCCACTTTCTAAAACAGCGCTTCTGACATGTCTTCCTTCTTCCTTAACCGAGATGTCCACTCACAGTGGTTGACAGGGCCCTCAACCGTGTCTGACCCATCTCCCATGCCTCTGCCCTCACACCTTCCTCTCCATCCCAGAACCATGATAGGGTCCCCTTTGACCTCACTTTTCACCCCAGCAGCCTCTGCATTCAAAGGATCATCTTCCGACATTTCCACCAACTCCAGCATGATGCCACCGCCAAACACATCTTCCCTTCACCCCCACTGTCAGCATTCCACGGGGATCATTCCCTCTGGGAGACTCTGGTCCACTCCTCCATTACCCCGAACACCTCATCCCCCTGCCATGGCACCTTCCCATGCAACCACAGAAGGTGCAACATCTGTCCCTTTACCTCTACGTTGGAGAGACCAAATACAGACTGGGTGACCGCTTTGTGGAACACTTTCAGTCTGTCCACAAGCATGACCCAGGCCTTCCTGTCACTTGCCATTTCAACACTCCATCCTGCTGTCATGCCCACATGTCCATCCTTGGCCTGCTGCAATGTTCCAGTGAAGCCCAACGCAAACTGAAGGAACAGCATCTCATCTTCCGACTAGGCACTTTACAGCCTTCCGGACTTAACATTGAGTTCAACAGCTTCAGACCATAAACTCTCTCCTCCTTCCCCACCCCTTTTTTACCCCCTTTTTTCAACATTCATTTTGAATATTTCATTTTTAAAATTTTATTTTTTTCATTTTTAAATTTTTATTTTTTATCCACTTATTTTTATTTTTATTTATTTTCATTTTCATTCATTGTTTTATCCCCACCTTTTATCCTATTTTCAATCTTTTTTCCCACCACCATCCCCTCCCCCCATCCCACCCCCACTCCCATTAGGGCCATTTGTCACTTGTTCATGTTGTTCTTTCCAGAGTGCTTACCCTTGTCCTGCTATTATCACATTTTGCTTTCTGACCTTAATGCCACCATCAGCACCTCCTTTAGCCAGTATAACTATCATTAACACCCATTTGTTCTTCTGTCTATGACATTTCTGGCAATCTCTCCTTTGCCTCCACCTATCACTGGCCTTCTATCCAACTTCACCTGCTCCACTCCCCTTAAACAGTATAAATTTCATTACGCTTTTACTTCTCTTTAGCTCTGAAGTAGAGTCATATGGACTCAAAACGTTAACTCTGTTTTTTTCTCCACAGATGCTGTTAGACCTGCTGAGTTTTCCCAGCATGTTCAGATTTCCAGCATCCGCAATATTTTGCTTTCAACTTCATTGCTTGTTTGAAACAATGACTTATTGAAAATTAACATAGCAGCCATTTTTGTGTTTTTTGAACTGTATAAGGGAGGCTTTAAGAAACTATTTTTGGGTCAGAATGCAGAGAACCCAGAAGACATCAGGAAGTCAGTTCCAGCCCACAGCTCTCAGCTGAACTAACTGTGAAACCCTGTGAGAGCTGTGATTTCTCTCTGCCACCGGGAGTTACAGAGTAAGGCAGTCAGAAAATCATCCCTGGTCCGCTAAGAAACAAGCAATCTTCAAGCGTCAGTACCTGCAGTTTCCAGTGAGCAAAGGAGCCTACACTCTCTCCCAGCATCTGCTCTATCTATCGAGTCCACCTATGAAGGAAAACTCCGACTCTTCAACTTCACAAGTCGTCACAGCTGCTAAACTGAACCTAAATGTTTCAACCCCTTCACTTTGGAAAGAAGGAATTCAAACAACAGGTCCGCTATGAAATCTCACAGGCGGATTTGAAATCTCACCTTTAAGTATCTTTTTTCCTTTACCTGCATTTTAATCTTTATATCTGTATTTTAGTCAATAACTTTATCACTTATACTTAAGTAGCTTTCAGCAGTAGTTTTGTAATAAACTAACCTTCATCTTGTTTAAGAATAAAAGTTGACTGCTGGATTATTTTTAAAGTGAATCACTCACAATTTAAAAGGGGGCTACATTCCCACACACACAAATTCTCAGCTCACAGCCACTTTGAGGAAAAGCCTTTTATGTGGTCATATACCTTGTGGTCATATAACTTTTGGTCATATACCTTGAAGCCAGAAATATGAAGATCCCAACCCTGTCCTTCTTTGAGCAGTGCATATTTTAGATGGTACATACTGCTGCCACTGTGTGTCGGTGGTGGAGGGAGTGGATGCCTTAGTGGATGTTGAAGGTGGTGAATGGGGTGCCAATCAAGCAGGTTACTTTGCCCAGGATGGTGCAAAGCTTCTTGAGTGTTTTTGGAGCTGCACTCATCCAGGCAAGTGGAGAGCATTAATCACACTCTTGACTTGTGTATTGTAGATGGTGGACAGGCTTCGGGGAGTCAGGAGGTGAGTTACTCACCTCAGGATTCCTAGCTTCTGATCTGCTTTTGTAGCCACAGCATTTATATGGCTAGTCCAGTTCAGTTTCTGATCAATGGTAACCCCCAGGATGTTGATAGTGGGGGATTCATCAACGCTAATGCCAAATGTTAAAGAGAGGTGGCTAGATTCTCTCTTGTTGGAGATGGCCATTGCCTGGTACATTTTGGCACAAATTTTACTTGCCCCTTATCAGCCCATGCCTGAAAGTTGCCCAGACCCTGCTGCATATGGACACTGACTGCTTCAATATTTGAGGAGCTGCAAATGGTGCTGAACATCATGCAACCATCAGCGAACATCCCCGCTTCTGACCTCATGATAGAGGAAAGGTCATCGATGAAGCAGCTGAAGATGTTTGAGCCTCTCAGTCGCTACCCTAAGGAACTCCTTCAGTGGTGCCCTGGAACTGAGATGATTGACCTCCAACAACCACAACCATCTTCCTTTGTGCCCGGCATGACTCCAACCAACAGAGAGTTTTCCCCTTGATTCCCATTGACTTCTGTTTTGCTAAGGCTCCTTGATGCCACACTCAGTCAAATGTTGCCATTTGTTTTTTTTTATTAATCTATGGACTAAACCGTGCACCAAAGCTCCATTGGGTTAGTACTTAATCTTTTGGTATTTACTACTTTGTGGTTTAAAGTGACAGAGCTTCTGTTTTCTTTAGCTGAAAACATACCTCGATCTTTTCCTCTGCACTTGTTTCACTGAATTTCTAAGGTTTGTTTGTCAATGTGCCTACAAATATATTAAAGCTAATACATAAAGGAAAAGAATTGTTGTTTGACTAACCCATTTTAGGCTATTCTTAATTTTCTTATTGGTTAAATGGAGATATACATTTTTGTTTTGTTCCCAGTTTTAGTTTTCAGCTTTTGTGGGTTCACAATCAATAGAATCATGTACCGTTGAAGTCTGCTCACATAACCATAACAGTTACTTATGTACATAACAGCGAATATACCACTTCATTTTAGAGAAACATTTAAAGCAATGAATTCTTAACTTCAGCTGCTATACACAGCTGTTATTTCACACATGAGTTAGCTGGTGCCTAAATACTTGCAATAAAGCAGCCAGTCATTAGATCTTACTGTTGGTGGTTGGATTTGCTTGCCTTTGCACATTTTCATTGGAAAATGCGTTTCTCATCAATAATTCTGTTTTTATGCAGATAGATGCATATTTAAATTTGAATGTTTTTTCTTACAACTGATCCTTTTATCTTCAAGGCTAATTAAATTCTAGCTCTGTTGTCACTCAGAAGATCAATACACTGTGTACATATCCCTTCCTGCCCTGCATCCTGGTAGCAGTTGTGTTAATGAAGTCTATTAAAAATGTTTTGATTTCATATTAATGGATTACTTCATTTTAATAAACTCAATTTCCCCCTAATGTGGCTGCAGCAAAATGCTGCCATCACTAAACTGCTGGTTTTTAAATAATGTATCCCTCCACAATGATTCCAATAGCAACAATGGCTAGCAATTATATAGTACCCCTTATACTCAGGCAGATGTCTGAACCTGCTTTACAATGAGGAGGGAAAGTGCACTGTGGATCTAGAGTTTGGGAAAAGGGAGAAAACTGGCGAGGCATTTGATAGGGAAATAAAAAGCACAGGCATGGGGAAGGGATGAGGGGCATGGTAAGGTAGAGGAAACTGGGTGAAACAGCAGCGTGGTGGTTGACTGACTGTCAATAGTGGAGCTGAGAGAGTAGAGGGTAAAGAGAGTCCAGTTTAAGGGTGGTGGAGAGCGAAGTGAGTCTTCTTTAAGGAGAATAGAGTATGAAAAGAGTTGAAGGGTGTGCATGAGGAGTTACAGAAGGAGGAGGTCACAATGACAGAGGGAAAGAAATAGAGAGATCTGAAAGGATCATGTTGGGGCATGAGAACCATTGCAAGGACTGGGCAATATTGAGAGTGGAACTTTATGTAGGTGAGAAAATGTCTTTAAAATTTTGGGTGAGTTGAAGCTTGTGAATTATTGAGACAGGGGAACAGGTGAGAAATTATGGAGAGGTCAAATATTCAGGTGGAGTAGTGGGGTTAGATCAACTGTGCACTCCTCCCATCCTGATCGTAACAATCCGCAAATAACAAAAGTTATCAGAGAACTTCCACAATCCAGGAACATAACTGAGCTTCAAAGATTCCTTGGGATGGTCAATCAAGTAGGCAAGTTCCTATCAAATTTAGCTGAGGTCAAAGAGCCCTTGAGAAGGCTGTTGAGACAGGGAAGTCAAATATTGAGGTGCTGAAGGTGGTGATGTTGTCATGGTCACCATTAGACTTTTAATTCCAGATTTATTTTTAATTGAATTCAAATTTCACCGTCTGCCCTGGTGGGATTCAAACCTGGGTCCCCAGAACATCACCCTGGGTATCTGGATTTCTAGTCCAGTGACAAAAACACAACGCCACCGCCTCCCCCATCATATTTGCATCCTCTCATATCTCCCCCCAAATTCTTAGACTTCACAGGGTTAGTCTCTGAGATGCTTTGACCAATCTCCCTGATCTCGTTCTGATCTCCTTTTGAGGTCCAAGATATTCCACCCTCTCCCTTCTGTTGGCGTGAGTGATTTTCTCCTAGGCTGTAGGGCTTGTAGTAAGTCTTTCTTTTTCTTCATCAGGATCTGAGATAAACCCAAGTTTCCATTCGCTTTCTCTCCAAGGATATTAAGGTGCTGCAATTTCTCCTTATGATACCCTGGTCTGTATCAATTCTGTATGATCTTGGTTGTGGAGTTTTTTCAAAGATTGTACCTTCCTTCTGTTGGCCTTAGACCCATACACTCTCCCAGGGCTTCAGTACTGGTAACTCTCGCACCCTATGCCTGTGATTAAAGTTCCAAGCCTGGTTGTTTCTCTATTCTCCCTTTTGCCCTCTCGTGGTCATTTGTGGCGATATTGGGTTTAGTTTTTTATTCCTGGCTGCTTACGGCACAAGAAAGACAGTTAGAAATCATTTCTTCTATAGAATGGGTAATGCCTGGTCATCAGACTGATTGCTGTGCTCTCACACAACATTTGATTATTCCTAGATGACCTTGGTGAAGTCTTTGAAGAATACCAAGCTGAAGTGTTTTTGATATGACTTCTCTCTGGTTGAAGACTAGTAAGTCGTCAATGATGGTGAGGTGATTGCATTGTTTAAAGTACTGCTTTAACGTACTACTTAAAGTACTACGTTTTAGTATCGGACTAGTGGGCAAAAATCTTGGCCATCCTTTCAAACAATATCCTCGGATTTGAAGACATTCTTCATCTCATTGCTGGGCTTGTTTTACTTCCTGCAGCTTGTTTGCAGTAGCTGGTAAGTGCTGAGTGTATAAGGATGTATATACTTCAACCTCCTCGATGACATGTAAATTCTCTCGTTTGGTTCCTTCTGATGGTATTTGTGTGTCTGCCATTGTTTGTTACTTCCCTTGCATATACTCTGTGACAGAGTCATATCTTATCAAAGTCTGAGCAGCATCTTTATAATTTATTTCATGTTCAGGAAGTTGACTAATGGCTTATGGTCTGTTTCAATTTTGAAACATAATCCCATAACATAATTTGTAAATGTTTTGCATGCCCACGTTACTGCCAATGCCTCTTTTTCTATTGTGGCCTATCGTTGTCCTGTCTCTGTTAGTGACCTCGCGGCATAATAGACTGGTCTATGCTTGCTGTCTCTCTGCACTTGAAATAAAGCTGCCTCCAGACCTGTGGACAATGCATCCGCTGCTACTAAAGGTCGTAATGTGCCACGGTTTCGGAAGAGATTAAAAGTTGTTTAATCCTTTCGAAAGAATTTTGCTCGTCCATATTCCAGCACCACTGTTGACCCTGTCTCAACAGCTGTCTCAAGGGCTCTTTGACCTCAGCTAAATTTGATAGGAACTTGCCTACTTGGTTGACCATCCCAAGGAATCTTTGAAGCTCAGTTATGTTCCTGGGTTGTGGAAATTCTCTGATTGCTTCATTTTTTGT
This sequence comes from Cetorhinus maximus, assembly GCF_964194155.1. Classification (NCBI taxonomy): domain Eukaryota; kingdom Metazoa; phylum Chordata; class Chondrichthyes; order Lamniformes; family Cetorhinidae; genus Cetorhinus; species Cetorhinus maximus. The sequence continues at coordinate 56,717,075 of NC_135884.1, forward strand.
GGATTGTTACGACCGCAATAGGAGGGGGGGGTGCAGTTGATCTAGCCCCACTGCTCCACAGGTCGCCACATTACATGTCAATTCACACACCAATATGGCTAATTATTAACCTTCACTGCCGTTACCTGGAATAAAAGAGACTTTAACCAGGCTTCTTTCAATAAAGAAAAAAACTTATTAGTTTATTGTAAAACCAGTCTTGTTGAATAGAAAGGGAAAGCTTATCAAAATACAGTATGGAATATGAAATTATACTAATTACTCTTTCAAGATGCCCTCAGTCTCTCTCTCTCTCTCTCTCACACACACACATACACACATACACATATATACACACACACACACACACATACAAAAAAATAAAAATAGAAGTGGAGGAATTCTGCCAAAGATTAAAAGTCAATGGTTCAAAGACAATGGAGAGATGGTGGTGCCCTTGAAATGGGATCCGGGTTATACAGTTGGTCTCTCAGCACTGATCCATGAAACAATCAATGACTCTGGCACTGTTTTTCAGGCGGACTCAAGGAATACTCGAGGGTACTCTATTCAAGTATGTAGAGCAACTCAGGAGCAGCACATATTCACTTCAGGCTGTGGACTGACACTGAACTGCAAAAAGGCTGCTGTCTTCCTTCTCAAACAGTTGGTCCTTCTATTCTCAAAGCAAAACCAAAACCCACTTTTTAAAACACAGTTTTCCGGGCATGGTTTTTTTTTTCAGAGCCATAAAAACCATGTGACCTCCTTTGTGCACAGTCTACCAGGGTCAAGAGGTTGACAGGTTTTTTTTTTGCAACTGCTCAATTATTCTTTCTTGTAAAAGTATGTTTTTCTTTCAGAAATAGCAATCAGAGTCCTGCATTAACCCTTTAAGGGACCAGTAATGTTTTGTTTAAAGTAGATAAAGGTTGAGAGATTCAAGATGCTTACTAAGTGAATATGCCACAAGATTCCATGGGTTTTGAACAAACAAATATAAACCTTACTATATAAGTTCAAAAGGGTAAAACAATTTGCAATATCTGTTACTTTAATATTCAGGGTAAGTATGAGGTACTTATGAATTAACAGGCGAACTGTGGTCAGACAGACCACAACACACAATAGATGACAGTTGTGACCAAAGTAGATTCCAAGGATTTCTCAACAACCTACCCAGACACTTGTCACATTGTGAGCCAACCAATCTCACTGAAACCTCATCTTTCTCACAAGGATTTCCAATCTCCATACTTGGAGATCTAGCCTTGGAATTCTCTTCAAAAATCACTCCCACTTGGACATCTTCAACAATGACACAACTGATAGGGTTTCAAACTTGCCTTCTGAGATTCTTTTCCCCTGGATCTGAGTACACTCAAACTTCCCTTCCAAGCACAATCTTAGATTTTTGGCAGTGCCAAACAGAACACAACTGTTCCAAAGGGGTACCTGTACCCCATCAGCCTGCAGTAAAGAGCCACGAACCTTTGGCTGCCTTTCTGGACCTTCAGGCCTCCTCTCATGCCCACTTCGCTCAAAGTCTGCTCCATGCAGCTCTTTCTTGAATTCAAGGGATATTACTCTGCTCCTTTATTTAACTTCATTTCAGGGATCTATTTTTGTCCCCTGTTTTTATCCCTTGCCTGGGACAACTTTTGGGGATCTCTCCCTGTCCCCCTCCCTGATTTTGGACCATATCCCTGTCTCCCTCACGTGTCCAGCTCCCTGGGACACCTACAAGATAATGGCACTCTGTATCAGGTCATCTGATTTGCATTTTCACGCTATTCTGTTTCTTTTCTTATGTGCAGGCATGAAGGGCCGGTCCCCGGCCTGAAGAGTGGAAAAAAACCCAAACAGCACATGTGTGGCCATTTCCTGGCCAGCTCAAGTGCAGAAGGCCCGAGGTTTGTCAGGAACTGGAGTTCCCAACCTCCAAACTTCAAACGAAGGTAAGCTTGAGTTTCATCAGAATAATCATACTTGAACACCATTTTGTTGGTATGGTGACCGGTGAGATAACCCCTTGTTGCTGCATCCTTTCAATTTCCCTCTTGACTTTGCCCAAGAGTGGATAAGGGACTTTGCTTGGTGTAAGAGGAAAATTGGTTTAGAGTCAGCTTGTAGGGTGATATGGTACTTGGTCTATTACTTCCCTAGGCCTGTAAACCACTTCGGAAATTCATTTTGAAATGTACTGCTGTAGTTCTCATCCGCAAATTCATCCACTTATAGATTCATTTCAGTTTTAGGTATGCATTTCTGCTTAGTAGAGAGCACTCTTGATTTTGAATGACATAGAGAGGTTCAAGGATTTCCCAATCTTTATATTCCAGCTTTGCCATGAGTTGGCCTTTCACTTTTCGGAGGCGATGGCGTAGTGGTATTGTCGCTGGACTAGTAATCCAGAGACCCAGGGTAATGCTCTGGGGACCTGGGTTTGAATCCCAGCACAGCAGATGGTGGAATTTGAATTCAATAAAAATCTGGAATTAAAAGTCCAATGATGACCATGAAAATGTTGTCGATTGTTGTAAACCCCTATTTGATTCACTAATGCACTTTAGGGAAGGAAATTTGTCATCCCTACCTGCTCTGGCCTAGCCTACATGTGACTCCAGACCCACAGCAACTCTTAAATGCTCTCTAAAATGGCCGATGAAGCCACTCAGTTACAACAAACTGCTGCAAATAAACAAAAAAAAATGAAACTGGATGGACCACCCGGCATTGACCTAGGCACCGGAAGCGACAACGGCAATCACAGCCCTGTTGACCCTGCAAAGTCCTCCTTACTAGCATCTGGGGGCTAGTGCCAAAATTGGGAAAGCTGTCTCACAGACTAGTCAAGCACAGCCTGACATAGTCATCCTCACGAAATCATACCTTACAGATAATGTCCCAGGTTCCACCATCACCATCCCTGGGTCTGTCCTGTCCCACTGGCAGGACAGACCCAGTAGAGGGGGTGGCACCGTGGTATACAGTTGGGAGAGAGCTGCCCTTGGAGTCCTCAACATTGACTCCGGACCCCATGAAGTCTCATGGCATCAGGTCAAACTTGGGCAAGGAGACCTCCTGCTGATCACCACGTACCGCCCTCCCTCAGCTGATGAATCAGTGCTCCTCAATATTGAACATCATTTGGAGGAAGCACTGAGGGTGGCAAGGGTGCAGAATGTTCTCTGGGTGGGGGACTTCAATGTTCATCACCAAGAGTAGCTCGGTAGCACCACTACTGACCAAGCTGGTCGAGTCCTAAATGACATAGCTGCTAGACTGGGTCTGAGGCAATCATCACATTGTGAAATCATCAGTGAACATCCCCACTTCTGACCTTATGATGGAAGGAAGGTCATTGATGAAGCAGCTGATGATGGTTGGGCCTAGGACACTACCCTGAGGAACTCCTGCAGAGATGTCCCGGAGTTGAGATGACTGACCTCGAACAGCAACAACCATCTCCCTTCATGGTAGGTATTACTCTAACCAGCAGAGAGTTTTCCCCCTCATTCCCATTGACTCTAGTTTTGCTGGGACTCCTTGATGCCACACTCTGTTAAATGCTGCCTCAATGTCAAGGGCAGTCACTCTCACCTCACCTTGGGAGTTCAGCCCTTTTGTCCATGTTGGAACCAAGACTGTAATGAGGCCAGGAGCCGAGTTGCCCTGACGGAACCCAAACCAAGCATCAGTGAGCAGGTTATTGCTCAGCAAGTGCCGCTTGATAGCACTGCTGATGTCCCCTTCCATTACTTTACTGATGATCGAGAGTAGACTGATGGGGCGGTAATTGGCCAGGTTGGATTTGTCCTGCTTTTTGTGTACAGGACATACCTGGGCAATTTTCCGCATAGCTGGGTAGATGCCAGTATTGTAGCTGTACTTGAACAGCTTGGCTAGGGGTGTGTTAAGCTCTGGAGCAACAAGCCTTCAGTACTATTGCCGGAATTTTGTCAGGGCCCATAGACTTTGCAGTATCCAGTGCCTTCAGCTGTTTCTTGATATCATGTGGAGTGAATTGAAATGGCTGAAGACTGGCATCTGTGATGCTGGGGAACTCCGGAGGAGGCCAAGATGGATCATCCACTAGGCACTTGCAAATGCTTCAGCCTTATCTTTTACACTGCTGTGCTGGGCTCCTCCATCATTGAGGATGGGGACATTTGTGGAGCCTCTTCCTCCAGTGAGTTGTTTAATTGTCCACCACCATTCACGACTGGATGTGCCAGGACTGCAGAACTTAGACCTGATCCGTTGGTTGTGGGGTTGTTTAGCTCAGGCCTGGGTGGAACCAACAGCATAAAAATTCATTGCTGAGGTCATCATCACATGTGCTGGCACTGAAATCAGCAAAACCTCCTTCAGCATCTGCCATACCACTCCCTGGAGATTGTTGCATCTTTACAGTTGCACAAAAAGCAGAAAAAAAATTGTAGAATCGAAGCAACATCCAGAGTAAATCAACAAGCAGCTAACTTGTAAACAGTTGATGACTTCTTTAAATTGCACTGGTGGGTGAGGAGAGGTGAAGCCCTTCCTGCTATTGAATGTGTGTTCAGCTGTGTGAGGTTAAGAGAGGGCGTTAGCTGGACATTGTGCTCCAAAATGGCATCGCTGGCATCAAAATGGTGTTACATTCTGACCGATGACATGATCTGCATACTTCCGGCAGACTTTCATTACACAGGCGTTTACAGTCTCACCAATATGGAATCCGGCATGATTCACCCCACAAATGTATGCAAACACGACAGGCAACATCTTGAAACTGTAAGGACACTCATAATGTCCCAGAAATGGGAGCAAATGATCCCAATTTTTCACCCTATTTCCTTTATTGGGGAGTCCAGAACAGGGGGAGCATAACCTTAAAATTAAACCTAGGCCATACAAGGCTGATGTTAGGAAGCACTTCTTCACCCAAAGGGTAGTGGAAATCTGGAACTCTGTCCCAAAAACCTGTCGAGACTAGGTAAATTGAACAGTTCAAATTAAAATTGATAGATTTTAGGCAAAGGTATAAAGGACCATTGAATCAAGATTATTAGATGGAATGAACACGCAGACCAGGCATGACCTAACCGGATGTGGTGTATTTGGATTTCAAGAAGGCTTTTGGTAAGGTCCCACGTAAGAGACTAGTTGGCAAAATTAAAGCACCTGGGATCAGGGGTAATATACTGGCATGGATTGAGAATTGGTTGACAGACCAGAAACAGAGAGTGGGAATAAATGGGTCTTTTTCCGGATGGCAGGCGGTGACTAGTGGGCATACCTGGGCAATTTTCCACAGGGATCAGTGCTTGGGCCCCAGCTATTCACGATATATATAAATGACTTGGATGAGGAAACCAAATACAATATTTCCAAGTTTGCTGATGACACAAAACTGGGCAGGGTTGTGAGTTATGAGGAGGATGCAAGGAGGCTTCAGAGCGATTTAGACAAGTTGTGTGTGTGGTGAACACATGGCAGATGCAGTATAACGTGGATTAATGTGAAGTTATACACTTTGGTGTGAAAAACAGAAAGGCAGAGTATTATATAAATGGTGATATATTGGGAAATGTGGATGTACAAATGGATCTGGGTGTCCTTGTAAACCAGTCAATGAAAGTAAACAGACAGCAAGCAATTAGAAAGGCAAATGATATGTTGGCCTTCATTGCAAAATGATTTGAGTTCAGAAGTAGGGATGTCTTACTGCAGTTATACAGGGTCTTGGTGAGACCACACCTGGAGTATTGTATGCAGTTTTGGTCTCCCTACCTAAGAAAGAATATGCTTGCCATAGAGGGAGTGCAGCGAAGGTTCACTAGGCTGATACCGGGGATGGTAGGACTGTCATATGAGGATAGATTGGTTTGACCGGGCCTATATTCACTAGAGTTTCGAAGAATGACAGGGTTTCTGATTGAAACGTATAAAATTCTAACAGGGCTAGGCAAACTAGTTGCAGGGAGGATGTTTGCCCTGGCTGGGGAATCTAGAACCAGGGGCCAGATCTCAGGGTATGGGACAGGCCATTTAGGACTGAGATGAGGAAAAATGTCTTCACTCAGAGGGTGGTCAACCTGTGGAATTCTCTACCACAGAAGGCTGTGGAGGCCGGGCCACTGAGTATATTAGGGGGAGGCAGTGGCATAGCGGTATTGTCCCTAACTAGTATTCCCGAGACCCAGGGTGATGCTTTGGGGACTCAGGTTCGAAATCCACCATGGCAGGTGGTGAAATTTGAATTCAATAAAAATCTGGAATTAAAGTCTGATGGCAACCGTGAAACGATTGTTGTAAAAACCCATCTGGTTCACTAATGTCCTTTAGGGAAAGGAAATCTGCCATCCTTATCTGGTCTGGTCTACATGTGACTCCAGACCCACAGCAATGTGGTTGACTCTTAAATGCCCTCTGAAAAGGGAAATTAGGGATGGCAATAAATGCTGGCCTAGCCAGCAACACCCACATCCCATGAACGAATAAAAAAAAAATTCAAGAAAGAAATTGATAATTTTTTTGGATATTAGGGGCATCAAGGGGTATGGAGAGAAAGTGGGAATATGGCGTTGAGACAGAGGGTCAGCCATGATCATATTGAATGGGGCAGCAGGTTCAAAGGGCCGAATGGCCTACTCCTGCTCCTAGTTTCTATGTTTCTATGTAACTGAATGGCAGAACAGGCTGAATGTTCCTATGATCTTTTCCAGATGTGTTCTGATGTGCTGTGCACATCATTGCTGACATATTTTAAATTTGCACTCTATTTTGTCACCTCCACTCTTTCCTAGCATGGATTAACTTTCCACTTTTTCAATCCAGTTGTTAATGTCAGCAAAACAATTCATGGATTGTCCTTGTTTTATTTTGTATTCACTAAACAGCATGTAGTGGAAAATGAATTGAAAGCAGTGATCTTGCTTTAGTAAATTTGAAAGGAAGATGGATCAGACAGCAGTTGTATTCATGCAATGTCTTGAACCCTTGTTCTTTGAAATGATAATTACTCATGACTAGGCATTTGACGAGTAAAGCATTTCATGGGGACATGATCTCTGGAATAAAAAGTGCTTAAATGATGGACAGTTCATGAGTTTGATTCTTCCATATGAAATATTGGAACCTTTGTTGCATACTACATCAAGCTGCCAAGTATCTTCAGTTGTGTAAGTTTAGCCAGAGTCACTGGACCTGCTCCATCGGTTAATCATCTGCTCGGGTGCACACAAAGATTCCATGTTCTGCCTATTGTTTGGCAGTGGAATGCTGCAATGAATTGCCTTTGCTTCATTCAGCAGCTGGAGAAATGGGTTTCATTGCATGTTAATGATCGTTTCCCATTATGCCCCTCATATAACAGTATCATATATAATACTAGGTTTTCTCTGGAATGACTACCAGCCTGGCATGGTTCAAGTTCTGTTTACTTGGCAGCTTGTTAGTGCAGTTAAAATCACAGACACAAAGCAAGCTTCTGCTAGTTTATTAATCAAAGTAACAAACACTCTGCAAATTTCACAACTGTGTAATAAGGTATTTCACCAAACTTCAGAGATGGAGGGTATGTCATTTGTTTCTACCACTCAATGACAATGCTTATGTTGTATAACTGGTCTAATGCAGAGTGCAGTTTTTGAAATAAGACTCCTATTTTATTGCCTGGTTACATATTACATCTATACAGAGCATTTTCCCTCCCTGAATTGCTAATAATCTGTCTTCATTCTCATTGACCTTTCTGCAGCCTTTGACACAGGCCATCACACCATCTGCCTTCATCTCCTTTCTTCCATTGTCCATCTCTGAGACTGACCTCACTTGTTCCACTCTTACCTAGTTGATCAGAGCCACATTGAGATTTGTTTTCACATGTACTCTAACAACATCCAGCTTTACCTTTCCGCCAGTTCTCTCAAACCTCTCACTTCTTCTGTGTTACCAACTATTTATTTGATGTTAAGTCTTGAATGAGCCAAAATTTCCTCCAGTTGAAAACTGGGAAAACCATAGTTTTCTTTTGCACCTCCTACAAATTTCATATCCTGGCCACTGATTCCATCCTGCATACCGCCTGTGCCCCCCTGCACAGCTCTGTCCCACTCACTCTCCCATGCCCCCCATCATCCTGGCTGAATCAGTTCACATCTTTGGCATCCTGTTCAACACATTTCAATTCCACAACCTCTCCATCACAAAGAATGTCTATTTCTAACTCTGTAATATGGCTTGGTAAAGAAGTTCAGCTGAAACCTGTCCTGTCTTTGTCACCTCCAGACTCTATTTATTCCCATGTTTTCCTAGGAAGCATCACATTCACCATTCTCTGTAAACTTCAACTCATTGTTACAGACAGGGATGAGAGAGAACTGAAACCCCTGTTCATTTCCCTGACTGTCCGTGGACAGAATTTTACATTGCCCTGCTGGTGAGGCCTAGGCTGCCCTGCTGGTGAGGCCTAGGCTGGCCCGCCCATCCTTGCCTCAATTGAAGCACTTAAGTGGCCAATTAATGGCCTCTTAAGGGATGTTTCCCACCCAGCCTCAATTTTTTGGAGGCGTTCATGCCTTGGGCAGGAAGTGGGTGGGCTGTCTCCATCAACAGCCCCCTTTCAACTTCACTCCCCCCCCGGCAACAATGTCTGACCCCTGCGGGTGCTCCATCCACCCCCTGCTTCTCCACCAATACTCTGTCTCCCCTCCCCCACCTAGGGCCTCAATTCCCCTCCCTTCCATGAGACGCCTATGCTTACTTGGCCCTTGTCTCCCTGGACTCAGGGGACTGCAGTGGACACTCCCAATCATGTCCACTGCAGCTTCTGGTGCTACTGGGACTAGAGTGTTGCTGGCCAACCAGATTGGTCGGCAGATCTAGGATGTGAGACCTCCTCTTGGCTGAGGAGCAGAAGCCCCGCCTCCAGCGAATTAATACTCCTTGGAGCATTAAATGGTTGTGGGGCAGCCAGTATTGAAGGAATGTGTTTGCCACTAACTCTTTAGGTAGTGGGCATGAAAAGCCCAACATTCCAAAAGTCCTGGCCATGGTGTTTTTTGAGAAGGAAGTGGATGCGTGTTTTTTAACCCCTGAGTGTGAGGACAATTTGATTAAGCAGCAGCAAGCTTTTCATGGGTTTAAGTAAGGAGGATTATTTATTCACATGTTCACCCCGAAAATCTAATGTCGTGTCACTCATTCATCCACTCACACGCTTACAAACATTTGAGGAAAATACAGTTAATGAAAATAGTTCACTTTTACAAGTTAGAAACAAAAGATTAGGTTGTAATTCACATGATTGGCTTCTCTTGGAAAACACATGGTGGAGGCCTGATGAAGGATAGATATTTCACTCCTGAAGTGTAGCTAAGTGAATTCAATAGCTGAATTGGTATTCCAGAGTTGTTGCAGGATTCTCTCAAAGAGATGCATTTCTGCAGGTCATAAAATTGGCTACTTGTAGTCTTGTTACCAGGAGATCATTTTGCCGTACTGGTGAACTTGAAAAAGAACATGCTTGGAGACCTTATGATGTTACTGTCTCCAGCATGCTGTTTCTGCACTTCTTGTCTTGTTGTCTTTTGCAGACAGCAGTTAAAGAATAAACAGGGAGACCAACATAGCTGCCTTACCATGTGGTTTCAGTTCCACAGTTTCCTTCCAAATATGGTGTTTGGATCAAGTGGGTTAGCTGCAACCTGGATTATTGTTTGCAGATAATCACCCTGTGCATTTGAGACAATCACCATCTTGGTTTCAGAACAACTCGTTCAAGTCAGGAAATACTTTTTTGGATGGTTTCAGGAGGGTAGATGGGTAGTGATACCTCTCATGTGGGATGTCTCCTTTCGAGACCGTGCGGAAGCCTTTGAATCCACAGGCCGAGAGTCAGGTGGCCCTCGACAACGAGGGTAACCCATCATTGTCAATTTTGAAAAGAAAAGTCATTTCCAGAGATTCCACACTGAGCACAATTTAAGCTTTAAAAGTATGAACATGACATGGCTTTACTAAACACAATGGACAAAATCATCCCAGATCTGCACAAAGTGCAGTCGCGGGTGGGAAACGTGTCATTTACCTGCCAGCCGCAATGGCGGGTTGTCACGCATATCATCCCATTCCCGCCTTATTAATTATGCAGCCACAGGAACCACACTGGCGGGCAGCCTCCAACTTGCCCGCCACTCCATTACCTTTCTGCTTCCTTATGCAGGGAGCCATATTTAAACTGCAGCTGCCTGCACATTTCTCAATGCTTGCAGCCCAGGACTGCTCCGGTGAAGACAGGGCCCCAAAAGCCAAGAAGAGTGCAGCCCCCTGATTCAGTGACACATCCCTGGGATACCTTCTGGATGCTGTGGAGGCCCTCCACAATGCCCCCTACCCCACCTCTGGTCACAGGAGGCCTGTCAGTCTCACCACTCCGGCCTGGGAGGCGGTGGCAGTGGTGGTCAATACCAATGTTGCACACAAGAGGTCGGCCATTCACTGCAGAAAGAGGATGAATGATCTCTTCCGTGCTGCCAGGGTAAAGCAACCATCTCATCACTGTAAACTCACACTCTCACAAGGCCATCACACATTCACTGGCATTTCACTCACTGCCAGCTCAAGGTACATCACCACTCACTCTCTCACACACACCCTCACATCTCTATTTGGTCTCATCCCCTCTGGAGACTGCCTCCTCAGCCCTCACCATCTTGACGCCAGTTGCACAGATCAAGCCCCCACACACATCCTGGGATGCCCCCCCTTCCCCAGTACAGCCCTCAGACTGCAGCCTCTTCCCTTGCCTGAGGGCACTACTCCCTCTTCCCCAAGCAAGCACTAGCCTTGCAGCTGTTGAAGAGCCACCACCACCTTACATCTGGTCTGGTAGGTAGAGACCTGCCCATGAGCCCCCCTAAAAGTGATGTGGTGCTGCCTGCGAAGCCTGGCACTGATAACCACGAATGCTGCCCGAGGCAAGGTAGGCAAACAAACCTCGAAGTCCTGAGTGAAGTGCAGCTCGCCAGGTTCACTTTGCTTATGTACAGTTGTGAAACATGTGCCTGGATGATCCAGCTTGGGGGGGTCATTCTGGCAAGCAGGGATTATATGGAGACATTAAAGTATTAAATTAGGTTCCTGATGTGTGGTGGCATTGATGGGTGCAGCGGACGATCGCAAACTGGTTTCATGACGGCGTGAAACCCATTTTGGCCGTATTGTCCCCGCTGCCCTGACGCCAGTGAGGCCAGGAAATTCCCGCCTGCATCATTCAAAGCCATATACTATTCAGATCATTCATCACCCCGTGCACACTGAACTACAATGGTGCCTCGTCCCCCAGCGTTTAAAATTTATAATGTTGTCAGTCTTGGTTCAGTAGTGGCACTCTCACCTCTGAGTCAGGAGGTTGTGAATTTAAGTTTAAAGACTTGAGCACACAATTTAAGTTGATACATCAGTGCAGTATTGAAGGAATGCTGCACTGTCAGAGATGCCACCTTCAGGAGAAATATTAAAGCAAAGCTCCATATGGCTATTAGGAGAAAGTAAAAAAAAAACTCGGCATTATTTTGGGAAGAAGCAGGGAAGTTCTTTCACTCTGTCTTGCCTCAACTAACAGCCCAAATTCCCCCAGATTATCTAGTCATCTCACTGTTGTTTGTGGAACATTATTGTGCATGAATTGACTGTTGTGTTACTTACATTACAATAATGACTACACTTCCAAAAATACTTAATTTGCTGTTAAGTGCTTTGGGATGTTTTGAGATTATGAAAGATACTAAATAAATCTTTTCTTTCTGTCTTTATGAAATCTCTCCACACCCTCACCACTCCTTATTACTGTAATTCATCTAGCTCTACAATTTATTCTCTTTTGACTAAGCTTTTGATCCCCTCTCCTAATATCTCCTTGCAGTCATTTTCCTTATACCTCTGTTAAGTACCTTAGTATATCCTTTGGCTGCAAAGACAAATGGTTATCATCATTGCTGTTGTAGTAAATTTGTGAATATTTTGAGAGTAAAGATGACAGATACTGTTTCAGTTTATAAAGTGAACAGGTGATGCAGCTGTCTGTCTGAGTACATTTTAAATCTGCTCAACACGGCACTGAAATTCTACTCCACACAGAATGTTGAGGATAAATGATGTGGAAACATTTCCAGACTCCAAGGGCAGAATTTTCTAGTCTTCATTTCAGGATTCATTGGTGTCTCCATGGCCCCCAGAGCATTTTGACCATATGGACCCTTCCAGTTATCAGGCAGCTTTGTTACCCTGGTAATGGGGATTGTGGTCTCCACTGGAGGCACCTCCTCTGAGAAGGAAGAGAGGGGCAGAAGGGAGGGGAGACCAGGTGTCCCAATGCAGCTTCCAAGGGAGTGACCTGTGGGAGGTGAGGTGCAGGCACAAGAGGCACAGGGCCTGCAGGAAGCCCAAGGCGGAAGGGGCCACAGAAAACACCACTATCCTGCTGCCAGAGTTTACAGGCGGCGATGCAGCTACCTCAATATGTCTGAAGTCCAATGCCAATAGAGGCTCTGCCTCTCCAGGGAGACTGTGACCTTCATTTGTCGTATGATTGGACCTGAGATCAGCTCCAACTATGTGGCTGGACACCCCATGTCAATGGCTCTGAAGGGCACAGTAGCCCTCAACTTCTATGCTTCTGGCTCTTTCCAGGGGTCAGTGGGGGATCTTTGTGGAGTCTCCCAATCAGCTGCCCACAGTTGCATCAAGCTGGTGACTGATGCTCTGTTCAGGTGGGTAATGACCTTTATTCATTTCTGTATGGACAAGGACAGCCAGGCTGAGCGAACCAGAGGCTTTGCAGAGATTGCTGGGTTCCCCCACGTCCAGGGTGCAACGACTGCACACATGTGGTCATCAAGATGCTAGTGGGTCAGCCGGGTGCCTTCATCAACAGGAAGGGCTTCCACTCCATGAATGTGCAGGTAGTGTGTGACCACAGAATGCTGATTCTGCAAGTCTGTGCACGGTACCCTGGCAGCTCCCATGACGCTTACATCCTGAGACACTCCCAGGTGCCGAGGCTATTCAGTGCTCCAGCCCGACTGGATGGATGGCTGGATGGCAGTTGAAAAGGTGGCTTATGATGCCTCTCCACCACCCAAGAACAGAGGCAGAGCAGCGTTATAATAGGAATCATGCCTCCACAAGGGCGGTGATAAAGAGGAACATAGGTCTTCTGAAGATGCGCTTACAATGCCTGGGCTGTTCATGGGGAGCACTCCAATACCCCCCAGAGCAGGTGTCACTGATAGTGGTTGCATGCTGCGCTCTCCACAGTCTGGCACTGGTAAGGGGGGACCCACTGGAGGAAGAGGATCTTGACGCAGCTGCACAGGCCACAGAGGATGAATCCAGTTGTGAGTCAGAAGAGGAGCATGGTGAGGAGAATACTGAGGGCATGGAGGAAGTCCTCTGTATCCTTCAGGAAGGCAAGGACAGCAGGGATGCCTTGATCCAACACTCCTTAGCTAAGCTGGGCGTTATATTTTTGCTCATGGGATGGGGCTGCCACCTCCAGGATGTCTGAAATGGCCCTTTCATTTGAACCCAAGGTCCACTCAGTCCCTGTGCAATTAAGTTTAGAGCCACTCACATCCAGCATTACATACTGGCGTACCCTGCAGCAAAAAAATAAAAAGGTGAAGCATACTCAGGCCATTAGGACAAAAACAAAAGTTATCTCATTTTCACAATCTGAACAAATTAACATCACCTGTGGAGAGTAAGACAGAGTTAACGTTTCGAGTCCATATGACTTTTCTCTAGGGCTCTGAAGAAGTCATACGCACTCAAAATGTTAACTCTGTCTTTCTCTCCACAGATGCTGTCAGACCTGTTGAGTTTTTCCAGCATTTTTTGTTTTTGTTTCAGATTTCCAGCATCTGCTGTATTTTGCCTTAATCAAATGAACATCACGTTCTCTGGTGTTCAATTCCACACCAGTAAACATAAACACAACATCACAGAACAGAAGATCGCCTGTGACCAATTCCTCTTGTGCTCACGGTGCCTTAAACTTACGTTTGTGAGTGTTACGTCTCGGTGCGCACCACTCGCCCCCCTGACCCTCTCGCTGGCAGCAGCATTGGAGACAGCTGCTGATTCTGCTGTCTTGTTGGCCTTGATGACATTGGTGGTTGTCCTTTGGCCAGTGGAGCCTATGCTGACCCGTCTTGGAGGGAGTGGCCAGTGCCACAGCTGGCATCTCCCCAGTCACCGCAGCCTCATCAGATGCCACAGTCACTGGCGGAGGGGCAGAGGAGCTGCTGCCCTCATCCAGAGCACCCTGAGAGGAGCCCGCAGAGACGACAAGCAGTTCGTGCACCAGTGTGAGATCGCTCTGGACCGCCCAGCTCGCCACTGATGGACGGGCACCTAGTTGGGATATTGGGTGCCTCGTCCATCTCCCACACTGGCACTGACCGCCTGGTGTCATTGCAACCCCAAGGACCCCTGATTCTGTCCCTGGATCTGCCTCTCCATGAGAGTCGCCACTCTCTCAATGGAGGAGGGAGTGCGCTCGGCCATGAGGGTCAACTCAGTGCTTATGCTCCACATGGACTCCTCCACAACAGAGACCATGGCACGCATACCCTCATGGATCTCCACCAGACCTTCTCACACATCACGCCGGACTCCAGAGGCTTATCATCTACCTTTGGTTCAGCATCATCCTGGTCCCCAGCAGTCCTTCGAATGCCGGAATCCTGGGCACTCTCTGCCTCCACCTGGTCCTCAAGCAAGTGTGAAGTGCCCTCACTGCTCTGCTCCGACATTCTAGCCAAAGATCTAACATCCACCGAGGTGCTTGTATCTGCGCTGGTGCCTGTTCAGAGGGCATGTGTGCCTCAGATGCATCTGAAGCCCGGCGTCATGGGTGGTTCTTCAGGGTCTTGCAATTGAGTGGCTGCTGGTGAATCTAAGGGAGAACAGCAACATATCATTAGTTTATGTCATAACACTGTCACTGTGCATATCAGGCACCCTGGTGAGAACATGGAGATCAACAACATGGTGCCATCATCTTTCAATGGTCAATGGGGAATCCAGTTTTGAGGCTCCCATCAATGAAGAGACTACACAAGAATGTTTGCACCATCTGAAACTCTCACCTCTGTGCACTGCACTCTTACCCTCGTCTGACACCCCAGCCTCTCCAGGGCCGGCTGACCGAGGTGCATGGCGCCTCTCCAGCTCTAAGGCTCAAATCTTGCAAGGGTTAGAAGATTTGTGGGGCCTCTGCCTCTCAGTGGCCTCTTTATGTTGTTTTTGGATGTCTTCTCCTGAAAGGACAGAGGAACATTGATTAGTCCACTCTCTACCTGCAGTGCCATTGCAGACTGGCCAACTCCACCTGAAGAACACCTTGCAGGGCACATCCAAGTCATGGCCTTTGAGCCGCAAGGCACTCAGTCCGAGCAGCCAGGGCTCACCCCCTTGGCCAGCTCCAGTGTCACTGACAGTTGACACTCAGACTCTAACACTCCTGAGCTCCATGTGGGATGGCCAGTCCTTAACAGTTCACCACTTAACTGATCCATGCCAACACAGTACTCACCCTTCCCGAGTGCAGTAGGTCATTGAACCTTTTGTGGTACTGCACCCATGTGCGACACACAACATTGTGGCTGTTGACTTGTGTTGCCATCTTCTCCCAAGCTTTCTTTGTCAGGTACAGCCTCCTCCTTCCATCTCTGGGGACGAGGGTGTCCCTCCTGGCAGCCGCCTCCTCCAGGAGGACCACAAGGTACTTGTCCGAAAACCAAGAGGTAGAGTGCCAACCCGACCAGCCCTCCTGCCTGGCGCAGTTGAGACCATAGCTTTGGTCTTCAGCACACAGAAGATATGTTCTTCCCTGGCAGTCTTCAAGGAGCTGCCTGTGCCGTTTTTAAACTGCCCGCCGGGTCACCATTAGACCCGGCGCCCAACAGGCCCCCGCCCCCGCTCGGCCCTTCCCGACCATAATTGGCCATCCAGTGTGAAATGGCCGTCAGGGGCTGATTGCGGGTGGGGTCCTGCTTCCTGATTGGTCCCGGGCCCGCCGATCATGTGCGCCCGCCAAGGGTAAAATTCAGGCCCAAGTATTTGCTGTGTATTGATATGCAAGTGGTAGTATAACTCTGGTCTCCTACTCCACACAGTTTGTCGCTCTCTCTTCCCATCACTTAAGAGTCCCTATAATGAAATTATTCCTCTTATGGAAGAAATTCATTAATCATATGAATAGTTATCAACAAGTGATTTCCCATGCTTTTGGTCAGCTACATATATATTGTGTAAAACTGTTATGACATATACACATTTTGTTTATAAGTTAAAAGAAGAATATATATTTCTAAATTTTCCCTGAATATAGGTCAGATCAATCTAAATATAAAATGGGAAGAAGGAAATCTAAGTTAACCTGCCTCTGTGGAAGAAGTGAGATAATATCCTTCTTCCTTCAATCAAAAACTTAATTCCTTTTATCCCACTCTCCTGCCAAATATTTCAATTGGCATCCACTCCCACTACTTTATATTGATGGCAACATTTTCATTAAAATTAGTGAATAGAGGGATCTCACTCTGATTTCTAAAGTATGCATTTTGGCTCTAAAGTTTTCACTCTGATAATGTGCAGGTAAAGAGCCAGATCAATGGTCATTCTCTGTAGGGCACAAGCACTTTTGTGAAGGGCTAAATTGATAGTTATGAACAAAGGAAAATATTATGTTCAGGGCCAATGCCTTTCATGTCCTTGGCCCAGATCTTCCAGTCTCTGGATAGTCGGAGACCAGATGTAGCCAGCAAGATGCACTACAGGACCCCTTGGACATCCCAACATAATGACTCTGTGGAAATTGCCTGGGAAGTTTGAACATCTGATGGAAAATTCCCCTGCTCCCGAGGGTCCTTTAAAAAATCGCCAGATCTGAGTTAGAGTCAGAGACTTCAGACAGTTCCGACTTACTTACCTGGATAGCTACACAGGAAATTTTAAACAGATTAAAACCCAGCCTAAAACCCACGTAACTACAGAACTGAACCGCCCCCCCACCAGATCAATTACACTGACCATCCCCCAACTCCCCCCAATCCTCTGACTTCCTACCGACCCAACCTGAATAGCTTTCACCATCCAACTCCCCTCCCAGGGCTCCTTGACCCTCCAACTCTCTGCCCCCCGGACCTACCAACTCACCCCTGACCTGACCTGACTAGCCCCCACACCTAACTCACCCAATCCCCGACTCCCTGCTGACCCAACCTGACTAACCCAAACCAACCAAACCCTGACTATGCCTCACCCAACCTAACTAGCGTCCTCACCACCCGATTTCCCCCTGACCCCCCCGGCCCCTGAACACCCCCGACCCAACCTGACCCAACCTCACCACCCTATCCACTTACCATCCTACCCTCTCACTCACCCTATACCCTTACCCCACCTTACCCCAAACCCACCCTACCCCCTTACCCACTCTACTCCTCTCCCCACCCTACCCCTTACTCACCCTACCCCCTTACCCATCTTACCACTTACCCACATTAACCCCTTACCCACCCTACTCTTATCCACCCAACCCCTTTACCCATCTTACCCCCTTACCCATCCTATCCCTTCATCCACCCTACTCACTTATCCCCTTACCTCACCCATGCTACCCACTTATCTTCCCTCCATAGCTTTAAGCTTTGGGGCATTTAAACTGTTTATTTACAGTACAGGGCATTTAGTGCTGTAAAAAAGGGGTGTGGTTTCTGCACACATTCTCTCCACTGTTCCCTCTAAGATTCTCTGGACCGACATTTCTGCAGTTCTTCCTCCAGCTGAAGACTGCCCTGAAAAATCAGGGAAAGGTAAGTGTGTATTTTTTTTGTCGGATCAGGGTCAGAAATAAGGGCTCTGACCCTGAATGGAAGATGTGGACCCGAGAGACTGATTTTTATTTAACAAAAATGTCTAATAGGCTATCTTCATAACCAGAAACAGTTGAATCAGTTTCTCAGTTTACAGGTAATTGTCAATTTGTAAAACCTGAGAAATCCTGATAAACTCAGAATAAATCTAGCAATAGGTTTTTTCAATCGTAGTGTTTTCCAGGTCAGTAGTTCTGTTCACATCTGGATAGTTTGAACAATTCTTATATCCCAGATTTTGACCTGAGTTTCACCTATGAGTTTCCCCTAGGCTGTGTCTATTGGGTATTAGGACAGACTCCCATCTAATCTGAAATGCCAGTAGTTCAAAATGATCAAATGTTCTCCTGACACTTGATTAAATTAAGAGACAAACGGGAGCAGAGAAGGGCTATCTCTTGTGAACTTGTATCCGCTCAAGCCATTATGTTGCCAACCATATCTATCGACTCAGGCACAGCTACCTGACAAGGACTGATGACTACAGCCTCTGGAAGTGCATGTTGCTCCATCTGTTTCAAGAAGGCAATTTTGGTCAACTTTAAAAACAAGAGGAGGCATTGCAATTTGTAGTAATGATGACAGTCTGCCTTCTGAAGTATCAGCAACCTGCAGAATGTCAAAATACTGGAAAAGTTCCAGGAGCTTTTCAAAGATCCTCCAAATCTGGTGGTAAGGAAGGCAGTCCAACAGCAACATCCTCTCCCAAACCATCATGCCCAGCATTGAGGCACTGATCACTCAAAATCTATGCCTGACACCAGACTCCCGAAGCAACTGCCCTGCTCAGAACTTGGCCCTAGCAGGGGACTACTAAGAGGGCAGGGAAAAAGCCATAGGGATGGCTTTAAATCATCCCTGAGGAGGTCAAACTTCTTTGCCGATTCATGGGAGTCCCTGGCTTGTGACCGACCAACATGGGCAAGGTTCATTTGGGAAGGCACCAAACTCATCGAAAGATAGTGTTGGGAACACGCAGAGGCAAAACTGAGGCATTGGAGAGAGTGAAAAACCCTTTAACAACTTTTCTACCCAATTCTCCAAGCACCATCTGCCCCATATGTGGCAGAGTCTTCAGATCATGCATTGGACTTATCAGCCATCTCAGAACCCATCGCACTGGATTGGAAGCAAGTCATCCTTCGGGACTGCCTAAGAAGAAGAAGAAGATTGTGGTACAGATAATCCCCTATGTTTACTCCTGATGATTCATCTCATTTTTTGAAATTATGCCAATGGGTGTGTGGTATACTGGGTTGCTTGTGCTACCCTTTTGAACATGGGCACCACATTTTCCTATTGTCAATTAATTGGCACCTCTTTTGCATCTTTAGATTTGCTCAATGATTTGTCAGTGGCTTATAAATCTCCTTACTTGTCTCTCTCAACACTTTAGGATAAATGCCTTTGATCCATTGGTTATTTATTTGTTTAACGGCCTTTCCATTTGACTCGGACTTCTGTCACATTTATATTGAAGTCCCCCTACGCTGGATGATCTGGGCATGTCAGCATGATTGCATGCCAACGTGTTTCACAACTGTACATAAGCAACGTGCACCTGGTGAGCTGCATTTTGCACAGGGCTTCGAGGTTTATCTGCCTATCTTGCTTCAGGCAGCACTTGCAGTCATCATTTCCAGGCTTCGCAGGCAATGCCACGTCACTTTTTTTACTCACTCACGGGATGTGGGCATCGTTGGCAAGGCCAGCATTTATGCCCCATCCGTAATTGCCCTTGAGAAATTGGTGGTGAGCTGCATTCTTGAACAGCTGCAGTCCCTGTTGTGTAGGCACGTCCATAGTGCAGTTAGGGCGCTGTCAGGATTTTGACCCAGCGACATTGAAGAAACAGCAACATATTTCCAAGTCAGGATGTTGTGTGGGTTGGAGGGGAATGTCCAGGTGGTGGTATTCCCATCTTTCTGCTGCCCTTGTCCTTCTAGATGGTAGTGGTCATGGGTTTGGGAGGTGCTGTCTAAGGAGTCTTGGTGAATTCCTTTGTGCATCTAGTAGATGGTGAACACTGCTGCCATTGTTTGTTAGTGGTGGAGGGAGTGAATGTTTGTGGATATGGTGCCAATCAAGCGGGCTGCTTTAGCTTGGATGGTGTCAAGCTTCTTGAGTGTTGTTGGAGCTGCACTCATCCAGGCAAGTGGAGAGCGTTCCATCACACCCCTGACTTGTGCCTTGTTTGGGGAGTCAGGAGGTGAGTTACTTGTCGCAGGACTCCTAGCCTCTGACCTGCTCTTGTAGCCACAGTATTTATATGGCTAATCCAGTTCAGTTTCTGGATGTTGATAGTGGGTGAATTCAGTGATGGTAACGCCATTGAACATCAAGGGGCAATGGTTAGATTCTCTCTTGTTGGAGATGGTCATTACCTGGTACTTGCGTGGTATAAATGTTACTTGCCACTTGTCAGCCCAACTTGGATGTTGTTGAGGTCTTGCTGCATTTGGGCATGGACTGCTTCAATATCTGAGGAGTTGCAAATGGTGCTGAACATTGTGCAATGATCACTGAACTGACCACTTCTGACTTTATGATGGAAGGAAGGTCATTGATGAAGCAGCTGGCGATGGTTGGGCCAAGGACACTACCCTGAGAAACTCCTGCAGTGATGTCCTGGAGTTGAGATGACTGACCTCCAACAACCATAATCAACTCCAGTTTTCCCCCTGATTTCCATTGACTCCAGTTTTGCTAGGGCTCCTTGATGCCGCACTTGGTCAAATGCTGCCTTGGTGTCAAGGGCAGTCACTCTCACCTCACCTTGGGAGTTCAGCTCTTTTGTTCATGCTTGAACGAAGGCTGTAATGTGGTTGGGAGCAAATTGACCACCAGTGAGCAGGTTATTGCTAAGCAAGTGCCATTTGATAGCACTGTTGATGACCCCTTCCATCACTTTACTGATGATTGAAGTAGATTGATCAGGTGTTAATTGGCCAGGTTGGATTTGTCCTGCTTGTTGTGGACAGGACATACCTGGGCAATTTTCCACATTTCTGGGTAGATGCCGATGTGTTAGCTGTACTGAAACAGCTTGGCTAGGGAGTCCGTCAAGTTCTGGAGCACAAGTGTTCAGTGCTATTGCTGGAATATTGTCAGGGCCAATAACCTTTTCAGTATCTTGTGCCTTCAGCAGTTTCTTGATATGATGTGAAGTGGATCAAATTGGCTGAAGACTGGCATCTGTAATGCTGGACACCTCCGGAGGAGGCCGAGATGGATCATTCACACGGCACATGGCTGAAGATTGTTGCAAATACTCCAGCCTTATCTTTTGCACTGATGTGCTGGGCCCATCCCTCATCGAGGATGGGGATATTTGTGGAGCCTCCTCCTCTAGTGGATTGTTTAATTGTCCGCCTCTATTCACAGCTGAATGTGGCAAGGCTGCAGAGCTTAGATCTGCTTTGTTGGTTGTGGATTCGCTTAGTTCTGTCTATCACTTGCTGTTTATGCTGTTTGACATGCAAGTAGTCCTGTGTTTTAGCTTCACCAAGTTGACACCTCATTCTTGGATATGTCTGGTGCTGCTCCTGGCATGCCCTCCTGCACTCTTCATTGAATCAGGGTTGATCCCCTGGCTTGATGGTAATGGTAGAGTTGGGGATATGCTGGGCCATGAGGTTGCAGATTGTGTCCGAGCACAATTCCGCTACTGCTGATGGCCCACAGCACCTCAGGTTTGCCCGGTCTTGAGTTGCTAGATCTATTCAAATTCTATCCGATTTAGTATGGTGGTAGTGTCACAGGACTCGATGGAGGGTATCCTCAATGCGAAGACAGGACTTTGTCTCCACAACGACTGTGTGTTGGTCACTCCTACTGATACTGTTATGGACAGATGCATCTGTGGCAGGCAGGTTGGTGAGGATGAGATGAAGCACTTTTTCCCCTTGTTGGTTCCCTCAACACCTGCCACAGACCCAGTCTAGCAGCTATGTCCTTTAGGATTTGGCCAGTAATGGTGCTACTGAGCCATTCTGGGTCTTGGACATTGAAGTCCCCCACCCAGAGTACATTCTGCAGCCTTGCCACCCTCCAAGTGATATTCAACATGGAGGAGTCCTGAATCAGCAGCCTGGGACGGTGTGGGGTGGGGGGTGGGTGGGGGGGGGGGTGCAGGGAGTATGTGGTAATCAGCAGGAGGTTTCCTTGCCCATTTTTGACTGGATGCCTTAAGACTTCATCTTGTCCAGAGTTGGTGTTGAGGACTCACAGGGCAACTTCCTTCTCACCGTGCTACTACCTCTGCTGGGTCTGTTCTGCTGGTGGGAAAACACATACCCAAGGTGACGGTGGTGTCAGGGACATGATCTGTAAGGTATGATTTTGAGAGAAAGGCTATGTCAGGCTGTTTGATTGGTCTGTGAGACAGCTCTTCCAATTTTGGCACAAGCCCCCAGATGTTAGTCAAGGAGGACTTTGCAGTGCCAGCAGGGCTGAGTTTGCCATTATTGTTTCTAGTACCTAGGTTGATGCCAGGTGATCCATCCAGTTTCATTCCTTTTTATTGACTTGATACAACCACATTACTGTAGGTCTGGAGTCACATGTAGGCTAGGCCAGGTAAGGACAGCAGATTTATTTCTGAAATCCAGAGCCAGATGTGTTTTTATGACAATCGTTTCATGGTCATCACTAGTCTTTTAATTCCAGGTTTTTATTGAATTCAAATTCCATCATCTGCTGTGGTGGGATTTGAACCAGGTCCCCAGAGCATTACCCTGGGTTTCTTGATTACCAGTCCAGTGGCGCTACCATTACGCCAATGCCTCACCCTCCTTAATGTCACACTTGGTCACATGCTGCTTTGATGTCAAGAGCAGTCCCTTTCACCTCACTTCTGGAGGCTCTCGGGCAGGCCTCTGCCTATCAGCTCAGTCGTAAGGCGGGGTTGCTTTTCAACGGCTGCAGGGCTAGGGCTTGCTTGGGTAAGGGAGAGAAGTGGCCTGTAGTGGGGAAGGGGGGTATCCCAGTTTGTGTGTAGGCACATGTTGATCTGTGCAAGTGGCCTCAAGATGATGAGGGCTGAGTAGGCAGTCTCCAGAGGAGATGAGACCAAATGGAGAAATGAGGGTTTATGTGAGAGAGTGAGTGGTGATGTCCCTTGAGCTGGCAGTGAGTGAGATGCCAGTGAATGTGTGATGGCCTTGTGAGTGTGTGAGTTTAGAATGATATTACCCATACTATGGCAGTACGGATGAGAACATTTACCCTCTTTCTGCACTGGATGGCCAGCCTCTTTTGTGTAGCATTGGCATTGACCACCTCTGCCTCCACCCCCAAGCCGGAGTGGTGAGACTGATGGGCCTCCTGCGGTCAGAGTGGAGGTAGAGGACATCGTAATGGGCCTCTACGTATCCAGAAGGCATCCCAGAGATACGTCGCTGAATCGGTGGGGCTACACTATTCTTGGCTTTTGGGACCATGTCTTCAGTGGAGCAGCCCTGGGCTGCAAGCATTGAGAAGTGTGAGTGCAGTTGCAGTTTAAATATGGCTCCCTGTGTGAGGAGGTGGTGAGGGACTGGCATGGCGGGAAATCGGAGGCCTCCCACCTGCGAGATGGCATGTTTCCTGTGTCTGCATAATTAATGAGGTGAAAATGGGGTGATACAGCGAGAAAACCCGCCATTGTGGCTGGCAGGTAAAACAACTTTTTTCCTACTCGCTACTGCACTTTGTGCAAATCTGGGATAATTCCACCCATATGAAGGGTTCTCAAAATTCCCACATTTTTCATATCATCAACAAGGATATGACTTTTGGACTTTTATGGCAGAGGACCCAACTGCGGAGTTAAGTGTAGAACCCTGCAGACAGGAGGCTAGGATGAGAGTAGACAGAATATGCATTATTCCCTTTAAAACAATCAACCCAGAGAAAGACTTCATCTTACACAAAACTAAAGCCCATCAACATCTTGCATTAATAATCGCTACTAACTACTAAGGCAGGAAGGCCGCAATCAATGCAATTATGCGAACTTATCAATACTCCACATATACGATGGCTTGCAGTTCAAGACTAGTTACGGGGACAGGAAGAAACGATAAACATCATGCGAGCCGATTAAAGACAACGAGACATCAATCGCCTGGGGAAGCCCACCAAAATCAAACAAAGAACTAACCTTGATTTGGATTGAGATAAGAAATTCGAAAAAACAGTGTAACTGGGCCACCAGTTATGAAGGTGAAGCGGACACAGGAGGGTGAGCAGAGTTTAAGCAGGGAGCTGAGCCAAGTGGAGGAAGAAGATCTGGAGGTTTGCAGGCCCGCAGGCAACATCACGGCGAGGGGCACAGGGTGGCAGGCTCAACCGAAGACAACAAGGCCACAACCCCAGCCCTCCACGAAGATCGACCACCCACAACGGCGCCCTCCACCTAACTGAAGAACCTTCGCAGATTCCACAGACCAGGACCACGTGGGGATAGCAGGCCCCAGAGGACCCAAAACTGCAACCGGCTTACCTGGCTGTGTTTTGAACTGTCAAGGAACCCTGGTTGGTGAGCATGATTCCTGACCTCTCCTAGTTCAATTTAGTTGGGTTTTGGGGTTGGGTCAAGGGTAAGGGGATTAGTAGTGTGATTTTCCCTCGTTATGCCGTGAGTTCCTCATTCTTAACTAAGTGTACTTTGTAGGTCTGTATAATCTCAGTGTAATCCTAATGTTATAAATTCATTTGTGACTTCAATAAATCCAGTTTTGTTTCTTGCACCAAAACCAGTTGTCTGCTGCACTTTGTCACAACCCCCAAATAAGTCCAAGGTCTAGAACCCAAGGAGTGGGAATGATTTAGACCGCTCAGAAGTCAGAGGTGAAGCTGACACACACCACCACCCCCTACACATAGAATATGCATTAGTTTTGGACAGCATATCTAAATGGGTGCAATTTCATTGTTTGCCTATTATACCAATTGCCCAACATTCAGTTCCATCACCATCAATTGAACTGCACACCAAACATGCATCTAAGAGGTTGCTGATGCAATACTGCCCATTTTGCACTTGTGCCCAATGTTAATCTATAACCCTATGCCCTCAATAACTTAGATAATGTAACTGTAGCAGTCAGCTTGCTTTTTCACCATCGCCATTTAATTATCCATTTGTGTGTATTCTAGTGGTCACTACACGTGTGCTATCTCTTCACCTTATCTACAGTATTGCACAAATGTCGAGACTTATTGAGGACAATATCTCTGCCAGTGAATGAAACTTGTTCAACAGGATGATGATTACAGCTGAAGTTCACTGAACAAAACCCAAATTACTATAAACATCTGCACTAGCTGTTCTTAAGGGATTTGCCTCTCAGGCATTGAACATTGCAATGCTGTTCCTGTAATGTTTGATATCTTTCAGTCACTGAATGGTTGAATTATTTAGCATGATTTGACCTACATAGGATCACTGCTTTGCTAGAAATTATTTGAAATTTTCAGGCTGTTCTATTAATTTTCAATTAATTAAGTTTCAGTTTAACTTTATGAATCCAAATTTTATTTCTTAAAAAAGATCCTGTAAAGGTATATTGTCTCAGAATATTAAATCCAAACATTGGGACTGCCACATTTCTCCCATATAAATGCACTTTCTCCTTTTGTAGGGAATATAGGCTACGAGGTTTTGGAGCATAGACATGGTTTATTCAGCTCTTAAATTTTTAACCAATGAATAAACCAATTTACTGCAAAAATTTTGTATTGTAACATGTGTATTTTCCATGCTATGAGCACTGTTTTAGTTCCAAAATTTTATTCATGGTGCATGTGCACACTTCTGGTGCTGGCCATGTTGGAAGCCATTTTGTGAGGGTGTTAGTGTGGGTGCAGGATTGTGGCGCAGAAGCAGGTAGGGCAGGCAGCTTGTGATGTCATTCAATGTGTAATGGTGCATTGATTCCAGCAGTGTAATTTTTGACCTAGACGCACTAACTAATATAATCTCTTTACCTCACACATTTGAGCATATCTTCAGTGGCAGGATGGACTCCCCATCAGTGCTATTAAAAAAGATCATCAACAAGTTTCAGGTTAGTTGCTGATTGACTTCTCTTGGTTGTGGCTGGTTTGGTATAAATTTTAAAATTGTTTAAGTCTACAGTGAGTTGTGGGCAAGTGCTGAAGGACTTGGTCTTGGCTTCAAGGGTTCTGCCTCATTAATAATGCATTCACAGGAAACATGCCAGATCGCTGGCGAGGCGGCCTCTTATTGGCCCGCCCCGCCATCACCTCAGGGCTTCAATAATCTGAGCGCCATATTTAAAAGGCAACCCTGCACAGAGCTAGCACTCTTCAAGGGATAGAAAGCTGCTGCAAAGTCATGGCTGCCAAAGGGAGGAAACATACTGCCCCCAGATTTAGTGACATTGCCTTTGGGCGCCTACTGGATGCAGTGAAGGCCTGCCTTGAAGTCCTCTACCCCTGCTCTGGACGAGGACCAGCAAGCAAGGTCACTAGTCGAGCATGGGAGGTGGTGGCAGCCGTGGTCAATGCCAATGCCCTGCAGGAGAGGACAGCCGCCCAGTGCTGAAAGAGGATGAATGATCCCATCCATTCCACCAGGATAAGTCACTGTTCTCATAACTCTCAAATCACACACTCACAAACCCATCACACATCAACAGGGATCACACTCACTGCCAGTTAAAAGTACATCACCATTCACTCTCTCACATACACTCCCATCTGCCCTGCAGATCATGTTTGCATCCCATCCATGGCAACACTCACTACCCACTCATGCCAGGCATCTTTCTCATTTGGCCTGGCAGGCAAATCTGGGAAACAGCTGAGGGGGTCCTCCAGCCAGGCCCTCAAGTCAAGCGTGAAGAAACTTTGGAAGAAGAATCCGATGACAACCTAATTGAAGACCCGTCACAGCACTCACCCCCACCCTCCACCAGCGCAGAGACACACACCTCAGTGGAACATTGTCCTAGAGTAGCCTCGGAGTCACAATCTGATGAGCACATCGCACTGTCTGATCCACAGCATGCAGCAGCAGGGACTTCCCAGGTTTCTGGCACTTGCAGGACTGCTGGAGGCCAGAAAACTGCTGAGTCCGAGTCAGATGATTAGACTCTGGACTCGATCTCACCTCAGTTGTTGGAGCTGCACAGGCAAGCTCAGAAGCATCATTTTTTTTATTATTCATTCACAAGATGTGAGCTTCGCTGGCTGGACAGCATTTATTGCCCATCCCTAGTTGCCCTTGAGAAGGTGGTGGTGAGCTGCCTCCTTGAGCGGCTGCAGTCCATGTGGTGTAGGTACACCCACAGTGCTGTTAGGAAGGCAGTCCCAGGATTTTGACCCAGCGGCATTGAAGGAACAGTGATATATTTCCAAGTCAGGATGGTGAGTGACTTGGAGGGGAACTTCCAGGTGGTGGTGTTCCCATCTATCTGTTGCCCTTGTCCTTCTAGATGGTAGTGGTCGTGGGTTTGGAAGGTACTGTCTGAGGAGCCTTGATGAATTCCTGCAGTGCATCTTGTAGCTGGTACACACTGCTGCTACTGTGCGTTGGTGGTGGAGACAGTGAATGTTTATGGATGTGGTGCCAATCAAGCAGGCTGCTTTGTCCTGGACGGTGTCAAGCAGCTTCTTGAATGTTGTTGGATCTGCACTCATCCAGGCAAGTGTAGAGTATTCCATCACACTCCTGACGTGTTGATGGTGGACAGGCTTTGGGGAGTCAGGAGGTGAGTTACTCGTCGCATGATTCCTAGCCTCTGACCTGCTGTTGTAGCCACAGTATTTATATGGCTAGTCCAGTTCAGTTTCTGGTCAATGGTAACCCCCAGGGTGTTGATAGAGGGGGATTCAGTGATGTTGATGCCATTGAACGACAAGAGTGATGGTTAGATTACCTCTTGTTGGAGATGGTCATTGCCTGGCACCTGTGTGGCATGAATGTCACTTGCCACTTGTCAGCCCAAGCCTGGTTATTGTCCAGGTCTTGCTGAATTTGAGCATGGACTGCTTCAGTATCTGAGGAGTTGCGAATGGTGCTGAACATTGTGCAATCATCAGCAGACATCCCCACTTCTGACCTTACGATGAAAGGAAGGTGATTGATGGAGCAACTGAAGATGGTTGGACCGAGGACACTACCCTGAGGGACTCCTGCAGTGGTGCCCTGGAGCTGTGATGACTGACCTCCAACAACCACAACCAACTTCCTTTGTACTCCAATCAGCAGAGAGTGTTCCCCCTGATTTCCATTGACTCCAGTTTTGCTAGGGCTCTTTGATGCCAAACTCGGTCAAATGTGGCCTCGATGTTAAGGGCAGTCACTCTCACCTCATCTCGGGAGTTCAGCTCTTTTGTCCATGTTTGAACCAAGGCTGTAATGAGATCAGGAGCTGAGTGGCCCTGATGGTACTGAAACTGGGCATCAGTGGGCAGGTTATTGCTAAGCAAGTGCCACTTGATAGCACTGTCGATGAACTCTTCCATTACTTTACTGATGATTGAGAGCAGACTGATGGGGTAGTAGTTGGCCAGGTTGGACTTGTCCTGCATTTTGTGTACAGGACATACCTGGGCAATTTTCCACATAGCTGGGTAGTGAAGGGTTCTCAAAATTCCCACATTTTTCATATCATCAACAAGGATATGAGTTTTGGACTTTTATGGCAGAGGACCCAACTGCTGAGTTAAGTGTAGAACCCTGCAAACAGGAGGCTAGGCTCATGAAGGCCTGAGACTGGACATGCCCGGGCTTTTTGTGTGCAGTGTGGATTGTGGCCTGAAACCAGATAATGGTTTCAGACAAGGAGACAGAATACGCATTCTTCCCTTTAAAACAATCAACCCAGAGAAAGACTTCATCTTACATGAACTAAAGCCCATCAAAATCTTGCATAAATAATCGCTACTAACTACTAAGGCAGGAAGGCAGCAATCAATGCACTTATGCGAACCTATCAATACTCCACATATACAATGGCTTGCAGTTCAAGATTAGCGATGGGGACAGGAAGACAACGATAAACATCATGCAAGCCCATTAAAAACAATGAGACAACAATCACCTGAAGAAGCCCACCAAAATGAGACAAAGAACTAACCTTGATTTGGATTGAGAGAAGAAATTCGAAAAAAACAGTATAACTGGGCCACCAGTTACAAAGGGGAGGAGGGTGAGCAATTTTGGAGCGGATGAAGCAGAGTTTAAGCAGGGAGAGGTAGCTGAGCCAAGCGGAGGGAGGGGATCTGGAGGTTTGCAGGCCCGCAAGCAACATCACGGCGAGGGGCACGGGGTGGCAGGCTCAACCGAAGACAACAAGGCCACAACCCCAGCCCTCCACGAAGATCGACCACCCACAACTGCGCCCTCCACCCAACTGAAGAACCTTCGCAGATTCCACAGACCAGGACCATGTGGGGACGGCAGGCCCCAGAGGACACAAAGAGCGTACTCCAAAACTGCAATCGGCTTACCTGGTTGAATATCAAACTGTCAAGGAACCCTGGTTGGTGAGCATGATCCCTGACCTCTCCTAGTTCAATTTAGTTAGGTTTTGGGGGTGGGACAAGGGTAAGGGGATTAGTAGCGCGATTTTCCCTCATTGTGCCGTGTGTTCCCCATTCTTAACTAAGTGTACTTTGTAGATCTGTATAATCTCAGTGTAATCCTAATGTTATAAGTTCACTTGTGACTTCAATAAACCTAGTTTTTTTTTGTACCAAAACCAGTTGTCTGCTGCACTTTGTCACAACCCCCAAATAAGTCCAAGGTCTAGAACCCAGGGAGTGGGAGCGATTCGGACCACTCAGAAGTCAGAGGTGAAGCTGACACACACCACCACCCCCTACAGTAGACGCCAGTGTTGTAGCTGTACTGGCTTGGTTAGGGATGCGACAAGTTCTGGAGCACAAGTTTTCAGTACTGTTGCTGGAATATTGTCAGGGCCCAAAGCTTTTCAGTATTCAGTGCCTTCAGCTGTTTATTGATAGCACGTGGAGTGAATTGAATTGGCTGAAGACTGGCATCTGTGATGCGGGGACCTCCGGAGGAGGCCGAGTTGGATCATCCACTCGGCACTTCTGGCTGAAGACTGTTGCAAATACTTCAGCCTTATCTTTTGCATTGATGTGTTGGGCTCCCCCATCATTGAGGATGGGGATATTTGTGGAGCATCATCCTCCAGTGAGTTGTTTAATTGTCCACCACCATTCACGTCTGGATGTGGCAGGACTGCAGAGCTTAAATCTGATCCATTGGTTGTGGGATCGCTTAGCTCTGTCTATCACTCACTGCTTATGCTGTTTGGCACACAAGTAGTTCTATGTTATAGCCTCACCAGGTTGACACCTCATTTTTAAGTATGCCTAGTTCTGCTCCTGGCATGCCCTCCTGAACTCTTCATTGAACAAGTATTAAACCCCTGACTTGATGGTAATGATGGGGTGGGTGATATGCCAGGCCATGAGGTTACAGATTGTATTTTGAGTACAATTCTGCTGCTGCTGATGGCCCACAGTGTCTCATGGATGTCCTGCCCTGAGTTGCTAGACATGTTCGAAATCTATCCCATTTAGCACGGTGGTAATGCCACACAAGGGTGTCTTCAATGTGAAGGCGGGACTTCATCTGCATAACAGTTGTGCATTGGTCACTCCTACCGATATTGTCATGTACAGATGCATCTGCGGCAGGCGGGTTGGTGAGGATGAGGTCAAGTTTGTTTTTCCCTCTTATTGTCTCCCTTGCCACTTGCCACAGGCCCAGTCTAGTATCTATGTCCTTTAGGACTCAGCTAGATCAATCAGTAGTGGCGCTACTGAGCCATTCTGAGTGATGAACATTGATGTCCACCACCCAGAGTACATTCTGCGCCCTTGCCACCCTCAGTGCTACTTCCAAGTGGTGTTCAACATGGAGGAGCACTGATTCACGGGTGGTACGTGGTAATCAAGGGATGTCTGCTGCACTCCGCAGATTGCAAGGCATGATGGAGAAGTCTTCAGTCTGAGGTGGTAGTGCTGGCATGCCAACGCACTGAGGTCAGTGCTAGTAGGATGGTGACTGCCATGGAGACTTTGGTGCAGTACATTGGTCCTGCCCTGCTGTGCAGGCTGAACTCCATCACTGACACCATAGTTGGCCTCCAACAGTGTCAACGTGAGAGTGATGCAAGGAAGCTCAATCTCGCTCCAGCTTCCTCTTTTGTTTAAGGAGTCAGCCAGGGGCTCTAGATCCCCCGTAGGGAGGAGGATCAGCAGGTGCACACCCCAGGGCCATTCATTCAGGTGTCTATGGGAGCATCCAGTTCATCTGAATCCCCTCTACCTGTGACCCCCCACAGCTCCTCTCCACAGGCCATGAGGGTGCAACTGCCACACAGCAGGACCTCAAAAGCAGGCCGGGACCCTCCAGGTCTCGGCTCTCCAAAGGAAGCCCATCAAGGTCATCAGAGACAAGGCATAGCAGTCAGCAGGCTGCCTCCACCTCCACTGTGGATGTCCGGGGAGCAACAAGCAGGGTTAGGCAGGTCAAGAAGATGTAACTCTTGTAGAGTTAAAACAATTAACTAAATTAACAATAACAAGGGAGAAATTAAGCACAGCCCCTAAATCAGGTTCAAGAAGATGTAACTCTTTCGAGTTATCAACAGATCGCATGTAACTCTTTCGTGTACATTCACAGTTCTTGGTTTCCGGGAGTGGGACATGAACCCACAACCTTCTGATTCAAAGGCGAGGGTGCTAATTGCACAGCCTGGGCATGAGTATTAATCACTTGTACTTAATGCTTGCTATTGTAAATAAACTGCCAAGAATGTCTACCTGCCTATGGCTCCCTGTTCTCTTGAGCAGTGTTCATGTCACTCAGATGTGAAACCTTGGCTCCTGCACAAGATAAAGGCAGGTGTCTTAGTCCAGGGTCTCTTCCCTGTGCAGTGTGTAACCTTCAGACCAAAGTGATGGTCCGGCTTCACACTCACTGAACACATCAGTGATGCCTGCACCTCGATGATGCTGGTCATTGCTGCCAGAATGTCGTGGGAAGGCATCACAGAGTTTCATCATTCTCTCTGTGTGCTCTCAGCACCTTTAAGGTGGGGCTGGCCTTCCCAATCTCTTCAGCATCTGTGTCCGGCGATGCTGTGCTCCTGAAGGGGTTAGGTGCTGAAGGCTGACAAAGGATCAGGTGCATTTAAAGTTTCATGGATGCATCTCCTGATCACAGAGCACAAGCGAGCTGCCCTCAGCCAGATAGGAGTTAGATGTTCACAGAGGCAATGTGAAGATCTGAGGAGTGCCCTCACTGCATGTCATCATCATCCTCCTGGAATCTAGCGATTATTAGGATTTCCGCTGCATCTCCATGACTTGAGCCTGAGCACTGAGGGTATGTGCGCTGCCATCAGCCACAGAGGAGTCAAACGTTCACAGATGTAAGGTGAGGGTGTCAGGACTGTCCTCACCATCTCGCCATCATCCTCCATGAATCTTGCAGCTATGGGGGCCTCCCGAATGCGTCTGCCTCATCTGGCCAGTGCGATGGCCTCATCACCGTCATCCTCACCTTCAAGGACCAGCCCCAGGTTGCAGAGTGCACAGCAAGCGTCGATGATGCGCAACAGCCTCTGGGGACTGTATTGCAGTGCTCCACCAGACCTGTCGAGGCACTGGAACCTCATTTTCAAAATGCCTATCACTCCACCAGTCCAGGTCGCAGCATGAGCCTCGTTATACTATTGTTCTGAGTCTGAGGCTGCTGCACAGGCATTATCAGCCATGTCCTCTGTGGGTAGCCCTTGTCCCCAAGGAGCTAACTCTGAAGCCTCCATGGACCCTGGAAGATGTCAGGCATCTGAGACCTGCTAAGGATGTAGGAGTCATGGATGATCCCTGGGAATTGTAGGATGCATTTGTTGTGGTTGAACACCAGCTGAATATTCAGCGAGTGGAAGCCCTTGTGTTTGACATAGTTGACTGCTTGATGCCACGGAGATCTAAGCACCATGTGAGTGCAGTCGATGGCCCCCTGCACCTGTGGGAAACCAGAGATCTGTGCAAATCCCAGTGCTCTTGATTCCTGGCTTTCCTGATCCTAGGCAAAATGCACAAAGCTCTGTGCCTTTGCGAAGGTGGCGTCCGTGACCCCCTGGATACACTTGTGCATGGAGGCTTGCGAGATCCCACACAGGTCACCTGTGGAGCCCTGGCGTAAAAATTGAGTGTTGCAGTCACTTTCACAGTCACTGGCAGTGAATGTCCTCCCTGTCCCCATAGCGCCTGCAGTGACCGACCAGTTCGCTATACAGGCGCAGTCTTCGGTGACACTGGTTCTTGGTCATCTGCAGGCGCTGTCTATAGACTCTGGGTCTAGCGAGGTCTTCAGCGGCGTGCACGGCAGGCCCTGCCGCCCCTTCGTCTTGAGTGAGGTGCTCCTCCCTTTGCTGAGCCAGGTGCCTCCACCGCTCTCTACTACTTCTCTGGTCTCTCTAAGCCATAAGGCAATATGCTACCTCACAGGCTCCATGATCCTGATGTTCTCCTCCTGCAGGATCAAAGAGAGAGAGAGAGGTGTGGATTCGCATGGATGTATTAAGAACCTCTCTTGGTTAATTCTGAAGGCTCCTTCAGACATGCAGGAGAGTGCTGGCCACCACTTAGATGGCCAGTGTGTGTCATGCACTCATTGGCTGTCTGAAACTCCAGCCACATACACCCCACTCCACTTGACCGATTGGCAGCGGCTTCGGCCATCGGACTGCATGCTGCGGTCTCAGCTCAGGAGCAGGCATTCTCTAACCTGCACTGCAAGGCTGCACTGTTAGCTTGAACCATGAGGGATACTGGTCCAAGCCTTAATAAAGACATTGCAAGGGGCTGTGAGTGTCTCCAGCAGTGACGGCATCATGGCCGCCTTTCGCAAAGGGATTGTACAACTTGCCCAGTTTGCCAATTGCCCTGCTGCCCCATAAAATGCACAGTAATTTGCAGACTGTGCCCAAGGGGTGAAAAGCTCTGGAGCATTTGGTGGTACTTTCATGCTTTTGCGTTGCTTGAGTGGGCAGAGAAGCTTCAGAGGCCAATTCCAATGTCAATGACAAAAACAAAAACAAAAATACCTGGAAAAACTCAGCAGGTCTGGCAGCATTGGTGGAGAGGAGCACAGTTGAGGTTTCGAGTCCGCATGACTCTTCAACAGAACTAATTAAAAATAGAGAAGGGTGAAATATAAGCTGGCTTAAGGCGGGTGCGGGGTGGTGGGGGGGGTGGGGGGGGGGTGGGGGGTGGTGGACAAGAAGAGCTAGGTAGAGGGCCAGTGATAAGTGGAGATAACCAAAAGATGTCACAGACAAAAGCACAAAGAGGTGTTGAAGGTGGTGATATTATCTAAAGGAATGTGCTAATTAAGGGTAGAAAGCAGGACAAGCAAGGTACAGGTAGCCCTAGTGGGGGTGGGGTGGGGTGAAGGAATCAAAAAAGGCTAAAAGGTAGAGATAATACAATGGATGGAAATACATTTAAAAATAATGGATATAGGTGGGAAAAGAAAAATCTATATAAATTATTGGAAAAAACAAAAAGGAGTGGGAAAATCGGAAAGGGGGTGGGGATGGAGGAGAGAGTTCATGATCTAAAGTTGTTGAACTCAATATTCAGTCCGGAAGGCTGTAAAGTGCCTAGTCGGAAGATGAGGTGCTGTTCTTCCAGTTTGCGTTGAGCTTCACTGGAACAATGCAGCAGCCCAAGGACGGACATGTGGGCATGAGAGCAGGGTGGAGTGTTGAAATGGCAAGCGACAGGGAGGTCTGGATCATGCTTGCGGACAGACCGAAGGTGTTCCGCAAAGCGGTCACCCAGTCTGCATTTGGTCTCTCCATTGTAGAGGAAACCGCATTGGGAGCAGTGAATGCATTAGACGAAATTGAGGGAAGTGCAAGTGAAATGCTGCTTCACTTGAAAGGAGTGTTTGGGCCCTTGGACAGTGAGGAGAGGGGAAGTAAAGGGGCTGGTGTTGCACCTTCTGCGGTTGCATGGGAAGGTGCCGTGGGAGGGGGTTGAGGTGTAGGGGGTGATGGAGGAGTGGACCAGGGTGTCCCGGAGGGAACGATCCCTGCGGAATGCCGCCGCGGGGGTGAAGGGAAGATGTGTTTGGTGGTGGCATCATGCTGGAGTCGGCAGGAATGGCAGAGGATGATCCTTTGAATGCGGAGGCTGGTGGGGTGATAAGTGAGGACAAGGGGGACCCTATCATGTTTCTGGGAGGGAGGAGAAGGTGTGAGGGCGGATGCGTGGGAGATGGGCCGGACATGGTTGAGGGCCCTGTCAACCATCGTGGGTGGAAAACCTCGGTTAAGGAAGAAGGAGGACATGTCAGAGGAACTGTTTTTGAAAGAGGCATCATCAGAACAGATGCGACGGAGGCGAAGGAACTGAGAGAATGGGATGAAGTCCTTACAGGAAGTGGGGTGTGAGGAGCTGTAGTCGAGGTAGCTGTGGGAGTCGGTAGGCTTGTAATGGATATTGGTGGACAGTCTATCACCAGAAATTGAGAAAGAGAGGTCAAGGAAGGGAAGGGAAGTGTCAGAGATGGACCATGTGAAAATTATGGAGGGGTGGAAATTGGAAGCAAAATTAATAAATTTTTCCAGGTCCCGACGAGAGCATGAAGCAGCACCGAAGTAATCATCGATGTACCGGAGAAAGAGTTGTGGGAGGGGGCCGGAGTAGGACTGGAACAAGGAATGTTCCACATACCCCATAAAGGGACAGGCATAGTTGGGGCCCATGTGGGTATCCATAGCCACATCTTTTATTTGGGGGAAGTGAGAGGAGTTAAAGGAGAAATTGTTCAGTGAGAGAACAAGTTCAACCAGACGGAGAGTAGTGGTGGATTGGGATTGTTCAGGCCTCTGTTCGAGGAAGAAGCGGAGAGCCACCAGACCATCCCAGTGGGGGATGGAGGTGTAGAGGGATTGGACGTCCATGGTGAAGAGGAGGTGGTTGAGGCCAGGGAACTGGAAATTGTTGATATGTTGTAGGGTGTCAGAGGAATCACGGATGTAGGTGGGAAGGGACTGGACAAGTGGAGAGAGAATGGAGTCAAGATAGCAAGAAATGAGTTCCGTGGGGCAGGAACAGGCTGACACGGTCGGTCTGCAGGGACAGTCCTGTTTGTGGATTTTGGGTAGGAGGTAGAAGCGGGCCGTCCGATGTTGGGAGACAATCAGGTTGGAAGCTGTGGAAGGAAGATCTCCAGAGGAGATGAGATGAGTGACAGTCCTGGAAACAATGGCTTGATGTTCAGTGGTGGGGTAATGGTCCAGGGAGAGGTAGGAGGAAGTGTCTGCGAGTTGCCGCTCAGCCTCTGAGAGGTAGAGGTCAGAGCACCAGACAACAACAGCACCGCCCTTGTCAGCGGGTTTGATGACAATGTCAGGATTGGATCTGAGAGAACTGAGTGCAGCAAGTTCAGAGAGAGACAGGTTAGAATGGGTGAGAGGAGCAGAGAAATTGAGACGACTAATGTCACGCGGACAGTTCTCAATGAAAAGATCAAGAGAAGGTAAGAATCCAGAGGGAGGGGTCCAGGTGGAGGGAGAATATTGGAGGTGGGTAAAAGGATCCGTTGCACGGGGAGAGGACTCCTGCCCAAAGAAGTGAGCACGGAGACGAAGGCGGCGGAAGAAGAGTTCAGCATCGTGCCGAGCCCGAAATTCATTGAGATGAGGGTGTAAGGGTATGAAACTAAGTCCCTTGCTGAGCACTGAACGTTCAGCATCGGAGAGGGGAAGGTTAAGGGGTATGGTGAATACACAGCCGGGGCTGGGATTGGAAGACGGGATGGGGACAGAGGGACAGGCAGGGGTGGAGGGTCCTGGATGGGTGTTGGTGTCGATGAGTTGTTGGAGCTTGCGTTCCTTTGCAGTTGAGAGAAAGAGAAAAAGTTTCTTGTTGAGGCGTCGGATGAGACGAAGAATAAAATTAAACTGGGGGCACGCGCAGCTTTGAAAAAGGGCGCGGCGGTGCTGCTGGAGGGAGAGGTCGAGTGTGTTCATATGGCGGCACATGGCACTGAGTGTAGATCTCAGAATGCGATGAGAACAGCAGTCCGAGGAGCGTTGTATGTCCCGGAGATACCTTTAATCCTGGGTGGGTTCGAAACATGAGGGATGGAACTTCAGTTGAAATCCACGTGGGGTAAGTGGGAGACAGAGACAGTCACTGAGGAAGGAAATATGGCTGTGAAATCGGGTTTTAGTAAATACCTTGTCAAACACCAGGAGAGAAATGGAAAGCAATGAAGGTGAACAAGGCAAAACAGAGATACGAAAATCCTGACGGAGAGAAGAGCAAAACTTCTTCAAGGTAGGCATTCCTTGAAGAGAGGTGGAAGTCAATTAAACACAGAGATAAAAGCAAAGAACTGCAGATGCTGGAAATCCAAAACAAAAACAAAAACAAAAATACCTGGAAAAACTCAGCAGGTCTGGCAGTATCGGTGGAGAGGAGCACAGTTGACGTTTCGAGTCTGCATGACTCTTTAACAGAACTAATTAAAAATAGAGAAGGGGTGAAATATAAGCTGGTTTAAGGGGCGGGGGGGGAGGGGGGGTGTGGGGTGGTTGGGACAAGAAGAGCTAAGTAATGCATCTGCAGCTGTGGAAGAATGCTCACTTTTGACAAGCTTTTCTAAGTACGTGGCTGCTTCCCTCACCACCCACTACCCGCACCCCCTCACACTCCCTGCACCCCCCCGACATGTGCTTGGGTATTTCCTTCAGTCTGCCTGTGCTGCCTTTCCCCCTTCCCCACCACCCTGGCCTGACCCGCACTGGAGCCCTTGCCCTGGCACTGCACTGAAAGCCAGCTGGGAAAAAGCGATTTTCCTGTGGCCCTAACGAATGTGAGGCGCCTCTTCCTTGATGTCCGATGGGCGATGCTCATGAGTGCTGTGCAAGGTTGTGTGCACTCACTATTGAGTTCCCCTTGAAGTTCAGCTCACCAGGCCTTTTAAAGGCAGTTGTGAAGCACGCTGTTCTGAAGTCACACCAACATGGATGGTAAATTTGATGTGGGGGGATGATTCCAGTGAGCAAGGCTTATAATTAGATGCCGATGTTCAGCAGCAGGAAATGCAGCCCGCCATTGACGGGTGGAGCGGACAATCGCAAACTGGTTTCACGACGGCGGGAAGTTGATTTTTGGCCTTCCCGCCATATTATGCCCCCGCCCACCACAATGGCCGACGACACCAGAGCCAGAAAATTCCAGCCAGAATCATTAATCTTTCTTCCCTAGGACCATCCCACATCGGAATAAGCTGCCAAAGGAAATCATCACAGCTCCATCACTTGAAATCTTCTAGATCTATCTTTAGGTTACTTCTAATTAAAATTTTTCATTATCAGGGCTATCATTTCAGCAGGCCATGATTAGTTTAGCTAGCACTAAATGTTGGGGAATACAGATATTAGTTTGTGATAGGACACAACAGAAGTAGAAACAGAAACAGAAACTGGGCACATCAGACTACACAAGAGGTGTTGTGTGCCCACCCACTTGTACCCAGATAGCTGCCATCTACAATCTAAGGTGACCAGATCTCACTTTGGTAAATGGAAAAAGCATGTCAAAAATCAAACTCTGACGATATGTCTGACAGCAGGTCCGATGGTACAGATATGTATAAGGACCATGATAAGTATTATACTAGATATTTCATCAGTAGCAACCCAACAATGACATTTCATTCTTTATTTGGTGATCATCACCATCAGCTGCATCTGCCGAGATGCCGCCAACTATAATTGAAAAACTTATTGCATCTGCCTGTGGGGAAGTGCCTTTGTAGGGAGTGGGTCAGCACAGAGCTAACTGTAGGGCTGTGCTATCTGCTTTAAGGATATGATCTATAGGGCTGATCTAGCCAGTGACAGAATGGAACATAGGAGCAGGAGTAGGCCATTCAGCCCATCGAGCCTGCTCCACCATTAAGTATGATTATGGCTGATCATCCACTTCAAATACCTTTCTCCCACACTATCCCAATATCTTTTTATGTCATTGGCATTTAGAAATCTGTCAATCTCTACTGAGCATCCACAGCCCTCTGTGGTGGAGAATTCCAAAGATTCACAACTCCCTGAGTAAAAAAAAAAATTCTCTTCATCACAGTTCTAAGTGGCTTCCCCATTATTTTGAAATCGTGTCCCCTGGTTCTAGACTCCCCAGCCAGGGGGAACATCTTACCTGCATCTACCCTGTCCATCCCTTGAAGTGTTTTGTAGGTTTCAATGAGATCATCTTTCATTCTTTGAACCTCTAGAGTTTCCCCAATCTCTTCATAGGACAGTCCTGCCTTCCCAGGAACAAGTTTGGTGAACACTGTCAGCTGTGGCCAGAATGTTTCAGCTGTGGCCAGAAGTCTGCATATGAGATTTCTTTTCCTTTCATTGTTGCTGTAACATTGTTGTAGAGTATAGGGTTAACATCAGAAGCATATATGAGAGACTAAGACCTCACACTATATTTTTATAAAATATATAAAGATGTGTTCATGGCTAGTTCTAAAATTTCAACAACTGAACAAAGATCCTTAAAATGTCTGAAATCCCGTGAGATTTCGAAAATTATGACCCCAGGACAAAAGTAGCCACTTTGAAATTTCGGAAATCTCACACCTCATTATCTCTGAGGAGCTACTAATGATCACCTTGGGTCTGCACAGCCCATCTTCAAAGGGAACTACATTGAATGCCTTTTGTATTTGATAACTCGGGCTTGCCAGCGGAGACGGAACACCTACTAAGACAATTGGTCTCAAGCATTCCTTTTAACCCATAATGGCAGTCCAGAAAACCAAGCCGAGTTCCAGACCTTAGATGAACGTCCTTGCAGAGATGATGGCACATGACCTAACCCACTGGCTGGTTGAACAAGCTAACAATACCTTGCTGAGCTGCATAGCTCAGTCTGCTGTTTAACATCTGACTAGCAGGCCACACCAAAGGAGCTCTGGCCCAGGTTGGACACCTGGCCCCATCATCCCTGCTTCTGCTGGTAGCTCTGTACCATTACATACAAGACTGATTCATCTCTGCATGACTTTGTCATTGTGTGAAGTCAACACTATGGGAAAAGTGTATTATACAGCACCGGTTTTCAGTCCACCGACCTCCGTGAATGAGTGCCTCATTGGACTTTAATTCTGGACACTGGAACTCATATGAACCAATACTTAGTTTCTCTGTAGTCTCTGTACTATAAAACCATCCTTTCTCTAACCCTCTCTTTACTGTGTGAGAGCAGCGGTGACCCTGCGACCCTCCTTTCGTGGCTTGAATGTGTTCAATAAACTTACACTTTTTTAGTTCA
Organism: Cetorhinus maximus; assembly: GCF_964194155.1. Lineage (NCBI taxonomy): Eukaryota > Metazoa > Chordata > Chondrichthyes > Lamniformes > Cetorhinidae > Cetorhinus > Cetorhinus maximus. The sequence goes on from NC_135884.1 coordinate 56,757,349, forward strand.
TCCTATCTTGAGTTTGTGTGAGGTTATTAATAGAAAACTGGATCACACAAAAACCAAGGAGTTGGGAAATACGCCATCACTATAAAGAGGGAAACAAATCAAAACACCTTTCTGCTTTTGGGCAGGTGGTGAGAGGAGAAATTAATGCTGTTTAAATTAACCCGCCCCACCCACCCATCCTGTCTGCAACACATACATGATACTGATGTAATAATGATGTCAGATCACATGACTGAGTTGTAAGTGAGATCTCGAAGAGAGCAGAAGCTCTTACTTGTGTGTAAATACTTGCTGTAAATAAATAGTTCTGGTTAAATAGACTATGGACTTGAGCAGCATACTTTAGGAAAACTAGATGATCCCCAAGTCCCATCTAAATGCCTGAGGCTGGGATTTTCCATGCCTGCTGGCATTGGGCGTGCTCAGCGGTGTGAGCAGACAATATGGTGAGAAGGGCAAAAATCAGATTCCCGGCGTCATGAAACCAACTTGCGATCATCCTCTCAGCCCATTGATGGCGGGCCGCGTTCTCTGCCATTGGACATCGGGAACCTCAGTGTTGTACATCCGCATAGCATTGTAAAGCCAGTCCACCGGACTCATACTGACCCCTGGCCCCACCCCACCCCCCCCACCCCTCCAGCCGCTGCATCATCCGCCCACATCGACGGGAAAACACGCCAGTGTAGAACACATCTTGACAATTGTGACGTGCAAAAGTTGGGACTTACCGCCAGGGCCTTGCTCACGTCGCGGACATCCGAGGAGCAGGAGATCATGGAGCCCGACTGCAATGGGATTCTGGAGGAATGGCCATGGCATGCTGGGTGGATTCTCATGGAGATGCCTCTGCTGCGAAGGTGTCGGGCTGAGGTTGGGAGGGGGGAAGGAGGGTGTTGGCGGGGACGAAGTTGGGAGGGGGGAATGAAGGGGTCAGGGGCGGGTGAGGTTGGGACCGGAAATAAAGGTGTCAGAGGGGTCAGGTTGGGAGGGGGAGGGAGTATGGGGTGGGAAGGAGGTAACGGGGGAGAAGATGGCAACTAGGGAGGTAGGTGTGAGGTGGGTGTAAGGTATAAGAGAAGGAGTTCAGACGGGGAAGGAATGCGGAGAGGGAGCCCGGGTTGAGGAAGGAATGCGAAGACGGAAGGGAATCCGGGGGGCAGAAGGAGTGAGGAGAGGGGAGGGAGTTCAGTTGGAGGAAGAAGTAAGTGTGGAGGGAGGAATTGGGAAGGGGGAAGGAATAAAGATGAAAGAAGAAGTGTGGGTGTCTGAGGGAGTCAGGAAGGGGTAAGGAGTATGGCTGGAGGAAGGAATAAGGCTGGAGGAAGAGGTAATGCTGGAGGAAGGAGACAGGAGGAGGGAAGGACTAAGGATGGCAGAAGAAGTAAGGGTGTCTGAGGGAATCAGGAAGGGGAGGGACTAAGCAAGGGAGGGGGGAGTCTGGAGGGTGTGGGAGGATTAAGGGGGAGAAGTGGTTCTGTGGGAGAAGGGGTTCTGGGGGGAAGATGTCCGGAAGGGGGTTAAGGGGTCCAAAGGGGGAAAGGGGTAGCGGGGTGGGGAGGGGGGGGGTAGGGGAAGGGGTCTGGAGGGGATGATGTCCAGGTGAGTGTGCAACGGAGGGGCCTGATGGGTCCATGACTGCCTCCTGGGGAGCGAACTGAGGGTGGGCGTGGTATAAAGGAATGGTGAGAATGACCAAGGGCAGAATGAGGCGGAAGGGTGGGAGGATGAGGGTTCGAATTTAGTGATAGAATGGACACAGAGAGTGGTTGTTTGGGACTCAGAGGCAGACACACCCTGGGGGTGGGAAGGAGGTGTTCGGGGAGGTTAATGCGGATGGGGGTGGGATTTCCGGGAAGGAAGGGAATGAGCTTATTCACCTGGGTATCTTGGAAGGAAAAGGGTTGTGGCTGGTATGTCACAGAGGGGAGGTGAAAGGTGATGCCAGGTGGGTCAACAGTGATGGGGGAAAGGAAATGGGTGACTGGGGGAGGGTAAAGGATGGCGGAGCGAAAGTAAAACCGAATGAATACCATGCTGTCCATAATTGAAAGTGAAACAACAGTTGTGGTGGACGAAATCAGGTGCTGCATGGGTGTGTAATCATTGGGTGGGCGGAGATGCAGGTCAGCTCAGATGGACAACTGAAAGCGAACCTGAGGGGGCAGCATTCAAAATGCTCAGGACATTGAGGCAAGTGTGATATGAGAAGGATCTGCATGCATGGGAGAGTGCTTGCACGAGGCTCCAAAAGGCCCTGCCACACACATACATTTATCTCCAGAGTCACTCATTGGCCAACTGCTCCCTTTGCAGTGACAGAGGACGAGGTTGAGGGGGGTCCACAGGCAAAAGGGACTCGGAGGGAGAGGACAGCCTCTAAGATTCCTGAGTGGATGACCCAGGGGTGTCCAGCTGCTGCCCCTCCTCCCTTCAGGTGCCCGAGGGCCCCAGCCTGACTCCTTGAGGGGAAGGAGCACATGGAGGGATGTTGAGGTGCCCCGTTTGCCTCTCGTGTTGCCACTGCAGGAACTCACCCATGGCTCCTGCGATGGAGTGCAGGTCTGCATCACGTCACCATGTTCTGCTAGACAAGGGTCTCCATAGCATCTGCCATCCTCCCCATGGAGACCTCCATACACGTACATGTGGGCACCACTTCATCAGAGAGCAGATGGGCGCAATCCCCCGACTTATGTACCGCTCTGTTGAGGGCTTCCAACAGCTCTGCGTGATGTTGCCCCGCCTTCTGCTGACTCTCCAGGATGAGTTGGAAGGTCAAATCTAGAGGCTCATCATCTGACTTGGACCTCATAGATGCCTCTTTCCCAGTAGTCCTCTGAGTGCCGGGCAGCTCGCATAAACCTGCCTCCTGCTGCTGTGGACATGTGTCCATGCGGTGACCACCAGATTTCTCTAGATCTCGGTCTCACTGATGTGTGTGTCTCTGCGCTGGTGCAGGGTGTGGGTTAGCGCTGTGTTGGGTCTTCCAGGCTGATTTTTTCCAGCTCTTCAATAGAGGAGGTGTCCTCTTGGCTGGGGGTGAGGGACATGGATTGAGCTGAGGGACTGGTTGGCTGAGAGTGTCGGTCGCTTGACTGAACTGCCTGTGAACCAGAGTAGAGATAATTAGTGCAAGGCAGCAGAGTCAAAAGCAGGACAGAGAGCACCAACAGTTGCGTTGAGAGAGGGTCCTTACGATGGTGTTCCCCACCGACCTCAGGCACGGTCCAAGTCCTCACCAGTCAGTGTGATGGCACGCTCCTCAAAGAAAATCAGGCGCCTAATGTGATCCATTTCCACCCCCCCACAGTCTGGGACTGCTCCCTGCTGATTTGAGCCAGCTTCTCCGGCATGGAAATAGATGGAGAGAGTGTGAGCAGGATACACGGCACTGCGTGGAATGTTTGTGTGGTGACCGGAGCCATGGGGAAAAATTCTCCCCCCATTGGGGGGAGTCTGAGAGCAGGCGCAGGCCGCCTGATTGGGGGCGTACCGCCATTTTGCGTGGGCGGGCCAATTAAGGCCTGCCCTGCGTGACATCCGCCAGGAAGAGCTATGCGTTCCTTGTGATGGCAGGGGGTGGGGGGGGGGAATTCCCTCAGCCGGGAGTGTACTCTTACGCGCATGCGCACGGAAGAGCGCACTGATCTCCCTGAGGCTAAGTGCTGCCTCAGGGAGATTGGCTCCAAATTAAAAACTGTTAAACAAATGATAGAAAGATTTCCTTGATGTGTCCCCTCATGTCACACCGTCACATGAGTTAGGACATGTCCATAACTTTTATTGAAACCTTTATTAAATATTTAAATACCCTCATGAATCCTCATCTCATCCATGGATGAGGTTTCATGCTTTTTCTGAAGCCCGCCAGGGTTTCCGGCCTGCCCACCAACCTTAAGGTTGGACGAGCAGGTCCATTAATGATGTTAATTACTTTTTAAATGGCCTCAATAGGCCATTGACAGGTTGGCGGGTGCACAGCTGATTTGGCTGCACCCCCACCGACCTGAAAACGGAAATGACGCAGGGTGACGTTGGGAGTTCCAGCCGACGTCATCCCGCTTCATTTTATGCGTCAGCGAGCGGGCCCCGCCTCCCGCTCGCTGACCAGAAGATCCTCCCCATGGACAGGACGAGCTCAAAAGGGTTTGAGCCTGATGGAGATGTGAGGATGAGTGTGAGAGTTAGTGGTGTTGTCCCTTGAGGTGTGAGACCCCTGTGGATGTGTGATGGGTTTGTGAGTGTGTGAATTGAGAGTGATGAGAAGAGTGAGTTACCCTGGTGGAATAAGTACTATAGCAGCACTGGGTGGCTGTCCTCTTTTACAAGGCATTGGCGCTGACCACCACTGCCACCATCTCCCAAGCCGGATTAGTGAAGTTGCTGCTCCTCCTGCAAACACAGCGGGGGTAGAGGACATCATGGTGGGCCTGCACTGTGTCCAAATGTACTCGAGGGACATGTCATTGAACCTGGAGGCTGCAGTCTTTTTGCTTTTCGGGGCCATGTCTTTGCATCAGTCATGGGCTGGAAGCACTGAGAGGTGTGCGCTCCTAGACTTTAAATATGGCGCCTGGCTTGATGAAACAGCGAGATGATGGTGTGGTGGGCGAATGAGAGCCCACCCACCATGGAAATGGTGTGTTTCCCGGGAACACAGGATTAATGCGGCGGGGGACGATTGAGCGTGAAAAGCCGCCATTGAGGCCAGCCGGGTGTTTTACCGGCCCGCTACCACACAGTGCAAATCTGGGACGATCCTGCCCTGAGGCACAACAAAACAATCTTAACCTATTCCTCCTTCAGCTTTGACAAAGGTTGTTCATGGATTTGATGAGGCTTTTAAAAGTTTTTGGAATTCTTGACCTCTCAAATTGCATCCAAACCTTTAAATTTTAGTTAAATGTTAGCTTTTCCCTCCCACCACAAATCTTCTTTATGTGCTTGCCAATATCATTGCAAAATGATTCAAATTAGCCGACCCAGCTGTACAATTGGTGCCAGTTCTTAACCTTTTAGTTATGAGTTATATCAGTAGAAGAAAATTGGCACCATTTTTTTTCCCTCTCTCTTTCTCTCTGTCTCTCTGGCAGTCGCTCTCAGCAGGAAGCAATCAACAGAAATCAGTTTAAAATTAGCATCAATATGGATGGAATACCTCCAGGCAGACAGATGTACATGTTGCTTTTGCCTAGGTTATCAAGCTAAAATGACAAAAAAAGGAGAACTTAACAAAATCACAGCCATCTCTTCTTTTTAAAAAAAATCCCAGAACCCTGCCTTCATTAAAATTATAAAGGAATGGTAACATGTAAATTTTATTACTTGAAACAAGATGGATTCTCTTTAATGATCTGTTAGAATCAGTAATTCAATTTTATTGACCTTTATATGACAGCAACTGAATAAATGGAATAGCTTGTTAGTCACTTCGGGTGTTCCAGCAAAGTGTTCTTGGTGGAGGTCATTAACTTGCTTTTTTAAAAAGTCAAAACACTTTAAAATATTCCAAGGTTTTAAAAATAGTGCTTCAAAGACAATGAAAATGTATAATGTATCAACTATAGTGCTTTTAAAGTCTGCCCATAATACAGCTACTCTGAAGCGAACTTCAGTTGCTATGGTTTTTCCTCATTTGTGTACAATCATCCCACATCATCAATCAATCTGTAAGACTATTTTTACACTTGCTGCTGTATCTATTACCTTTCCCACTGTTGTTATGTAAGTTCCGGACATGGCCAGGGAAAGATCCTTAAATATTTGTTCGACTGGGGAAGGACTGAACGAGCTTCGTCCATGTTCATTAACTCTTACAAGAACGTTGTTACTGTGTGGAGCAATTGTACCCAAATTAGGTAAAAACATAGCAACAGAAGTAAGTTCAGGGAGCCATCGAAACGTATACATTTTTATATTCTTTGAAGCAACCAAAATTACCTCACTTAAACTTTTGAAAATGAACTGAGTTTGGGAAAATAGATTTTATCTACCCATTAAGTTAAGGGGTGGAAAATCTAGCCCAATTGCTTAGTGAATAAAATGGTTTAAATGCTTGGCACTTTCACTTGAGTGTTAAAGTTAGATCTGACTACTTGGAAGCTTGATTTGGCATCATTGTTTGGTTGCTTAGGTTTCATCAGCTGATAAACTGAAACCCAGTGACTTGAGTTATCATGTATTTACAATTGTTGATGAAATATTGCTAACATTACTGCAATAATTACTCATGACGTTAGAGATCATGCTCGTGCAAATGGAACTCAAAAATGCTAACGTAGACAAATGGGGAACTTATAAAACCAAAACTGATGGTAATAGCCTTTCAGATGGGAAAGTGTAATATCTATAGGCATCAAATGCAGCAGCCAAAGTATCACTTGACAATGTAACAGAGCCTATTAATATGATTTCTGAAAATAAAATGTATTTCCTACATTCAATTGTTGTTTAAGTAAACATCATTATGTTTACAGACTCTTTTGAAAAACAAAATCAATAAATTAAACTAAAAATCAAAGGGATGGGGTAGGGTGGGGTGACAGTCCCTGGTGGGGCACTGTAGCTACAATAAAAATGTGAAAGAAAACTTACAAAATCAAATCAAAATGTGATGCACCTCACCCCCCCCCACAATTACAGAAAGCTAGCCACTAAGTGCTCCCTCTCCAGGGCCGCCCAGCTATGAAAGTAGCCGCAGTACAGGGGCAGACAGTCAGGTCAAATGACTGCCTGCCCGCCTGCCCACCTTGGACAAGAGCAGGCTTATAAGGAAGTCCTCCCCCTTCCCCAGCCCCCTCTGCACCAGGTGACCATTATGTTTATATATGTACTGATCTAATTTGCAAGTAATGTGTGCTCTAAATATCCATAGATTAGCATTATTAACTCACTTCTAACTATATATTTCTTTATAGGAGGAATAATATGCTGACTGTTTATAAAAGTGCAATCAAGTAATGTCTAAGATTACTATTCTATAGACTGCCTTTCTAGCTTTATTCAGGTCAGGTAATGGAAAGTTTATTTCTTAAAAGCCTATCTAAACTCATTACATTGTTACACACCACTGATTACATCATTAAGGTAAATTGTTCATTTTATAATGCAGATTAAGATATTAATACATAGATGTTAACAGTTAATATTCCTGTTTTTTTTAATTCTCACAAGACAAGTTCAGTTTTCAGTAAAAGTTGTTCATCAGATAGGATTAAACCATGCATCTAATTATTTTCCATCAAGTGCAGATTTGCAGTGTGCTTTACTTTGATTGATCTCTTCTATGAATAGATGCTGTTACATACGTCAGAAATGGGGCCAGTCACTAAGAATTGACATGTTGTAAGAGTTTATTCGGAACAGAATTGAGATACAGTTATTGAAGATTGAGATACTGATAGATGAAGAAAAAACTAAGTAACTTGCATTTATATAGCACCTTTCATGACCTCAGGATGTCCCAAAGTGCTAGACAGCCAATGAGGTCCTTTTTGAAGTGTAGTTGCTGCTTTAATGCAGGAAGTGAGCCACCCAATTTGCGCACAGCAAACTCCCACAGCCTAGAAGGAAAAACCATTTCAAAATGTTCAAATGCCAGTAATAATCAGTAGGACAGGTACCAGTAATACTGGAATTCCATTTTAAAATATACAAGACCAGTTTGGAGAAGTTTTGTTGATGCCCTTCATTTCCAAGTTTTACAGTTTTTTATCCTATTGGTAATTACCAGATAATGGGGGGAATTTTCTCCCCATTGGGCAGGCTGGTCGGGAGCGGGCGTGGGCGGGAGCAGAGCCGATTGCCGCCCGCAATCGGCTGCGCGCCCCCATTTTACGTGGGCCCGCTCAGCGTGACGCGTGCCCGGTAGCGCTCAGCGCTGCCTGTGCGGGCGGGGGGAAGAAGGGAGAGTTGGGGCCTGCGCTCTTACGCTCATGTGTGTGAAAGAGCGCAGAAATCTCCCTGAGGCGCGGAGCTGCCTGAGGGAGATCAATTTCATTATGGGGATTTTAAATAAAGAAGGTTAAATGTCATTTACACATGTGCCCTCATGTGACAGCATCACATGCGCTGGGACATGTTTTTGAAATGTTCGAAAAATATTTATGAATTTAATAAATCCTTCACGAAACCTCATCCTGCCCGTGAATGAGGTTTCATGAAAAATGCGAAAGCTGCCTGGGCTCTTCGCCTGCCCGCAAACCTTAAGGTTGGGTGGGCAGCCCTGTCAATTTCTTTAATTGGTTTCATAATGGCCTTAACAGGCCTTTGACAGTTCAGCGGGCGCGCAGCCAACTCCGATGCTCACCCGCTGAACGGAAGATCTGAATGACACTTGGTGATGTCCCAGCCCCCGCACGCTGAACAGAAAATTCTCCCAAATCAGTTTTAGTGATGTTAGTTCAGGGATAAATATTGGCCAGAACACCAAGGGGAATTCCTATGCTCTTCTTCAAAATAGTGCCATGGGATCTTTTATGTCCACCTGAGAGGGCAGGTGGGCAGGTGGGTCTTAATTTAATGTTTCATCCAAAAAATGCAGCATTATCCTTCCAAATGGATCCATCATTTGGAACCATTTTGATTGAAGTCAAATTGAATTGACGATGGTGTAGTGTTAAATCAATAGATGGAACTTAGTATGGAACTGAGATAATTTGATGAGAATAATGAAAGTTAAGAGTCAGTCTGAGAAAAGGCAGCAGATGGTCCTCAAGATAAATGCACAAGCGTGTAATTATAAGTAAATAGCTTTTCTAAAGTGCCTGTTGAAATGGATGGAGGTAAATGGGGAGGAGCAGTGACAAAGTAAATCTAAAGAATTTGAAGCGTGAAGTCAGAAGGAAAAAGGAGTTTGAACAGCAAAGATTAGAAAGAAGGGTAGAGCAAAAAATAAATTAAACTGTTATGATTCGGACGAACTAGACAGCAAAATATTTCTAACTGAACTGAAAATGTTTGCCATTTACACTGCAATCTTTTAAAAGAAAATACAAAAATATTGCGGTAGTTTTTAAGGTAATAGATTTTCCCGAAAGATAGTTGCAATGCAGTGCAAGATCAATTGGGCTACCGTTAAAACCAAGTAGGCGTAGTAACTATTTGAGTTGTGTATTAAAATAAAGCCCGGCTTTAATCTTTGAATGTGTGTAAAGTCCTAGCATCATGATGGGGGAAAATGCAATGAACTAGTGTTGGAAGATAGGTTTTTGAAAAGGGTTGGCAGATCATTGTAGCAACACAGAAGAGAGTGAAGCAAATAATTAGAATGGCTGAATAGCTGAGGTTGCCACAGCAACAATTCACGATGCTTAATCAAGAGAATGACGTAGTATATTGAAAAATATTGGAATAGTTTAACCTTCAACCATACGCACAGGAGAAATTCATAGAGTTGCTAGACCATGGAGTTCTCTGTCACGGAGAAGGTTTAAGGCAGAGACCATTGGATCTTTTCAGGAAAAATTGTCTAAGTATTCCTTCTGATTGTACTTTGGATGAGTACTTTTAAAATAACCCACAGTAGGAATTTTGCTTCTGAACAGTGGGCGATTTTGAAGTTATCGTGGAATATTACTTTTTGTTGCTAATCACTGAAAATCTAATCAAATTGAAGCCTTTTCAGTGAAAAGACCATATTGATGTAACATTTTGGCTGAATGATAAAACAAAATGCAGCATCAAGGCCGCCAATTCCTTTATGTATGCATGATGTGTTTAAATGCAAGTTTGTGTTGCGGAGGAAGAGTAAAGCAGAGAATCAAAGCAATTTTAACATATAGCAAAGCACTAGCTTTGCTCATTGAGTAAAATCCCTTTAAAATGCAAGAAATTAAAATTAAGGCTTCCCTTTTGGAGGAAACTCAGAGGGGGATTTTCATCTTCCCCATCTAAAAGGTAAATTATTTCGTATGGACCTTCTGCCCCCTACAGAAGCCATCTGACCTTCATTCCACTGGAATCAGTTGAGTCAGAATCAAGTGGATTCTGTAAAGGGAGAATGTTCTGCTCCATCAGATTACTATCCAAGTGGTGAAGATAAAAATCTGCCCCACAGATTCCAACGGTTCAGATGAGATGGTTACTATCATACAGAATTATGGGTTGAATTTTACATGGGAGGCTTTAATTGGCTTGAGGTGGGATTTGCACCCCCATATGACCGTAAGTCCCAGTTCTGAGAGTTACTGAACAATCAAATAGCCAGTATCTCTTATCCCAGCAGTGCTACTGGTATTGGGGTCTCGGTGGGTCCTGCTAGCCTGGGGGTTGGGGTGGACAGGGCAGAGACGAGGGGAAATATAGGATGGAGAAACCTTGGAGGGGGAGGGTGCTTCTGATGGGCACAGAGTGCTCAAGCAGAAGGCACCATCCCTAGTCCAATGACTAGACGCCAGCTTTTAATGCATGGCCTGAACATATGGCATGAGCTTTCTCCTCTGCAGGGAAAATGCCAAAAGTGGCAGAGCATGTCCTTAAGTGGCCGTTAATTGACCACTGAAGGGCTTCAATTGATCCATGGGTGAGCAGGCTTCTTGATGCCTACCCCCGATGCATGTAAAATACTCGTGGGAGTGGGCGGGCTGGGTACATGATGGACATTTGCCACTGCTATGGTGCCCAATTTTATACTGTCACTATCTGCCATCCCACCCCCAGGCTGCTGTAACATCCAGCCCAGTCAGTGGGCAGTAAATTGGGACATAGCCACTCTTCCCAAGTTTGAGTATATGAGTTGTCACTTCTGAAAATGGGTTTTTTGAGCAATGTAGGTTAACATAACAAGACCAAACATAAAAAAAGAAGTTAGGAAACAGGTATTCGTACAAAGTCATGATGCAAACACAAATTCACAGTCAATGGATGAATTTTGAAGTGTTGTTTCTTAGGCGATTATGGCAGCCAACATGTGCACATCAAGGTCCCAGAAAATGCAATAAGGCAAATGACTGGTTGATCTGCTAGAATGGTGGTGGTTGAGGGATGAAAGTTAGACAGGACACTGGAAAAATTACTTTATTCTCAGAATGGTGCCATGACATCATTTATAAGTACCTAAACAGGCAGAAGGGCTTCAGTTTAACATTTCACCTTTTGATCTACAAGTGAATCAAGGGTTATTTGGGGCCAGCAGGCAAGTGGATTTAAGACCACAATTAGATCAACGATGTTCACATTGAATGGCGGAGCAGGCTTGAAGGGCTGAATGGCCAACTCCTGTTCCTACTTCTTGTGATCTTATGAAATGAAAAAAAAACCAAATCTTCCTCAGGATAGCACTGAAATTTTGGTCCACGTTATGTGTTCAAGTCCAAGGCCAGAATCTCACATAGATCGGGCGGAGGTGCGCCCGACCCAAACGCACGTGAAATTGCGTGAAATTATGTCAGGCATGCGTACCGAAGTCATCGCACATGCGGGCAATATTGAGATCGGCGGGCATGTATGGGATTCAGAGCTGTGCCCACCAACAATTATAGGGCAAATAAGGCCATTAAAAACACTATTGTCTACAATTTTATGTTGCCCGTGCGATTTCATGTTCACGGGCAGGCGGGCAGCCTGTCTTTACCAAAACCTCACCCAAGGGCGGGATGAAATGTGCAGGGTGAAATATAATAAAAAATGATAGCTGGGGACTGCCTTCAGGGAGCTTGCTAGAAGTGCCCACCTGCACCCTCACTTTTATTGGCACCCACCCTTTTCCTGTACCCCCCTCGGCAGCATTGAGGTCAGCCAGCGTGAAATGCATTCAGGGGCCAATCGTGGGCAGAAGCACATTTTGTGTCTGCTTCCAGGCCCACCGACTTGGCGCGCATGCCAAGCGTGAAATTCAGGGCCTCGAGTGGGGCTTGACACTATTATTCAATTGTTCTGTGTTTGATTATGTAAGCCTGTTTACTGTTGATGCTCACTGTGCTTGATTGGTTAAGCCTGGATGTGAATTCAGAGAAAATTAAACAAAGCTGGAAGCGAGCTGCTGGAAGCATGAAAGAGCAGATATTTTAACGCACTGTGGATAAATTCCTGTTACACAAATATAAGCTGGTGTACCATCTCTGCATCACCCCGAGATGTAAAATATACAACAGATACCATGACCTTCTGACTTGGATTCATGCAAAAGGTCTACAAAATCTGTCACTTAATCTGTCAATAATGCTGAAGGTATTGTATTGCAGTAACACCAGGAAATGAAGGACAAAAAGCTCATTGCAAGGAAAATCAATGTTTTATCGAGTAAAAATCGACTCTTTAGTCAAATAGGATTTTAAAAATAGAAATATGATTATACGCTCTAAAAGTCATGAGAGGGGATGGGAAGGTTGAGCAAATTCTCCACAGAATAGAAATCATGAGGGATACTGATGACTGTAAAAAAATGTCAAAACATCTTGAAATATGTTAAGCAGCAAAAAATACTTGAGATGCAAAGATATCAGGGGAGCGATTCAACTTAAACATTGCAATTGCTGATGGAAAAGACATTGGCTAATCAGTTCCACATGTTAAAGAGGTAGATTATATTCAGTGAATCCATATACCATGGTAAGTGATTTTATTTTAATTGGTTAAATATAAAAAAATTCGGTATTAACTTATTAACCATGCAATTTCTGCTATGTATGGAATTAAAATGTTTTGTACATCATTGTGTAATATTTCAGTCTTTCAAAATGTTTTCAGCAATCTTGCACTTCAGTTACAACAACCACAGGATGTAACAAGGAGCTATTAAACCAATGGAATATTCTTGTAACGTAGGAAGCATAGCAGCCAATTTACATGCAGCAAGCCCTCATGAACTGCAGTAGGATAATAGCCAGATTATCTTTACTTTTAAGTTATGTTCCTTGAAGGATAAGTATTGACCAGAACTCCCCTGGTCTTCTCTGAATTGTGCAGTAGGATCTTTTAACTCCATGTGAGACGGCAGACCAGGCCTTGTTTTAACATCTCATCCAAAGGCGACACCTCTGACAATGCAGCAGTCCTTCAGTTCTGCAGTGGAACACCAAAATCAGCATCTGAGGAGCAAGAAGGAACACAGGAGAGTACATCACTACCATCATGTCTTGTCTGTTATCTGAAAAATTCTACTGATTAAGTGATAAGCTGCAAAGATTGGTTGATCATGTTTGTCTTATTGATGACTTAATTGTCTTGATTGTTCCTGAATTAGCACTTTTGGTATCCTCAGATCATTTGACAAATCATGTGAGACACTGGCTGGTGTCCTTCTGCTTTATAAATGGAATTAGAACCATATTTTCATGTTTTCCTTTTCCCCTGTAAAGTTATCATGGAATTGAGGCAGTATCCTGCGGTTTGTTCCATTTTCCAGTTATAAAACTGAGGGCACCAGTCACAGTACTGCACTCTCATCAGCCTTCTTTCCTCTTATACTACATGCCTTAAGACAGCAAGAGATGTAGTTAGACAAGAGGACCAATAAAGTCCAAGGAGTTAGCTTTTCTGCCTTGTGGGTTGGTTCTACTGTTGGGAATTAAGTGTGAAATGCAGTGAGACACAAATCTTTCTCTCCTCTGCTACATTCATGACACAGAAGAAAAAGAACAGTTCGGACCAGTTCTCTCATTTCCCAGTTTTTACTGGTGTTCCATTTTAAGGTATACAGGGCCAATTTGGACAGTATTTTTATTTCCCCGTTTTTACTGTTTTTACCTTCTGAGGAATCATGTGATCTCCCAGAAGACCTTTCACATGGATGCACAGTGCTGTCATGCAAATTCAAAGATTTAATTTATTTATGCAATCTCATGTAAACCAGCTCCAATCTAAGTTCGTAATTGGTAAGTATGCTTATTCTGTTTGCATAATATGGGCGTTGAAGGTCAGGTCTGTTGAAAAAAACACTTCCTTCAAGGTAAACTGCCCGAATTCTGATTGCTACAACCAACATTGCCAAATGGGTGAAGCAGTTAGTGCTCCTGCTCCTCTATTCTAGAGCTTCATCTTGGTGACAATAAAGGAAGAACAAAGATGTTTCTGGAGTGGTGATCCACTCTGTCTTATTAAAAGCAGGAGAAAACCAAGCAATGTCAGCCTGGTCTATGTGCTCTCCTTGACTCATTTTGCACTGTCTAGGGAGTCGGAGAAGAATTGATTTGATTTAGTTATACTCACATATTTGAAAATAATTCAAATAAATGGTAGGAAGTTAAATCATAACAGATGAAGCAGGATGCCTGAGCAATCTATTGAAAAGTGCTGAATTTTTCTTCAAGAGAAGCTATTATGAGAAAAAACCTATTAAATCGCTACTAGAGTCTTGGACATTATCAATGTGCCTTAAACTAAGTTTTGATAGATCCAAGTGCCATGGAGACGCTCTTGATCCTGTGATTTAGGTATGTAATTTACAAGAATAGCAAATCTGAATGACCGAATAGGTATAGCTGGTTAAGACAGCTTGTTTATAGGTCAGAACAAAAATATTTCCATTATTTTCCAAAATTCGTCAAAGGCCCAGATTTCTCAATAAGCAGACAATAATTTTTTAATCTATTATGTCTTCTGGGCTTTTGGCGCATGGAGCGATATCGATTTTTGACACTTGGTAGATATTACAGAATAACACTTCCATTATTCTATAAATGACCTGTTTTAAATTAGCAGGACCTCTGCACCCGCAGCCTTGTCAGGTTTTCCCTGCACTCCTCTGCACCCTCTTCACCTTGTTGTAAATATTAAGGCTCTTATCTGCAGCAATACTTTCACATATTTCTCATTTTACCATCACTTCTAATACGCTCCAGAACTGTTAACCTCACCTTATTCACTCTGTCTTCTTACAAGTCAATTTAGCATTCAACTCAAGGGGGAGGCGATGGCGTAGTGGTATTGTCATGGACTAGTAATCCAGAGACCAAGGATAATGCTCTTGGGAACTACGTGGTGGAATTTGAATTCAATAAAAAAAATATGGAATTAAAAGTCTAATGATGACCATGGAACCATTGTCAATTGTTGTAAAAACCCATCACTAATGCTCTTTAGGGAAGGAAATCTTTCATCCTTACCTGCAATGGCCTACATGTGAAGCCAGACCCACTGCAATATGGTTCTTGACTCTTAAATGCCCTCTGAATGGCCTAGCAAGCCAATCAGTTGTAATAAACAGCTACAAAGTCAGAAAAAAAAGAATGAAACCGGAGGGACCACCTGGCATCGACCTAGGCATCGGAAATTACAACAGCAATCTCAGCCCTTTCGATCCTGCAAAGTTCTCCTTATTAACATCTGGGAGCTTGCGCCAAAAATAGGAGAGTTGTCTCACAGACTAGTAAAGCAACAGTCATCCTCATGGAATCATACCTTACAAATAATATCCCAGACACCATCATCACCATCCCTGGGTATGTCCTGTCCCACCGGCAGGACAGACCCAGCATAGGTGGCGGCACAGTGGTATACAGTTGGGAGGGAGTCCTCAACATCTACTTGCAACCCCATGGCAATAGATCAAACATAGGAAATCTCATGGCATCAGGTCAAACATGGGCAAGGAAAACTCCTGCTAATTACCACGTACCTTCCTCAGCTGATGAATCAGTGCTCCTCCATGTTGAACACCACTTGCAGGGAGCACTGAGGGTGGCAAGGGCACAGAATATACTCTGGGTGGGGGACCTCATTGTCGATAACCAAGAGTGGCTCAGTAGCACCACTAATGCCTGAGCTGGCCAAGTCCTAAAAGTCATAGCTACTAGGCTGCGTCTGCAGCAGATGTTGAGGGAACCAACAAGAGGGAAAAACATACTTGGCCTCATCCTCACCGACCTCCCTGCTGCAGATGTATCTGTCCATGACAGTATCGGTAGGAGTGACCACCACACAGTCATTGTGGAGACGAAGTCCTGCCTTCACATTGAGGATACCCTCCATCGTGTTGTGTGGCACTACCGCTGTGCTAAATGGGGTAGATTTCAAACAGATCTAGCAACTCAAGACTAGGCATCCATGAGGCGGCTGTGAGCCATCGACAGCAGCAGAATTGTACTCAACTACAATCTGTAACCTCATGGCCCGGCATATCCCCCACTCTATCATTACCATCAAGCCAGGGGATGAACCCTGTTTTAATGAAGAGTGCAGGAGGGCATGGCAGGAGCAGCACCAGGCATACCTAAAAATGAGGTGTCAATCTGGTGAAGTTATAACACAGGACTATTTGTGTGCCAAACAGCATAAGCAGCAAGTGATAGATGAGGCTAAGCGATCTAACAACCAATGGATCAGATCTAAGCTCAGTCCTGCCACATCCAGTAGTGAATGGTAGTGGACAATTAAACAACCCACTGAAGGATGAGGCTCCACGGATATCCCCATCCTTAATGATGGAGGAGCCCAGCACATCAGTGCAAAGATAATGCTGAAGCATTTGCTACAATCTTCAGCCAGAAGTGCCGAGTGGATGATCCATCTCGGCCTCCTCCAGAGGTCCCCAACATCACCGATGCCAGGTTTCAGCCAATTCGATTCATTCCACGTAAATATCAAGAAACAGCTGAAGGACTGGATACTGCAAAGGCTATGGGCCCTGACAATATTCGAGCAATAGTACTGAAGACTTGTGCTCCAGAACTTTCTGTGCCCCTAGCCAAGCTGTTCCAGTACAGACACAACACTGGTGTCTACCCAACTATGTGGAAAATTGCCCAGGTATGTCCTGTACACAAAAAGCAGGACAAATCTAACCCAGCCATTTACCGCCCCATCAGTCTACTCTTGACCATCAGTAAAGTACTGGAAGGTGTCATCAACAGTGCTATCAAGCAGCACTTACTTAGCAATAACCTGCTCACCAATGCCCAGTTTGGATTCTGCCAGGCCATTCAGCTCCTGACCTCAATACAGCCTTGGTTCAAGCATGGAAGAAAGAGCTGAACTCTTGATGTAAGTTGAGAGTGACTTGATTTCAACTAACTGTAAAAGTTTCTCTCGGTAAGTGAAGAGAACAAGATTGGTGAAGACAAATGTAGGTCCCTTACATTCAGAAACAGGGGAATTTATAATGGGGAACAAAGAAATGGCTGACCAACCAAATACATACTTTGGTTCTGTCTTCACAAAGGAGGACACAAATAACATACCAGAAATGTTGAGGAATGTAGGGTTTAGTGAGCGGGAGGAACTGAAAGAAATCAGTATTGGTTGGGAAATGGTGTTGGGGAAATTGATGGGATTGAAGGCTGATAAATCCCCGAGGCCTGATAATCTACATCCCAGAGTACTTAAGGAAGTGCCCCTAGAAATAGTGGATGCATTGGTGGTCATCTTCTGAGATTCAATCGACTCTGGAACAGTTCCTACTGATTGGAGGGTGGCTAATGTAACCCTACTATTTAAAAAGGGAGGCAGAGAGTAAACAGGGAATTATAGACCAGTCAGCCTGACGTCGGTAGTGGGGAAAATTCTAGAGTCCAATATAAAAGATTTAATAGCTGAGCACGTGGAAAGCAGTGGCAGAATCGGACAGAGTCAGCATGGATTTACGAAAGGGAAATCATGCTTGACAAATCTGCTAGAATTTTCCGAGGATGTAACTAGTAGAGTCGATGACAGGGAGCCAGTGGATGTGGTTTATTTGGACTTTCAGAAGGCTTTCGACAAAGTCTCACATAAGAGATTAGCGTGTAAAATTAAAGTGCATGGGATTGGGGGCGGTGTATTGAGATGGATAGAAAACTGGTTGGCAGACAGGAAACAAAGAGTAGGAATAAACGGGTCTTTTTCCGAATGGCAGGCAGTGACTAGTGGGGTACAGCAGGGATCGGTGCTGGGACCCCAGCTATTCACAATATATATTAATGATTTAGATGAGGGAATTAAATGTAATATCTCCAAATTTGCAGATGACACAAAGCTGGGTGGGAGGGTGAGCTGTGAGGAGGATGCAGAGATGCTTCAGTGTGATTTGGACAATCTAAGTGAGTGGGCAAATGCCTGGCAGATGCAGTATAATGTGGATAAATGTGAGGTTATCCATTTAGGTACCAGAAACGGGAAGGCAGATTATTATCTGAATGGCTATAAATTGAGAGAGGGGAACGTGCAACGAGACCTGGGTGTCCTTGTACACCAGTCGCTGAAGCAGGTGCAGCAGGCAGTAAAGAAGGCAAATGGTATGTTGGCCTTCATAGCCAGAGGATTCGAGTACAGGAGCAGGGATGTCTTGCTGTAATTATACTGGGCCTTGGTGGGATCACACCTGGAATAGTGTGTGCAGTTTTGGTTTCCTTATCTGAGGAAGGATGTACTTGCTATAGAGGGAGTGCAGCGAAGGTTTACCTTACTGATTCCTGGGATGGTGGGACTGACATATTAGGAGAGATTGAGTCGATTAGGATTATATTATCTGGAGTTCAGAAGAATGAGGGGGGATCTCATGGAAACCTATAAAATTCTAACCGGACTAGACAGGAAGGATGTTCCCGATGGTGGGAGAGACCAGAACCAGGGGTCACAGTCTGAGGATATGGGGTAGACCATTTAGGACTGAGATGAGGAGAAATTTCTTCACCCAGAGAGTGGTGAGCCTGTGGAATTCATCACCACAGAAATTAGTTGAGACCAAAACGTATGTTTTCAAGAAGGAGTTAGATATAGCTCTTGGGGCAAAAGGGATCAAAGGATATGGGGAGAAAGCAGGAGCAGGCTATTGAATTGGATGATCAGCCATGATCATATTGAATGGTGGAGCAGGCTCAAAGGGCCAAATGGCCTACTCCTACTCCTAGTTTCTATGTTTCTACGACTGCCCTTGACATCAAGGAGCCCTAGCAAAACTGGAGTCAATGGGAATCAGGGGGAAAACTCTCCGCTGCTTGGAGTCATACCCAGCACAAAGGAAGATGGCTGTGGTTATTGGAGGTTAGTCATCTCAGCTCCAGGACATCACTGCTGAAGTTTCTCAGGGTAGTGTCCTTGACCCAGCCATCTTCAGCTGCTTCAGCAATGACCTTACTTCCATCATAAGGTCAGAAGTGGGGATATTCGCTGATGATTGCACAATGTTCAGTACCATTCGCAACTACTCAGATACTCACGCACTCAATATCCAGGCTTGGGCTGGGAAGTGGCAAGTAACATTCACGTCACACAAGTACCTGGCAATGACAATCTCCAACAAGAGAGAATCCAAACATCTCCCCTTGACATCCAGTAGCATTATCATCACTGGATCCCCCATTATTAACATCCTGGGGGTGACCATCAACCAGAAACTGAACTGAACTAGCCATATCAATACTGTGGCTACAAGTGCAAGTCAGAGGCTAGGAATCCTGCGACGAGTAACTCACCTCCTGACTCCCAAAGCCTGTCCACCATTTACATGGCACAAGTCAGGAGTGTGATGGAATACTCCCTATTTGCCTGAATGAGTGCAGCTCCAACAACACTCAAGAAGCTTGACACCATCCAGGATAAAGCAGCCCACTTGATTGGCACCACATCCACAAACATTCACTCCCTCCACCACCGATGCAAAGTAGCAGCAGTGTGTACCATCTGCAAGATGCATTGCAGGAATTCACCAGGGCTCCTTAGACAGCACCTTCCAAACCCATGACCACTACCATCTAGAAGGACAAGGGCAGCAGATAGATGGGAACACCAGCACCTGGAAGTTCCTCTCTAAGTCACTCACCATCCTGACTTGGAAATATATCGCTGTTCCTTCACTGTCACTGGGCCAAAATCCTGGAACTCCCTCCCTATCAGCACTGTGGGTGTACCTACATTATATGGACTGCAGCGGTTCAAGAAGGCAGCTCACCACCACCTTCTCAAGGGCAACCAGGGATGTGCAATAAATGCTGGTGCAGCCAGCAAAACCCACATCCCATGAATGAATAAAAAAGAACTGATGCAAAGTTTTAATATCTCCATCTCAAGTAAGCTTCATCCTGAACTTCTATCACCTTCTCTTGAACTATTTTCTAACATTTGATATGCTTCTAAAAGCCCTTATTATTTCCTTTCACTTTATCACTAATACCATCTTTTTCATGGTAGGCCCTGAAATATAAAGTTCAGAAGAAAACTGATAAAAAGTGTAATATCTTTGAGAAATCAATTCAGCTCTTACCTGCAATTCTCAAATATAAGGGCTCCATTTCATGCAGCCAGCTGGAGTGGGCTAGGATGCTGGGGAAGCCATGCGTTAACCCTGAGACCCACTGGGATTTAGTAGTGGCTCAAGGATACTCATGAATTCCCATATGTATCCCATGCCTCCTGAAGGCCACCCAACAAGCACTGTGTGGTTTGCCAGAGGCTTCTCGGGGGTCCGGCTTTCAATCGGGAAACCTAGTATTGCGAATGGGGGTGCCTGCAGACAGCCACCCCTCGGTCCTTGCATCGGGCCCCCCTCACCCTGCCTCACCAGCGACCCCCTCTCTGCGACCCTACAATACAACCCATTCACTTTTTTGCAGGGAACCCGTGATGATTTCTGGTGAAGGCCTCACTGTAATACTGACAGGAGCCACCATTCCTGGAGTCGCTGCTGGCAATGGAGAGCTTCCGGGCTCTCATTGGCTGGTAGCTCTCAGGGGGCGGGAATTCTGCTGCCAGGGTCCTAAATCCCAGCGAGGGCCAGCACTGGCCAGCTAAATGCCTGAGAGGAACTTAAGTTGGTCAGGCCTCTTCCACCAAAGTGACAGGTTTCCCAAGAGTTCTTCAACTGGTGGGTGGGACCTGTGTCAGGAATGACCTGAAGGGGCAGTCCCAATAAGGTAGAAGTTAGGCTTTTACATTGAGAAATAAGAACCCAAAACTTAGAAAAGATTTTAATATCGCGTGAAATATTCCTCCTTCAATAAACATGTTTGTAGCTGTTCTTATCTTGGCCAAAGAGCTTCTGTTTTTCTAAAAGATCTAAAACCCATACTTACCTATCTACTTGCATGATGGAACTTCCATAAGTCCTCTGGTTTCACTGTTTCTCTGCTATTCTTGGTTTTTGTACTGTCTTCCAGATGCACACAGACGCAAATGAACTGGAGATTTGGGCACCTCAATGACCCAGAACATTTTATAAAATGAATAGTGCAAAGTGGTCACATTTGTATTATTGATGACCTACTTTTCTTGACTGTTTCTAAATTAACACTTCTGGCATCCTTAGATCATTTGACAGGTCATGTGAGACACATATACCCAACGATCGCAGGTTTTTAAGGTTTCCCTGCTCATTCCTGTGTTTTCTACCAGTCCCCATTATTTAAAATAGGCTGCAGAATCCTTTTTGTCAGAAGATTGTTAGAAATCCATGAAGAAATGTTACGCTTTCTACTGCTGAACATTAGCCATGCTGCTCTCTTCCTTCACACTAAACTGACAAGTTGTGAATGTGCTGGAGTGTGGTGAGCTGAGCCCTTTCATGTACAACAGTCTGCCTTCATAGCAGATCATCACAGTTTAAGGTAATTATGTTCCTTAATCTTTAAGAATAACTTTAACTCTTAAAATCAGTCCCGCTTGGGCTAAGTAAGGTGTAGGAGCTCAGTTTACAGGAAAGTAAAATTAACTAGCCCTGTCTGCAAAACTGCACATCTTTCTGGTTTGTGGATGTGTCTACCATTATTTGATGCTTTTGTCGTGGACCTTCTGTACTTAGTTGACATTACACAAAATCATTTATTTTTGTACAGGTCATCAGCAGACTAAGAATAAAGTTATGGAATCTTAGACACAATTGGGTGAATTATTAGTCACAAAAAGAACATAGCTGCAAACTATTATCCTTTTTATTCCAAATGGTGAAGTAAGCAAATTTGGTTGCTTTCAATTAGTTGATTCAGTTCGAAAAAAAATGACAGTGTACACTTGAGAAACCCCTTTTGAACCTTAATTGCCCAATGGAGTTGGATTTTATTTTATTTTTTTTTGCAATGCAGTAGAATGTCGACAGGAATTAGCTGGAATTAAATTGCAGTTTATCAAGTGCCTGATATCCCTTTCAGAGCTGCAGTGCCTTAAGCTGCCAGAATGGCACCAGATTCTTAATGTGCTAACATTATCTATGACTCTTAACTCAACCTCTCAAAGTCAGCTAATTTAACATTTTTGAATTGTCGTGAAATTTCATCCATTTAATTTCCAAGTTGTGAAATGCTTCAGTTGAAATTGAAGCTAGAAATGAAAAATTGCACCTAAGGTAAATGCTAAGTGGAGTGTAATTTGTAAAAAGCGTTAAGTGTTTGTCTTTTGCACACTGCCTCTATTTAAATAATTTAAACACTGCCTTATTAGTTACAGATTACCATGAAGCTAATCCTTCTTCAATTGATGGTTTTGGTCTATGAACAGTAGTGTACTGACACAGTAAACATACTAAGTTCCCTGACGATTGATGTCATCAAACAATAATCTGATGATATTTCAAAAATTGCCTTCTATATAGCTCCAGTAATTTTCTTTGCCTTATCATCTTAATGGCAGTTAAGTGAATAGTTTACTTTTAAGTTAGAATAAATCAACTTATTATGCCAAAGCCTGTTTGACAGCCAGAATTCCCTAGCTTCTAGAATGATCCCTGTGGATTGGAAGGCAGCAAGCCTTCCTGCTATCCAAGAAAGGAATGTTATGATGTGGTAGGTGGTATTTGCTAGGCTGACCAAATCCCAGCGGGAAACTTGGCCACGCTACCACGATGATTTTGCAATTTGTATTTATTCTGAGAAGGTTTGTGCACTGAAGTCAGAAGTAATGATTCCATTGCCATGTTTTGAGATCTTAAAGATTAAATTAAAACATTTATTAACAAAATAAAAGACTTAAACACACAAGGTTACAGTTACACAGTTACATTTAATTTTATAACAGTTTTCACACTATTTCTACTTAACTAGACTTCTGACTACACACCCCTTCCAGGCAACAGTCTAAGTAGATTCTTTATCAATAAAACATCCAGCAATATTACCAAAAGCACCAATTGCTGCTGTAAGGGAGTTATTTCACAACTTCTTTCTCTCTCTCTCACTCGACAATGGAATTCCAAAACTTTTAACACAACAGTTGTTACTGGAACAGCAAACTTCTCCAGGGTGGCTAGAGGTTTTTCTCCCACAGGTCGGCTTCACACAGTGCACCTTTCAAGATCTCATTTGGCCACACCTCATACAGCTTTCCATCTTTCTTTAAATATATTTTCTCCCTTTTGATCTGTAAGTCCCATTGTTTCAGCCTCTCTTTGGAAGTTACTTTTCCCAGAATATAAAATCTTTCATGTTGTCATTATGGCCAGCACTTTCAGGAAAAATAAACTTAATAACCTTGCCTTATTTATCTTGCCAGTTGTAAATATCTTATCATGTCCCTTTGAAAATCAAACGATCTCTCAACTTACCTAAAAATGCAAATTCCATTCACACTGTATATTCTGAGACTTCATCCTAGCTTACCCATTTCCATTTCAAATGCCTGTTTTACACCTAACCCTTTTTGATGATTCTTTTGATGAACTCCATTCCTAACAGCACTGTGGGTGTACCTACACCACATGGACTGCAGTGGTTCAAGAAGGCAGCTCACTACTACCTTCTCAAGGGCAACTAGGGATGGGCAATAAATGCTGGCCCAGCCAGCGAAGCCCGCATCCTGTGATTGAATAATAAAAAAAATTCAGAACATGCAGCCTGACTGTCTGCAATTTGATTGAAGTAGACATATACAAACATACAATCATAACACAGCCCCACAAGCCTGCTTTAAAGTATCCCACAGTAGTATTAGGAAAAAAATTACCTTTCCATTACAGGAGTGAGAAAGAAAACATGGAATGGTAGGCCAGTTAGCCTGACATCAGTAGTAGGGGAAATTGCAAGAATCTATTATTAGGACATGATAACAGGGCCCTTAAAAAATCATATATAATTGGATAGAGGCAACACAGGTTTATAGAAAGGAAGTGGAGTTTGACAAATCTGTAGGAGTCATTTGAGATTGTAACTGGCAGGGTGGATAAGGGGGAACCAGTGGAGGTTGTGTATGTGATTTCCAAAATACATTTTGATAAGGTGCCACACAGGAGGTTATTACACAAAATTAGAGCTTACGGCATTAGGGGTAACATATTAGTGTTGACTGAGGATTGCTTAATGACAGAAAACAGAAAGCAAGAAAGACACTTTCAGGCTGGCAGGCTCTATCTAGCAGGGTATCCCAAGGATTAATGTTCATCCTCTGCTATTTACAATCTATCTCAATTGCTTAGGTGAAGAGACTGAATGTAATGTATATAAGTTTACCGATGATAAAAAGCTAGGTGGGAAAACAAGTTGTGAAGAGGACGCAAGGATTTTGCAAAAGGGTTTAGACAGGTTAAGTGATTGGGCAAAATAGGTCAGAAGGAATATAAGATGGAGATATATGACGTTATCAACTTTGGTAGGAGAAATAGAAAAATAATAAATTTTAAATGGTGAGAGGCTGAGAAACCTGGATATGCATATATGTGAATCACAAGACTATTGCAGCCAAATTGCTGATGATACAAAGATAGGTAGAGAAACAAGTTGTGACGAGGATACAAAGAGTCTGAAATGGGATATAGATAGGTTAAGTGAGTGGGAAAAAATATAACAGATGAAATATAATGTGGGAAAATGTGAGGTTGTCCATTTTGGTGGGAAGAATAGAAAAGCAAGATATTAATTAAATGGAAGAGAGTGCAGATTGTTGCAGTACAGAGGGATCTGGGTGTCATTGTACATGAATCACAAAATGTTAGCATACAGTTACAGCAATTAATTAAGAAGGAAATGGAATGTTGGCTTTGATTGCAAGGGATTGGAGTATAAATGTAGGGAAATCTTACTTCAACTATACAGAGCATTGGTGAGACCGCACCTGAAGTATTGTGCACAGTTTTGGTCTCCTCAAGGAGGGATACACTTGTATTGGAAGCAGTTCAGAGAAAGTTCACCAAGCTAGTTTCTGAGGTGAAGGAGTTGTCTTATGAGGGCAGGTTGAGCAGGTTAGACCTATACTGATTGGAGTTTAAAAGAATGAGCGGTAATCTTATTGGACCATACAAGATTCTAAGGAGGCTTGACAGTGTAGGTGCTAAGAGGATATTTCTTCTGGTGGGGGAATCTAGAACTAGGGGGCAAAGTTTAAAAATAAGGACCCCCCTATTTAAACCAGAGATAAGGAGGGATTTCTTCACTTAGAGGGTCATTAGTCTTTGGAATTATCTTCCCCAGAGAGAGGTGGAGGTGGCTGATTGACTATATTCAAGGCTGCGTTAGAGAGATTTTTGATCTACAAGGGAGTCCAGGGTTATGGGGCGGTGGGGCGAGGGGTGGGTATTGATGGTTGTGGGGTGGTGGGGGGGCGGTGGCAGAAGGAAAGTGGAGTCAAGGCCACAGTCAGATTCAATCTTATTGAATGGCAAAGGAAGCTCGAGGGGCCAAATGGCCTACTCCTGTTCCTATTTATATGGACCAGGAATTTTAGAGTGGTGAGGTTTCCCTTCCTGCCATCTGCAGGGTCAGTGCTGAATACATCGTGGATGATATTGGCTGCCCCGCAGCCATATAACACTCCAGCAAGTGTGAATTGACTGGTGAACCGACTTCCACCCCTCACCCAGTAGGAATTTCCGCCTCGGTGAGTTTCCAACTAATCTGATTGTTCGACAGCTCTCTAGTCCCAGTAGCGCTAGAAGCTGCAATGGGCAGGATTAGAACTGCAAGCAGCTCCCAAAGTCCAAGTCCCAAGAGTCCAGGACCAAGTAAGTGTGGGGGTCTCAGCACAGGGAGGGGTGCCGAGGCTTGTGGGGTGGGCAGAGAGGGTGGTAGAGAGTCCAACAGGGGAGGAAGCACCTTCAGGGGCAGACCTTTTGGAGGGGATGCCCGATGTTGAAAGGAGGCTGCTGATGGAGGCAATCTCTTTCCCCTTTCCTTCTCGAAGCAGAGTAACTTTCCGGGTTTGCCCGGAACTCTTCCCGCCAGGCTGAAACGTGAGCCTGGGCGGGAAAAGTCCCATAAGTGGTTATTAATTGGGCTAAGGGCGGGCAGGCCGGCCTAGGCTTTGACCATTCCGCTGTAAAATTGCAGAGAGGTCAGAGTTGGCAGGAGCTCGATGGGAGGCCATCCGAGGAAAACCCATCAGTGGGAGAACACAAAATTCTGCCCCGATTCTTATGACCTTATGATCATGCCACCAAACTGGCATGTATGTGCCTGCTGCCATTTCATCAACTACACGAAGCATGGTGTGTGACTGTCGTCTTAGAGAGACGAGTAACATAATTAAATCAGGCACCCTGTGTTGGAATCCTGATTTGAATTTAGCTGTTGCTGCACTGGTTTCACAGGGCTCTGGAAACCCAGCAGTGGAATGCAGGGAGGAGCTGCCGGCTCCAGAGATTAAGTGCCTTTCCAGCACTCTTTGTGGGCTGGAGGAGTTGGATCCCTCTGCTCACCCCAGCCCCTCAAGGAAGCCTTTGTCCTTCCTCCTGCTGTTATTGCCAACCTCCCCCCCAGCCCCCCAGCCCCCAAGCCCCACGCATCACTTTGACCTGCAGCTTTCTTCCCTCCTGTGAGGATTTCCAACCACCAACCCCTCCAACCAAAGACACAAACTGCAGCCTGCCCATCTTCGGATTGCCGGAGACCACCCCGAAGGTCCATGTCTACAGCCTCCTGCTCCGGGTTTTCCTGCCTGTCAATGTGGCCGGCTGCCAGGCGGAAAAAACAATTTAAATGAAATATAATGTAGTCTTACCGTTTAATTCGGCAAGACATCCACATACCTGGCCTTGCTGAGTTCTTCAAACACTTTCGGCCTCCCCTCCCTGCTCCATCTCTGTACGTGTTGGGGCCAGGATCTCTAAATTAACAGTAAAAACTGAATTTTACATACCTTAATCATACTGTAGAAAATACTCTCTGCATTGTTCATGGATACTCTATTGACTCAGTGTAAAAGGTCAATATAGCAAAATATCTACTTTGTCAGAATTTCCATTGGGAAGTAATTAAAATAATTGCAGAAATGTGCATCATACAATCACATCCAACTTGTCAGTAGTTCTCTGATTTGAACATAATTAGTGCATTGTCAATTATGAATAAGTCCACAGCTAGTTATCTTTTAAAAATTCAGAAGGCCTGTCCTGGGATTTGCAAACTTGCTTGAACACAGTGCTCCAATTAAATATATTCTACTGGAGGAGTGCAGAATATTTAACATCAGCAAAGCAAAATAACATAATACAGAATATGTTGAACACTGAACATTTCTAGTTGAATTGCACGTTCAGAGCTTTCACAAAACAGTGAAAACAAGAGAAATTTTATACTCACAGCACAGTTTTTTTGAACGCAAAGAACGTTGGATTTCGATTAGCTCAAGTAGTGTAATTAGGTTGCGAAAGCAATTGTTTAGTATCGACACTTGGATCGGTCAGTGAAAGGCAAGTTGTGAAAGAACTTTTGCAAGTGATACCATGGAGCAAAGCTGTTAGCTCATAAAACTTTCTGAGTACCTTACTCTCCAGTGGTTATCTTCATGCATCAGCTGATTTGACAATGGAAGGAATCATGGCTAAGCCCCATGTGACCTCCAATTATTGCCAAAACTGAATGTAGCACTTCAAATGAGGTCTGACAAAATGTCTGTACAACTGAAGCATCAGATCTTCACTTTGAATTCCAATTCCCTTGAGGTAAAGGCCAACAGAAGTCATTCGGACTCGAAACGTTAACTGTGTTCCTCTCTGCAGATGCTGCCAGACCTGCTGAGTTTTTCCAGGTATTTTTGTTTTTGCCAACAATCAATTATTGGTTTCTACTGCCTTTTGTAGCCATGCTTTAGCTGTGGCTCCATCTGTTGAAGGAGAAGAGAGCTTCAAACACAAGGGAGAGGGGGAAAACAGATGGTGATTCTCTACAGATCTTAGACAACTGCGAGGACGAAGTGCTTGCAATTAATGGCAGCCCTGACCATTGGATATGGGGACCTCCCAGCTACCTGGTGGCAAAATTAAATATAATCCACCCACATATCAAAAACACACAGAATGTTGACAAAATTTCAGCAGTGAATGAAACATAATCATCTTCGTAACAAAAAGTTGCAACATTTTTCCCTCGCCAGTACCAATTCCTATATTTTCTCTCTTCCAGGGCTTCCATGTGTGCTCTGCTCTATTGCTCATAGGTGCTATACCCTCCGAGCAAACAGTGAAAAAAGAATCATTGAGGGGCAGCATAAAAATCAGCAATGCCCTGACAGAGCTTCCAATTTCACTGACTTCAATTTCAGATAGAGCGGGATTATGTGGGAGTATGCCTTAGGGCACGGTGAAGATGTCTTCTTCCGTAGATAGGGTGCCCAGCTCTGTGGAATGGCAATCATGGCAATCAAGTGTGTCCATGAAGGCCTCGGCTGCAGTTGTTCAGAGTCTGGATGCCAGCATGTCCGCCAATTTATATGGGATGTCAGCTACCTTAGCCTTGGCTTTGAAGTACATCACTGACCAGCAGCAATCTGCTCTCCAGCTTAGTGATAAAAGTGAAGTACGGCTAGCCCATGAGAGGGATGAAGGTGAAAGGTGGCATGGCTCAAACTGCTTCCACTTCTTGCCCATTTCTCTAGCCCTGGCATGCTGCCTCCAATCCCAGCAGTTGAGTCCGCCCCTGCACAGGTGCAGGTGGAGCAGTATCTGGCAAGGTTCTCATGGGCTCCAAAGGTCATCGACCAAGATCATCTCAGGTGTCAGAGCAGGGATCTGAGTAGGCTCCCTCCACCTCTGCTGAAGGACCAGAGCTTGCACCTTGTAGGAGTGGTGGGAATTGCAAGAGTAAAGTCTTGAAGCTGCACAAGGGTACACACAATTGGTTGTGTGATAAAATGTTATGTTGTGAAGTTTCTGTTCTTTAGGAGAATCACATAAACTTTACTTTATTGTTTAGTGCTACTTTCCCCCTGTTTTGCCCATTCTGGGTTGCTACAGGTGAAGTTGCTGGCGGGGATGATGGGGATGGTGGGGGATGAATGCGGCAAATGGCCTTCTCAATTGCTTGTCAGTAAATGGGGAGACTTGAATTGATGGGGTTAATGGGGTTATGCAAGGGATGCTTGGTTGCTTGCATTCTTTCTTTGTGTCAGAGGCATGGGGGGTGTTGGGGGAAGAGTGGCTGTTGCATGTGGACCTTCCACCAGTCCCCTCCCACCCACACACTGCTCCATGTTAAAATGTGGCCCATCAGCAGTGAGCATCACTATATCCTCCAGGATAGCATACAATTGCATTAGTGTTGTTGAAGAAAATGAGGAAAATTCAGATTAATATAATGATGAGCAGGAGAAAGTGGATGAAACAGAAATAATTCTGTGTCATGCCTGGTTCAAGAAATAATTAAAGTGTTCTTGTAAGAGACAGATTGTCTGAGATTTCGTTGTATATTGTCTGCTTAATTTAAGCTGTTTTCAGAGTGGTCAGCGGTGATCTTTTTGCATGTTTCGCCCATTTGTCCTTACAATTTACAATCGGAATCCTCCAATGGCATCAGACCCTGATGTGCATATTTGTAGAGCCTCCTGCTGGAAACATGTGGACATCCTGTTTGCACACTTACAGCCCCAACTGAAAATTCCACCAGTGGGAAATGTGCGTTCAAGCATGGCTGAACTTGCCTCCTAATTTTCAGCTGCTGTCTGCCTCCGGTGAGAAATAGGCCCCCATTTTCAATTGCTATTTGCCTGAGAAATGGACGACTGGTAGCTGAAGATCACCCCAGAATGTTTTTACCGGGGTCCTGTGGGGTTGTGATGATTTGGCAGTTTTTTTCCCCAAAATGTTGATTGACTGGCAACCTGTGCATGACATCACTGGTGCCACATTATGCACATGTAATAATGAGTCATTGATTGTGGCATAAAGGAAACAGATAAGGTAGTGTGGATGGTGCACTCCATTCTGGTCAAGCTATTAAAGTTTTTTAATCACTGCTCTGGGGGTTGTAGAAGTGGAATTCACTGCTTCAACTATATCTCCCTCTACTGTATTGCCCCTGGGGCATCTACAGCCTTGCTTTCAACTTTTCCAATAGGACTTCCATCCTTGCAGCTGAGGAGTTGAAGGTGCTTGTTGCAGTTGTGGTTTTCAGCTCTGGCCCTCTGCTCCGATTGCTCACACTTCCCCTTGAAGCAGCTCCAAGTCTTGAAATCCTGTCGCAGTGTGTCAATTTCCACCCCTGCAAGTAAATGTGACCAATCCCCAGCAGGTGTCACATAGGAGTTTGATAATCGTGTTATGGTTGACAGTGTGTTGTGATTGATTTGTCACTCTAGCTACTAATTCTGTTCCTGGACAGGATTTCAAAAATCAGATTGGATCAAAGGCAATCCAAAATCTGATGTTCAAAATGCAATATAACTTAGACAATTTACACATTAGCTCAGACGGACTTTCTGTAATGATTTTATTCAATTTTTTGGCCATTCTGCCTACACAGATCTGGACTTGCTTATCATTGCTTCTGGCAATGTGAGACCATGGGGAGATTTTCACCACCTCCCAACTACAGTAAAGATCTCAGGAGCAAGTATGGCATTCTCTATGGAAATAACCTTGTATGTCATCATGGAGGAGGAGGAGCAACACAGGATGGAGGAAAAGAATGGTAAGTATTTAAGGGGGGTGGATCTCACCAAATAATACCCCATTCCATCATAGGATACTCAAGCAACATGGGCTACGAAGACCTTAGTGGGTAGATGTGTATCAGAAGAGTATGCTTTATAAGGCATATCTGGGAAGCAGCCGAGGGGGTCCATGAGCCAGGTCCTCAACTCATGCCCCAGAAGAGGAACCTGATGACACCCTAATTTAAGACCCATCACAGTGCTCACCCACACCCTCCACCAGTGCAGAGACACACACCTCAGAGTGACCTAGTACTAGGGTAGTCTCGGGGTCACAACCTGGTGAGCATATCACACTGCCTGATCCACAACAGGTGGCGGCAGGGACTTCCCAGGTTTCTAGCACTTGGAGGACTGCTGGAGGCCAGAAATCTGCTGAGTCCGAGTCAAATGAGGGGCCTCTGGACTCGGTCATAGCTCAGTTGCTGCAGCTGCAAAGGCAAGCTCGGGAATATCAGGGAGGGATGCCCACTGTACTCCTCAGATTGCAACGCACAATGGAGGAGTCCGCCCACCTTCATTTTGAGGTGATAGTGCCGGTATGCTAATGCACCGAGGTCAACACTAGAAGGATGGTGGCTGCCATGGAGAAATTGGCTCAGGACATTGGCCCTGCACTGCTGCGCATGCTGAACTCAATTGCTGATGCCATAGTTGCCTTCCAACAGTGTCAATGTGAGAGGGGTGCAGGACAAGCTTCTTGAGTGTTGTAGAAGCTGTACTCATCCAGGCAAGTGGGGACTATTCCATTGCATTCCTGACTTGTGCCTTGTAGATGGTGGACAGGCTTTGGGGAGTCAGGAGGTGAGTAGCTCACCGCAGGATTCCTAGTCTCTGGCCTCCTCTTTTAGCCACAGTATTTATATGGCGAGTCCAGCTCTGTTTCCGGTCAATGGTAACTCCCAGGATGTTAATAGTGGGGGATTCAGTGATGGTAATGCTACTGGATATCAAGGGGAGATGGTTGGATACTCTCTTGTTGGAGATTGTCATTGCCTGGCACTCGTGAGGTGCCAATGTTATTTGCCATTTATCAGCTCAAGCCTGAATGTTGTCCAGGTCTTGTTACATATGGGCATGGACCTCTTCAGTACCTGAGGAGTCGCGAATGGTGCTGAACATTGTACAATCATCAGCGAACATCCCCACTTCTGAACTTATAATGGAGGGAAGGTCATTGATGGAGCAACTGAAGATGGTTTGACCTAGGACACTAGCCTAAGGAACTCCTGCAGTGATGTTCTGGAAATGAGATGATTGACCTCCAATAACCACAACCATCTTCCTTTGTGCTCGGTACGACTCCAAACAGTGGAATATTTTCCTCCTGATTCCCATTGACTCCAGTTTTGTGAGCGCTCCTTGATGCCACACTCGGTCAAAGGGCAGTCACTCTCACCTCACCTTGGGAGTTCAACTCTTTTGTCCATGTTTGAACCAAGGCTCTAATGAGGTCAGGAACTGAATGGCCCTGGCAGAACCCAAACTGAGCCTCACTGAGCAGGTTATTTCTGAGTAAGTGCCACTTGATAGCACTGTTGATGACACCTTCCATCACTTTACTGATGCTTTCATGACACTCACTGTTATTAATATGCAAATTATCCAGAAGCTTGTGGCAAAGAAGAGCTGTCCCATGCATTACAGGTTGCATTGCCCCAGGTGCCCTGCTATCAGCTTGCACTATTAGTAACTTGCAGGACACAAAGGCCAGGATATTACCGCCCCGCCGCTGCGTGTCTGCCCCCGGAGGATGAAGCGAGCCATTTAAATCTCCATTTGGTTTGGCGGGACCATAATATCCTGCTGGGCGGGGAGACTGTAAAATCCTGGGCAAAGTGTTCCAGCTGAAGAGTAAGGGAGAGTCTAACTAATGGGATATGCCTTGAGATGCTTTGTTCCAACCAAATCTGTACCCTTGTAATAAATCATTTGGAAGTAAGTGGCTGGCTAATAGCACAGTGTCTTTTACAGGGGAATTATAAACAATGAGTTTGATTGGCTCCTCTTTCAGCTTTTCCCATGTTACACAGGGTCACCATAATGCTGGTCGATCACCTTCATCTCAACCATCATTCTGTTGGATTTGGTGGGTGGTTTTACAGCTAGACACCCTTCCTGCTGCTAACCCTCCCGATTTCTCCACCCACACCGATGCACAGCTGTTTGCCTGCACCAGAAGCTGGGTTCTTTCAGAGTGGGACTTGGTGTGGGACTTGAACCTAGGCCCTTCCAGCTCAGACACAGGGAAGCTACCCACCGAGCCCCTCCAGCTTCTTTGCAGCCGGTTACCTTTCTGAAAATAATTTTGGGGTCAGTGGCTATTCGGAGCTACAAGCAAGCTGAGTTACTGTATTGTATTGTACAACCAGGTTATCACACTGGATGTTCTGCTTTAATCGAGAGAATCCCAATCTCCTGCAAACAGGCTGGGTGATCATTAAGTATATACATCAATAGGTCATTTTTGCTTTTTTTGATTGCAGAGATTGAAATCTTTATTTTTGTGCTTTCTGCAGCATGACCAGCAGACTGTAAATGTCGGTTAAAAAAATTCAACCAACCAAAAACATGATTACAGCTTGAAAAATTAATGGACATGCTTTTGTCTGTGTGTTTTTTTTTGTCTCCCAAAGGTTGTGCTGTTAGTTTGGTTTACTGACATTTTGTCAGCTGCTTCTAGCATGAAAAACACAGCCTGACAGTGCAGTCCATTTCAAAATATTCATATACCGCACGGTGCAATTGAGCATAATTAGATTTTACTGTTTAGAGAGCACTAACATTTTGTTAATCCCCTAAAGTTTACAATTTATTCTGTTTTGAGAATTTTTGGAATAAGTACAGCTCCGTGTGAAATGCAGACTGCTATAAAGAAAAGCCATCTTATTTTGACTTGTCTTTCCACCACTCTCCAGTTAAGTTTAGGTTAGGATTTTCTATTTTTGAAGCTGTAAAACTGAGGAGGGGTGGGAAGGAAACTGAGGAAGTAACTGTGTGGCATTTACTTGCTCCTCTGTGTTCTGAGAACGTAGCCTTCAATCAGCAAGCATCATCAGGAATGGGCAGTGCCTTGGTATGTTCAGTGTTGTGCATAGGACCAGATTTCTGGGCAGGCGTAATGCCTCTGTCCTTCTGGTCCCCTAGCATGTTGAAGCTGGAGAAGATACTCTTGGAAATTGGAGCCCAAGGCCTCTGCAACAGCTAACTGAGTGGTCGTGAGAGATTAAGAAGGTGCTCTTGTAACCAAGGATTCTGCTGCAGATCTCCTTGGAGTTACCACATGCTCTATGGTGGAATAGAGTATTGTCCAAACTTTACAAGGTAAGTGAGGGAATGGGCAGAAGGCTTGAGGCTTGTACACTGATGGAGAAGAGGCCTATTAGTTTCCTGAAGCATGCAAGTGAATTCCACAAGGGTGGGTGGAGCATGGTGAGCTGAACCAGGATTGTAAATGACTTATGACAGTGGCCTCCTTAATAAGGGAGTCACAGGGACACAGGCACACCTCGATCCTAGTATGGATGAGTATGTAAGCACAGGCTAAGAAGCATTAGGGGTGGTATTGTATCTACAAGATGCTAGATAGGAGTGTAACCATGGGATACCATTGCCATGTAAGTGGACATTGGAAGAAGGATGTTTGAGGAGGTTGGAGTATCAAATGTCAAAGATAACAGAGAAATTTAAGAGGAACAGCAAGCTACGATCGGATTCAATGAAAAAGGCAAATACTAAAGTCCTCCTAGAATAAAAGGATGACTTTGTTGTTGAAACTGACGTTCACATTTCTTGAGAGCAAATATTCTACTTTTGTATGTTGCTGGATAATTAATCCCTGACAGAAAGAAACATGGGAAATGGAAACATTTCAACTCAAAGATGCTGGCTTTGTAAGATAGTTCACTTGTCTCCTGCATTTCTTTCACTCAAAGCCATTGTATATTTTGGGACTGCACCCAGAATTTCACGTCTTTCTGTTCATCATGTTGATTGCAATGGTTTCAACAGATAAGTGTTTGTGAGTCCTCTTTTATAAATTAGCTAATAGGGCTGTACTTTGCACTTTGCTGATAGCTTACACCAGTGCTGGAGTACTGCAGATAAATTTAGGACATTCTATCCTTGGCAATATGTTTCAGCGTAGGTTTATTGGCAAAAATACAAACAATGTCGCCTTCAATTAATACAAAACACAAACATGTTCATTTTTTTCATGTTGATCCTGTTTGCCAACCTGATCTGACAGTAAAATGTTGGAAAACTGCAAAGCATAATTCAGGAGGGACATAATGATTTGAGTTTCTTTTTCACTTCAAGCAAGCCACTCACATATATTTTAACATTTATTTTTTAAAAAACAGTTGACTGCTTTAAGCCCCTCTGTCAGTTTCTTTCACCCTTTGCCCCAGTGATGCTGGGATCAATGTCGAGTTGCAAGGGTGTTGGCCACGAGCCTCTTCTACCTTGTTTAAGTGATCATTCTACGAGTGAGCCAAGACAGCAAGGGGCACATCTTAGCAGTGTAAAAAAAGTGATAGAGATTAAGTCAATGGAAATAAAAATGAGGGGCGATGTTAAATAGACTGCTGTCTTGCTTCACCCATTTTACACCCTTGCACAAAGTCAGGGTCTAGTCTAAAGTCTTGATGGGTCACTGAAATGTCAGAATGATGGCCTCACCCCACTACCTACCACTACCTCCTAAAATGCAAATACACACTTACTTACTATCCGTGCACAAGAGCTATGAAGAGTCGGGAACTTAGGGTAGAATGTTCCCATGATGAAACTAAGTGCGGTCGGGGGGCGGTTTTGACAATGTCCCACCTGCTGTACGCTTCCAGCCTCATTAATTATGCAGAGGCGCGTATCGGTCCAATTGACCTGGCAGGTTGGGAGTTGATTCGTCCACCCACCATCAGCTGGTTGGTTCGAGGGTCCGGCGCCATAGTTAAAGGCCAGTCCAACACACAATCTCACTCCCTCCAGCCCACCAAAGATGTCTGGCAGCCAGAAGAGCAAGGCCCACAGCCTGAACAGGAAGGCGGCACTCCGCTGCACGCACCAGGCCTTGATCAGAGGGGTGCAGGATCACAGGCAAATACTCTGTCCCAGGGATTGTTGCAGGAAACACAGCAGCCTCACCTCTCCGGCCAGGGAGGCCGTCACGGAGCAGGTCAGCGGGTCTGACACCTGCGCCCAAATTGCCGCCCAGTGCAGGAAGAGGATGAATGATCACATCCGCTCCTCCAGGGTAAGTCATCCTTCAACACCGTCCAAAATCACACTCTCATCATGGCATCATGCACTCAAACAGCTACTCTCTTCAGAGGTCTCACGCAACCATTGGCGGGGGACTCATTTCAACACTTGTTCTCTCATCGAGACTTTCACATCACCACCATCCCATCTGTCATGTTGCTCATACTCCATCCTCTGGCCCTTCTGGGGAGGGCTCGCCTCACACAGGGGGCATGCATCTCACCCAACCTCTGCTCCACCCCTTCTAATCACTTGCCTTTCTTTCTTCTTCAAACAGGCCAAGCTGGCGCACAAGAGGCACAAGAGAGCGCAGGCCGGGGGAAGGGATGGCTGACATCATGGCATTCATTGAGTTTGAGAAGGCTGCGCTGAGCTGGTTGAGGAGGACAGGGATCGCTCCAATGGGGCAGGGGAGGTCGGCCTCTCACCCAGCACCAATCACATCTCCAACACTTCATCAAATTTTGACAATCACAGTAAGTCATGCACAGTTTTACCTAGTTCCTGCTCATTAGCTGAAACTCTATTTTCTAGTTTTTAGGTAACAGCAGATCGAGGCCCCCAAGCCAGTCCAGCACCAGTGCGAGCCCACCGACTTCATCCGAAGAAGAAGCTCCGGAAGAGCTGTCATGGCGCTCACACGCCCCCTCCACCAGCTCAGAGACACACACGTCGGTGGGGCACAGCTGTCGATTAGGCTAAGCTTCACTTTCTGGAGAACACCTCACTGACACATCCCCGCAGCAGTCAGAGGCAGGGACAGCCTAGGTCCTTGGCACTCGGAGGGCTGCTGGAGACCAGCCACTCGCTCAGTCCAAGTCAGGTGATGAACCTTTAGATGCGGCCGCCAAATCTATGCTGGAGATGCAAGGACAGGTGGAAGAACATCAGGTGGAGATTCAACAGTCACTCAGCAGACTAGAGCGAATGATGGAGGAGTCCGTCCGTGTTCTGTCTGGTGTCGCGGCTTCGACATGCGATTGCCTCGAGGTCACCATGGGAAGGGTGGCGACCCCTATGGAGACCTTGGCCCAGCAGGTCTTGCCAGATTTGTGCTCGGCCCTGCACTTCATGGCCACACCCCCGGTGGGCACCATTAGGACGTAGGCAACATGGGGATGAGGCTCCTTGACCCCCCTCCAGGTGCACCACCTCCTGCAGGAGTCAGGGAGGGGCCATCAAGCACCCACAGGCGTCAGCCGGACACCCCGGGGGCCTCCTCTCAGGACAGTCTAAGGATGTGCAGCCGCTCACAGCCCCCTCTGCCTGTCACCCCATCCACTCCAGCTTCTCAGGCTGCCAAGGGCTCTTCTGTCCCTGAGAAGGTTACCCTTATTAGGCCGGGACCTACCGGGCCACGGGCCATCAGAGGACGTCCACCAAGGACATCACAGACATCAGGATGTAGCAGTCAGCAGGCTGGCTCCACCTCTGCTGTGTATGTCAGGGCTGCACCCAGGTGTAGTGGTAGAGTTAGGAAAGTTAAGAAAAATTGATGTCACTTTTGGGTCATGGGTGTGCTAGACAGGTAAAGAAATTGCACTTTCATTAACACATTTGATGGTTATGTGAATGTTCCTGTCAACTGAAGATATTGTGATTTTGTACTTTGGAATCCTCTTAATTCGAGGTTTAGCATTCCTCCCACTCATTGATAGTGTCCCACTGTGAGAGTGATGGCAACCTCAGTTGAACTAGTATCTGCACCCCTTGTTTGATGTCAGAGAGATGTGTTTTAATATTTATTGGAAATGTGTGATGTAAGAGTTTCTAACTCTTCTTTCTCAAGGAACACCATTGAGTCAGGGCAGCTCATCAGCATTGATATACTAGCAGCATTTGTCTCTCCTCAGTGGTAGTGGCAGAAGAAAAGACATACACGGGAGAAGGAGATCCCTAGGCATGTTCACATCTCAGTCGCATCGTTAGATGGCGGTGAAGGCTTCAAGTCTTCTCTTGCATCGATCTTGTTCCTAAGTGGACTCTCACTTCCCAGAGTGAGTTCACTCACAGGGCCCCACGGGCCAAGGCAAAGGTCATTGCCTGGCGATTCATGAGGTAAGTGTGAGTGCAGGACTCATTCTCGCTGCAAGTGGATGGACATCCCCTGAGTTGAAAGGTTAGCATAGCGGGCTAGGAGAGATGTGGCCATATTCCCTCACTTGACTTTACTGTTCCTGGAACCTGCCAATGTATGTCTCCCATGTCTTCCTTCCTCCATGGCGATATCGTGCTCATACTGACCCTTAGCAGCCTCGTGAGGTCCCTTCATCCTCCGATCAGCTCTCATCCTCCTCCAGGTCATCCTCTGGCAGGGTTTGGGGGTTAGCCAGATTGTGAAGGGCGCAACACACTGTGATGATGCGGGAAACCCTGTCGGGATTGTACTGTAGTGAGCCACCTGAGCGATCCAAGCATCTGAAACGCATTTTCAGAAGCTCTATGATGTGCTCTATAAGGGAGCATATGGAGCTGTGAGCAGCGTTTCACCTCTCCTCAGACCGACTCTGAGGGCAACGCACTGGTGTCATCAGCCGGCACTTAAGGGTTACCCCTCATCCCCAAGTAGCCATCCCTGCAGATGTAATGGCCGCTCGAAAATCTCAGGCACTGACTCAGGATGTAGGAATCATGGCAAATCCCAGGGTACTGTGCACCAACATGCAGCATGTGCTTCCGGTGATCACTCACCAGTTGCACGTTGATGGAACGATAGCCCTTGAGATTTATAAACATTAGGCCCTGCTGCCATGGAACCCGTATAGCCACATGGGTGCAGTCTATTGTACCCTGCACTCCTGGGAAGCCTGAGATGGTGGTGAAGCAGGTGAATCTCACAACCTGGCAATCTTCATCTAGAGCATAATGATGGGCCTTCCTGTAGGCAGCTTTATGCATCGATGTGTTCGTCAACCTGACCCTTGCCTTACAGCCCACCTCCAGTTGAAGTGCTAGCCTCTGAAAGTGGAGGCCTGCATCAGTACCACAGCACAGTGGTGTTCCTCGGGACAATGAAAGCAAAGAGAAGGAGCAGTCCAACCTTACTGCCCCAGCAGAGTGGCGTTCATCGCAACAAGATCAGCGCAGCGCTATGGCAGATACCTCAAAGTTACCGTGAACTGAGGTCCAACTTGTGCACGTTGCCCTTTTCAAATGGATTTGAGGTTGATGTAATTTCCCGCTGGCATGACAGAAGATTGGAAGACGTGGCAAGATTCCAGCGAGCAGCTGTTTTAATGAGCATTCATGACATGTTAATGAATATAAATGGTGTCCGCGCCACTAGTCGGCAGGATAACTGACCCGCCATGAATACATCATTAGGAGAATTGTCACCTGTTTTACCGACGGCGGATTTGCAACTTTTTTGCCTGGGTTCTTCGCTCCTGCCTGCCACGAAACCTGCTGCAGGCAGGATGGGAAAATTCTGGCCTTAGACAATTTTGTTTCCTTTCACCATTTTTCCTTTCAACCAGTATCAGTACTGTCGCTACTGCCTGTCAATGTTACATCAACCAATTTTCTGTACAGCCTGTGGAGCAACAACTAACAACCTAACAACTTCCTGATAAATTGCCGCCTGGTCAGTAACCTGGACTTGGCTACCTACCACTATAACAAAAACAGAATTACCTGGAAAAACTCAGCAGGTCTGGCAGCATCGGTGGAGAAGAAATCAGTTAACGTTTCGAGCCTTCATGGCCCATGAAGGCTCGAAACGTTAACTGATTTCTTCTCCACCGATGCTGCCAGACCTGCTGAGTTTTTCCAGGTAATTCTGTTTTTGTTTTGGATTTCCAGCATCCGCAGTAGCTTTTAGCTTTTTGTTTTTACCTACCACTATAGTGGAAGCAGTATCACCTCAAGAACTGCAGCAGCCCAAGGAGAATACCAAGCGCCATCACCTTCTCAGGGTAACTAAGTGCAACCTTGAAGCATCACCCAGAATCTGAAAATACATTTTCAAAAGCAGAACAAGTACTTTATTTGAATTGAATGACACAAATATTTGCCAGTCGTTCTCTTTAAGATCAGGCACAGCACTCACTCTCCACTTGACTGGCTGTTCCAATGTGCCATTCGCATTTCCATGACCTCTAATAATAAACCCTGATTTGGGAAAATACTAACATTTACACCTTTTCCTTAGGCTATGTTTGCTTTATTACACAGCATGTAGAGCTGCAATATTTTAGATCCTAGAGTATTGTTAACATACAAGGATTAAAAGGTAATATGTGATCTTCCATTGCTGGTAGCATATCAACAAAATTTGCGATGCTTAAACATACTTCTTGTTCCAGCCTATTGATGTCATAATTTACATTTCTTCTATTTGCCAAAAGTCAAAACTCCTCAGTTAAGAAATTGGGATCGGTATTTAAGGACATTTTGCTGACTTCAAGGATTCTGCACAAACCAGTTTTGCCCAGACATGGATGCACATGTAGGCATTCCCCTTGGAATACAACATGACTTGGAGAATGAACAGAGGTCACGCAGAGCAAGGCCTGCTGCTCAAAGAAGGAGGAAGAAGAGGGGGAGAAAGGCTCTCAACAGGAGGCCGTATCTGCCCACAGTGTTCGGGAAGCAATTCTCCAATCTGAAACTTAGTAAGAACCAATGAGTGCAATGTATGTGCAGCAGTAAGGGCATTCTCACTGAAATTGTCAATTGCTGCAGGCACAACTGCAACATCAGAGCAGGGCAAGGACTGCATTGTCAGTGGCTGTGGAGGTGACTGTGGCCATAAACTGACTGAGGCATCTGGCTCCTTCCACGATGGAGTGGGAGATCGTGGTATTCTGAGGTGCAATACACCTTGAAGAGAATGTGAGCAGATTGACCATGTGATTGTAAGACCCAATTGCTGTGTAGAGCGGGCTACAATATTAAGAGTCAGTCTAGAGTAGGATCTGGTTGGAGAAGCACACATCATGCTAGTGCTTTGTTATCTGTGTAAATAAACAGCATGCACTTCATTTCATATTGGTCTCTGCATCTGCAGTGTATCGCTACCAACTCACCCGCCGACAGATAAGTGTGCAAGCAGGTTCGCAAGCAAAGCGACCCCACAGTAGAACATAACAACTGGCGACGAGGCAAAACATGACCAGTCGACGGCACCAAGGAAAGCCACAAAAACTCAACAGAAGAAAATCAGCCATGTCTTGCAGGCCGATTGTAAGTACAGCCATCATCATAGTTGTTGAAGTTATTTCCCCCCAGTATGCTACAATTTGGCTGCATCGAATGAGCAGACCACCAATGACTGGTCACATTATATTGAATGCCTCGCATTTTTCTTTTTGGCCAATGACATATCGG
Organism: Cetorhinus maximus; assembly: GCF_964194155.1. Lineage (NCBI taxonomy): Eukaryota > Metazoa > Chordata > Chondrichthyes > Lamniformes > Cetorhinidae > Cetorhinus > Cetorhinus maximus. The sequence goes on from NC_135884.1 coordinate 56,798,638, forward strand.
GGGAGAAGAAGAGGCAGACGATCCTCTTATCGACATGTGGAAGTAAAACATACAGCCTAATTTGTAGTCTAACGCCATCCAACACCCCAGATTCCAAGAGCTTTGATAAGTTGATGAATCTTGTGAAAAGCCACTTTCAGCCGAGACCTTCAGTAACAACGCAGTGTTTTAAATTCAATTTGAGGTGCTGCACCCCTGGACAGACAGTTTTTTGCTATGTAGCAGCCTTAAAACAACTGACAGAGCACTGTGAGTTTGAGACGTCGACTAATGCCATGTTAAGAGGCCGATTAGTGTGTGGGATTAACAAAGACACTATTGAATAAAGGTTGTTGTCAGAAATAAATTTAGACTTCAGCAAGGCACTGGAGTTGGTGCTCATAATGGAAAGCGCAGTCAGGGATTCAGAAGAAATCAAGGGAGCACAAAATGGCGCCGACCTTCATGTCGGGAGGGAACCACCGGTTAGGAATGGCGCAGAAGCGCAGGTCTCCATGGAAGGACGGAAAACAGCCGCCATTAACAGACCAGAAAAAAAACAATGGTTTAATGGATAAAACACACATTAATAATGGTTGAAATGGAACCAGACAGCCTGCAAACGAATGACAATTTAAAAGAACTGAGTGTTCCTATTGCCATCGCAATGAGCACATTATGCGATATTGCAAAGACAGATTGAGACAAAATTTCAAACAAAAAGGCAAACATTGTGCAATTTGTGTAATGGAGGAACCAGAAGAAACAGTCAGATATTTATTCACCACACAACTTTAAAATGGGTAAAACAGAGCCAATCTATGTGACCGTAGAAGTTAACGGAAAATCCATCCGAATGGAGGTTGATACAAGGGCATCCACAACAGTTATAGGGGAACACATGTTTAAGTATCTGATTGAAGGAGGCCACTCACTAAAGCTGGAAAATTCAGATGCTAAATTCAAGACATACACTGGCGAAGACATACGAGTAAGAGGTATATGCAAGGTTCCAGTACAATAGCCAGTCTGCTAATCTAACCCTGATTGTGGTGGTAGGGGAGGGTCCTATTCTACTTGGTCGGAACTGGCTGAAGGAAATAAAGTTAAAGTGGACTGAGATTTTTCAACTCAGAATGAAAGATCTTCAAGAATTATTACAGAAATATGCCTCTGTGTTCAGGGAAGAGTTTGGGAAGATTCAGGGGCTGCAAGCTAAAATCCACATGGATCCTGGGGCAACCCCCAGATACTTGAAGGCGAGGCCAGTCCCCTATGTATTGCCAGAAAAAGTGGGTATTGAATTAGTCAGGCTGGAAAGGCTGGGAGTCTTACATCCTGTACAATTTTCTGTTGACTGTTAACAAAGTGGTCAGACTTGACAGGCATCCTATGCCAAAAATTGATGAATTGTACTCCAAGCTGGCAGGGGGAACCACATATACGAAACTCAATATGAGCCAAGTTGAGCTAGAAAAGACCTCTTGGCAATATCATCTTCTCTTCTCAGAGACCAGCAGACAGAGCGAACACATGATTCCACTAGGATTTGAGGCTTCCCCATGGGCTGCCATTGACTACTTGTACATTGCTTTTCTGGCACTGCATGTCAACTCTGCCCTTTGCAAGGGATTCCACTGCCTCAACATTCAGCTAGTGTGTGACCATAGGCAGCATATCAAGCAGGTCAATGTATGGCATCCTGGAAGCTTTCACAATGTCTTCATTCTGTGGTGGTCCACCATAACAAACCAGAGATTGACCACTGGATGACTAGGGCTATCCACTGACAACAGGGCTGGCTGATGACTCCACTGTGCAATCCACACTCAAGTGGACAGTATCCATACAGTGAAAACCAAGCTGCCACACAAAATGCAATTGGACAGACCATTTGCATTTTGACACAATACCTTTGCATCCTGGACTGCACTGGAGGAACCTGCAGATTAATGGTGATCTATTGCATACTGCACAGCCCTTGCCACCAGCTAGAAAGCAAGAAGCTGAGGAGCAAGAGCATGAAGTGGAGGGAGAGGAGGAGGAAAAAAAAGGAGACAACCTAGAGAGCCCCGCTCTGCCCAGATCATCTGTGAAGAACTCATCCAAGTATGAGATCAGTAACTGCAGCCTCAATTCTCCATTCATCAACAGTGCCATGCTTTACCTTCCCTCTGTCACTGATCATCACAGTGTCTGCTTGGCCACAGTGCACAGTAAAAGCCACAGCAAAATAATCATTCCAAACCAAACTTAGAAATTAAATCATGCCACATTGTGTGCAAAATTCAACTTATCACCCTTAGTGCCTGCCTACCATGGGTCTGTGTCTGTCTGAGTGCTCTTGCATAGTACTACCTTAGTGGCTGAGCATGGCTGGTGGTAAACAGCTGACTTTCAATGGAGGGGTTTGCGGATGGCCATGGAGGGTGACCTCGAGCAGCTCTGGCCTGAGAAGGCCCACTTGTGAATTTCACTATCACTGCATGGGCAGCAGCAGTCTGGGCTGGCTGGCAGACAGGCAAATGCAAGCACTGGCAGAGTGGCAGTGGCAGGAAGAGGAATGCTTTCATTCTGAGAGAGGACAGCAGAGTCATGCTCCACAGAGATGCTTCTACTCTCCCATTGCAATGCCTCAGCAATCATAGTGACCAGTCATAAATTAAAAACAGAAAATGTCAGTAAAACTTAGCAGGTCTGGCAGCATCTGTGGAGAGGGAAACAGGGTTAACGTTTTGAGTCCATATGACTCTTCTTCAGAGCTGAAGAGAAGTAAAAATGTGATGTGATGGATTTTATACTGTTTAGGAGGGCGTGGAGCAGGTGAAGCAAGATAGAAGGTCAGGATAGGTGACAGCAATGAAGAGATTGACAAAAATGTCATGTCACAAGACAAAGGGAGTGTTAATGGTAGTGTTAATGAGTAAAGAAGGTGCTGATAGTGGCATAAAGCTAAGGTAGCAGAGGATGTTAATAGCAGAACAAGGGTCAGTGCTCTGTGAAAGTACAATATAGAAACAAGTGACAGATGGCCCTGGGGGAAGGTGGAGGGTGGGTGGTGGGGGTGGGGTGGGGGCGGGGCGGGGAGAGAGTTGGTGGTGGTGGGGGGGGCAGGATAACAAAAAATGAACAAATAAATATAAGAATAGAATTTAAAAATAACATTTTAAAAATAAATAAATAAATGAATAATGGATTAAAAAAGGGGTGAAGATGGAGGAGCGAGTTCATGATCTGAAGTTGTTGAACTCAATGTTAAGTCCGGAAGGCTGTAAAGTGCCAAGTCGGAAGATGAGGTGTTGTTCCTCCAGTTTGCGTTGAGCTTCACTGGAACATTGCAGCAGGCCAAGGACGGACATGTGGGCAGGAGAGCAGAGTGGTGTGTTGAAATGGCAAGCGACAGGGAGGTCTGGGTCATGCTTACAGACTGAGCGAAGGTGTTCCGCAAAGCGATCACCCAGTCTGCTCCCCAATGTAGAGGAGACCGCATTGTGAGCAGCGAATGCAGTAGATAAAATTGAAGGGAGTGCAAGTGAAGTGCTGCTTCACCTGAAAGAAGTGTTTGGGGCCTTGGATGTTGAGGAGGAAGGAGGGAAAGGGGCAGGTGTTGCACCTTCTGTGCTTGCATGGAAGGTGCTGTGGGAAAAGGATGAGGAATTGCAGGTGATGGAGGAGTGGACCAGGGTGTCCCGGAGGGAATGGTCCCTATGGAATGGTGAAGGGGCGGGAGCGTGAGGAGAAGATGTGTTTGGTTGTGGCATCATGCTGGAGTTGGCAGAAATGGCGGAGGATGATCCTCTTGAATGTGGAGACTGGTGGGGTAAAGAGTGAGGACAAAGGGGACCTTATCATTGTTTTAGGAGGGAGGGGAAGGTGTGGGGGCAGGGGTGTCGAGATGGGTCGGACACAATTGAGGGCCCTGTCAACTACAGTGGGTGGGAAACCTGAGTTAAGGAAGAAGGAAGACATGTCAGAAGCCGTTTTGGAAAGTGGCATCATCAGAACAGATGCGATAGATGTGAAGGAACTGAGAGAATGGGATGGAGTCCTTACAGGAAGCTGGGTGTGAGGAGTTGTAGTTGATGTAGCTGTGGGAGTTGGTGGGCTTTTAATGAATATTGGTGGACAGTCTATCTCCAGAAATGGAGGCAGAGAGGTCAAGGAAGGGAAAGTAAATGTCAGAGATGGACCATGTGAAGACGAGAGACGGGCGGAAATTGGAAGCAAAATTGATAAAACTTTCCAGGTCCAGACCAGGCATGAAGCGGCACCAAAACAGTCATCGATGTACCGAAAAAAAACAGTGGGAGGAAGCCTGTTTGGGACTGGAACAAAGAATGTCCCACATACCCCATAAAGAGACAAGCATAACTGGGGCCCATGTGGGTACCCATAGCCACACCTTTTATTTGGAGGAAGTGAGACAAGTTTAAGGAGAAATTGTTCAGTGAGAGAATAAGTTCAGCCAGACGGAGCAGAGTGGCTGTGGATGGGGATTGTTCGGGCCTCTGTTTGAGGAAGAAGCAGAGAGCCCTAAGACCATCCCATTGGGGGATGGAGGTGTAGAGGGATTGGACGTCCATGGTGAAGAGGAGGCGGTTAGGGCCAGGAAACTGGAAATTGTTGATATGATGTAAGGCATCAGAGGAATCGCGGATGTAGGTGCGAAGAGACTGGATGAGGGGAGGGACAATGGAGTCAAGATAGGAAGAAGTGAGTTCCATAGGGCAGGAAGTGGCTGACATGATTGGTCCACCTTCTGGACAGTCCTGTTTGTGGATTTTGGGGAGGAGGTAGAAGTGGGCTGTCTGATGTTGGGAGATTATGAGGTTGGAAATGTGGAGGGAAGGTCTCCAGAGGAGATGAGGTCAGTGACAGTCCTGGAAACAGTGGCTTGATGTTCAGTGGTGGGGTCATGGTCCAGGGGGAGATAGGAGGAAGTGTCTGAGAATTGGCGCTCAGCCTCTGTGAGGTAGAGGTCAGTACGCCAGACAACAACAGCACCACCCTTGTTGGCAGGCTTGATAACAAAGTCAGGGTTGGACCTGAGAGAACGGAGTGTAACAAGTTCAGAAGGAGACAGGTTAGAGTGAGTGGGAGGAGCAGAGAAGTTAAGACAGCCGATGTCACGCCACCAGTTCTCAAAAGATCAAGAGCAGGTAAAAGGCCAGAGGGAGGGGTCCAGATAGAGGGGGAATACTGTAGACAGGTGAAAAGATCCATTGAATGGGGGGAGGACTCCTACCCAAGGAAGTGACCACAGAGATGAAGGCGACGGAAGAAGAGTTCAGCATCGTGCTGAGCCCAAATTTAATTGCGGTGAGGGCGTAAGGGGATGAGACTGAGTGCTTTGCTGAGTACTGAACATTCAGCATCAGAAAGGGGGAGGTCAGAGGGTATAGTGAATACACGGCAAGGGCTGGGATTAGAAGAAGGGATGGGGTCAGAGGGGCGGGAAGGGGTGGAGGGTCTCTGGTGGGTATTGGTATCCATAAACTGTTGGAGTTTGCGTTCCTTAACACCTGAAAGGAAGAGAAAAAGTTTCTTGTTAAGGCAATGGCTGAGATGAAGAATAAAATGAAATTGGGGACAAGGACAGCTTTGAGATAGGGTGAGTCGGTGCTCTGGAGAGAGAGGCCGAGTGTGTAAAAATGGCGACACATGGCACTGAGCAATATTCAAATCCTAGTAATCCATTGGAGAAAAGATGGCAAGATTGCTGCAAGTCCCTTTGCACATGGCAATCCATATCTATGATGGCAGCAGTCTGAGCTTTCAGAAAGTTGACATTGTAAACGACTCTATGCTTACACCACCTGCAGCTTGTAGATCAGAAAATAGTGTGGAATGAGGGAAATGTGGGATAGGAGAAGGAGGATTAGATATGAGGATACCATTATCTTTAATGGATTCAGCCCTATCTCGAACCACAGCATCAGCAATGGCCATCCCAATAATGGCCAGCAATGTCTCCTCCTTAGGGGTTAGGACATGCAGGCATTCTGGTCTCCCTTCAGTTAGTTCCTGCTGCCTTTAATTGTGCAGCACCTTGTCCTGTAAGACAGTGGCATTTACAAAATGCCCGATATCATTATTCAAATAAAGTGAGTTAGTTTTAAGGGTTGGATAGGTCTGCTCCACACAATCCAATTTCCAGGCTTTTTAACAATCTTGTAACAAAGCTCTTTTCAAAAGATAAGGGATGGATTGTTATTTGCAGATAAAACAGATGTGTCTGGATATAGAAGTCTCAGGCAATCTGTGCAGATTATTTCTGTCATGAAAAATCTAACATTTCACAATAATCTATCAAATTGGCTAGCTGGTGCAAGCTTTCTTCTATCTTTAAAATATGTATTTAAAGTCCCTTACTTTTTAATTTGATTTTCCATGCCGATTATAGTGATTACCTATTGAAGAAGACGACCTTAAAAGGTGCTTCTGGAATGGCTAGTTTAAATTGCCATTTAAGTAGTCAAACTGGTTAACAATAGCATTTGCCATTTTTCTCCATTGCTCTCTCCCCTATTCATCCACTGTGACCTTATAAGCATACTCAATTTTGCCTTTGTTATCTAGAAAAACAGTAACAAATGCTTGAAGTCCAGAGGTGCATTTCTCCCAGTGGGCCTTTCAGTCTTTATCATCCATGGCAAGGAAGCTCTGTTGTTGTATTGCTTTTCCTTAAAATTAACTATGGCAGTAAACGGTCTACAGGGAACTAATAATCTTTCAACAATCTCTGAGGTGTTCAGAACCTTAAATTGTAAATAGAGCTTACAATGGATAAAAACAAAAAACTACTGCGGATGCTGGAAATCCAAAACAAAAACAGAATTACCTGGAAAAACTCAGCAGGTCTGGCAGCATCGGCGGAGAAGGACGTTTCGAGTCCTCGTGACCCTTCAGCAGAACAGCTGTTCTGCTGAAGGGTCATGAGGAATCGAAACGTCAACTCTTTTCTTCTCCGCCAATGCTGCCAGACCTGCTGAGTTTTTCCAGGTAATTCTGTTTTTGTTTTGAGCTTACAATGGAGCTCGATTGGCGCTACTGTGACTGCCCAGCACATTGTCTCTCAGTGTTTGGACTTTATTAGTCCCAGCTCAACATTTGGAAAAGCTGTTTCTGCTGCACCTGAAAATTTGGCCACAATGTTATGAGACCTCAGGGCAAGTGCAACTGCGGATTACCTCACACATGAAAGTTAGGGGTACAGCCAGTTTTCTGAGCAAATTCTTTTGGAGGGAGAGTTTCCAGGATTGACATGATTGATCAAGGGTGCTTGAGCACATTTTAGTTACACCCAAATTTCCAGGTGTTTTTAGTTAGTTTACACCTAGATTCTGGGTGTACCTGGGCTCAAGTGCAGAGGAAATTCCAGGTCCATATTTCTATCTAGGTCATTCTCTGTTCTATATGAAAAGTATTTTAAAAAATGATCAGACATCTCCAATAGATATTCCATGAGAGCCTGCACTAAACATTGCTGATAAATGGCCTCCATATCCACGAGTCAGAAAGTGAACCCCAATTGGGAATTTTAATGTGACTAACTTGACAAGCATATACTTACTCACTTTGACAGCTGAAATTCATTTCAGTCTTTGAGCTACCTTTACTCAAGAAACATGACAGTTTAAAACATTTCTTAATTTGAGCCACTTCCTAAGTTGTGCTAACATATTCAATCTTTTCCACTTGTCTGGACTCTGTTTAAGCAAATGGATCGTTATATCCCTTACAGATTCACAATTGATTTCTGTAGTATATATTTTCTATTCAGTGTTTCTACAGTTCTGTTATTATTGATGGTCAGAGCCATATCATCCTATTTCATTTTCATAGTGAAAATGAGAGTCAGCATGACTAAGGCCTCATGAGGGATATAGAGTCAGCAATATGTAGGGCTGGGCAATGAGAAACCAATGAGAACTAGTCCAGACAACATAATTCTAATAAATATTGTACATTCATTTATTTCAGATTGTCTCCATGATGAAGGTGACAACATTTTTATCCGGAATCTCTCATTTTAATTTGAGACACTATCCTGTCTCAAATGTTGACAAAAAGAAACAAGACCATGCACCCAATATTTAAGGAGAGGCGGGGAGAGCACAGGGGCACCTGTCAGTGTCTGCAAACTGGAAATAAATGGAAGACAGAGATCCTGTTGAATCCAACAGGGAGACTTCCATGGAATTTTTTTTAAACTTTATTTCACACCATATAGATTGAAGGCTGGCTGGCTGTTGGATGGAAAAGCTGGCAGTAGGAAGTGGTGGGGAGAAAGGGGAGAATTTGTGGGGCAGGCAGACAAGGCAGGTGAGGGGAAATTGTGGGGCCAGGGGATGTCAGTAGATTGAGGGGTCAAAGATATTGTGGCAAAAACATTGCTTGAGGTGTTTACTGTGTTGGTCCTGTGGCCTGATCTATACTGGAAAGGTTTCACTCTTACCACGAGTAACTCTGGTCTGACTCAGGTAGGTTACTTCAAAACTACTTTATTAACAGCATGTACAAGATAGGCTACAAGATAGGTACATCTCTCTTGAGTACAGGCTTTTCCATTTGCTCGACCAAGTCTCTAGCATATGACTGCTGATGTCACTGATACATCATGGTACACATCACTAACTCATTGCCATAACTATTAACCTATTATACAACATGGAAAGCGATGGGGAGAAGGGTGGAGAATTTGTGGGGTAGGCAGGTGAAGAGAAATTTCAGGGCCAGGGGATGTCAGTTGATTGAGGGGTCAAAGTTATTTGTGGAAAAAATATTGCTTGAGGAGTCAGGGGAAACATTCCCCCTGCTGGGCTACTAAGGAACACTTTTTACTGGAATACATAGCTCCCACCTCCCTTTAGTGCTGGATTACAGAATTCTGGGAAACCTAACCTGTAGCCATTGAACCCAGTTTTTAAAATAATCAGTCATGGGGTGTCAGCGTCGCTGGCTAGGCCAGTATTTCTTGCCCATCCCTAATTCCTCTTGAGAAGATGGAGGTGAGCTGCCTTTTTGAACCACTGCAGTCCCTGTGGTGTAGGTACATCCACAGTGCTGATAAGGAGGGAGTTCCAGGATTTTGACCCAGCGACAGTGAAGGAACAGTGATATATTTCCAAGTCAGGATGGTGGGTGGCTTGGAGGGAACTTCCAGGTCGTGGTGTTCCCATGTGTCTGCTGCCGTTGTCCATCTAGATGGTAGTGGTCCTGGGTTTGGAAGGTGCTGTCTAAGAATCTTTGGTGAGTTCCTGCAATGCATCTTGTAGATGGTAAAAACTGGTACCATGTGTATCGAAAGTGGAGGGAAGTGAATGTTTGTGGATGTGGTGCCAATCAAGCAGGCTGCTTTGTCCTGGATGGTGTTGAGCTTCTTGAGTGTTGTCCAGGCAAGTGGAGAGTAATCCATCACACCCCTGACTTGTACCTTGTAGATGGTGGACATGCTTTGGGGAATCAGGAAGTGGGTTACTCACCGTAGGATTCCTAGCCTCTGACCTTCTCTTGTCGCCACAGTTTCTGGTCAATGGTAACCCCCAGGATGTTGATAGTGGGGGGATTCAGTGATGGTAATGCCATTGAATGTCAAAGGGCGATGGTTAGATTCTCTCTTGTTGGAGATGGTCATTGCCTGGCAGCTGTGTGCACGAATGCTACTTGTCAGCCCAGATCTGGATATTGTCCAGGACTTGCTGCATTTGTACATGGACTGCTTCAGTATCTGAGGAGTTGTGAATGGTACTGAGCATCATGCAATTATCAGCGAACATCCCCACTTCTGACCTTATGATGATGTAGCTGAAGAGGGTTGGGCCTAGGACACCACCCTGAGGAACTCTTGATGTCCAGGAACTGAGTAGATTGACCTCCAACAACCACAACCATCTTCCTTTGTGCTAGATATGACTCCAGCCAGTGGAGAATTTTCCCCAGATTCCCTTTGACTTAAGTTTTACTAGGGTTCCTCGATGCCACACTCAGTCAAATGCTGCCTTGATGTCATGGACAGTCACTCTCACCTCACCTCTGGAGTTCAGCTCTTTTGCCCATGTTTGAAGCAAGACTGCAATGAGATCTGGAGCTGAGTGACCCTGGCGGAACCCAAACTGTCTCCCTAAACCTGAGCAACAAATTCTCATTAACATATTAGGCCTGAACTTCCTTGGATTGGCGGAGTGGAACTGCCACTCTGCTCCTAATTTCTTACCTCAAATCTTTTTGGATCTTATCTCATCCGACCTTCAGACTCCAGCCAGGTAAGATGGTGGTGTAGTGGTAATGTTGCTGGACTAGTAATCCAGAGGCCCAGATTCATGCTCTGCTCTGGAAGCATGGATTTGAATCCCAGAATGGCAGCTGGTGGAATTTGAATTCAATTACTAAATCTGGAATATAAAGCTAGTCTCAGTAATGGTGACTGTGAAACAGTCATTGATTGTTGGGAAAAACCCATTTGGTTCACCACTATCCTTTAGGGAAGGAAATGTGCCATCCTTGCCTGGCCCATGTGTGACTCCAGGCCCACAGCAATGTGGTTGACTCTTAACTGCTCTCTGAAAAGACCTAGCAAGGTCAGTTCAAACGTGACTTTGCCAGACATCCACATCTCATGAAAGAATTTTTAAAAACTCATGTCTGTTTGAATGGTAGTCCTCAGTTTCCTTGGACTAGGTTTCCTAGAAGATATCTAGAGGGTAAAAGATAAATAATTGTGATATATGGAATTGATCTGTGGAAAATATCGCTTGCAACCCTCTTTGGATTGTTCACAAATTTAATGGACTGTCTTTTATCCAGCTGATGTTTCCATACAATTGATTGTAATTTTATTGCTCATGATAAATAACTTTAGAGCAGTTGTTTATGAGATCATGATAGATACAGAATGAAGGTGGTCATTTGTCCTAGTCTAGCTCATCCAGCCAGAAAGAACTTACAGCCCTCCACCGTAATAAATGACTTACTGTAATATTTTTTATAACCAGCTATGTTAATATCAATATTCTGTTTCCCCTCTATCCATCTTTTTGATGTATTCGAATGTTCTTATATAGCGGCTATTCCTAACTTGTCTCTTTCCAAAGTTTTGGAGAGTTTAATTTTCCTTTCTTAGTTCACTTGTTATTTTTAAAATCTAACTTTTTAGGGCCAAAGTTGGTTGGTCTACACTTCCTAATTCGAGTATGTGTTTAGCTTACATTTTCAGCAGTGCGCCTTTAAAGGTATTCCATTTGTCCTCTGTTGAAATGTTATGACTATCCTTCCATTAAATATGCTTATATTCGTTAATCAATTAAACTTCCTGGGCTCCCTTTTTGTTAGTTTGGGAAAAATGCCTAAATGATATTATTGATATGATTTTATGGTAAGTATTTGATAGCCAGCTGGTCATGGCGCTGGCTTAGCAATGCATAGGTGACGAATTCAAATCTTTCCTTGACAAGTTGTGAAATTGAACCAGAAAACAGCCATATTGTTGTGAGAACTCAACTGTTTGACCAACGTGCTTCAACTTGCCACCTCAACCTGCCCTGTTTGGCCTACATGTGGCCCAAGTTTTAGGGCAACTGGGGATGAGCAAAAAAAAAGTCCCTCGCCATTTCAAGAATAATTTTTAAAAAAAAGCATATTACATTAAGTAGCAGAAACTTTGTCACCCGAAAAATGGGAAATCGGCAGTTGAAAATTGAGGAACACCTCAGCCCCCAAATTCCACCTGATGCAATTTTCAGGAAGACCTGTAAATGCATGAGCAATATCTCCACCTGCTTCAGGCTGTTTACATATATACTGGGGCTAAATAGGACCCTCTTTGCAACTGTCAGGTACAAATGGTGGAGAATGTAGCAATCTGCCACATTTATAGCAGGCATCGGGTACCCAGTGTACTACCTTGCCAGCCCTGGTCAGCTCATTAAACTTCTTGCAATGCTGGTCTGCAGTCCTAGGGAGTGATAAAATTGGCACTTCATGCTAGTGGCAACTGTCTGCTCATGCTGTTAGTGGCATGTCTGTCAAGTTTGCAGTTATAGACACTAAGCAGTCTGTGTTTGCCGGTGATGAATTTCTTCAAGGAGGGCTTTATTGTCTGAGTTGGTAAAATGATGGCATATTTTATGCTCATGTGATATGTCCTGCCTCTTTGTTTGGCTGCATTGCCAGCTGCTCCTAAAGTAGATATTTATGCGAAGTATGAGGCACACAGTGAAATTAGTTGAGAGTCAATTGGGTGAGTTAAGCTCCTTCCTTACTTATCTGTTCTCCAGACTGCTGTTGCAGTATTGTCAGAACTTTTATTTTATGGTCTGCACTCTTACATCCATACTCCATAGATTGCATCTAATTTGCATGGGATTTACAGCAATCACACTCAAATGCAAATGCGACAGGAAATTTATGAGCAAAAACCTCTGTAGACCACCAGTGGGCACAAATCTTTTTCTGTTGGCATATAAGTGGCACAACTCACTGCTTGACAATTCACCCTTTTTTGTGTAATAAGTCTGAAATGACGACAAAAAGTCAGACTTGACAGAATAATCCATTGGTGGCCTGAACTATCTCTTCTTTAACTTAGCACAGACCCCTTACTGAGCACTTGACTGGCTTTTTCCTGATGTTTCTCAGTGTTGAGCAGCTGATGGCACCTGGTTCAAAACATCCTTGCAGTCTGCAAAAAGCTGTTGAGAACAATTGGGCTAATTAGGTACTGAATCTGGGCCAGGATTGAACTCTTGAATCCAAAGTTTGCTCCTTGTCTAATGTGTCTGAACTGGAAGGATTCTCATTAGGATCAATTGGTTTATGCTTGGTTCACTGCACACCTCTACTTGAAGACCAACTTTATAAATTGAATTGCTAGTCATTGTGTCATAGTCAGCATGATGCTAATGGATTTCTCTAATTGAATTTCCGTTAACTATAATTAGAGATCATTATAATTTTGAGACTCAATTTGATATCTAGGTAGAACAGAGAGAACATGTGTACAGAAAAGGCTGGTGCATGTACACAATGCAAGCTTAATATATTGAAAAAGGGTTCTTGTGAGACATTTTAACTGTAATAATAGAGGTCACAGTATAAATAGAGACACATCACCCTTGGGACATGTCACGTTTACCTCTATAGTTTCTGTGTATGGGAAAATCCTCAATTTGAATCATTGAGGTGGTTGCCAGGTTACCTTTTCCTAAGGGGTAAATCTGCATATCAGTCAGCACAGGATGTGTGCATTAGTCTTGTGTCTGTGCATATAAATGTTTCGCAAATGGTGATAAACTCTCTGCATTGATATTAATCTGAAAAATAAATTACTTAATTTGATTATTACATTTCCATTACGCTCCTGAAGCACAAAGATACTCCAGAACAGAGAACATCGATCATGTTAATATTCAATGTGCTTTACCAACAAATGGATTTGTTGAGCCAGATAGCCTATTCTTAATCATAAATCTTTCTAAGTATATGTTCATTTTGCATTGTAATGGGGATGGTGGCATTGTGATAATGGCAGAGGCCCAGGCTAATGCTCTAGGATACAGGTTCAAATCCCACCATAGCAGCTAGTGGGATTTATATTTAATTAAAAACAGTGGAATTAAAAGCTAGTAATGGTGACCATAAAACTATCAGATTGCTGTAATAACTCATCTGGTTCACTAATTAACTTTAGGGAAGAAAATCTGCCCTCCTCACCTGGTCTGGCTTATATGTGACTCCAGACCCACACAATATGGTTGACTGATAACTGCCCTCTGAAATAGCCTAGCAAGCCATTCAGTTGTATCAAACTGTGACAGAAAAATCAAAAAGGGTTGAAACCAGACTGACCACCTGCCATCGACCTAGACACCAGAAATGATAATGACACACTGTGCCCAGTCGACCCTGCAAAGTCCTCCTTATTGACGTGTTGATGGTGGACCAAAATTGGGAGAGCTGTCTCACAGACTAGTCAAGCAACAGCTTGACATAGTCATCATCATGGAATCATACCTTACAGATAGTGCCCCAGACACCACCATCACTGTTCCTGGGTATGACAGAATCGCAGAGTGTAGAAGAGACCCTTCGGCCCATCGAGTCTGCACCGACACGTGAGAAACACCTGACCTACCTACCTAAACCCATTTACCAGCACTTGGTCCATTGCCTTGAATGTTATGATGTACCAAGTGCTCATCCAGGTACTTTTTAAAGGATGTGAGGCAACCCGCCTCCACCACCCTCCCAGGCAGTGCATTCCAGACCGTCACCACCATCTGGGTTAAAAAGTTTTTCCTCATATCCCCGTTAAACCTCCTACCCCTCACCTTGAACTTATGTCCCCTCGTGACTGACCCTTCAACTAAGGGGAACAGCTGCTCCCTATCCACCCTGCCCATGCCCCTCATAATCTTGTACACCTCGATCAGGTCGCCCCTCAGTCTTCTCTGCACCAACGAAAGCAACCCAAGTCTATCCAACCTCTCTTCATAACTTAAATGTTTCATCCCAGGCAACATCCTGGTGAATCTCCTCTGCACCCCCTCCAGTGCAATCACATCCTTCCTATAATGTGGTGACCAGAACTGCACACAGTACTCCAGCTGTGACCTCACCAAGATTCTATACAACTCCAACATGGCCGCCCTACTTTTGTAATCTATGCCTCGATTGATAAAGGCAAGTGTCCCATATACCTTTATCACCACCCCACTAACATTCCCCTCTGCCTTCAGAGATCTATGGACACACACACCAAGGTCCATTTGTTCCTCAGAACTTCCTAGTGTCATGCCGTTCATTGAATACTTCCTTGTCAAATTACTCCTTCCAAAGTGTATCACCTCACACTTTTCAGGGTTAAATTCCATCTGTCACTTATCTGCCCATTTGACCATCCCGTCTATATCTTCCTGTAGCTCAAGACACTCAGCCTCACTATTAACCACTCGGCCAATCTTTGTGTCATCTGCAAACTTACTAATCCTACCCCCCACATAGTCATCTATGTCATTTATATAAATGACAATTAATAGGGGACCCAGCACAGATCCCTGTGGTACGCCACTGGACACTGGCTTCCAGTCACTAAAGCATCCTTCTGTCATCACCCTCTGTCTCCTACAACTAAGCCAATTTTGAATCCACCTTATCAAATTACCCTGTATCCCATGTGCATTTGCCTTCTTTATAAGTCTCCCATGTGGGACCTTGTCAAAGGCTTTGCTGAAATCCATATAAACTACATCAACTGCACTACCCTCATCTACACACCTAGTCACCTCCTCAGAAAATTCAACAAATTTTTTAGGTATGACCTTCCTCTGACAAAGCCATGCTGACTATCCCTGATCAAACCTTGCCTCTCCAAGTGGAGGTAGATTCTCTCCTTCAGAATTTTCTCCAATAGTTTCCCTACCACTGACATGAGACTCACTGGCCTGTAGTTCCCTGGCTTATCTCTATAACCCTTCTTAAAAAGCGGAACCACATTAGCTGTTCTCCAATCCTCTGGCACCTCCCCCGTGGCCAGAGAGGAATTAAAAATTTGGGTCAGAGCCCCTGCGATCTCTTCCCTTGCCTCCCTCAGCAGTCTGGAACACAAATCATCCGGACCTGGAGATTTGTCCACTTTTAAGCCTGCCAACACCTCCAGTACCTTGTCACTCCCTATATCAATTTGCTTAAGAACCTCGCAGTCTCTTTCCCCGAGTTCCATACCTTCATCTTCATTCTCATGGGTGAAGACCCAATCGGCAGGGCAGACCCAGAAGTGGCAGCGCCATAGTGATACATAGTAGAGAGGGAGTTGCCCTGTGACTCTTCAACATTGACTCTGGGCCCCTTGATGTGTCATGGCATCAGGTCAAACATGGGCAAGGAAACCTCCTGCTGATTACCAACTACCACCCTCCCTCAGCTGATGAATCAGTGCTCCTCCAGAACACCACTTGGAAGAAGCACAAAGGGTAGAAAGGGTACTGAATACACTCTGAATGGGAGACTTCAATGCCCATCATCAAGTGTGGCTCAGTAGCACCACTACTGGCTGAGCTAGCTGGGTCCTGAAGGACATATCCACCAGACAGGGTCTGTGACAGATAGTGAGGGAATGAACAAGAAGCAAAGGCCTACTTGACCTCGCCCTAACCAATCTACCTGTTACAGATACATCTGTCTATGACAGTACAGGTAGGAATGACCACCGCACAGTCCTTGTAGAGAGGTCCTGTCTTCACATTGAGGATACCCTCATTGTGTTGTATGAAACTACCACCGTACTAAATTGGATGGATTCAGAACAGATCTAGCAGCTTAGGCTGGGCACCCATGAGGCACTGTGAGCAGCAGCAGAACTATATTCAACCACAATCTGTAACCTCATGGCTTGGCATTAACTCTAACATTATCATCAAGCCAGGGGATCAACTCTGGTTCAATGGTGCATGCAGGAGAGCTTGCCAGGGGCAGCACCTAAAAATACCAAGAAATGAGGTGTCAACCCAGTGAAACTACAACACAGGGTTACATGCATACTAAACAACAGAAGCAGCATGCAACAGGCAGAGATAAGTGATCCCACAATCAATAAATCAGATATAAGTTTTGTAGCTCTGCCATATTCAGTTGTGCATGGTGGTGGACAATTAAACAACTAATAGGAGGAGGAGACTCCACAAATAACACCATTCTCAATGATGAGGGAGCCAACCATATCAGTGCAAAAGGCAAAGGTTGAAGCATTTGCAACCATCTTCAACCAGAAGTGCTGAGTGAATGATCTATCTTGGCCTCCTCCTGAGGTCCCCAGCATCACAGATGCCAGACTTCAGAAAATTTGATTCACTTCATGTCATATTGACAAACAGCTGAAGGCACTGGATACAGCAGAGGCTATGGCCCCTGAAGAATTGGACTGTAGAATTTGCCATGTGCTGAGCTAATTTGTTCCAGTGTAACTACAACACTACCCAACAATGTGGAAATTTGCCTAGGTATGTCCTGTCCTCAAACAGCAGGACAAATTCAACCCAGCCAATTACTGCCCCATCAGTCTACTCTCGATCATCAGCAAAGCGATGGAAGGGGACATCAACAGTGCTATCAAGTGGCACTTACTTGGCAATAATTTGCTCACCGATGCCTGCAGTTTGGATTCTGCCAGGGCCATTCAGCTCCTGACCTCATTACAGCCTTGGTTCAAACATGGACAAAAGAGCTGAACCCAGGAGCTGAGGTGAGAATGACTGCCCTTAACATCAAGGCAGCATTTGACTGAGTGTGGCATCAAGGAGCCCTATGAAAATTGAAGTCAATGGGAATCTGGAGGAAAATTCTCCACTGTCTGGAATCATACCTAGCACAAAAGAAGATGGTGAGGTTGTTGAAGACCAATCATCTCACTCCCAGGACATCGCTGCAGGAGTTCCTCAGGGTCGTGTCCTTGGCCCAACCATCTTCAGCTCTTCCATTAATTACTCTGCCGCCATCATTAAGTCAGAAATGGGGTTGTTCGCTGATGATTGCGCAATGTTTAGCACCATTTGTGACTCCTCAGATACTGAAGTAGTCCATGTTCAAATGCAGCAAGACCTGGGCAACACTGAGGCTTGGATTGATAGGTGGCAAGTAACATTCATGCCATACGAGTGCCAGGCAAAAACCAGCTCCAACAGTAGAAAGTCTAACTTTCTCTCCTTGTCATTCAACAACATTACCATTGCTGAATCTCCCACCATCAACATTACCATTGACCAGAAACTGAACTGGACTAGCCATATAAATACTGCGTCTACAAGAGCAGGTCAGAGGCTGGGAATTCTGAGGCAAGTAAATCACCTCCTGTGTCCTCAAAGCCTGTCCACCACCTACAAGGCACAACTCAGGATGGTGATGGAATACTCTCCACTTGTCTGGATGGGTGCAGCTCCAACAACACTCAAGAAGCTCGACACCGTCCAGGACAAAGCATCCTACTTGTTTGGCAACTCATCCTCCACCTTAAAATTCACTCCCTCCACCTCTGACACACCGTAGTAGCAGTGTGTGCCATCTACTAGATGCACTGCAGCAACTCGACAAGCCTCCTTCAACAGCACCTTCAAAACTCGCGACCTGTACCATCTGGAAGGATAAGGGCAACAAAGGCATGGGAACACCACCACCTGTAAGTTCCCCTCCAAACCGCACACCACCCTGGCTTGGAATTATATTGCCATTTCTTCAATGTCACTACCTTCTGAAGGGGCAATTAGTGATGAGCGACAAATACTTGCCTTGCCAGCGATGTTAACATCCCATGAAAAAATTGTAAACAAAACAAAGGCCAGTATAATTTAGAAAAGAGGACAATAGCTAACCGAATTTTACTTTATTTAATTGAGCAAATGTGTACCACATGTCCACCACTAATCTGCTGGAATGTTTTGTGCCCTGTCACATAGGAATCGACAGGTTAGAGAGAGAGCAATGATTTCCTCTAGTGGGAGAATACAGAATAAGGGGACATAGCCTTAAAGTTAGAACTAGCCATTCAGGGGTGATATCAGGAAACAGTTTTTCACACAAAGATTGATGAAAATCTGAAGCTCTGTCCCCCAGTAAGCTGTTGAAGCCATGTCAATTGAAAATTTTAAAACCTGGTTTGATTTTGATAAGCAGGGATATTAAGAGTTATGGAAGCAAGGCAGTTGACAAAATTAAGGCCAGCATTTATTGCCCATCCCTAATTGCCCTTGAGAAGGTGATGGTGAGCTGCCTTCTTGAGCCACTGCAGTCCATGTGGTGTAGGTAGACCCACAGTGCTGTTCAGAACGGAGTTCCAGGATTTTAACCCAGTGACAATGAAGGAACAGCGATATATTTCCAAGTCAGAATGGTGAGTGGCTTGGAGGGGAACTTCGAGGTGGTGATATTCCCATGTATCTGCTGCCCTTGTCCTAGATGGTTGTGGTCATGGGCTGTCTAAGGAGTCTTGGTGAATTCCTAAATACAGATCATCCATGATCTAATTGAATGGCAGAAAAGGCTTGGGCTTGGGGGCGGGGAGCTAAATGGCCTCCTTCTGTTCCTATGTTCCTCGAGGATCAATTCCAGAATTCTCTGAAGTAAATCAGCATGCTCCTAGTTCCAGCAATTGTTCAGGGCGTATGAATCCAAGTACAGCCCAGGGCAGGGAAACATTAGTTATGATCAGTGCTTACAGTTTTATTAAACATTTGCAGAAATGAACTGATAGTATGCTTGAGGTAACTTACCAAGAAGAGTCCAGAACTAATACTTATGCTAATTAGGCTTGAAATATATCTGTCAATTTTATCCATTGCTGTGCCACTGAGAGTTTTTAAAGGAGGGTGTTAATATATTTACTGATCAAAGCTATCTCAAAATACCTGTTCTTCATTAGCATTTGTTTCACCTACAAATAGAAGAGTTCAGCCAGTTTTGACACAAAATGCTCTTTACATTGACATGGCTCAGGTTATGAAATACTGAACATTTATATTGAATGTGATTTCCTTTAAAAGTGCATTTTGATATGTCTATGGCCTGAATTTTTCCCACGTTGGGCGGGCTCGGTGGGAGCGGGTGGTGGTGGTCGCTCACGATCGGCTTGGCACCACGATTTCACGCGGACGGGTCAATTGAAAGAGCGCTTCAGTCTCCCTGAGGCATGGAGCTGAAGCTGAAGGGAGATTGAAGCGCTTTTTAAATAAATTATTAAAAACATTAAAAACTTAATGAAACATGACTGTGTCACATGAGATGGGACATGTTTTTATTTTTCAAAAAAAACTACTAATTCAATTTGTAAAAGCTTTAGGAAACCCCATTCTACTCGTGGATGAGGTTTCCTAAAAACATAAAGACTGCTTGACCGTTTCGCCTGCCTGCCAACCTTTAGGTTGGACGGGCAGTGTAACTTAGGAGTTAATTAGTACGTTAATGGCCTTAATAGGCCTTTCAATTATCGACGGGCGCGCAGCCGACTCTGGCGCCCGCCTGCTGAATGAAATATCGCGAGATAGCGCAACGACTTCGGGACGCATTCCCGACATCACCGGGTGTCATTTTATGTTCCAGCATGTTAGGCCCGCCCACACAGGCTAAATGTAAAATCCTGGCTTAAGGCTTTTTAATGAAACTTGGAAAAAAAATGGGTCAATAATTGAAGCCATCACCTATTTTTGAAAAAACAAGTTTGGCTAACTTGATTTAAGTTCTTTGATGAAGTAATGGAAAGTATTGGGGAGTGTAATGTGATGTTGTGTACATGGACTTTCAAAAGGCATGTAGACCACAAAATAGACTTGTTAGCAAATTAAAGCCCATGGGATTAGAGAAAAAGTGGCAAGAATTTTGCCCTTAGCGGGCGGGCTCGGCAGGGGTGTGTGGGAGCGATCAGGAAGCCAATTGAGGCCCGCACAGTGTGAAATGCGAGTGTCAGCGCTCAGCGGTGCCTGTGTGGGTGGGGGGGGGGGGGGGGGGGGGGGCATGCGAGCGGGGCAAGCACGACCTTTGTGCATGCTCGCGAGTGTGCACTTCATAATCTCCCTGAGTCACAGAGCTGCCTCAGGGAGATGAAGTGTTATTAAAAAAAAAGTGATTTAGAAAATGTAATAAAACAAATTCCCTCATGTGACTTGTGGGACATGTTATTAATTAAATTTTAAAACGCTTATTTTATTTTTATTTGATTTTGGAAACCTCATCCTGCCCATGGATGAGGTTTCCAAAAAAATGCAAAGGCTGCTTGGCCTTTTTGCCTGCCCGCCAACTGTAGGGTTGGACGGGCGGTGAAAAATTTAAGATAATTGATTGTTTAATGGCCTTAATAGGCCTTTTAATTATCGGCGGGTATGCTGCCGGCTCCAGCACACACCTGCCGACCGAACTATCGTGCGACTGCGTGTTGACTTCAGCACGCTCGGCCAACGTCAACATGCGTCATTTCACACTCGAGCAGGTCAGGGGCACACCTGCCCGCCGAGCAAAAAGTTTGCCCTGCAGCTTTGTGGTTAAGGAATTGCACAAGGGATAGAAAGCAGTGAGTGTAGTATAAGGGTCTGGCACATATATGGTTAATGTGGAACTGAGTACAGTACCACCTACACTATGATGTAAGAGAGCACATGGCCCGCACCCAGAGTCAGTTCACTGATGGACAGAGCGATGTTTGCCAGCAAGCATGGAGACAGCTCCTAGTTGTACCCTATACTGTATACTTGTAAATAATTCTAAGAGTCAATAAAGACTTACAGTTAACTTACATATGACCATAAAGACCTCTTCTGATCCACTGAACTGTGCCAACACCCTACAACAGTGAGTAGTGATGAACAGTTGTTTTTCAAAGTGGAATGAAGTATAGAGTGGTGAACCCTAGCAGACAGTGTTGGGATCCCATTACAGTTTTTGATATATCTTGAGTACACAGGGCATAAGTTTAAAGTTCGCAGATGGCAAGAAACTCACAAATATGGAAAACAATGAGGAGGAAAGTAACAGATCTCTGGAGGACATGGACAGACTGGTGAAATGGGCAGGCATATGGCAGATGGGATTTCATCCAGAGTAATGTGAAGTGATTCATTTTGTTCAGAAGGATGAGGAGAAGCAACACACACTAAGTGGCACAATTTTAAAGGTGTACAGGAACATAGAGAACTGGATGTTAGACATTCATAAGGCTTTGAAGGTAGAAGAAGAACTTAAGGAGGCTGTTAAGAAGGTATATGGGATCCTTGGTTTTATAAATAGAGGCATAGAGTACAAAAGCAAGACACACCCTGGGTGCAGCCCATCATCTCCTGAAATGGACAGGAAGCTATGATTATCCCATTGGAGCCTCGCACTGGAGTTCTTAAATTCCATTACTTGTCGATTTGTAGAGGTACATTTTTTTTAATGTTATGCAATTCTTGTCAAGTAACAGGAAGAATTGTTGTTTATTAACCAATGATCTCAGAAAAGGATCACAATGAATCATCTGGTATAAGTCTCCTTTATCCAATCTGCTACTCCTCAAGATGTTGCCCAACATTATTTCCCAAATAGCTATTATTCATACATGGGCCTTGATGGCGAGTTCCTGTGGACTTTTTGCACTGAAAGATCATTATGGATAAAGCCAATCCTTCTCACCTGGTGTCCACACATGTAATTCCAGCAGGAACTGCTGATAGCAGTTGAAAGTAGGAAAATTGGCTCATTTTTCTTTTCCTAATGTAGGGCATCGCAAGTCGAACTGTAATGTCTCAACCATCACCCACACTCAGCTTTAGTATCGATGGGAGATTGCACCTTGGATCTTCCTGACCTGTATGGCTTAGCTGCTCATGAAGCTCGCTAGAAGGTGATTTTGCTGAGGAATTGAATAATCAGCTTCAAGGAGGGACATTTTACTCATTCCAAAAATGAAAAAAAAAACACTAGCCTGCGAATTACACTGTTAAGTATTATTGTCTTAATGTGTTCATAGCAAATATCTTGTCCTTGCTATTTAAATTGGACCTCTAATAGGCTATAATTCCCAGGTTTCTGGATTAAAAATAAGAGTTCATCTATGCTCCACATGACCAATGGCAAGAGAAATTAATTGCAATCACAAAAATAATTGTGACAATTGTGGTGATTTGACCACATAAATCAGAAGATAGAGAAATGCGATTCAATACACTGATGTGAAATCATTATTCTCCGACACTTTTATTGCACGTCAAATGTATGATGTACCATATTCTGCTGCAATTGATGCATAGTCATAATCACTGGTAATGTCTACTTTGAGCTCCCTATTTAATAAATGGTTCACTGCAGATCAGCTCTTATGAAATCCACTAAGAACTTGGCAGTCTTTGAAAACTGATTAACATCTGCTGCTTCCATTAGGGTAAAGCTATTTTACTAACTTTTTTGTCAAACAGAAAATATTTCATTACTTTGCTTTAGAATTGAATTTGCATCATAAACAAGGACAGAGTGCTTATAAGGGAGCCTCAGAAACAAGAAACTCATGCTGATGTGACCCGAATGCAAGTACACTCCCAGACTCACTACCACGTACTATCTCATCTGAGGTTGACATTTATGAAATATTTCTGTAGTATTTCAGCTAACTCACAGAGAAGATTGGTATTTTTCAAGATTGTGTTTGAATTATGATTGATTTCTCTGAACAAAAAATGATTTAAATAATATCAGTTCCAGGTAATAAGAGTTTTTTAAAGCAAAATAATAGAATCAAATGTTTGTTTTAACATATAGACCATGCTTCTAGTATTTGGATTTCTGCCTAAAATATTTTGAGACTTCCACCGATTTGGCCTGAAAGGCAATTTATGTAGATTGACATTTTAGGATTCTTTTGACCATTTTTTGACCATTAGGGAAAAAGGAGCTACTTTTAAGTGTTTTTAGGCCAAAATATATTCACACAAGCTTAAGGAAAGGGATTCGCGTGATAGGGGCTTCAAATACCAATGAGCCAGTTTTGATATTGTTCATCCATAGCCCTCATATAATAAGCAATTTCATAAAATCCTTGATATTTGATAAATACTTTACACCCAGATATTGGAAAGTTTCTGTCTATGAAAGAAAGGAACAAAAATAGAGACAGGGACAATGACAGTCAGTTGAGTGGTGAATAAAAAGCTGAGAGGCCATACTTTAGCTAGATACAGAAAGAGAATGCAAAGTTTTTTTTTAAGTCATGTAATATGATCTGATCATTTTGAGCATTTCTTGCTATTGTGATAGAATTAATTTCATTCAATGTGCTTGGTAGGGTGTTTGACTGAACATGACAAATATCATGAGTTCCCATGTTAAGAGTGTGGGAGCAATTAAATTAATGGAGTAATTTTGATTAATGGAGTAAGTTTGGCAGGCCAACCCTCAACTTACAGACTTTAGGAGGAGTCGGAGGATTATCATTGTTTTTCTCTCTGAATTTCTCTCTGCCTGCCTCTCTCTTTTTTTGTCCCTCTCAGGTCTGTCACAGAGAGGCTATGGGTATTGTTATGGTGGACATCTTTACTTTTTAAAGGGAGCATAGAATATGGATGATTTACCCTGACAAAATGGACTTCAAGAGGGGTTAGGTGATTGTTTTTATGGTTTCTGTACCAACAGGGACTAACTCACAGCTGGACATGTCTCTCGAAAGTCGTTAAAATGTGAATTACCTTTTGGGGGACCTTCCATCAAAGAAAAATCAAGATGCAACAGATTACTTGTGGAATTAAGAATTATTATCTGGATGTTTACAGAAACTGAGGTATAATAGTCACCCCCGAGTTGGTGTCTGCAAACTTAAAATCCCACAAGGATGGATGTAAAAGAAACCACTTTGTCACAAGAAGGTGTGGATGGCTGATATTCATTCCCCATCATGTGACAATGGCTTATGCCATCAAATAATTTCTGTGGACAATGGGAATATTCACTCCGTGGTCACTCAAGCCACAAACTGGCTTGAGATAGCAAATATCTTATTATACTAAGAACAGCCCAGAGAATGCAGTCTGGGACAAGGGCCTCAGAAGGCAGAGATCCTGCCCTAACAAGAAAGAACCCTGCTTCAAAAGTTAGAGAAATGGAACCTCAGTTAGAGAAATGGAACTTTTCTTGTGCCTGTGGATTATAATTTTTACTACAGGGGCTCAACCACAACTTCAGCTGGAAAAGACAGAAACCTGACATTGCATGGATTGCAGTGAAACCACTGTGAGTTCATCACCATAGACCTTTAACCTCAATTTTTCCTTCAGTGAACCAAGAAAGAATTTTCAAGCCTACAACACTTCTGACAACCTTCCTGAAGAACTAGAGAAATATTGACTTGCAGGAGTTTAAGAAATCTAACTGCATGCTACATCTTTGGAAACCATCTTTTCTTCTGTGCGTAGGTGTTTTATGTGAATGAGGAGTGGATGTTTGTTGTGATTACATTTCAGGTGTTGTGAAAATAAATGTTTAATGTTTCTTTTGATTTAAACATAAAAGAAAGCCAGTTTTATGTCTGTTCTTAAAAGTCACAGCACTCAAGTGGTTAAAACACTGCTCTAAAATACATCCTGTTGCTGTCAGTTGAGAGGTGGAAAAAAGCAGAAATTATCCCACACCTCTCCCCTGTCCACATGTGACCAGATGCAAATAACCAGTAACAAAATGATATTATGGACAGCTGGCTTGAAAGAAAGCCTTGCTTAGAGTAAAGAAAGAAAGGACTTGTGTTTCTTTCTTACCATTCACCACCTCAAGATATTCCAAAGTGCTTTGCAGCTGATGAAGCACTCTTGAAGTGCAGTGACTGTAGTAATGTAGGAAACATAGCTGTCAATATGTGCTCAGCAAGATCTCACATACAGCAATGAGATAAGTGACCAGATCATCTGTTTTTTAGTTGTCCCTTGAGGAATAAATATTGACTAAGATACCAGGAGAATTCTCTTGTTCTTCTTCAAACAGTGCCATGGATTCTTTTACATCCACTTGAAATGGCAAATGAAGCCTCATCCTAATGGCAGTACTGGCAGTGCAGCACTCCAATAGTACTGCACTAAAGTATCAACATGGATTATAGGGTCAAGTCTCTAGATTGGTATTTGAACCCTCTGACTCAGAGATGAGATTGCTGCCATTGAACAAGGTCGACACAGTGACAGTGTCCAACTCGCACATTTCATTATATTTGTGGTACAAGTAGCAATGGGGATTAGGTGTTCTCACCATGAAAACATTACTCCATTCCTGTATTACATGTAAAATAAACAAGCTTGTTAATTTGCTTTCATGCTTTGTCTTACTAAAAATGCTTTTCAGTCTGTCTTCTATAATGAAAGGAGAACACAACTGGATGCATGCATTAAGTTCACAAAACAAGTGTATGTGTTGCAATTGTCAAGTCATGCTATCATTTAACTAGGTATTGAGCAGTAAAAATTAGCCCTTGCTTGTAGAGGACAATGACCCAATTATAGAAGTGACTGCTGATGCTGAGCACAAGGGAATATCTGTTGTACAGATGGAATTTGTAGCACTGTCGCTAATTCACTTTTAGAATTTCATTTATATGATTAAAATTAGATCGTTTAACTGTTGTCTTCTGAATATTCTTCAGGTCAGAGACTTGGGAGTCTGACTATAGATTGGTTCCTGGGATGGGATGGTTATCCTGTGATGAGAGGCTCAGTAAATTGGGCCTGTATTCTCTGGGGTTTAGAGCAATGGGAGGTGATCTCATTGAAACATACAATATTCTGAAGGGGTTTGATAGGGTAGAGACTGTGAGGTTGTTTCCCCTGGCTGGGGAATCTAGATCATGCAGGCACAGTCTGAGATGAGGAGACATTCTTCACTCAGAGGATTGTGAATCTTTGGATTGGCTATCTCTGGGGGTGGTGGATACTCCATCTTTGAGTATATTTAAGGCTGAGAGAGATAGATTTTTGGTCTCCCAGGGAATCAAGTGACATGGGGAGCAGGTGGGAAAGTGGAGCTGAGGCAGAAGATCAACCATGGCCATAATGAATGGTGGAGCAGGCTTGAGGGGCCACATAGTCTCCTTCTATTTCTTATGTTCTTGTATCCCAAATAGCTATCTGAAATTGTGAAATAACATAGCCATGTTTGATCCAGTCCTCACAAACCATCTACCACATTTAACCCTAGTCATGATTGCAGGAGAATGACCAACAAATTGCCTCTTGCTTAGTTCAGGTGAAATGTACCAAATCTTAGCATTCACCTTTCCAGTTTGCTGATATCAGCTAACTCAACATAGACTAGTAATAGAAGCTGGAATCTTCCTGATCACACCATGTCACATATTTGTCCACTGAATCATCATTCCACAAATGCAAAAGTAAAATAGGAACTGTTCAGATACTAAAACTGATTCAATATCAAACCAAGAGATTTTGTGAGCAGATTGTTTTTTAAATCATACTATTGGGCATTTTAACTCCACACTTCCACTGACACAAGAACTCTAGCCTTGAACTGTAAGTAAACAGAAATTTGTACTTTGAATAATTTTTTATTCATTCACAGGGTGTGGGTGTTTCTGACGAGGCCAGCATTTATTAGCCATACTTAAATGAGCTTCAGAAGGTGGTGGTGTTCACAAGTGTCTAGAGGGTTGATCCTCTGCCTGTAAACCTTGTGTAGTGGGTCTCGCCTCCTTCCAACTGGGTCTGTGTTCACCGCTCTGCACTGACGAGTGGCATGTGGCTGAGGAGAAGACAGCTGGTGTTGATGTTGCTCCTGCACTATTGGCATTGTTCATTCTGCTCCTCTTGTTCCTCATCAGAGGTGCAAGGTAGAACTCCATAAGCTGTCCCCATGTTGTTGTGAAGGCTGAGAGCAGGGAAGTGCAGCTCAAGACGAGTGAAGAGCAAAACAAGTGAAGTCACTTCAAAGAAGTTGGCAATTACATGTCACTCACTGGGAAATAAGCGCTTTGAGCAGCAGCCTTTTACCTGGCCATGGCTACAGCTCTTTATTTTCCCAGCCTGTCAGCTTCATTAAAGAAGTCCTCCATATGGAGCACTCACTAGATTTAACCCTAGCAAGTTGCTGACAGCTTGGGGAATATGTCCACTATCCATTAAAGCCAGAATGTCAGGTTAAAGAAACATTTAATAACTTGTTTGCATCATCTAGTTACCTTCCTAGCATCTCCAATGAGGTTTCATGCTTTCTTTCAAACTTGCCTAGGTGAATGCCGGATGATGTCCTGACCCAATGTCACTTTTAGGGGATCCAACACAAAACTCTTCCCTTTGCCTGTGAAAATTCTTTCTAATGCATTATTTGTGGAGAGAAAACAGGGCTGTCATCAAAAACTATTGGGTCATTTCTGCTTTGAAACCGTGACCAAGAGACTGGAGACCCCAATTTGAAAAAAAGACAAGTAAGTAGATAGAGGACAACTAAGCTGTGTCAACCACGTTTTTACAGGTGTTATCAATTTTTGACATTTTGCATATTGCATTATGTATTTCCAATTATGATCTATATACAGAGAGGTTGCCATGTAAGGTTACTGTATCTTCATCTTCAGGCTAGCTATCTGGAGAACCTGAAGATTTTTCTCTTCCTCCAGCTCAGTTAGAACTTTCTTCAGACATTATCACCATGGTGATGCCCTTTTGATCATGAAGCATTGTGTTTGATTTTGTTTTCCACAAACGTTTCGATGTCATTGATTTGTTTGATTGCCTTGTTGCAGTTCAATTCATTTTGGTCATTTGTTCATACTTATGCTATTACTCTCTTATGTAGTTGCCTTTCCATCAGCCATTTGGGAGCACAGTGGCTGTTCCTGAGAAAGCTTCTTGACATTTGACAAAATGTTAAACAATAATAAAAAAAAATCCTAAACTATAAATCACACATCAGTGGTGCGTATTTTTGGACTTCAATATGTGGCATTGTCATCTTGCACAGTGCCCTATTCAATTCACAGTGCCATATTCTATTCATTGGAATAGCAGATTGTTTTTGGCTACTTCCTGCAGGTGACCATCCTTCATGTGTGAGCATTGATTGTCAGGTTATCCAGCCTTGGAGGTGATCATATGTGACCATAATCATGCATAGCCTGAGGTAAATGCTTCTGCTCAACAACTCCTCTGTGACTCAGGTGCCACCCCTATATGATGATTTCTCTGGGTAACTGTTTGCCTTGCACTGATACAGAATTTACTACTTCTTAGAGATGTTGGCAGCTGCTTCCTCACTCCAGTATCCAGCAAAATCAAAGGTTAAAAAAAGGTTTTAATATCCCAAAAGGTTTCAGTAACTTAAACTAATCTCTGAAGAGCAGATCAACTTCAAAGCTATTGTCTTCACCTGACACCCAGCACAGATCACTGAACAGCAGCAGGAGCATTTTGTTTTCTCTATAATTGCACAAAGGCAATGTTGGCAAGGCTGCATCTGTCATTCATCCCTGGTTGTCCTTGAGAAGCTGGTGCAGGGCCTTATCCTGAACTGCTGCACTCCTTCTAGTGATGATCCTCCCATGTCAGTATTAATGAACTCAGGCTGGTTTGTCCACTGGGCTAACCGAGGGAAAGTGGGGCTATTGGGCCCAACATAAAATTTTGAAGAACTTATGGCACAGAAACAAACCATTTGGTCAACTGATCTATGCAAGTGTTTATGCTCCAGATGACTCTCCTCCCACCCTACTTCATCCAACCTTATTCTGCATATCTTTCTATTCCTTTCAACCACGTACTTATCCCCTTAAATGCATAGATGCTAGTCACCCCAAGTACACAATGTGATAGTCAGTTCCACATTCCAACTGCTCCCTGGGAGTTGCCTTCTTCACAATCAGTTTTTATTAGTTAAAACTTTAGCATCCCATTCCCGAGCTCATAAGGACCTGGTACAGTAAGAGTGTATCAAACCCACTTAGAATTTCTAGAATTCACTGCCCCTTGTTGAAAACTATTTTTCTTTGTTGGAACAAAAACCCATAAATCTGGAATGATGAAATTAAACTCAGGTAGGGGGCTGAATTTTATGGAGGCAGCAGAATTCTCGCCAACAGTGCTGAAAGTGGAACGCGACCCAGCTTTAGCCCTTGGTGAAGCCCAGGGATGCATATTGTCAACAGTGGCCAATTAAATAGCAGTAGCCAGGGGTGGTCTCTAATTAGATACGGCAGTCAGCCTCTGAGATATGCCAGCTCAATCGGAAAGGTCTGGCATCTCAGCAGCACTACTGCTAGTGGCAGCCATTTCTGAGGCTGCAGCAGCTGGGACAGGGTGCCTCAATGGGCAGGTGCTCTCCAAGAGGAGGACGTATTGTTGGGGGAAGCCAGAGCCAGACAGGGAGGCCCCAGTGATCGGAGATGTCAGTGCCAGGGGCAGGGTGGTGCCTGTACTAGCAGCAGAGAGTTAGGTGCAGGGGTTGCCATTGCTGCTTGGGGAGCCCTCCATGTACAATGGAGTGCCCATAAGACTCTCTTCCTCCCCTGCCACTTCTCAGCAGGAGGCCACCAGATTTCACTGAGCCGTCTCCCCATGTGCAGCAAGTGCCCCTGATACGGATAGAATGCCTGCAGAGGTGGGCAGTGTCCCTTAATTGGCCACTTAAGTGGCTGCATTGGGCCCCTTGTGGGTAGTCAATCTGCTAACTTTCCAACTGCTGGCGAAATGGCATGGCATATGGAAAACATCCAGTACCCTGCACCCCCCAGACCCCAAAGATGCCTGTATGCACCATTTTGACAGTCTTCCCACCTCCTATCTCATCCTCAAATGGTGCAGAAAATTCCAGCCAGGCAGTTAGAAAATAGAAATGGGTGTTTTAAACATTTAGAGAAATTGAAATCTAAAAGGCTCGTGGTCCCTCTGGCCATGATGTGTAATGAAGTCATATCTTCATATTCCTTGTGATTGCAATCCCAACGGACTCAGCTACAATTATTTAAATAGCTGCTGTAGCCTTGAGCTGGTGCCAACACAAGCCAGTTAATCTTATAGCCTCAAAGATATCTTCAGCAATATTAGGGGGAAAGAGGCTCAACATGCAGCAATGTTACTGTTTCACCATTTCAGTTGAAGAATTAATCCTTTAAAATAAATGACTCGAAGCATGTATTAAAATAGCAAAAATAGGAATGTGAAGCAGTCAGGCTAATGGTCTCCAGCAGTCAGACTTTTTTGGGAATAAGGTGATAACAAGGAAAAAATAAATCTGATCACTGCCTTAACCGCACTTACCGCAATTTTAGAAGGAGATTTCAAAATAAATTAGCAATATTTCCACCAGAAACAAGCAGGAGCCTCACCATTTCATACAAATCAGGATCCTGCAATGTTGTTAGGATATTAGTTCCATTTTCACCCAAATTTGTGAGGAGTCCCCTTAGTGCTGAATGCCATCCTGCCTGAAGTCCTCTAGTTCCAGTGTTATTTAAAGGGGTACCTACCTGCAAGTTCTGGGACTGTTGGAATTAGTTGGGAGACATTTAGCTTGATTTATGCAAATTTCCCTCTCTTGGAAATGACTGCATTTTATTCTTTGGAATTTGTGCCAAAACCTTCAGAAAGCTGAGGGAGGTATTGGCTTTTGCAGATAATGGGGATTATCTTGGCCACTGGCTGGAGGAAGAGGTATCGCAGCAACAAATAGTGAAAACACAGGAAGCTGCAGTTGGAGTTCCAAGGAGTTCAGAAAGGTGAGAGCCTAGATTTACACAGATCCATTTGGTGTCATACAGCAAGGCCTGCAATGTACTGGCACAGCTGGCAGTGCATTGCATGTGACAGTGAAAATCTTGAAAGCCCTCAGTCTTTTTTGTCTTGAGCACTTTCTCTTTGCAGCAGGTGGCAGAAGTAATAATAGTCAACCTGCAGCCCATGCCTGCAGCAAGTAGGTAACTGATACTGTCTGCCCCCTGGATGCCCAGAATCAGCAGGTCAGGGCTGACATTGCAAGTTTCCACAGCCTATGGTCCAGGCAACTGATGGCATGATGGTGGAGTGATTAAAATTGGGGATGCACAAGAGTCCAAAATTGGATGGGTGCAGAGCTCTCAGAGGGTTGCAGAGCAGGGAGAAGTTACAGAGACAGGAAGGCATGAGATCAAGGAAGGATTTGTAAAACAAGGATGAGAATATTAAAATTGAGGCATTCCCAAATTGGGAGCCAGTTTAAGTCAGCGAGCACATGGGTGCTAGGTGAACAGGACTTGGTGTGAATTAGGATACGGGCGACAGAGTTTTAAATGATCTCAAGTTTATGGGGGGCAGAAGATGTAAGTCCAATCAGGAATGCATTGGAATAGTCAAGTCTAGGGGTAACAATGATACTGATGTGAGCAGGAGGTGAGCTGAGGCAGGGGCAGAGATGGGCAATGTTACGAAGGCAGAAGTAGATGTCTTAGTGATGGAATGGATATGTTGACTTAAGCAGCAGTATGAACGGCATCGTCCATGTGATTATCATGGCTTCTGCCAACAAATCAATGGCTTTCATGAGCTAGAAAGGTTTTCAATTCCTAAATGTTCAGCATGTCAGAGGCTGACTGCTTGGTAACAGAGCCCATCCCCTTCACATGTGGCTCAAGCTACCACTTTGAAGAATATGTCCATTTGTTGAAGTAAGAATAGGCCGTATAAACATGCCCACAAGAGTAACCATAGAATAGGTGGTTCAAACAACATTTCTGCTGTCTGAATGGGTCTGAATTTATTCCACAGTATAGTCCACTGAGAGTGTCTCAGATTGTGACTGACTGCTGCATTTGGTATGCTGTACAGTTCAATGGTAGAAAACAAATGGCACTGGATGAGCACCTTTCCACCTGATAAGAAGGACCCAGAAGACAAGAAAAAATAGAGCAGCAATGTGAGGGCAACAACCCCAACCTTTAGTCATGCTGATTCTTGGAGGAAAAGAGAAAAGGTGAGTGGAAAACCAAGTACTCAGATGCATTGAGCCCCCAGCCTCATCGTCTCCAACTATCCACATCCTCCCTCTGCCTATGATGTCAATGATGGCTTCCCGCTTTGGTCCGAGGACTTGTATGGTGATTGCACCTTCCCTGGTTCTGGTTCTCTTCTCGTTGTTGCTCAGCAGTTAGTCCTGCAAGAAGAGGGTTGTGCCAGTGTACATCGCAGCATCATATGTTGTGTATGTTGAAAGGGAAAATCAGCAAGCCGTATGCACGATAGCAATGGGTGGGGAGAAAGGGCAGTGGTGAATCTACAAGAAAGTGTCACCAGAGTGAAATCTAAAGACAGAGAGCAGTTTAGCTTCACAGTTCTTGACCTGTGGGTGCTTGACGACAATCATATTCTTTTGTTTCTAATACATCTTCTCATTGGGAATGGAATAAATAAGATATTCACTTTATTTATTTATTTATATTCATTTATGGGGAGTGGGCATCGCTGACAAGGCCAACATTTATTGCCCATCCCTAGTTGCCCTTGAGAAGGTGGTGGTGAGCTTCCTTCTTGAACCACTGCAACCCATGAGGTATAGATAGACCCAAGTGCTGTTAGGAAGGGAGTTCCAGGATTTTGACCCAGCGACAGTGAAAGAACGGCGATATATTTCCAAGTCAGGATGATGAGTGGCTTGGAGAGGAACTTCCAAGTGGTGGTGTTTCCATGTATCTGCTGCCCCTGTCCTTCTAGATGGTACCAGCCACGGATTTGGAAGTTGCTGCCTAAGAAGCCTTGGTGAGCTCCTGCAGTACATCTTGTAGATGGTACAAACTGCTGCCTCTGTTCATCAGTGGTGGAGGGAGTGACTATTTGTGGAATTGGTGCCAATCAAGCGGGTTGCTTTGTCCTGGATGGTGTCAAGCTTCTTGAGTGTTGTTGGAGCCATACTCATTCCAGGCACACTCCTGACTTGTGCTTTGGACAGGCTTTGGGGAGTCAGAAGGTGACTCGCTGCAGGATACCTAGTCTCCAACCTTCTCATGTAGCCACAGTATTTATATGGCTAGTCCAGTTCAGTTTCTGGTCAATGGTAACCCCCAGGATGTTGATAGTGGAGGAATCAGTGATGGTAATGCCATTGAATGTCAAGGGGCGATGGGGTTAGATTCTCTCTTGTTGGAGATGTTCATTGCTTGGCACTTGTGTGATGCAAATGTTACTTGCCGCTTGTCAGCCCAAGCCTGGATATTGTCCAGATTTGCTGCATTTGAACATGGACTGCTTCAGTATCTGAGGAGTCGGGAATGGTGCTGAACATTATGCAATCATCATCGAACATTCCCGTTTCAGACCTTATAATGGAGGGAAAGTCATTGATGCAGCAGCTGAAATGGTTGGAAAATGTGACTTAACACTAAAACCTTTTAGAATTTATGGGATTTGTAATAAATGGTTACAGTTTACCAATTACTTATGACTCCAACGTAGTATTCCTTTAAAAAATAGGTTTAAGGAGATAAAAGGTTTCAAGAAGAAGGATTTTATACCTTTGAGAAGCTTTATGGCAATATTACAACTGAGGACTGAAATTCATTCAATATTCTTTCATCATGCCGAGAATGTAAGAATGCAAGAGGATAGTTATAAATTAATTTGTTTGCATCAAACAAGATGGCCCATTGAGTTGGAAAATGTAATGTATTTATCATTTTGTATTGTTATGTGAGGCCAAGCTGTATTAATTGAAAAATAGGTGAGTTTGTTCATAACTGTTGCTCTTTATGTTCCCTTGCTGTGAAATAAAACAACTTAATGTTTCATATTTTGTCTCATCCATTTTAAATGCCTTTAAAAAGATTGGAAAGGTGTAAATTGGGTGGAGGCATCAACAAAATAAGTATCTGATTCAAATCACAAGCTGGTCCTATTTTTACATCCCAAGTTTTGTGACCATTTAGTTAGACATTGAGCAGTGTGGGCAGATCTTTAAATATAAGATGCTTAGACCATTTACATGAGTGACTTGAATCTGTAGCCATGAGAATATGTAACATGGCTGCTCAGAGCAATTCTATATCTGAAATTGTTGTGCACGTTCTCAAGCTAGGGTATCATGATATGCAGAACTTGGCATTACAACTTCCTAAACAATGAACAAACCCATGTAGTCTCTTAATTAGAGTGGAGTCAGTCAGAAATGATAAGCTTTACTCATCCATAATTCTCATATGCTCTTCCCATCATGAGAGTTCAATTACTCCCTGTGCCCCCTTTCCACTTCTCAGCTCTGGAGCTTTCCTATCTGTGCAGGCATGCAAAAATTCAGGGGAATTACTTTTATCTACATTACCCAGATTGTTCTGCCTCTTTTGTGCCCTTCATTTTGCAGTCTAACTAATGGATGTAATATAGAAAATATGTCCACATTAAACATACTTAAAAAAATTAACAATGCTGTTGTTTAGAGAATACCATGTGACAGGGAACTTTAGTTGTTTTTATTCTCTGATTTGTATTGCTCACATGTCTTTTGCTGCTATAATCTACAAGTCACAACATATATTCAAGTAGGGGAAATAATATCCATCTTATTGGAGTATTTTTCATGCTTATTGGCATTAGGTACAAGATACATGCAAGGGATCTATTGTAGTTTATTATAAGGATACTTAAATTCAATATTTTAAATTGCCTTTCATGTATGCTAACAGATCAACAGATTAACTGGGGGAAAAGTGTATGCACTTGAGTAAACCTCCATTCGTTGTGTTCAGTTTATGGGTTTTCTAATGCGTTGGAAAAACAGAGCCAAGTTTTATGATGTACCTTTAAGACTAGCCTTTCCATTATTGTAGTTCTCCTAAATCCTTTCTCTTTACAACATTGATTTTCCAGGTGTAGCATCCTTTTTTTGATCAATCTGATCTGTAAAGATAATCTAGTATTATAAATTGTATCTACCAACTGTAAGCAGTAACCTTCTACCCCTGGCACGTTACTCTATGGCTCAGATATTCAATTTACGAGAAATAATGAGACAACACTCACAGCTCAAGTTAAACACTGATGATTTACTTGGTTTGAAGAATACAATACACCTGTTAACAATACATCCATTAACTACATACCATTTAGTTAAAAATACACTGCAAGGAGTTTATCATGCACACTCAGTGATAGGTAAATCTTGTGCCGATCGTACATTTCAGCAGTTGACCAAGATGCCCAGTTAAAACACTGAATCATTCTTTACAATGATTTTTCTCCCTTTCTTTCCAAGTTGGATAGAATGTCTCATTGACTGCTTCATACTATCTGATCAAAATCTACCTTAAGCTACAATTGTTCACAGAATTGTCTAATTTTTGTCCAAACTATGATATTAGAGACTCCCTTGACAATGTGCACCTGTTTTAAACTTCCTTGCATAATTTTCCATCCCTTGTGGTTGCTGTAGTGTTCAATGATTTGATTGATCTGTGTTTGGTTATGTTAGTCTGGTAACTGATCCTTGTTAACTATATTTGATTGTTTAAGCCTGTGTGTGGATCTAGAGAGTTAATTAAGCAGAGAAGTTTCCAGAGAGAAGACCTGAGGTGAGAACATGTGTGTAGAAAATCCTGTGAGTTCTTAGATGTTTTAAAGTATTATAAATAAACCTGTTGTAGATTTGGAACTAGTGTCATCTCTGCATTGCTCTGTGATAAATAAGATATATAAGATAAACAGCAACCTGGTTAATAAATAATAAAATTGGTGACAAGGTTGAGAAAAGTTTACTTTTACCAGCTCCAGAGCCATTTCTTTCACTGCCAGGAGATCCTCCAAAGATGTGGGAACGATGGATATGGGGTTAAAGGTCTACTTACTCGCTACAACGATGGACAGTCTGGGTGCAGCAGCAAACCACAAAAAGATGAGACTTGTACATTGTCTTGGAGCCTAATGCCAGCAAATATTTGAGCAATTTACAGAAGATACATTTACATTTGATACAGCAGCTCTCAAAAAATACTTCAGGTCCAAGAGAAGTGTGACAATTGTAAAATATACATTCCATCAGAGATCCCAGGGAAATGGTGAGCCCATAAATCAATACATGGCAGCAATGTGGCAATTGATTTTTACATCAAAATTTGTTACACTAACCGATGAACAAATTTGTGACCAACTAAATGAAAAGACTTCAATTCTATGAATTCGGGAATGTCTCCCCATGGAGGATGAGTATTTAACCTTGGGAAAAGCCACAACTTTGGCAGTCCAAATCAAATTTGCCATGCTAGATTCCAAGAGCTAACACACAAATGCACCCTTGGACTCAGGGTCACAGATACAGCTTGCCCAAAAAACTGAAGTGCAAAGGTTATGAACAAGGAGATCTCAGAGATCTAATCAAAATGTGCCCCATCACGGTTAGATACCTTCAGAACTGTGCCCAAATTGTGGAAATGCTCATCGAGTCACAACACCATCAATGGATAGAGTGCAACTCATGCTTTACGTGGAACCATCTTGCAAAGATGTGCAGGTCATCAAAGAAGAAGACTTCATTGGTTCACCATGTGGAAGAGTCTCTTCCTGAAAATTAAATACGACATGTATGTAGCATCATGAAAGGGTCTGCCACAGAAACGTGTACAAGAACTACAAAAAGACACACTCGGAAGAGAGACCATTCCAGT
Source organism: Cetorhinus maximus (assembly GCF_964194155.1). Taxonomy (NCBI): domain Eukaryota; kingdom Metazoa; phylum Chordata; class Chondrichthyes; order Lamniformes; family Cetorhinidae; genus Cetorhinus; species Cetorhinus maximus. The sequence continues at coordinate 56,835,722 of NC_135884.1, forward strand.
GTGTGGAGTGCAAGACTTTGTTTCAGACTCCCTTCTCTCTGCAGAGACACGCATTGATACACAACGGGTAATGAACTTGCAAATGTGAATTATATGACAAAGCCTTTGTGACTCCATCTGTGCTTAAGAGTCATAAAAAAGACATATACTGGAGAAAATGAGAAGATTTGTCCATTTTGTGGCCAGAAATTTGCCAGCAATGGAACATTACATGTGCACATTTGAAGGCACCCAGGTGAGTGCCCCTACCAGTATCCTTACTGTGACAAAGCTTTCTGCAAGAATGATGCATTAAAGATGCATATTACAACACACACACATGGGAAAAACCTTACCAGTGCTCAGAAGGGGTTAATCAGCACTGGAGCCCAGATGAACACATGAGGATAGTGATTATGAGGATACATACCCTTTTCAAATGCGTGATGTTGATCATCCATCTCATCAAGTCAATCAGACAGAACCACAACTTCAAATTTGCACATTTAATTGCAGAAAGAAGAGAACTTTGCATCTCAAGGTCAAGGAGAAAACAGGCAAGTTGAACTCCAAGAAATAACTTGATGCATATATGTTTGTTGTTTGGGGTGATTTAATTGAAAATAATGCTATTAATAAAAGGGGGAAAAGATGTAGGCCTGGATCTTCGTTGTGGGTCAGGTGCGCAGTGAAGAGAATTCCTGGCTCAGCAAACCCAGCCTTTAAAAATGGCTGCCTGCACTCCCAATTGTCCATCCACCGGGTGGGCTCGAGTAGAAGTCGGGGCAGGCGACACCAGAAGTAGTAAGGAAGCTCCTGGGTGCAGAAACAGGCTGGGCAGAAGGCCCACCTCGGGGCTCCAGCACTATGTGAAAAAATTTAAATCAAAGGCAATATAAAGCATTCCTCCAGCCCTCACCCGATACCCACCTATACATTCCTCATGCCATATCCATGCCACCTCCTGCCTTGTACCATTTCCCATAACCCCATATACTCCATGCCAACCTCTGCCCCTGTAGCCACCCCCATACGCCCTCATATCCTCCATGCTAACCTATGACTCTGTAAAAGCCCTCATGGCCCCTCATACATTCCATTCAAACATATGCCCCACCCTATACCCCATGGATCTTCATAGCCCCTATGCCAAATTATTGCTAAATCATTACCAACCCATTAACCATCCACCATCCTTTGCTCTTACACCTACCATGCCAACTCAGCAAGTATCCACCATGGACAGACCTCAGGACCCATGCAGGGATGAGATAAAATAAAGGCTTAAGTGTCTATTGCACTATATTGAAAATAAATACTCATTCATAAAAGCCCATTTACTACATTTACATCCCTTCAACTACATAAAGCTTTATAACAACAAACATATCATCCAAGTGCACAATCCTTTATAACAACATTGAAATTCATAGTCAGACTTCAAATAGTCTATAATCACTTGTAGCTGTCAAACTGAACTAGCAGGCACCCTGCTTTGATAATGGATGGTTGCAGTAAGACAGCATGAAATGGCACTCCAGATATTTTTTCAAAGATTTAAAGGGAAGTACTTTAACAGCTAGACAGCTCCCTTTGACAGGTGTTTTTAACAGTTCCTCTTGACACTTTTGACAGGTCCTCTTGACAGTTGCTTTTGACAGTTTTGACAGTTGGCTTTGTCAGGTCTGTTTACTGTTCCACTGAGCTTGACAGTTCATGAGTTTGTGCACATTTTACTCATATTCATGCCTACTTTTAACTATTCCAAAGGGCACCTGACATCCCCCAAAAGTGTCCTTAGATGAGATGCAAAAGGATACCTTATCTCTCCAAAGGGTACCTTACCTCTTGCTATCCAAACAAATTCATGAAGTTCAGATCTGCTATTGCCAGGTCTGCTCTACACACTTCGGGTTTCACACTCCTGGGCTACCAAAATCCAACTTCAGTGGAGACAGCTGATTATTTAAATGACCAGCTACCTCTTGTAAACCTCGCATGGATGAAATGCGAACCACCCACTTTCCCACTCCTGCAAAAATCAAAACTGCCATGTTCGGAGACAGGAGGCTTACCATTGTGGCAAAAATCTGGGCCGTGGTGTTCAATGGTTTGATTGATCAATGTTTTATTCTGTTAGTCTGATAACTGATCCTTGTTAACTGTATTTGATTGCTTAAGCCTGTGGGTGGAGCTAGAGAGCTAATTAAACAGAGGAACTTCTGGAGAAAAACCTGGGTTCTGAGCTGAGAACATATGTGTACAAATGCTGTAAGTTCTGAGGTGTTTTAAAGTATTGTAAATAAACCTGTTGTAGATTTGGAACTGTTGGCATCTCTGCATTGCTCTGAGCAAAATCCCATATAAGATATATAGCAAATACATAACAGGTGTTGCAGATGTCGTGAAGATCGTTATCAGCAAATACAACAGCAACTTCCTTTCTTGGTAATCAAACAATCAAAATCCCTCAAATTACTGACTTCTTATAAGCTGTTGCTTGGAGAATTAAAGATAAAGTTTATCTGATAAAGTGTATATAAAAAAGGCTTCTTGTAGAGATAGTCTCTGCATTCCAAAAGATAACAAACTCTGGTATCATCAATGAATGTCAATTTGTTCATCTTTCAAAACTCTTTGGAGCACTTAAGAATTGGCATTTTAGTCTTCCTCATCTTTGTGGCTCCTAGCTCCATAAGTCAATGTTTTTTTTGTGTGTGTATTCATACTGTTTATTGATGAAAAGCCATCCCAAACATTTCAGACAAGATGGGTGCATATTGGGCTTGTTAATTTAACTCATGGAACAAGTATTAATATTTCATGGCCAGGATTTTTACCTTGTCGGATGGGCGGGCCCAGGAGCAGTCGTTAAGCTGACCGCCACCCACAATTGGGCCCCAACATCAATTTCATGTTGGCTGGCCAATTAATGGCTCAGCAGTGCCGGGATGGGGGCGGGAGGAAGGTGAAGGTGGAAGTTCCCGCATGCGCGCAAGTGCGCACAATGAAATCTCCCTGAGGCACAGAGCTGCCTCAAGGAGCTGAAGGTTTAAAAACACAGAAATAAAATATTACAACTGTTAAAAATATGTCCCCTCATGTGACTCTGTCACATGAGCAGGGACATGTTATGAATGAAACTTAAAAACTTTTATTTAATTTTTAATTGCTGTTGGAAACCTCATCGATAGGCAGGATGAGCTTACCTAAAAAATCCAAAGGCAGCTTGGCCTTTTCAGTCTATTACTTTAATGGCCTTAATAGGCCTGTTAATTGTCAGCGGGCGTGGTGCCGACTCCTGTGTACACCCGCCGATCAAAATACCGAGTAGGTGTGCAATGACGTCAGGCGCTCACCCGATGTTATTGCACATCATTTTACAGTCGAGTGGGTCGGGCACGCGCCCACCTGCTCAGCGCAAATTTCTGCCCCATGAAACATGTTTCCTATGGGTACTAATCTCCTCAACATGAAAGAAGGGCCAGTGTAACAGTTCTGTGACAACTGAGGACAGTACAGTATAATATTGGACTTTATTTGCAATCCAAATTTGCTTTATATGTTTTTTTTTCTGATTAATCTCCTGTAAATTTTAACAGATGGTTTTGTTACTTTGCATTATTCTATTTATGAGGGCTTATATGATCTTCTGAGTCATTTATCTGTGCATCATTCCTATATTTCAGCAAAGAGGTACCCCTTATATTTATAAACATGTTTTGGGTAGAACTGTGTGAAGATTTTGAACAAACCAATTTATAAAACCAATCTACTGAGATCATCAATAAAAAAAAACAAATCAGAAGGAACAGAAAACTCTTTACCTTCACCAGAGTTATGCTATGGCTTTAGCTCCACCCCATTTATTTCACAAGAACTACCCTGCTTCATTTACTGTTCTTGACTCATTTTTTGACAATGGATTTGTGCATATACCAATATTGACATGAGGTTATATTATAATGAACCCAGGTTCCACCAAGTAGTGGAATATCAATCAAATATCATCAACAGACCTCATGAATGCATGATTGATGGTGGGAGCAACAATCTCTTTATCTGATAACTCCTTATATGAATCATTGACCTAATGTATAAAATGAAATATACCTTCCTCTACTCTCATGTGACTTTAGAAATACATGGCATTAACTGTTACTATTCCATTGATGGAAGTGTTCCTTTAAATTGACATAGAAATCCATAAGCATTCATGTTAATTGTCAGACATTTCATTCCTCTGTCCACATCTCCAACTGGTGTCAACAATTCAACAGGCTTTGCGCTGGTTGCCAAGTTCATACTCTTCTTACTTCTCCTCGCTGAAAGTATGAAACACAGCTGTATTACTCTAGAATTCATAACCTCTTACTATGAAAGAAGACAAGAGCCACATTAATATTTCATTTTAGACATATACCTTAGAATACAAAAGATAACTGAATTCAATTTTTTAGCAACATTCTTTACATTTGTAATTTTTCTGAGGACTAAAATATATATATTAATGTAGTTATCATTTAATAAATGATATAAAACTTTGTAAAAGTTAAGAAGTATGAGTACTTCTATTGTGTCAGTCATTGATTTTTAAAAAACTCATAGGTCATTTGAATAATTCATCCTTTGTCATTGTTGACTTCAGCCGAACTAGTGACATCTCTTGCTACTAGTTTGACAACATTTTAGGATCAATTCTGTCAAAAGCTACTAGTTCCCTCTCAGGGAAGTTTGACTCTTATGCGTGAACAATAGACGTTTTGCCAAAAATGTTGGCATTTGCTCTTGACACCAATTTGTCAAAAATGTTCCACAGTGGCAGAGCAGCAAGGATTATGAAATTATACCACAAAGCACACGGACAATTATAATTTTGAATACCTTTTCATGATTGTGTAAGAAGCTGCAATAATTTTGATTGAATTAATTGTTCTTTAAGTGAAATATGTGGTTGAGATTTGTGAAAGCTCTTGAACACAGGGGAGGAAAATAAATAGATTAAATGAAATACAGAATGCTATTTGCTGTAGAGTTATAGAGGAACTGCCTGACCCTACAAACAAAGGGCAAAAGGATTTTCGAACTAAAGTAACCTGTTAACAGCAGTAGGCAGGTTTTTTCACAGATAAACAAAGTCACTGGTCTGTGACAAAAAAGTAACACTTAAGGCTATGGAATGTTTAACAAGAGGCACCAAAGTTATAAAGTCAGGTTAAAAGCAATAAAATAATAGCTCGAGCCGCTTGATTCTGAAATAGGGGCATCAAAGGCATCCTGCGGAACAATGGCTACCCTGATCAGATCATTTCATGCTGTATAGCAGACAAACTCATGAACAGGCCTAAAGCCATCACTTTCGGCCTTGAAAGGTGCCCAGTCTATCTCAGGTTACGCTGGAAGGGCAAGGTATCACAAAACAGGTGGATCTAGCTGTTTCACACTGCAACTATGCAGTAGCAACATGGGTGGTATTCACCACTAAAAAGATGCTGTTGTCAAGCCAAAAAGATGTTCTGCCTATCACACAAATGAGTAATGTGGTATATGAATTTCAGTGCCCGCATGGTGCTAGGTATGTAAGCTGTACGTCCCAAAGACTAGCAGATCATATCAAACAACGTGTCCCTTCTGCTGTTCACAACAGGCAAGGTACAGACTGTACCCAACCAGCCTGTGCTTGCAAAACTCAAAACACAATGTCCAACATTAGGTGTGATTCCACAATTGAACAATATTTGCTAAATAACCCTCAGTGCGCTAAGAATTACACTGACAACCAATTTAAGATTGTCAGCCAGGCTCACAGTGTGGTACATTTGTGTGTACTGGAAGCTACACATACTAATATGCAGGGCCCTGTTCTCTCCAAGCAGAAAGAAAATGTACACACATTGCACCTAAACAAAATAAATGACAGCCATTCACTGGTTCATCCCTCAAGGCAATACCTTGACCAATCAGAGTCAAGTTGCCTGGTTTAAATTTCAAACAATGCTTGGCAGTTAACTGTCAGTCACCATCAACTGATACATTCTCATGGCAATCAATCAGCACTCTCTTCTCACATAGTATAAATTGTTGTTCCCTTTACATTTGGTATTCTTGTGAATTGTCTTGAGTGCAAGAAGAAAAGCTTTGACAAAAACTGTCTCTTTTTTCAGCAATACTCAAATTCTGTACTACCAAACAAATAATTATAGTGGTAATATGAGAGAGTATAAACAACTAATTGAAATATATACAAATAAATAATTACCTGGCAACTACCACTGTCAGATCTGTAATCAGAATATGTGGGTACAGATTGGGATGAACTTATAAGGCACATAAATACAATTAGATTTATTTTAAAGGATTAGAGAATATGTTGCAGTCTCCCAAAATGCATTAAAATCTTTATCGGGAAGCCTAATCTGCTTTCTTTTAGAGAAGTATTATACTCCTATAGAACATTTAGTACCATCCCTTGGACTGAGATATAGTACAATGTCTCCAGTGGAATTGAAGCATTCAGCATTTCCAAAGGCTACAAGGATGTGTGTGATGTAGATGTTTAATCAAAACAAAAAAGGGTTTTCTGGTAGAATATAAAACCTAACTGGCTCTGCAGCTTTGCACTTTTTTTGAACCAATTGGATTTTCTCTTTGAGTTTCCAAGAAAAATATAACATTTATTAAAATGTAATATTTTATAAAAAATATTACATGTTTGTAAAAAATGTTTATTAAAAATATTACATTTTCCAAACACTCCTTGCAGCCTCACCAAATACATTAAAATTGTGACTTCTCATCCAAAACTGCTCAGAAAGAGGTCAAAGCAGCACTACTCTGCTTTCAACAGATTTGACAGCTAGGTCCGTCAAAATGTCAAGCCATCCTAAATGTTCTGCTCTTCAAATATAGCATAGCTATGTTTTTTATTTTTCAAATGTGTAATTTGATCTGGGCATTGTGTCCAGGGCTGGCTTAAGGTGCCTCTGGTTGTCACAGCAGACTTCCAGCATCATCTCGCTGTTTAGCTTCATCACTGTTGTGCAACTCTAATTTATCTGTTTAATCTTACTTAATTGCTAAATGATTCACAGAATTTCACAGAATTTTAATGGCGCAGGAGGAGGCCATTTGGCCTATCATGTCAGCACCGGATCTCCAAATCAGCATTATGACCTAGTGCCATCGTCCTGTCTTTTCACTGTACCCTTGCACATTGTTTCTATTCAAATAATCATCCATTGCATCCTTGAATGCCTTGATTGAACCTGCCTCCACCACACTTCCAGGCAGTGCATTCCAGACCCGAACGACTTGTTGTGTGAAAAAGTTTTTTCTCACGTCACACTTGCTACTTTTGCAATTCACTTTAAATCAGAGGGATCTGGGTGTACAGGTCCACAGGTCACTGAAAGTGGCAAAGCAGGTGGATAAGGTAGTCAGGAAGGCATATGGCATGCTTGCCTTCATTGGCAGGGGTATTGAGTATAAAAGCTGGGAAGTCATGCTGCAGCTGTATAGAACCTTGGTTAGGCCACACTTGGAATATTGTGTGCAATTCTGGTCACCACATTACTAGAAGGATATGGAGGCGTTGGAGAGGGTGCAGAGGAGGTTTACCAGGATGCTGCCTGGTCTGGAGGTTATTAGCTATGAGGAGAGGTTGGAGAAACTCGAATTGTTCTCACTAGAGCGACGGAGATTGAGGGGCGACTTGATAGAAGTTTACAAAATTATGAGTGGCATGGACAGAGTAGATAGTCAGAAGCTTTTTCCCAGGGTGGAACAGTCAATTACTAAGGGACATAGATTTAAGGTGAGAGGAGAAAACTATAAAGGTGATGTGCGGGGCAAGTTTTTTACGCAGAGGGTAGTGAGTGTCTGGAATTCGCTGCCAGAGGAGGTGGTGGAAGCAAGTACGATAGTGGTGTTTAAGAGGCAGCTTGACAAATACATGAATAGGATGGGATTAGAGGGATACGGAGCCCGGAAGTGCAAAATGTTTTAGTTGACGGGCAATATGTTCGGCTCAGGCTTAGAGGGCCGAAGGGCCTGTTCCTGTGCTGTACTTTTCTTTGTTCTTTGTTCTTTGTATCTGTGCTCTCTCATTCTTGATCCTTTTACGAGTGGGAACAGTTTCTCCCTGTCTACTCTGTCCATGATTTTGAACATCTCTATCAAATCTCCTCTTAGCCTTCTTCTCTCCAAGGAGAACAGTCCCAACCTCTCCAATCTATCCTCATGGCTGAAGTTTTTCATCCCTGGAACCGTTCTTGTAAACCTCTTCTGCACTCTCTCCAATGTGTTCACATCCTTCCTGTAATGTGGCACCCAGAACTGTGCACAATACTCCAGCTGAGGTCTAATGTGTGGCTTATATAAATTCAGCATAACCTCCCTGCTCTTGTACTCTGTGCCCCTATTAATAAAGCACAGGATACTATATACTTTATTAACTGCTCGCTCCAACTGTTCTGCCACCCTCAATGATCTATGCACAAATACATCCAAGTCTTTCTGCCTCTACATCCCCTTCAAAATTTGACCCCTTATTTTATATTGTCTGTCCATATTCTTCCTACCAAAATGCATCACCTCACACTTCTCCACATTGAACTTCATCTGCCACATATCTGCCCATTCCACCAACTTGTCCATGTCCTCTTGATGTTCCACACCATCCTCCTCGCAGTGCTCCCAAGACTCCCAAGCTTTGCATCATCTGCAAACTTAGAATTTGTCCCCAGCAAACCAAGACCTAGATCACTAATATACATCAGGAAAAGCAAAGGTCCCAATACCGACTCCTGGGAAATTCCACTACAAACCTTCCACCTGCCTGAAAAATATCCATTGTCCATTACCCTCTGCTTCCTATTCTTCAGCCAGTTTTCACAGAATCACACAGTGCAGAAGAGGTCCTTCGGCCCATCAATTCTGCACCGACACGTGAGAAACACCTGACCTACCGACCTAATCCCATTTACCAGCACTTGGCCCATAGCCTTGAATGTTATGATGTGCCAAGTGCTCATCCAGGTACTTTTTAAAGGATGTGAGGCAACCCGCCTCCACCACCCTCCCAGGCAGTGCATTCCAGGCCGACACCACCCTCTGGGTAAAAAAGTTTTTCCTCATATCCCCCCTAAACCTCCTGCCCTTCACCTTGAACTTATGTCCCCTCGTGACTGACCCTTCAACTAAGGGGAACAGCTGCTCCCTATCCACCCTGCCCATGCCCCTCATAATCTTGTACACCTTGATCAGGTCACCCCTCAGTCTTCTCTGCTCTAACAAAAACAACCCAAGTCTATCCAACCTCTCTTCATAACTTAAATGTTTCATCCCAGGCAACATCCTGGTGAATCTCCTCTGCACCCCATCCAGTGCAATCACATCCTTCCTATAATCTGGTGACCAGAACTGCACACAGTACTCCAGTTGTGGCCTCACCAAGGTTCTATACAACTCCAACATGACCTCCCTATTTTTGTAATCTATGCCTTGATTGATAAAGGCAAGTGTCCCATATGCCCTTTTCACCACCCCACTAACATTCCCCTCTGCCTTCAGAGATCTATGGACACACACACCAAGGTCCCTTTGTTCTTCAGAACTTCCTAGTGTCATGTCATTCATTGAATACTTCCTTGTTAAATTACTCCTTCCAAAGTGTATCACCTCACACTTTTCAGGGTTAAATTCTATCTGCCACTTATCTGCCCATTTGACCATCCCGTCTATATCTTCCTGTAACCTAAGACACTCAACCTCACTGCTAACCACCCAGCCAATCTTTGTGTCATCTGCAAACTTACTAATCCTACCCCCCACATAGTCATCTATGTTGTTTATATAAATTACAAATAATAGGGGACCCAGCACAGATCCCTGTGGTACGCCACTGGACACTGGCTTCCAGTCACTAAAGCATCCTTCTGTCATCACCCTCTGTCTCCTACAACTAAGCCAATTTTGAATCCACGTTATCAGATTACCCTGTATCCCATGTGCATTTGCCTTCTTTATAAGTCTCCCATGTGGGACCTTGTCAAAAGCTTTGCTGAAATCCATATAAACTACATCAACTACACTACCCTCATCTACACATCTGGTCACCTCTTCAAAAAATTCAATCAAATTTTTTGGGCATGACCTCCCTCTGACAAAGCTATGCTAACTATCCCTGATCAAGCCTTGCCTCTCCAAGTGGAAATAGATTCTCTCCTTCAGAATTTTCTCAAATAGTTTCCCTATTGTGAGACTCACTGGCCTGTAGTTCCCTGGCTTATCTCTACAACCCTTCTTCAACAGCGGAACCACAATTTTGTATCCATGTTGCTACTGCCGCTTTTATTTCGTGAGCAATAACTTTTCTCACAAGTCTGTTGTGTGGCACTGTGTCAAATGCCTTTTGAAAGTCCATATACACCATATCAACAGCATTACCCTCATCGACCTTTTCTGTTACCTCTTTAATAAAATTCCAGCAAGTTAGTTAAACACAATTTCCCCTTTAGAAATCCACGCTGGCTCTTTCTTATCAGCCCATATTTTTTGATGTGACTGCTAATTCTATCTCGAGTAATTGTTTCTAGAATCTTGCCCACCACTGAAGTTAAACTGACTGGTCTGTAATTGCTGGGCTTATCCTTACAACCTTTTCTGAAGAAGAGCGTAATGTTTGCAATTCTCCAGTCCTCTGGCACCATCCCTAAGTCTCGGGAAGACTGAAAAACTATGGCAAGTGCCCCTGAAATTTCCACTCTTACTTCCTTCAATATCCTTGGATGCATCTCATCCAGTCCCGGTGCCTTGCCAGTCTATTCAACACTTCCTCCTTATCAATTTCGAACCCTTCTAGTGACAGAGTTTTCTCATTTGTCACCATGGCCTGGGTAGCGTCTACCTCTTTGGTAAAGACAGATGCAAGGTATTCATTTAATACCACAGCCATGGCCGCTTCTTCCATGTGTAAATTCCCTTTTAGGTCCCTAATCGGCCCTACTCCTCCTTTTACCGCCCTTTTACTATTTATATGTCTATAGAAGACTTTGGGATTCCCCTTTATGTTGGCTGTCAGTTTTTTCTCATAATCCCTCTTCGCTTCTCTAATATGCTTTTTCACCTCCCCTCTGAACCTTCTGTATTCCTCTTGGTTCTCAATTGTATTTTCTACCTGACACCTCTCATAAGCGCACTTTTTCTTCTTTATCTTAATTTCAATTTCCTTTTTCATCTAGGGAGCTCTGGATTTGTTTGCCCTACCTTTCCCTTTCGATGGAGTATACCTTGACTGTGCCCAAACCAATTCTTTTTTGAAGGTTCAGCTACAGTTTTTGCTCGCTAACTGCTGTTGGCTTGGTTTGCATACATTTACTCAAACTGTCTCGCATTTCCCAGGCATGGAAAATATCCTCACTTGGATGGGTCTGCAGTGGCTGTATTTTAATTCTATTCATTCTTCAGAAATATGCATTTCTGCTAAGATCAGCATTTATTGTCCATCCTTAGTTGCCCTTGATAAGATGGTGGTAGGCCTTCTTGAGCCATTGCAGTCCATGTGGTGAAGGTGCTCTCACAAGGTAGCTAGGTAGGGAGTTCCAGGATTTCCACCAGCGGCAGTGAGAGAACAGCAAGATATGTTCAAACCAGGATGGTGTGTGACTTATGGGGGGGGGGGCAACATGGAAGTGATGCACCTGCTGCCTTGTCCTTCGAGGTAGTGGGAACTATGGGCTGTAACTTCTAACCAGCATCAGAAAGCGATGGCCCACAGGAATTAAAAGAATTAAATCCATACTTATCTGCCCTTGAAAATTATGCAGGCATGTGGGGCCTGCATTGAAAGATTCCTTGCAGGCCCCAGCAAAGTGCAACTCCGGCGGATTCAAGGCGGCTATGTCCCCTTTCTTATGGCATGAGCTGCCGTAAAACAGGTACGTTTAAAGGACCAGTGAAATTTACAGGCCAGAGAGAAGGAAAGGCAGGAATTTTCCAGCATCCTCCCCCCCCGCCCTCCCGGTGGGTTACCTCATGGCGCGTCCGGCATGCCATTGAAATCTCCGTTGGCATCGGTGGAAAGGGAAGATCTGCTGGCATGAAGGGTGGAAAATTCTAGCCGTAAGTGCCTAAGATAAGTAGGTACAATTTGGGGCTGGGGTTGGGACAGAGAGTGGCGGGATTTGGGTGTTGGCGTAGGGGTCAGGGGTTGGAAGGGTTGGGGGGGTCGGTGGTCTGGGGGTGGTGGCAAGGTAAGGAGGTCACTGGTCTGGGGGGGGTGGGGGGGCTGAAGGGGTTCAGAGGTCTGGAGGGGGGAGGGGTGGTTGGAGGTCTGGGGGGAGGGTTGGGGGTCTGAAGGGGTGGGAGGGCGTTCGAGGGATTGGAGGGATTGTAGGTATCAGAGGTCCGGGGGGGGGGGGGGGGGGGGGGGGGGGACTGTGGGGGGGGTAGGGGGTGGGGGAGTTGAAGGTCCAAGGGGGTGAGGGGGATGGGAGATGGGGCGGTCGGAGATCGGGAGAGTGGGGGGTGTTGGAGGTCGGGATTGGGGTTTGGGAGTGTCGGAGGTCAGGGGACTGGGGAGTTGGGAGGTTGTGGTGGGGGTTCAGAGGTCAGGGGGGTGGGATGGGGGAGTCGGAGGTCGGGGGTGGTGGTTGAGGTTGTTGGAGGGCTGAAGGGTGTGGGGGGTCGGAGGTCAAGGGTTAGGGCATTTTAGGTCAGTGGCGGGGCTTGGGAGGGTTGGGGGTGGGGGTGGTCAGGGGTGTGCGGGGAGTTCCGTGGGGGGGTCAGGCGGTCCTGTGGGGAGGGGTTGGGGGTACGGGGGGAGTCCGGTGGGGTCGGTCTGGGTGTTTACAATAGTTACCCAGGAGTTAGAAGAGGTTTTAATTCTTCTAACTTTTTCTGAGTAACTACTTTCATTGGAGGCGGTACAGCGGAGGTTCACTAAATTGGTCCCTAGAATGAGGAGGTTGTCCTGTGATGAGAGGCTGAGTAAATTGAGTTTATATTCTCTGGAGTTTAGAAGAATGAGGGTCGATTTCATCGAAACATACAAGATTCTGAAGGATCTTGATAGGATGGATGTTGAGAGATTGTTTTCATTGGTCAGAGAATCTAAAACACAGGGCCACGGTCTCAGGATAAGAGGCCGATCATTTAGGACTGAGATGAGGAGAAATTACTTCACTCAAAGGGTTGTGAATCTTTTGAATTTTCTACCCCAGAGGGTTGTGGATGCTCAATCATTGAACACGTTTAAGGCTGGGATGGACAGATTTATGGTCTCTCAGGAAATCCAGGGATACAGGGAATGGGCAGGAAAGAAGAGTTGAAGCCCAAGATCAGCCATGATTGTATTGAATGGTGGAGCAGGCTCAATGGTCTACCCCTTCTCCTATTTCTTGTGCTCTCATGAGCTCCCAATCAATTGGACCACTTTGTCCTGGATGGTATCAAGAACCTTGGGTTTGATGGACACCTCACTTTGTGCACAGATTCAGGGACAGTTTAGAGTAAAGGGACACTCAGTGTGACACACATTAGTAACAAAACAAGCAAAGTTGTTAGTGTTTGTGCAGCTGTATGAAGTTGTGGGGTTACAAACATCACCAGTTTTGCATTACCTCTTCTGGGATTTTTTTATAATACACCAGGAAAGCACTTTACAGATTTGTAATAATCTTTGATTTGCAACAGATTCTATAACTATATTCACCATTGTTATGGAAACAGAGGGTCTTGCGATGTATTTTGGAGTTATATTAATTCACAATGATGTACAGAATTTGCAGCATCCACTGGAAAACTGTAATTTCCAATTGTACTGATGCTCCACTGTGTTGTCTTTAAATTGTATTCCGATGATCACAGTGAAGGAGAGTGGAGAGATTTAATAAATATGTTGGTTGCAATATTCCATAAGGCCTAAAAATGGGCACAGGGATTATAATGTGCAATTAACCCATGCCTGTTGGTTCTGATGGCAGCAGCATGCAAACTTCATGCCACTTGCTTATTACCAAGATTGAAGCATGGTAGCCAGTGGTAAATACGCTGCTGAGTGGCTGTATGTCTGGTCAGGGAGCATATAATTGTGAGAGCCTATCTGCACTTAGAGCTAGCCTGCGTTGCTTAATGCCAGCCTCCACCTCTTAAAGGGATATTTCATTCTGGCTGTAGCAATTGCTGAAAGTGGCTGGGCAACAGTTTTGGAGCAGGAAGAACATTAAATAATGGTGCAAAAGGACCGAGACTGCTCCAAGGTTCTCAAATGCAGCACTGGATGCCTTGGTGCAGGAGGTGGACAGGAGGAAAAATGACTTCTAGACATAGGGGATGAGGAGGCCTTCCAGACAGACACTGCAAAGACAGTAGGAGCAGATACCCCTCATAGTCAATGCCAGCAGTCTAGCCCATGAAACTGAATGCAGTGCCGCAAGAAGTTCAATAACCTCACATGAATCATCAGGATCAGTGACTGCATCTTCAAATGCTATTTCCTTACAATGGAACCTCACACACACCTTAATTCACCACTAGCCCATCCCACCACCCCACCGTCGCCCCCACCCACCCCCACTCCCCAGCTCTTCTCTCATGTACCAACAATCTCCATCAACTATAACTCATCCCTCACCTAATTCACCTCATGCTCATGCATTTAGCATTGCTGTAAGCCTCACACACACATCTCACAGCTTGCATAAACTCGCAGCTATTCACCATGACGGGCACATCAGCCAACACATTGGACGACATTCATTGACATACTTCCCTCTCTTTCACAGGGGAAGGTGGTCCATAACCTCAGGGAGCAGCATTTAACTGGCAGAGGCAGGCATGGCAGCATGCCCTCACCCACAAGGAGGTTATGGTCCTTGTCATCAAAGGAGCAGACATGACTGAGGCTGTGACCAGCTGTGGGACTAAAACTATCAAAAGTGATGGTATCTTCATATCTGATCCTCCTCACATCCCACTTCTCCCTCATCCCATAATCTCTTCTTATTTACAACTAGCAGATGGTCTAAGCATGCATCTCTTAATTTCACCCATCTCCTCTCACCACAACACTACCCTTGTGCCTTTTTCCTTCCAAATACCAAGAAGGGCCACCCGGTTAGAGAATGGTGGAGGAGCAAGAGGTGGAAGAGTGATGTAGAAGGAACACAGTCACTCGCTTTCACCCTCACAGTCAGTAGCTCAGATATTGATATTGCAAGTACTTTACAGGGTAGCATAAAGGCAGGATCTGCAAGTGGTGGGACACTGGACATGAATGGCCTGCAGCCAGGCCAGGGAGCCAGGATATCATAGGGGTCATCTCGCAGGGGATTTTTGCTGCAGAGGGCTCAAATGAGCATTTCAATGGGACAATGTACAGTAAAAGGCTTGCAGCAATCTGTCCTCTAACACATGGCTAAGATTGCTGATGTGCTTCCCATGGAGGAGTGGCATTGGCTTCATGGTGAGCAGACTTGCTGTCTTCTCTCAGGATGGCCTCATCCTCCCAACAGTGCATTTGGTGCTGTCTGTCAGGCAGCTAGCCCACTCTGCTGCCACCCATGATGTGGTGATGCAGTCTGAAGCTGAGCCTTCTGAGCTGAAAGCTGCTTGTGGTCATCCTGCAAGGCCACCCACAGTCTCTCCCACTGAAAGTCAGCAGCCTCCTACCAGCCATACCGCAGCCACTGGGGTAGCACTGCATAGGAGCACTAGGATAGGCAAAGGTACCCAAAGACAGGCAATAACAGAATGCTTTTGTGGATCATTACTTGATTTTTGTATGCAAAGTGGCATGGCTTGATGCATAAATTTGATCAAAATGTTTATTTTATCATGTCTTTTATTTTTGCATTGTGGTCAGTAACAGAGTGAAGGTAAGGTGTGGGACAGTTGAAAGGATAACTGGGGCTATGTTCACCGGTACCATAGTTGGATGATTTGATCATGGCCACCACAGGCAGAAAGAGGTTGCTTTCACCCACCAACTTTCCTCCTCTTCCTCAGCTGCCTGCCATATGCTAGGTGGCAAGGACTGTGCCCACACAATGGCGCAGTTGTGAGGGATGCAACAGATGACAATGGATTGTAATACAAACTCTGGTGAGTACTGCAGGACTCCTCCAGAGAGGTCCAAACAGCGGGGACGTTGTTTAAGCACTTCAGTGGGACTGCTGGAAGACATTTCATGTGGCTCTCGCTACATGCATGCTGCCCAGGTGTGTGGAGGCTGCGTGCCAGAGTCATAAGCCAGGTGGTCAGTGAATAGCCCTTGTCACCCAGCTGCTGCTCTCTGGTTTCTTGTGGTTGCTCAAATGCAGGTGGCCCAGTGGAGTGCAGCAGAATGAAGGTCTCGATCACCTTGGGATGAGCTGGAAATTGGCAAAGTTTTAAATCTCGCCGATGAGCTCACTTTGAAAAGCAGGTACTTTCCTCTGAAATTGCCATAATTAACCAGGGAAATGTAAGTACTAGCAAAGATAGTTGAATAGAAATCTGAAATGATTTTGACAGTGTTGTCAAATGATGATTGTACTATGCATATCTAATTAGGTTAAGACAGAGAATGTGACAGTTTCACTGACTTTAAAGAGGAGAAAAATGTAGTTTCTAAAATTGCTTGTCTAAAAAAGCTTTAAGTAGTTTTTTTCCCCCCCAGTTATAACAGTACATAAGGAGCATTCAAGAAAAGAGTAATACCAACCCATTTTACACTTCTGATTATTTAACAATGCCTGGTTAGACATGCCATCAGCAATGGTTAACATCATAACCACCTTATTCCCTGAAAAAAATGCAAACAACTCCCATCTCCACTGCAATTCAGGATTTATTTATTTTTCACTTTCTACTATAATTGGACCAATACAAATCAACCCATAAGAAATGTACATGAGAAGTGGGTAAGAGAGATAAGGTTGAGTTGTCAAAGTCTGCAGCTATTGAGGGCAAAATGTACTCCAGTGGAATAAGTTCACAATAAATTAATTGAATTGTTTTCTATTTATGGTAATGTTAACATACAAATTAATATTCTCAATGGTGGTAAAAGTCATCAAACTGCACAGTTAACATTGTCTGTGAGCACAAGGGAGAAGAATACTTTTGTATTGACAAGCTCAGGTAACCAAGGCATTAAGATGGTGATTTGAGCATTATCCTTTGAAGGCTTACCTCTTTTGTGGAATTCTGTATAAGGTGGCTATCAATTACCCTAAATGGGTTTGTGTATGCACACATGCAGTTAATATCTGACTATGTACTTTTATAGCAGTTTATGCAAGGGGATGTTTCCCATTGTGGGGGAATTCTAGGGGTACAATTTAAAAATAATGGGTCAACCATTTAAGATGGAGATGAGGAGAAATTTCTTCTCTTAGGCATTAGTCTTTGGAATTCTCTTCCACAGAGAGCAATTGTCATTGAACATATTCTCAGCTGAGTTGGACAGATTTTTGATGCCAAAGGGTTAAGGGGTGGTGTTGGGGTGGGGTGGGGGGTGGCGGGGGGGGAAAGTGGAAAGGCCACAGTCAGATCAGCCATGATCTTAATGAATTGTGGAGGTGGCTGCTGGTGATTGCACGAACATGGGCAGAAAGCCAGAAGAGATTCAGTGACCTTGAGGTTTGGCAAGATGAGTGACATTCATAATTGCAAGTTCGCAGTCCTGCATGTCTTAAATGTTGCCCATGATATGTGAGGCAAGATTGCCAACCCATGCAGCAGGCATGACCGTGGACCAGTGTCTACATTGAGCCGCAGAGTTGCCTCACACCAAAACTCCATGGTCAGTTAGAGGTGACAGCTGCATTGACAAGGCTGAATGGCCATTTGCAGCAGGCATCACACTGACAGACTGCTGGACACATAAAGTGGCACAGACTGATAAACACAGCTGGGCAATGAGTAAATAGTGACACTGTGTATGTCTGTGATTGTAGATGAAGTACTTTAACAAGACTAGGGAACAGAGATGAATGGGAGGTGCTGTTTCTTGACTGCATCTTTTGAAAATATGTCTATTTCCACATGTACGTTGATGGCCCTCAGCTTTACCTCACTAGCACCTTTTGACTGCCTCTGAATTTCCAGACTGCTTGTCTGACATTGGGTACTGGATGATCAGAAATTTGTACCAATTAAATATTGGGGATACTGGGACAACTGTCTTTTGTCTCTGCCCCATACTTTGTTCTCTCACCATTGACTCCATCCCTCTCCCTCAAAACTGCCTGAAGCTGAACCAGATTGATCCCAACCTTGGCATCATATCTGAACCAAAATTGAGCTTTCAACCACAAATCGATGCCTATTTCCACCTCTATAACATCACCTGACTCTGCTCCTTCCTCAGCTTATCTGCAGCTGAAAGCCTCATCCTTGTCTTTGTTATCTCCAGACTTGACTATTCTAATGCATTTCTGCCCAATCTCCCACATTCTACTCTCTATAACTTGAGCCCATCCAAATATCTGCTGCCTATGCCCTAACTCACACCAAATCTCATTTATATATAACTTCTTTCCTCCTGTAAGGCAATCTTTAAAATTTACATTTTTGACAAGACTTTAGGGCATCTGCCCTAATATGTCCTTTTGTGGTTCAGTGGAATATTTCATTTTATAATGCCTCTGTGAAGTGCCTTTGAAATTTCATTATGTTAAAAATGTTTTAGGAATATAAGTAGTTGTAATGTCTGGGTCATTAAATATAAACATACCTTAATAGTTTCTATATTTATATTTTGAGACAATTGCACACATCATTTTCCAAATGTTGGGCTAGTTTAATAGGAATACAGTATGAATGCTGTTTCATGTTCATCTTTCATAGAATGCAGCCCTTGGGATTGGGAAGGAAGGATACAACACTTGCTGACTGAGTCAGCTGATAGCCCTCTTTTCAATGTTATCATTGCAATCTTGAGGGAAAGAATAATATCTGGAATCTGCTTAGTAAGTTTAGCTGAATATATAGAACTCTGTATTTTGTCAGAACCTTGAAGACAGGTATTCGCTATGTTCAATTGAAGCTTAATTTTACAAAGCATTACAGACTTAGTTCATTCACCATTTTAAATTTTACATGAAAGCTTTCTTACTGTCTTGTGTAAGCGTGTTACATTTCCAAGGAAATTACATTATTGACATATGTTAACTTTGTTGATGTCTAATATTGTATTTTTTTAAATTCCAAAACCCTTCATGACAAATTCTTCCATTACTAACTAAAGTTTATTCAAAATGACTGATACTGAGGATTGGTTCCATTGGTGCCAGCAGCCTCTGTACCTCTGGTTATTGTTCTCCATGTGTAAGGCTAGATTTTGGGTGTCAATGAGCTGCTCAAGTAAGCGGCAGCACCATAGCTTTAACTGATGCTGTTGGACACAAACAATTTTCAAGAAGGGTCACTGGCAGCAGTTAGGAATGGAAACTATGGTTTATTCCAAAATTGCGCACAAACCGTTTATACCTTCACCATTACCCTTAACTGAGTGTTAGGCCTTCCTGTAGTCAATTTGTCTCAGTATCACAACGTGGAAACTTTATTTTGCATATCATTGCATGAACACATCATATGTTCCTGATAAATCCCTCTCTCCATTTGGGTTATGCTTCCATTAAAAAAGCAGGGCAAAGAAGTTTTGATTTGGTGCGAATATATCATATGTTCATACCTTGGAAGTGCTCAGCATAATTTCCAGATTCACATGGTTAGCCACAGATCTAGTCAAATTGTTTCAAAATGGCTATTTGTAACTTGGGGTGTTTCAGTGAGATTAGAGTATTTTAAATTAAGCAACTTGAATAGACGCATTTGTACGACCTCCAAAGAATTCTGATTCTGCTATTTTCTGTTTATATCTGACCGTATCTGCCACAAGAAATAAAAATATGTCTATTCTATTTCCTAGCTAATATTCTAGTGCATAATTCTACTAGTGGGCATGTCATTATGAATATAAATGTCCCACTTCCAATTTGTTCCCCTATGAATACAGCAGAATATTCTTCCGCACAAGTACGTCTTACCACATCCTGGTTCTCAAGTAGCAGCTTAATTGGAAGCAATTTACAGCGCAGGCAACTGCTTGAAAAGGTGACTGTGATAAGCAATCTTTAATACAGCTATATTTAATGCTTTAGTTCCCTTTAAGCACACAGTTCCTCAGTGCTAGTTAGTCTACAGTTTTTTTTTGTTTAAATAACAATTTACTGTTAAGTAGAGATTGTTAAATGTTTGGGTTCAATTAGGATAATAATTGCACCTCTGCTGACAAAGGAATTTAGTTTATTTTAAATCAATAAACAGGGCTTAAATAGTATGCTATTAAAGAAACGGCTCTGTTTGGTAAAGAAAAATCAATTCAAATAACATTAAGAGAGGCAAAAAGCACAGCTTATTTAAGATAATGCTGTTCTTTTTGGAAACAGTATGGATTTTGATGACGGTGGTTAATTTGTATGCAGCTTTTTGTCAATCCAAACAGAGCTCATCTATCCTGCTGCTCTGTCAAATGATTAGACAGCCTGAACCACTCTGCCAGTTTATGGAACGTTTCCTAGCTGCCAATAGTCACCTTGGAAACCCAATGGACCATGACATGGCACAACTCTGCCTATCCAATTAAAGGGGAAATTAATGAAGAATGATTACAGCAGAATTCCACAGTGATTTACCTGGGTGATATAAACTGGCTTTTGAAAAGCTGTAAACATCAATCCTTAATCCTCACATTAATCTCCTTTCCATACATTGCAAATCACATTTAATGAAATGCGGCTAATATAACTTATGCATGAGGTCCACACAAAATGAAGTGTAAAGCAAAATTACTAAATTGATTGGCATGGACATAGTCACAACAATGTTAATTTTAACATAAACAACTTGCATTTATATAGTGCCTTTAATGTAGTAAAACATCCTAAGCTGTTTCATATCATCAAACAAAATAAGAAAGGACCAGAAAATATCTCTACTTGCTATGAAGTTGTAGATATGTATGCAGAGATATGATGAAATGCTTCATATAAGTTAAAGTTACATCTTTCAGTCCAACAACTCTGTGAGTAATAGAGTATTGAGGGGTTTCATTTTAAAATACTATTTAAGTAGTTCATTGAGATCTGTTCTCTAAAGCATGGATGCTGATGACTTTTGTTCTTTGTCAGATGCATTCAATGAAAGAAAATGCCCTCTTTTGTGTGTGTATATCTGTGTGTTGCTTAATCTCATAATTTTGTTTGAATATAATTTTGATTTATACATCAGTTTAATGTAATAGGAATGCAAGCTAATTTACTGCATGCCTGTCTGCACGGAGAGAGATCAGAATCTGATAAATATTACCTTCTCCTCCTCTCGTGGGTGTGGAACATTTATCAGACAAGTGAATAAATCACTGGTAATTGTGTTTTAATGGACATATCCTAATAAGCATAATTAAGCAGCTAATCAAATGCAAATAAAGCTGCTCATAATAACCAAGAACATGTATTGGATTTAGCTGGAAATGCAAATTACGTGCCTTATGATGGCTACTGCAAACAAACAGTAGGTTCGGGTTCCCTGATAAGAGATTTAAAAGCCACTTCAGCCCATTCTTTTAATAAAACAGAATTGCAATGACTTGGAAAGTAAGGTAGTTCTAACAAAATGTAGAAAGGTGTATAATGTTGTCAAGCCTAATTCAGTGACAAATCTCAGATGTATTGCTGGATACAGAGGAGACTTGATTTGTGTTGGTTAGATAGTGAGTTTTTTTTTAATTCATTCATGGGATGTGGGCATCACTGGCTGTGCCAGCATTTACTGCCCATCCTAATTGCCCTTGAGAATGGAGTGGCTTGCTAGACCGTTTCAAAGGGCAGTTAAGAGTCAACCACATTGCTGTGGGTCTGGAGTCACATGTTGGCCAGACCAGGTAAGGGCGGCAGATTTCCTTCCCTAAAGGACATTGAACTGAATTTGCTTCTACCAGCCTTTCAGGCAGTGAATTCCAGATCCTAAGCACTCCCTGTATAAAACCTTTGGTTATTTTGCCAAACACCTTGTAATGACTTGACAGACCAGACAGGTTTCAACAAGAAATATATAGACTTTATTACAAAGAGCTTTTTAGATGCTACATGCTCAATCAGGACCCTCGTCAGGAAACCCTGCCCCCTGGATTACCCGTGCTTAGGACTCATTTGTCGGAGCCTCCAAGAACATCATGTGATCCCTGATAGACAGCAGGAGAGGCTATAACTTCAGTTACTACACATTAAATCTGTGACCTCTGGTTCTCCACCCTTCCGTCAATGGAGACGCATTCTCTCATGCATAATCCCTCGTGATTTTTGAACGCTTTATAAAATCACGTCTAAACCTTTTTTCTCAGTGAACAACCCCAGTTTCTTTAATCTATCTACATAACTGAAGTCCTGGAAACACTCTTGTATATCTTTTCTGCACCCTCTCGAAAGCTATTACATCCTTCCTAAAGTGCAGTCCTCAGAATTGGACACAATGCTACAGTCAAGATCGAAAAAGTGTTTTGTAAAAGTTCATCATAGTTTTCTTATTTTTGTACTGTGCCTCTATTTATAAAGCGCAGGATCATGTATGTCTTTTTTAATCACTTTCTCAATCTACCCTACCACCTTCAATGATTTTGTGCACATATTCCTTCTGGCCTCTCTTTTCCCGCACCCCCTTTAGGATTACATCTTTTATTTTATATTGCCTCTCTTCATTCTTCCTATGTACCTCTTCATCTTTCCCTGTTTTGCACTTCAACAGCCACATAACCTCATGAAATCTATCACTTTCCTTCTCTCAAAGTTTAAAATACTTACAAGTTTTGCATCATTTTCAAATTTTTAAATTACATAGTTCAAGAATATAGATCAAGAAAAACACTGCTCCTAGTACCAACCCCTGGGGAATTCCACTGTATACCTTCCTCCAATCTGAAAACAACCATTCTCCACCACTCTCTATTTCCTGCCATTCAACCAACTCTGTATACATGCTACCACTGTCCCTTTTAGTCCATGGCTTTCAGCTTTGCTGGCAAGCCATGTGGCACTTTATCAAATGCCTTTTGGAAGTCCATATAATCCATATCAGCCGCTTTACCCTGATCAGATTTCTCTGTTACCTCATCAAAAAACTCAAGCAAGTTAGTTAATACAATTAGCCTTTAACAAATCCAAGCTGGTTTTCCTTCACTTGTCCAAGTGACTTAATTCTGTGCTGAATAATTGTTTCTAAAAGCTTTTCCAATACTGAGTTTAAACTGATTGGCCTGTTGTTACTGGGTTTATCCTCACACCGCTTCGTGAACAATGAAGTCACATTCACAATTACCCAGTCCTCTGACACCACCCCTGTATCTAAGGGGGATTAGAAGATCACGGCCAGTAGCTCCACAATTTCCATCCTTACATCCCTCAGTATCCACAAATGCATATGATTTGATCCTGGTGACTTATCAACTTAAAGCACAGTCAGCTTCTCTTATACTTCTTCTATCAAATTTTAGATCATCCAGTATCTCAACTATCTCGTCATTTACTGCGACTTTGGTAGCATCTTCTACTTTGGTAAAGTAACATACTCACTTAGTACCTCAGCAGCCTGTCTCTGGCTATGTGTAGGTCTCCTTTTCCTCCCTAGTTAGTTCCCTCCCTCCTCTTCCCACCCTTTTAGTACTTACATGCCTATAGAACACTTTTGGATTCCCTTTTAAGTTAGCTGCTGGACTCCTATAACTTCCTCTTTGCTTCTCTTATTTCCTTTTTCACATCCCCTCTGAACTTTTTATATTCAGCCTGATCTGGACTTGTATTATGGACCTGACATTGTCATATGCCATCTTTTTCTGCTTCATCTTACTTTCTATTTCTTTTATTATCGAGGGAGTTCTGGCTTTGGTTGCCTCACTTTCCCCCCTAGGGAGAACGCACCTCAACTGTACCCAACCCATCTCCACTTTAAAGGCAGCCTTGTTACAGTTTTGCCTGTCAATCTGTGATTCCAATTTACCTGAGCCAGATCCGTTCACAACTCACTGAAATTGGCCCCTCCAATTAACTATTTTTACCCTAGATTGCTCCTCGTCCTTTTCCATAGCTAATTTAAACTTATTATACTTTGATCACTATTCTCTAAATGTTCTGCTGACACTTGACCCAATTGGCCTACCTTATTACCCAGAACCAAATCCCACAATTCCACCTTCCTCATTGAGCTGGGAGACATAATAATTAAGAAAGTTCTCCTGAACACACTTCTGAAACTCTTTCCTTCTTCTGTCCTCTCCTTTCTTTGCACTATTATCACTACTGTATAATTATTGCACCACAGTAATTTCTCTGCAAATTTGTTCCTCTACATCTTTCCCACTAGATGGTGGCCTAAAGGATACACCCAGGAGTGTATTGGCACCTCTATTGTTTCTTAAGTTTAACCAAACAGATTCTGTCCCTGGCCATTTCAGGGCACCCTCTCTTTCCAGCACTGTAATGTTCTCCTTAATCAATACTGCCACCCCTCCTCTTTTCTTTCCTTCCCTGTCTTTTTCTAAACACCTTGTACCCAAGAACATAATAATAACTTGGCACTATAATACAAGAAGCATCAGTAAATACATGCAGTAAGGTTTACTACAGCTCCCACATATGCTTAGTCTTTTTAAAAACTGAAATTGTTTTTGAAGTAAATGATCTAGGGCAGAATTTTGCCCTCGGATGGTGGGAGCATATAGCCGACCCCCGCCACCGAAACGGGGCCCGCCGCCATTTTGAGTGGGCAGGCCAATTAAGACCCGCCCAGTGGCTTCCTGTGCGAGGGGTGGATTCCCCCTCTGTCAAAGTGAGCTCTTTCGCGCATGCGCGCATAAGAGCGCACTGCTCCCTGAGGCAAAGTGCTGTCTCGGGGAGTTTACTGATGGGTAAGAAAAGTCAAAAAATAGAGAAATATTAAAATTATTAACATGTCCCTCTCGTGTGACAATGTCACATGAGATGGGACATGTTAATAAGAAACACATAAAGTTTATAAAATTTTTTAAAAACGGACATGAAACCTCATACCACCAGTGGATGAAGTTTCATGAATAATCTGGAGCCCGCTGGGGTTCCTGGCCTGCCCACCAGCCTTAAGCTTGGACAGGCATGTCTTTAATTATCTTAATTAGCCTGGCAATGGCCTCAATTGGCCATTGACAGGTTGGCAGGCAGACAGCTGATTTCGCTGTCCGCCCGCCTTCCTAAAGATTTAAATGGACCGGGATGACGTCGGGGGCTCCTCCTAATGTCATCCCGCATCATTTTCCCCTCGGTGAGCGGGCCCCGCCCCCAAATCACCGAGGGGAAAATCCTGGCCCTAGTTTCAGAACTGAATTGAAGTCCTAGCCTATGGCACAGCACCTAGCTCACTGCTGATCACCATTGACTGAGACAAGCTGGCCTACAGTATAACAATGTTGATGAAATTAGACAAACAGGGAGCTGGTTGCAGCTGTTGGAGATCTGTGAGAAAGTCAACCATGTGCTTTTTGTTAATTGAGTAAAGTAGTTCTAAAGATTTTAGTGCCCATTTTTATATGGCACTCCTAGAATTGCATGTGCTGTAGTTCTGAGGTATTCACAGCATCCATCCACCTGTGCCAGCTCTCATCCCTTAGCGCAAGGTCAGCTTAAGATAACTTAATGGTGTTCCCGATGCATTGTGAGGATAATGTAGTAGTAGGGTCTGGTACATGTAGGGTTAAAGTGGGACTGAGTACAGTACCGACCACACAGTGATGTTAGAAGGCACAAGACCCAGAGCCAGGGTCAGTCTAGAGATAGACAAAGATGTGTAAAGACCTAGGATAGAGTCAGCTCCATACCTGTACCCTTTATTGTATATATGTATATAGTTGTGAATTGTTAATAAAGACTTGCTGTTAATATACTCAAGACTATGAAGTGTGAAGTGAAGTACTTCATGGTGTCCCAAAGCAGGATTCTTCATCATGGCTGCATCCAGATCAAAAACCTTTGTCCTCACAAGAATGCAGAAAAACTAAAAAAAAGAACACCTCCCCAGATTCAGAACTGAAAAAAATTCCCAACTGAAGCAACTAACGCAGAGAAAATTCAGCAGAAAGGGAAAGCTCCAGAGAGAGAGAGGAGAGCCTGGAAGCAAAAAAGTAGAAGTCCAGTTGAAGTCCACCTTCAGCAAGCAGAGTTCATAGTCTGCAAGGGTGAAATAAGTTTTCTTTATTGTCTAGGCAGCAGCCAATCCTGAAAAACTCCTTGTAATTCATTCTGTCAGAAATGCTGTTTTAATCTTGATTCCCAATTCTAAGTCTCAACATTTGGCAGAAAAAATAAATGAATTATTCAGAGCTCTGAAGAAGAGTCATACAGACTAAAAACGTTAACTCTGTTTCCCTCTCCACAGATGCTGACAGACCTGCTGAGTTTTTCCAGCATTTGATAATTTTTTTAAAATCCTTTGACATTTATTTCAACCTGAGATCCAATAAAATTTGGCGAGAGACAAATTTAATAAGAGAGTTCAACTGCCCAGGGAATCTGTCAATTCCTTCATAGTGGAGCTCTACAGCCTATCAGAAGGATGTGAATACAGCGATTTAAAGCCTGAGCTCATCAGAGACAGAATTGTGGTGGGTGTTGCAGACGATTCACTCTCTGACCTCCTAAGCTAAAGATGATCTTACGCTAGACATAGCAATCCAGCTAGTTAGACTGTCAGAGCTATGTGAACCACACAGGACCATCCTAAGGGGAGAGAACATTATGTGGGGCACAAACCAACCCTCAGGTCACAGCAATGCAGGGACAATCCAAGTCAAGGAAAGCAATCCTGAATGCTGCGGTACAAACCACCCTCACAGGAAAGATCAGTGCCCTGCAAGCACTGCCCAATGTTTCCACTGCAACTGACAAGGACACTTTGGTAAACTGTGCAAATCAAAACCCCAGCACCACACTGACATCCCAAAGGGAATCCACAAGGTTGAAGCCAAAAACTCTGAAGACATGCAATCATGCCCTTTGGGTGACATCAGAGAATGCAGCTCTTCATTTTGGAATGATACAGCAACCACTGCGCACACATGACAACTTCCAGCCAACCTGCCAGAACCACAAAGGATGCTGGAACCTCGGAGCAGTCTCGCAACTTCAACAACAAAAAAGAGGTGAGCATGCTATTCAATGTTCTTCTTGCCACAGGAATGCCCTTCCTCAGCTTCAGAGAGCTTTCCCGGCAGCCCAAACAGAAAAAGAAGAAAAGGCACCATCGAACAGATGAATACCATTTTTGTCCACTCTGCAAGAAACAATTAAGATTCACACCAACCATGCACCACCAAATCAGCCAGACCAAGCAGGCGTGGTTTAAAATCAGGCATGGAAGAAATGGATGGAACCATACCCAAATGCCATTCCAACCTCCAAGTCAACAACACAAACCAGAATCACCAGAGCCTACCTCTCTCCTGACAGAATGGCGAATGAGATGTGGAAGGATCATAAGGCCTCCAGACCACTTGATCCTCTAACTTCAAGGATTTGAAGGGGGGAGATGGGGTAGTAAGAATGTTGTTAATGTTAACACTGTAATAACAACAATGCTGGAATAGCATTAAGTTGTAACAATAAGGTAAATACACAAGACTTATGACAATGTACGAATTGAAGTAAACTAAAGTAACTCTATATCCATGGGATATAGATTTGTGGGGGAGTTGTGGTAGTATGGTCTGGTGCATCCAGGGTTAATATGGTGCTGAGTACAGTACCATCCACCCAGTGACGTTAGAAGGCACATGGCCCAGAGCCAGGGTCAGTCTAGAGATGGGCAGAGATGTGTAAGGACTTACGATGGAGTCAATTCCATACCTGTACTCTGTACTGTATATGTGTATATAGTTATGAGTTGTTAATAAAGACTTGCTGTTAATATAATGAAGGCTACAAAGCCTACTTCATGGTCTCCGAAGCATGATTCTTCATATAAGGGATCAGAATGTTGGCTATCAGGTGGTCAGTGAAAGGCTGCTCATTGCTCAAGGAGAATCACCTTTGTCAAAGAACTATCCTATTTTTCCTAATATTACTGTGGGATAGTTTAAAACAGGGGGGATTGTGTGTGTGTGTGTTTGTGTTTCCAACTTAATTAAACTAAAGACGGTTAGACTGCAAGGTTTAAGTTATCAAAGAAGTGAGATGTAAAACAGGTGTTTGAAATGGAGATGAGTAGAGCTAGGGTGAAGTCAGCAGATACAGTGTGAATGAAAATTGCATTTTTAGATAATTGGGGAAGTGTTTGATTTTCAAAGGGACATGGAAAATGTTTACAAATGGCAAGATAAATAAAGCAATGTTATTATGTTGTTTTTCCCAAAAATTGCTGGCCATAATGAGAACATGTAAGTTTTTTATATTCTGGGAAAATTAACTTCCAAAGACAAGTGAAAACAATGGGATTTACAAATCAAAAGGGATAAAATATATTTAAAGAAGGATGGAAGGCTGTGTGAGGTGTGGCCGTGTGAGATCTTGAAAGGCACACCATGTGAAACAGAATTGGGGAAAAAGCCCCTAGCCACCCTGCAGAGGTTTGCTGTTCTCGTAACCAAAGTTATGTTAAAAGCCTTTAGAAGTCCATTGTCCAGTGGGTGCTTGTGGTAATATTGCTAGATGATTTTATAAATTTAGAATCTATTTGGACTGTTGCCTTGAAGGGGGTATATAGTTGGGAGCTTGGTTAAGTAGAAACTTTGGGAACTGTTGTAACTGTGTAACTGTAATCTTGTGCGTGTGTTTAAGTTTTTTCCTCTTTTGTTAATACATGTTTTAATTTAATCTTAAAAATCTCTAATGGTGGCACTAGGCTCATTACTTTTGACTTCAGTGCACAAGCCTTCTCGTAATGAATACAAATTGCAAAATCGTTGTGATAGTGTGGCCAAGTTTCCCTTGTGGATTTGGAAAATACCACCTACCATATCATAACACCCCCTTTTGACATAGTTTATGAAGCACAAATACTGCACTGCACAAATAGGCCATTGGAGATCAGCAGAGGAATGAGGCATGAAGTAAGGCAGCCTTATAAAGGCCACTTGGTAGCAAAATTTCCAATATATGGCCTATCCTGAAGCACCCATTTCAAACAGGCTCATTGTATATGTTGTTTTGCACAGGTGCTACAGTTCTATTATTGGAACACATTAAGTAGGGTCTGAGGTTTTGATTAGATTTGTATACATTTTCTGTGGAGGCTCCCAATGCACTATGCACTGATGAGCCACATTGCAGCACAGTGGGTGAATCAGGTATGGAATAAGCCTCAGGCCTTTGCATCCTCAATAAGGGATCTAGCAACTGATACCCCTCAGCACAATGCTTGGCAAATATTGTTTTATCAGTCCCAAATATTTTAGGCTGTGTTGTGGTAAGTTTTATACACAAATAAAGTATCAGTGAGAAGAAAGGAAACTGTAGATTACATTACAAATATGATATGTTACAAATGGACTATAATAACAATACAAAGCTTTCTAAAAATAATTAAATTACATTAATAATTTGTGCTATCACATTGCCTCAAATGGCATGAATACAATTCTTGAAGCAGAATTTTGCCTTTGGCAGGAGTGGTTGGGAAGCTGACTGCCACCCACGATCAGAACCAGACTGCGATTTCATGCGGGTGGGCCAATTAAGGCCCGCCAAGCATGAAATGCAAGCGGTAGCACTCAGCGCTGCCTGTGCAGGTGGGAGGAGGAGGGCGAACGGGCCAAGCATGAACTTAGCTCATGCGCGCGAGTGAGTGCTTCATAATCTCCCTGAGGCATGGAGCAGCCTCAAGCAGATGAAGAGATATATAAAAAAATAAAAATGTAATGAAACCTGTTCCCTCATGTGACTCTGTCACATGAGCAGGGACATGTTATTAATTCAATTGTAAAACATATTTTATATTTATTCACTTTTGGAAACCTCATCCCGCCTGTGGATGAGGTTTCCAAAAAAATGCAAAGGCTGCTTGGCCTTTTCGCCTGCCCTTCCAACCGTAAGGTTGGATGGGCAGCGAAAATTTAATTCAATTGATTCCTTAATGGCATTACAGACCTTTTAATGGTCAGTGGGCACACTGCAGGCTCCAGCGCGCGCCCGCTGATTAAACTATCGTGTGACTGCGCGTTGACATCTGCACACTCGGCCAACACATCAACGCGGGTCATTTCACGCTCGAGTGGGTCGGGTATGTACCCGCCTGCCGACCGAAAATTTCTGCCCTTGGTGTAGAGAAAGGAGAAAATTGCATAGATTCAGGATTCTATTGCAAAACCATATTTTTGATCCCAAGATAGAGCAAACTGCTCCAGCACAAATTAGTGTTGTCAGGTCATATTAATGATTCATGGGACATTGGTTAATGTTCTCTATGTATCCTGTATTTAGTTGGTAGCAGTTCAAGACGTGAGTAAAATGAACAGAATGGCCAATAGGAGTGCAAATGGAAAACCCATTTCACAATGCACAAGTTGACCTACTATTAGTTAGAGCCCTCTCAAGGAAAGTTAAATCAATTGGTACTTCCAACAAAGGCATGAACCCAATGATAGATTAAAAGAGCTGGGAAGAAATTGCTTCTAAGATTACTATAAGTTCCCAGATAAAACAGATAGGGAATTCACATTGTTTTTTTTTAAATGAGATTCACATGCAAGCATAGACATACCTGCTACTGACAGGAGGATCATGCATGGAATTGAAATAGAACCACCCTATTGAGGTGATGGGGAGCAGATTTCAGGGGTATCTGGGGGGAAAAAAATTGACATTTTTCCTTTCTCTCCAAATTCATCCCTTTCACCTTTTGGAAGAGTTGACTCTTTCTTAGTTTGGTTCCCCATTTGTCAATTGTACCTCCAGTACCTCACATGGAAACCATTAAACACATGTGAGCCTTGATAATAAGTGTCAGCAGATTTTTGGACAATGGGCCATGGCAAAAGGCAAACCTGATCCTATGCATTCCTGATTTCAAAATATAGGGTTGAATGTTACCATTTCAGATTGTGAGGCTGTGTGGGCAAGCGGTGGGCTAGGAAACCGAATTTTGCATGCAGCGTCCAATGAATGATCATCAGGTGTGGGAGCTGGCTAATAGCAGGTGGTGGGTAGGAGGAAGTCCTGGAAACTGAAATAAAGGCACCATATTTAAAGGCAGGCAGCACTGGGATCAGAAGTTTCAAACACTGAGGAGACTGAAAGAGAGGGCAAACAAGGGAATCATTGAACTAATGGCTGCAGCCAGCGGCAGGATGGCACCCAGTTACAATGATGCCTCGCTGGAGATGTTTCCCCCACCCCCAGGGCAGCACAGACACAGAGGGAAGTCCTCTTCCCAGTCGATGAGAGGAAGAAACATACAGACAAGACAACCCAAGAAGGCATGGCTGGAGGTCACAGAGGAAGTCAGCAGCTGTGAGGTAGTTGCATGGGCTTGGTTACCATGCTGCAATTGGTTCAATAGCATGATGGAGTCTGACCGGATGAGTGGTATCTGTAATACCAAGCTCACAGCCCTGGATGTTATAAACGGTGTCCATGAAAGATGAGAAGAGCTTGCTGACCCAGGCATTGGGCATGACTAGGCAGCGGTGTTCACGGTGAAATTAATATCCACCTCATAAACATACCCAAATCAGTCAGGGTTTCTGCAACAGCTATGTCACAACTGAATGGATTCTTGTAGATGGCATCCCAGTAACACAATGCTGGAGATTAAAACTCGCACAGAGGAGTGCAGCTAGGCCATGAGAAATGAATGACAATGCGTATGTCTGAGAAGGGAGCACGTAATGCCAGGGAATGTTAACGGACCGGAGGCGGATTGCCATTGCTGGGAATACTGACACTGATGGAGGAAGAAGCAATAGAGCTGGGAGGGATAGTCTGTTGCTGAGGGTGAGGCATGTATGGATCTGATAGCGAGTCAGGAACTTCATGCAACCCTCTGATGAGCATGGACTATGCTCCACCTGAACCCATTATTGAACACAGGGAGCTTCTACAGAAGGAGAGCCAGAAAGAGTTGTTGGAAAGTGCAACGTCCTCACATCACTCTCTCTCTCACAAGTCAAGTCAAAGATGAGGCGCCATCAAAGGCAGTTGAAGTAATGGAGACCTCAGAAGAGAAGCCATCATCTGATGAGGCAGTGTCATTCCGTCATTCCAGTGCTGATACCCTCACATCAGTGGGCATTGACATGTGGTTATATCGCACAGACGTGTGCGAGCAACTAACAGCATGGGTGACAGTTGTGGCCAATCCCACACAAGTAGATGGTGAGTCCTGGGAGTCATCAGCAAAACGGCAGACGCTGGAGCAGTAGTTTCAGATGTGTGGACATTTATCGGAGTTACTCGAGGCTGTCCACACACATACACAGATAATGGAGGAGTCTGACCATGCCATATGTGGGGCTATGTCTTTGGTTTATGAATGCATGGCCTCCTGTACTGAGAGAGTGGTGACCCTCATGGAAGGCCACAACCCGAATGCCACCCAGTGGATGGAGGAGGTATGCACTAACCTGCATTCATTGCCTCATCCATGCGCTCCGTGAAGCAATGACTGTGTGAGATGGACCCGAGATGCCTGGAGTCCTTGCCAGGTGTTCATGCTCTTTAGAAGGGCAGGGAAAGACAGCTGTGTCTTGAAAGGGTAGAGGAGTGGCTGCCTTAAGCAGCTGGGGGCTTCCTCTGGAGGTACTCCTGGCATGGACAGTGGGCTCTCTGCCTCACTTACAGTGACACCAATGTCTCATGAAGTTGCAAAAAAATAGACAGCTCCTGCGCAGATGCAGGAATGTGCACTCCCATCTGCCAGAGCCCTCAAGGTCTCAGGCAACCAGAGGATGTCCTCCATGGTCATCTGAAGCAATGGAGCAGAAAGGCAAGCAGTCTACCCTACATTAGCTGCACATTTTGGGGGAACACAACATGGGACCACCCCCAAATGCTCGCATGAATCTATCTAGTTGCACTTGGGTCTCACTTCCCATAACTGTGTTATGCCAAAGAGTTAGTTGAATGTGTCAAATGCAAGGTCATGTGTTGCATCAAAAATGGTCTCCAGTGCTCATTTCTGCACTACTTACCAGCTGGTGAGCTCCTGAGAAGGAGGCCATGCAAAGGTCTGGACTGTGTGGGGTCAAAGTGTAATATATGCCTTGGCTTGATTTAATGACTGAGATGGTAAGACCATTCAAGGAAAGACCAACAAAGCTATATGATGGCCAACACTAAATTGTTTACAAGGGCATTTAAGAGAAGCTCAGGAGAAGCAGGTTTGCCTGAGTGACTCATGTACCTCCCTAGGACGCATCAGCCTGCTCTGACAGTGGCCGCTCAGGGGGATTACCATTGTCCACCTGGTCTTCAGGCCCCTCCAAACCTTTCTCCTCCTCGGAGCAGGAGGAGGGTGCCCACATAAAGAGGCCCTCAGCCTCCAAAACTTATTTCCTCTGGAGAAGCAGGTTGTGCAGAACACAACACATGACCATGATAGACGAGACCCTTGTTGGGCATATTAAAGGGTCCTTCCAGATCTGTCCAGGCAACTGAACCGCTTTTTCAGAAGGGATCTGGCCTGCTCAATGGTTGTTCTTGTTGACACATGATAGCAGTTGTAGCTGTCCTCTACCTCTGAGCTGGGATTCCACACATGGGTTCGGAGCCATATCTTCAGTAGAGCCCTTTGTCAGCCAGTACCCACCCATAAAGGTGCTCAGGCAGACTGAAAAGCTGGGGCACCTGGCCATTCTCAGAATGAAACAGTTGTTACAGCTTCCCAGGGTCCTTCCTCACAACTGAAGGTCCACCAGATGGTCACAAACCAGTTGTACATTGCGTGAGGGAAACCCTTCCCATTGACACTTGGCTGCTATGCGGGAGCTCTGATGGCCACATGGCTGCAATCAATTACCCCCTGCAGCTGGGGGAATCCAGCAATGGCCCAGACTCCAACAGCTCTCTTGACCTGACTGGCTGGATTGGTGCAAAAGTGTATGTATTGGTTAGCCCGCTTGTACATGTCATTCATGCAGCGATAGGCTGCAGAATGGGATGTCCCACAGGTGTCTCCAGA
Organism: Cetorhinus maximus; assembly: GCF_964194155.1. Lineage (NCBI taxonomy): Eukaryota > Metazoa > Chordata > Chondrichthyes > Lamniformes > Cetorhinidae > Cetorhinus > Cetorhinus maximus. The sequence continues at coordinate 56,869,877 of NC_135884.1, forward strand.
GGATCCCTGGAATGATCCTGAGATATGAGAGTTAAGCACCACAGTAACTATCATTGCTTCAGGCAATGGGTGGCCAGCAAATTCCATTAGACCCTGACCAGCATAACACACAGCTCTGTGACAGGCTCCCTGGACAGAAACCATTGTTGTTAACACTGATGCTCTGAAATCTCCAGGAAGCAGAGCCTTTATAGCCCTTTTGGCTGGGTAGCCCCTTCTGTGGTCATGAGCCTGGTGTGTGGCCCTCTGCATCCTCCCCTTCTACGTCCCCATTCACTGTTGAGTCACCTGCTGCTCTGAATCTTGCAGCTTCACTCCCTCTGGCTCCTTCTCTCATTCTCCTCTTCACTGGAGGATACAAAATCTGAGTGCATGAGGCCCGTTGTTAACTGAAGTGCTCGCATCTCAAAGCCTATCAACCCTTAACTCTGAATGCATGAATTGCACGTCAGAGAGATCCGACTTGTATTCTGCCCCCGATGTGTGTGAACACTTTGCAGAACCTCCAGCTATTGACTCCTGTGTTTTACTGCTTCTTGACCTCACTGTGTTGCAATGCTGCTATTCTTAATGAATTGTACCTCCAACTACCGTTGTGCTCCTGCCATCCTATAACTGATGAGGCCCTGTAGCTCTGTGCTTCCCATGCATCCCTGGTAAGATTTGAAAGGTTCCTTGAATCTGCAATTAATTGGGCTGTTAACAATTTCCTGCCTTCCACCACCAAGCACACTCTCAACCCACGGCCTGAACTCCTCTGCGAAGCTTAAACAGCGATAGGAACACGTCAGGCTTCCACTCCGTCACAATTGCCTGCCATTTTACTGGTCCACCTGCCTCTCGGCTCATCACCGAGAGCCAGCAAAATCCCACCCATGCAAACTTTTAGCTGAGGTTAATTAATAGCTATCAGGAATGCGAGCTCACAACCAGGTCACACACGATCCTGACTTGGAGCTATATCGCCATTCCTTCACTGTTGCTAGTTCAGAATCCTGAAAATCCTTTCCTAGCAGCACTGGGAATTCCTTCACCAAATGGAATGTAGCAGTTAAAGAAGGCAGCTCACCGCCACCTTCTTCTCAAGGGCAATTAGGGATGAGCAATAAATGCTGACCTAGCCAGTGTTGCCCACATCCCATGAATGGATAAACAAATGGATCCGGTTAGTCCCACTTCCCTGCTTTTTATCAATGGATATTTGATTGAAGAGTTACAATTCTAACCAAACATTAATTGTCCTATTTCTTTACCATTTTAGGTCTGATATCAGGATATTCTTTTTCACACTAAATGTGATTAATCAGATAGAAAATTCCAGCCAAAAACCCCAGAATCATCTTAAGAAACAATTGAAAGCTACAATTAGGGGTGAGGGATGAAAGAAGGTCAGCTTAAATTATCTCTTCATTCATTATTATTTGTGATCTGCTTACTGAACAGATGTGCTAGTGGGTCGGCTGTTTTTTTCAAATGATGCCATGGGATCTTTTACATCCACTCGAGAGTGTGTAGATTGTGCCTTGTTTTCATGTCTCATCCAAAAGCCATACTGACAATGTCAGCTGACATTATGTGCTCAGGCCTTTGGAGTGTGGCTTGAAGCTGTAACATTCTGGGTAGAATTTAGTGATTTCTCCTGAGGCGTGTTTGGTGACAGAGACATTTAATCAGGCAGGAAGGTGTGAGGTAGGGTTCATGTTGCCTTCCCTCCTCTGCCCCAATTGAGCCGACGGTGGGAGGCCCATGGAAGGCCTTCCCTCCCTGCTGCCAATTAAGGCCTTTAAGTGGGCAATTAATGCCCACTTAAGGATCTCATCCCACGACCACTGGTATTCACCCAGCGCCGGACAGGGAACTTGCCATGCGGGAAACACAAAAAGCAAACCCTGTTGGACTTGCTTGTGGACTCCCAGGCTTGGAGGGGCTGGTGGTCCTGCATTGTCAGATTTGTTAAGAGCTACCCCCATGTCTTTTCTGTTGATCCCACCTCCCCCCACCCATGACCCTCACACCCTATTCCCCCTGCCGCCATTATTCACCTATATTCTAGGTCTCTCAGTGATCCGAGGCCTCAAGAGGGTGCATTACCTGCAAGAGCCACCACCTCCCCAGTGGCGCTGCGGAGCAACGTGCAGCTGCCAGCCTCTGATGGGCCAGCAGCTCTCAGGGGGCTGGATTCCTGCCCTCGGGGTCCTTGATCCTGGGGAAGACCCATCGGTGTCCAGTTAATGTGACGGGTCTTCCTGAAAAAGGCAACGCAGGGACCTCACCAGCTCTCCAGCTTGTGGGTGACACCCCTGTCACCTACATTAAATACGACCCTCTGACACAGGCATTGAGCCAAGGCTGACATACAGTCACTTGTCTTCATTTGCTACATTTGTTTCTCCATACGGATATATTTCTTAAAATGTTAAACTCCTTTCTATTGTCAACAGTCCAAGTTCCATTGAAAGGAACCCTTCTACATTATGGAAAGTTTCAATCAATAATCTGTGTCCATACTTTAAGACTTACAAAAAAACATATTTATAATTCTTTTACATATTTCAACCTATCTAATTTTTGTGTGCAAGAAATTTTGACATGAAAGTCAGCCCTTATAACCACCTGTAAGTCAGTAATTTACAGGAGGCACTGAAGATGATTTCTTATACCTGGCACCCCCATAACCTGCTGTGCCCAAGCTTCAAGTCTGCACAGGTCTCAACTCCTGGAACACAGCTACTCCAGATGGAGGTTACCAGCCTCGAGAAATATTGGTTCCTTCTATCAACAGATGGTTCAGGTTTTGAACCAGGTTAATTCTTTTAAGTAAGGAAACAATGTCCATTTAATAGGAATTTACACATGAGAGGATGCAACAAATACAAATAAACTCAATGCATGTTCTCCTAATAGAAATAATGTTAAATGTTCCACAGGTGGAAATTCTCATTTTTGTGGTAAATCAGAAAGTGAAAAGGACTCCAAATGACATTCACTAAACTCCTAAACAATGCAAAGAAAATGGTATTTCCATGCTTGAGCCCATACAATGAATTGCTGATGATGAATGGTGCTTCACTTTGGTTCTGTAACCTTAAAATAACAAGCACAATAGCCATAATACCATCTATAAATTGAATATCAAAAGCCTTTCTCAATTAATACCTGTGTCATTTCTACATGTGAAGCTTGTTTGATGTGCCGTAAGTGGTAAAGTTGTGAGTGAGTCTAAGTTGAATTTCTAAGTGGAGACTATTAAACTATTATATGGGGTGCATGCTTTGTACCAATTGGCATCCTTTTCTCCTGTCATTGTCATTTAAAAAAAAATCTCTGACTACTTGAGCTCAGCTTGTTGTCTATCATTTTGCTGTCTGACAATTGCTACACCGAATATGCTGAAATTCTGTTATTGTCACTTTCAACTTGCCAAGGAAGGGGCTGTGGATTCACAGCGGTGGGATCTTATACCAAATTCACACCTTTTGTTCAGTAAACACCAAAAATGAAACATTTTACTGTAAAATTACTAACACGTTTTACTGCAACTGCTAGCTGGGGCTTTTGTGACATTGTCAGGTGAGAAGGAACTGTGAGAGCTGGTATCAGGGCAATGTGCCAAAAACTTAATGCGTTGACAGATATGAATAATTTGTTGTGTCAAATTGACAATAGGAATGGTACGGCAGTAGAATGCACAATGTGCTCGAGCTTGTATGTGCTGTGCCAAAGGATGGTGGGTTATAAGTTTACATCTGGGGGGGGTTGGTGGCCTAGTGGTAATGTCACTGGGCTAGCATTCTAGATGTACAGGCTAATTCTCTGGGGACTTGGGTTTAAATCCCACGATGGCAGCTGGTGGAATTTAAGTTTGGTTCATAAAATCTGGATTTGATAGGTAGCCTCAGTAATGGTGACCATGAAACTATCACTGATTATCATAAAAACCAATCTCTCATTCTCTAATGCCCTTTGGGGAAGGAACTCTTTCATCCTTTTCCAGACTGGCCTATATGTGACTCCAGAACCAAAGCGATGTGGTTGACTCTTCACTAAATTCTGAAGTGGCCTAGCAAGCCTCTCAGTTCAAGGGGAGTTGAGAGTGGGCAGCAAATGCTGGCCTTGCCAGCGATGCCCACATTCCATAAAATAAAAAAAAAGTCTGAGGCACCTAAACATGTCTGTGAGGAACGTTGCTGAAATTTCCTAACAAGAATTATCTGCAGGATAGTAGGAATATGAAATGATATCTATAATGTGCCTTTCACATCCTCAGGATGTTTCAAAGTACTTCAGTCAATAAAGTAAGTTTTTTGACATGTTGTTTTGTAGACAAACACAACATTCAGTTTTCACACAGCAAGATGCCACAGACAGTAAATAATAAAAAGTAACCAGTTAAAGATGTTTTGGTTATTGGGTGAATATTGACTGTGGTACCTAGAACATCATTTTCTTTTTGAATATAACGATGGGATCTTTCCTGTATCCCTGCAGAGGCATCAACATCACAACTGAAAGACAGTCTGCAGAATTTTCCCCTCGGCAATTTGGGGACAGTGCCCACTCGCCGAGGGGAAAATGACGCGGGATGATGTCGGGAGGAACCCCCGACGTCATCCTGGTCCATTTAAATCTTCAGGAAGACGGGCGGACAGCGAAATAAGCTGTCCGCCCGCTGACCTGTCAATGGCCAACTGAGGCCATTGACAGGATAATTAACCTTGTTAAAGACCCTGCCCGTCCAAGCTTAAGGCTGGCGGGCAGGCCAGGAGCCCCAGCGGGCTCCAGATTATTCATGAAACTTCATCCACTGGCGGGATGAAGTTTCATGTTCGTTTTTTAAAAATTTTATAAACTTTATGTGTTTCTTATTAACATGTCCCATCTCGTGTGACATTGTCACATGAGGGAGACATGTTAATAATTTTAATATTTCTCTATTTTTTGACTTTTCTTACCCATCAGTAAACTCCCTGAGATAGCACTTTGCCTCAGGGAGCAGTGCGCTCTTTTCCACGCATGCGCGAAAGAGCGCACTTTGACAGATGGGGAATCGCTTCACCCCCCACCGCACAGGAAGCGCATAGCGCATCCTGTCGGGCAGGCCGCTGGGTGGGTCTTAATTGGCCCGCCCACTCAAAATGGCGGCGGGCCCTGTTTCGATGGCGGGGTTTGGCTGCCCGCCCGTTGCCGAACCGGTGGGGCCTGCTCGCCCACCAAGGGCAAAAAGTATCTCTGACAATGTGGCAAGCCCTCAGTGTTGAACTGAAGGTTTGACCTAGATTATGTTCTTCAATACTGGATTGGGACTTGAACCCACAGCTCTCTGGTTTGGAGATGAGATTGCTAGCATTGAGAAAATCCTGACACAAAAAGGGGTTAATGTTTCCAATAAAATATCAAGGAAAGTAATTTCATTCATCAGTGCACTAATATTCAAAGATCTAGGTTCTAGGTACAAATAATCTATTTGTGCATTAGATGTGTCTTACTTTGAACAAGTCCAAAAATTATTCTGTATTTCAAACAATAACTTGTTACAACCAGGTGAGAACTGGTGCAAGGAGTGCCCCTTTTTTCCCACTCCCCGGTCATAGGGTTTTTTGAAATTCATAGGGATGAATGTGCCAAATCAGTGTAAGTACTTAGCTATTTAAATGCTGATTGCAAAGAATTCAGCCTGACAGGCTTTTTTGAGCTCAGACAAGTAAGGGGTTAGTTTTTATTGTGTTAAAAACACACAAAGTTGAAGATTGTAAAGTATTAAAAAAGATAAACACATGTCCCAACCATCGCAACACACACACACATAACCACACAAAGCATGTAGAAATACAAGTTACAGAGTAAAGCAGGTTAACTTTTGGCCATATTAAGATTCAATGATAAAAGACAAAGAGTGAAAAAGACAAAGAGTTATAAGAATTCACTCTTTATGAGTCCTTTGCTGTTGTTCGTGGCTGAGTGAGTTCTTAAAGCTGTAGTCCTTCAGTATTTCTCCTGGAAAGGCTGCTTTGGAATTAGAAGTCTCCTTTGGAATTTCTCTGTCTGCTGTCCACAGTATGATATAGCAGGCAGGGTTCATTTTAGTTGAGAGAGAGAGAGAGAGAGAGAGGCAAGTAGCTATTTTGCTGCCTACAGATGTTCCTTCTCTAGACTGCTGCAAAGCTAGCAGGGTTTTTGGAAAAAAAGTCTTTCAAAAATCAATGTTTTATTCATGTAACGACTGGCCATTCATACACGATGGAAAACAGTTGATAATCTATTCATGTTAACGAAGGATATTCAAATGGACAGATAATGGTCCTTAGCACATGCCTTGTGCATAATCAGTTTCATGAGTTCTCCTTTGAAACGTGGTAGACCTGGAGACGAAAGTCTGAGGCATTATTATCCTTGCTGTTTTGGGGTAAGTCCTGACAAAGGCATGTGTGACATTCCACAAGGATATGGTCTATGTATGTTCATTGTAATCCACCTTCAAGAAGCTTCCAGAAGATTAGGCAACTTGCAGTCCCAAATATTAGGTGACCTATCGTAGTCATTCTAAATCAATGTTTTTAACAGTTTGTTTTCAACAGTTGCAACAGTCTTTTTTTTTTAAAGAAGTTCCATATGTGAGTTCTTTTTTTAAATTTATTCATTCATGGGATGCGGGTGTCACTGTCTAGGCCAGCAGCTATTGTCCATCCCTAATTGCCCTTGAGTATGTGGTGGTGAGCTAGCTGCCTTCTTGGACCCTTGCAGTCCATATGGTGTAAGCACATCAATGGCACTGTTAGGGAGGGAGTTTCAGGATTTTGACCCAGCAACAGTGAACGAATGGCGATATATTTCCAAGTAAGGATGATGTGTGACTTGGAAGGGAACTTCCAGGTGGTGTTCCTATGTGTCTTCAGCCCTTGTCCTTCTAGATGGTAGTGGTCGTGGGTTTTAAAGATGCTGTCAAAGGAGCCTTGGTGAGTTCCTGCAGTGGATCTTGTAGATGGTACACGCTGCAGCCACTGTGCATCGGTCATGGAGAGAGTGAATGTTTGTGGATAGGGTATCAATCAAGTGGGCTGTTTTGTTCTGGATGGTGTTTAGCTTCTTGAGTGTTGTTGGAGCTGCACTCATCCAGGCAAGTGGAGAGTATTCCATCACACTCACTCCTGACTTATGCCTTGGACAGGCTTTGGGGAGTCAGGTAGTGAGTTACTCATCACAGGATTCCTGGCCTCTGACTTGCCCTTTTGCCACAGTATTTATATGGCTAGCCCAGTTCAGTTTATGGTGAATGGTAACCCCCAGGATGTTGATAGTGGGGGATTCAGTGATGGTAATGTGATTGAATGTCAAGGGACAATGGTTAGATTCTCTCTTGTTGGAGATGGTCATTGCCTGGCACTTCATGTGGCACACATGTTACTTGCCATTTGTCAGCCCAAGCCTGGGCATTGTCCAGGTCTTGCTGCATTTGCTTATGGACCACTTCAGTATCTGAGGAGTTGTGAATGGTGCTGAACATCCCCACTTCTGGCTTTATGATGGAAGGAAGGTCAGTGATGAAGCTGCTGAAGATGGTGGGGCTGAGAACATTACCCTGAGGAACTCCTGCAGTGATGCCCTGGAACTGAGATGATTGACCTCCAACAACCACAACCATCTTCCTTTTTGCTAGGTATGACTCCAAACAGCTGAGACTTTTCCCCCTGATTCTCTATGACTCCAGTTTTATGAAGGCTTCTTAATGCCACACTCAGTCAAATGCTACCTTGATTTCAAGGGCAATCACTCTCACCTCACCTCTGGAGCTCAGCTCTTTTGTCCACCTTTGAACCAAGTCTATAATAAGGTCAGGCGCGAAGTGGCCCTGACGGAACCCAAACTGGTCGTCATGAGCAGGTTATTGCTAAGCAAGTGATGCTTGATAGCACTGTTGATGACCCCTTCCATTACTTTACTGGTGATCGAGAGTAGACTGATGGGGTGGTAATTGGCCTGGTTGCATTTGTCCTGCTTTTTCACAATGTTGGGTAGATGCCAGTGTTGTAGCTGTACTGGAACAGCTTGGCTAGGTACATGGCAGGTCTTCAGTATTATTGTCAGAATATTGTCCGGGCCCATAGTCTTTGCCGTATCCAGTGACTTTCTCCTGTTGGAACTGATTTTCGCTTGGCACTCATATAGCATGAACGTTACTTGCCACTTGTCAGCCCAAGCCTGAATGTTGTCCAGGTCTTGCTGCATTTGAACATGGACTGCTCAGAATCTGAGGAGTTGTGAGTGGTGCTGAACATTGTGCAATCATCAGCGAACATCCCCACTTCTGACCTAATGATGGAAGCAAAGTCATTAATGGAGGAGCTGAAGATGGTTGGGCCTCTAGGACACTACCCTAAGGAACTCATGCAGCGATGTCCTGGGAGTGAGATGATTGGTCTTCAACAACTGCAACCATCTTCCTTTGTGCTAGATGTGATTCCAGCCAGTGGAGAGTTTTCCCCCTGATTCCCATTGACTTCAGTTTTGCTATAAGGCTCCTTGGTGGCACACTCAGTCAAACGCTGCTTTGATGTCAAGGGCAGTCACTCTCATCTCACCTCTGGAGTTCAGCTCTTTTGTCCGTATTTGAACCAAGGCTGTAATGAGGTCAGGAGCTGAGTCATCCCGGCAGAACGCCAACAGAGAGTCATGAGCAGGTTATTGCTAAGCAAGTGCCACTTGATAGCACCGTTAATGTCCCCTTCCATTACTTTACTGATGATCGAGAGTAGACTGATGGTGCCATGTTGGATTTGTCTTACTTTTTCTGTACGGGACATACCTGGGCAATTTTCCACACTGGGTGGATGCGGTTTTATAGCTGTACTAGAACAACTTAGGGACGTAGCAGTTCTGGAGCACATGCATCCAGTACTATTGCCGGAATATTGTCAGTGCTCATAGCCTTTGCAGTATCCAGTGCCTTCAGCCGGGTCTTGATATCACATGGAGTGAATCAAATTGGCTGAAGACTGGCATCTGTAATGCTGGGGACCTCCAGAGGAGGCTGAGATGGATCATCCACTCGGCACTTCTGGTTGAAGATTGTTGCAAATGCTTCAGCCTTATCTTTTGCACTGATGTGCTGGGCTCCTCCATCATTGAGATTTGGGATATTTGTGGAGCCTCCTCCACCATTCACGACTGGATGCAGGGGAAGGACTGCAGAGTGTAGATCCGATCTATTGGTTGTGGAATTGTTTAGCTCAGTCTATTGCACACTGCTTACGCTGTTTGACATACAAGTCATCCTGAGCTGTAGCTTTACCAGGTTGACACCTCATTTTTTGTATGCTTGGGCTGCTACTGGCATGCTGTCCTCCACTCTTCATTGAAGCAGAATTGACCCCCTGGCTTGGTGGTAATGGCAGAGTCAGGGATATGCCAGGCCATGAGGTTACTGATTATGTTCGAGTACAATTCTGCTGCTACTAATGACCCACAGTGCCTCATGAATGCCCAGTCTTGAGTTGCCAGATCTGTTCGAAATCTATCTCATTTAGCACAGTGGTAGCACCACACATGATGGATGGTATCCTCAATGTGAAGATGGGACTTTGTCTCCACAAGGGCCTTGCGGTGGTCACTCTTATGTCTCCTATCCATGACAATGCTGTCATGGACACATGCATCTGCAGCAGGCAGATTGGGGAGGATGAGGTCAAGTATGTTTTTCCCTCTTGTTGTTTCCCTCACCACTTACACAGACTCAGTATAGCAGCTATGTTCTTTAGGACTTGGCCAGCTTGGTCAGTAGTGGTGCTACCGGGTCACTCTTGGTGATAGACATTGAAGTCTCCACCCAGAGTACATTCTGCACCCTTGCCACCCTTGGTGCTTCTTCCAAGTGGTATTCAACATGGAGGAGTACTGGCTTATCATCTGAGGTGGGGAATTGGGGGGGCTTAATCAGGAGGTTTCCTTGCCCATGATTGATCTGATGCCATGAGGCTTCATGGGGTCCAGAGTTGGTGTTGAGAACTACCAGGACAAAAATATCCCAACTGTATACCACTGTGCCACCACCTCTGCTGGGTCTTGTCCTGCTGGTGGAACAGGACACACCCAAGGATGGTGATGGTGGTGTCTGGTACACTAACTGTAAGGTATAACTCTAAGTATGACTATGTCAGGCTATTGTTTGACTAGATTGTGAGAGAGCTCTCCCAATTTTGGCACAGGCCCCCAGATGTTAGTAAGGAGGACTTTGCAGAGTCAACAGAGCTGAGTTTGCCATTGTCGTTTCTGGTCCCTAAGTCAATGCCAAGTGGTCCATCTTGTTTCATTCCTTATAGACTTCATAGTGGTTTGATACAACTGAGTGGCTTGCTAGGCCATTTCAATGGGCATTTAAGAGTCAACACATTACTGTGGAACTGAAGTCACATGTAGGCCAGACCAGGTTAGGATGGCAGATTTCCTTCCCCCAGGGACGTTAGTGAACCAGTTGGTTTTTTAATGACAATTGGCAGTGGTTTCACAGTTATCATTAGACTTTTAATTCCAGCTTTTCATTGGATTCAAATTCCACCATCTGCATCCGGGTCCACAGAGCATTACCCTGGGACTCTGGATTACTAGTGCAGTGACAATACCACTATCACACAGCCTCCTCAGATGATATTGAAATTTAACGTTTGACATCAACACACCTCGGTACCAAACTGGAGCTATAAAATATTGCTGATGTCATTTTGAATTCCGCAGGATGGTGGATAACTGTATCCTAGGCTTCTGATTATGACGTTTCGAAAAATAATATATGTAATCTTGAAAAATACAATATTGCAATATGCCATTGTTGTAACGGAATGGTATTGTTGTGACCTGTGGCAGGATTTGATTGGATTAGGTTGCAAAAATCATAAAACTTGGTGTCAGATTTATTTCAAACATTCTTTTTTTTCTCCTTCTTTGTTACAAGACCCAAGAGGTCTCTTATCCTTGTGGAGACCTATTTCAGGTAAAGCGAAATGGTATCAAATTCTGTGAAACATAAAACAAATAACTCCTCATAACTACATCAAAGCAGTTATTTAATTTTAAATGGCAGCCCAAAGATAATGAGAGCCTTGTGGTTAAAAATAATTCACAGCAAGTATTGAATGATCTCACATTATTTTAACTTCTCAGCACTTACACACTTGTCAATGACTATTATTTATTATTTCCGAAAATCTGTTAAAAATAAACTGGACTGGTATTAGATCTAAAGCAGATCTCTGGATAATCAGCTTTTCTTTCTGACAGCTATTAATTGTTTAAAATGTTTCCACGTCTGGGTGGAGGCAATATCATTCCCAGTGGGCTCACGTGCACAGTACACAATTACCCTCCATATTTTCATTAATTATCTGGTTGTATCACTCAGGGACAGTACAGTAACAATGTAGCTTTCCCACATTTGACTTGACTGAAGAGTGCTTTTGTGATGACAGTGAATTAAAAATGGGAAAATTCTTCAGTTTCTAACACTATCATCCATTACACTAAGCAATTCCCAAGCAAGGAAGGAATCTGTAGCTAACCTGGGTATGGGACAACAAATTTAAATCTGCCGTTTGGTTAATATTTGCAGGATCTATCTTGAGTTGTCATTCGGGTTGTTTGCCATTGAAAAGTCTAATAGTCCAATGAAAACAAAACAACTTGCATTGATTTCCTTCTTCCATGCTGCAAATCTCTCTGATTCTATGATTACTCATTTTATTGTAGAAAGACGTCCCTAACTACTCCACGAAGGTGTAGGGAAAAATAATAGGTGCCAAGAAGGAGAAATTAGGATGGGAATCAAAAAGAATGGCCAAGGTGTTGGGCTACAAGAGAGATAATGGGGTAGAAAGACAGAAGTTGGAGGTTTGGTGGCGAGGCAGACTGTCTCAGTGACTGAAAGTATGCTTCCAATGGTGGTCCAAAGGAAGGCAGGATGGTCACGAGGCCAGAATCAGGGGATAGAAGTGAAAGAGGCTACAGAGACTGGGAGCAGCAAAGCATAAAGGGGTTTGAACTTGAAGAGGAGAATTTTAAACTTTAGGCATCGAGGAAGCAGAAGCCAATAAAAGTCAGCAAAGATGGACAAAATAAATTTGATGCATGATTTGCATTGCAGAGTTTTGGAGGAGGCTAAGTTTATAATTGGTGGAGGAAGCATGGTTGGCTGGGACCCCATTGGAACATTTGAGTTAGCAGCTGACAATTGTATGAATGAAGGTTTTGACAACAGATCACGGGGCTAGGTTATTATAGGGATGGAGATAGGCTGAGTTTGTGAAGCTGAGGGTATGGACTTAAATTCAGCTCAAGGTCAAACAGGATGCCAAGGTTGTGAACAGTCAGTTCAGCCGATGACAGTGGGCGGAGAGGGAAATGGATTGAGTGGTGAGGGTTCAAAGTTTGCTTACACCAAAGGTAATGGGATGACTAAATAAGTGATAATGTAGCCTCACCTCTGCTTTACAGAAAATGGGCCTGTTTCAAAGATTAGTCCTAGAATGTTTCTTAGGTTTTTCTCTGTTACATACAAGTCTTTAATATTTCCTGTAGGGTCTCTTCAGTCTTGGTTAAGGTTTGAAACTTGAAATGGGGGAAGAAAAAAACTACTTAACGTGACAATTGGAGGTTTGGTTCCACCAATTTGATTGGATAGTTTAGATTTGCCTATCAATCTGGTCAGATTTTCAAACAGCTGTTCAATTTCAGACAGGGTAAGGACAGAACATTTACAAAGCTGTTTCAATATGCTGCTCACATAGTGACTGAAGTTCACCTGTTTTCATTTTGTAACTACCTTGATGCTAGTTTGAGAGGATTCAGGTTGAAAAGAAGAAAATTCTAAGAAAACTGGTGCCAGCAATCATATAATCATTTCTTTCTTGGTGCATATATTGAAACAGGAATCAATGTCATGAGTTTTTTTTCCCCCTGGCTAGTGTTAAGTCTATTACCTGCATGATATCATTCTAGCTGCTGATCACTGGTTTATTTTGCATAAGTACCAGATGGAAGTGATTGGCTGGCAGTGACCTCGTGGTGGTAGCCATGGTAATGATCACAAAACTTCTCTCCAATCCCTATGTCATTTGTACTTAAGTCAGACAACAGCCAAAAGCAGAGCGGGTAAACCCAGCAGTTGCTTGACAAACTGGATCTCTATTGCTGCCAGAACAGGGTAAGCTGGGCAGCTTCTAATTCTAATAGGACCAGATCTGAGGTAAACTTTGCTTTTCTGATGTAAAAGCATTTGGTCGAACTAGTGTAGATGGCCTGTTGGTTCAGTGTTAGAGCAACTGGCTGAGAAATTTATTGAAACCTTTTACGAGCATAAAGCGGCACGTTGGTGTCCATATACTAGGCTGCATGCATGTGCCCAATCATTGTCGGAAATGCAGTGCTATCCATATTGACTACAGGTGTAGGGCTCTTTGCGTATACCTTGAGGGAAAGCTAAACTGGTTAATGAAGGAGGAAGCAATAGAAGGATATATGCATAGGGTGTGATGCAACAAGATGGGAGGTAGCATAAACACCAGCACAGACTGTTGAGCTGAATGTTCTGTTTCTGTACTGTACATTCTAAGTTATGCTATACCTAAAAATAGCCATAATTCCTTCACTACAGCCCCAAAGACCATTGCTGGCCCCTCCCAATTATGTTCCCACCTCCACCCCCATCCATATCTGACACTGGTAGCAGCCCAAAATTTATATCTGCTTTGACAGCAAGTTAATAGGAGTTATGCAGCAGGTGTCTAGAGCTCATTGGAATAATTTGAAGTCCTTCAACAGTATCTTCTAAACCTGCAACTTCTACCATCTAGAAGGAAGAGGGCAGCATGGGAACATCACCACCTGCAAGTTCCCCTCCAAGTCACTCACCATGCTGACTTGGAAATATATCGCTGTTCCTTCACTGTCGCTGGGTCAAAATCCTGGAACTTGCTTCCTAACAGCACTGTGGGTGTACCTACAACACATGGACTGCAGCAGTTCAAGAAGGCAGCTCAGCACCACCTTCAAGGGCAACTAGGGATGGGCAATAAATGCTGGCCCAGCCAGTGACACCCAAATTCTTTGAATGAATTAAAAAAGAATGAGGTTTGAAGCCCAGTATTGAGCTTTTTTTGGTGCACAGGTTGCTTCAGTTTTATAATTCAAAAGGATACTGCAGAGTGCCTGTTGTAGTGGAGTTCTTGTGCTTTTATTGATAGTAGAATTTCAGTTTAAAGAGATTTCCTTTCCACTTTGCAGTAAATTATTAAATAAAACAGGTTCATATGTGAAGAGTTGAAATGAGGATCCCTCATTAGTCATTTTTTTTTGCTTTATTTGACTTCAGGTTAACCCTTGATGGTATAGTATTTGCAACAAAAGTAATCAGCCTTAATTTATGGTTGCATTCTAAAATTGTGAACATGCATTCATTCTAGGTCTTAAAAATTTATGACCCTTTTTCTGCTTCTTCACTGGCAAACTGTAAAGTTGTAATGAGATTTGGTTGTATTAAATTCCTTGCACAAAGCTGTGCAGAAAAAAATGCCCAACACATAATTCTTTTTGCTACATCCCATCAGCTTTGCTTGAACAATGACCTAGCATGGTAAATGTGTGATTTAACAAATGACTTGCAGTCACTGATGAGATATAATCTGCTAGAATCTGTTATTGCAGAAAAATTTAGGTTATTTATGTACAAACCCTTGGAGGATAGCAACATTTCAGAACCAAGCTCTCAAATTTATAAAGGATGCTGTCCACAGAGAGTGCAATGTAAAAAAACTCTTGCCACAAGCTGTCTGTCCTCTAAACCATAAGAGACAGCAACAAGAGAAGTGCAAGTAATATGAATGCACCTTTGCCTTGAAAATATTTAATGTGGTATTAATATATAAATGTTTAATCTGTTAAAATTAATGAATTAATAACTCCATTAAAATACCAGAGTAGGGAATTTTATAAGATGTATCAATAATTTGTGCACAGTTATTGCACAATACGTGCATTCCTCCAACAGAATCCTGCCCACCCACCTCAGCAAGGCATCTTTTCTGTGTTCTGTTTTCTATGTGGCATTGTTCCCCAAGACTATTGCTCTTTTCTCTCACCCGTTATTCAGCTTTTAGGAAGTTGACATTTAATGCCATTCACATCTCCTGCCCTTCCATTTGCTAGATGATGCATTGAGTTCTGTTTATTCTTTTGAATAATTAGGCCTATTGTCCATCCAACAGTGCAACCTCCATGCAGTTGGGTTTTTACCACAGCCTGTCGGGTCATAAGCCAAATCTGCATTATGGTCTCTCCAAATACTCGTGAAAATGTTTTCACAAATATATTGGAGAGCATCAAACTAGTTTAGTCATTGGCAACCACCCAGAGGAGCCTTTTTAATCATGATTAATGACGGACTTCAGCCAATAGAAAAATGAAATTAGTTAATTTCTGTGTTTGTGCACACCTTTGTGAATGATTGCTGATCCTACTTCATTTTTCTAATTGCTTTTATAACCTCGCAACACATTGTCAGAATAATCTACCTTTGCAGCATCTCATTTACTTCAATGGTGATTCACTTTAAGGGCTCTTTCCTTACACTTAACATTTCCTCGCCTGGCAGTTCGCATTAACTGGATGCTGCTCTGTGGAATTACCACAGGCAGGCTCCAGCTTCAGTCTATTTATGACTTTAGCTTCACGGGCAAAGAAATCATTGGCAATTTAATTAAATAGGTCAATATATTCAAAACCTCCTTGAACATAAGCAGAACTACAAGTGAAGAAGTTAGAAAGCAGCTTAGTGCCAAAGGATTTTTTATCTTGTGTAATTTATTAGTGAATGTTCAATGCATTTGTTGAGTTCTTTTTCTCCCAATTGACTGAAGGGGATGAGTATTGCATTTAGTATCTAGTTAATTTTCTACCGAGTATATTAGATTAGCACCTACCAAAACAACCTCTTCACAATATAACAGCAAACTGCGCTGGAGACCTTTCAAGTTCCAGTCGGCTAAGATGAAATAATGAAGCGGAAAGTAGCTCTGAGTAAGAGGTCTCCGGTGGGTTGACAAATAACGGTGTTGAGGAATTTGAAACATTAACAAGTATTTTGATAGAAAGTAGAACTCTTTATGAATTATGATGCATGGAAAGGGAACGAAGCAGAATCCATTATTAATAATTATCAGCTGCATTCAAATTGTCCTCCCTTTGTTCCCGCTTAAAATGATGTGATTTACAGCTTTTAAGGCACAAGCAAGGTAACAATGAAATGTTCCAGGCCAAAGAAATTCCTGTCATTATTGATGTTTAATATGTTTATTCAGCAAAGAATGGGACTTGTTAAAGTCTTAATTTGATCAAAATCATAATTAATGGATTACAAGGTATTATTTCCTAAAATACAACAGTGACCACATTTCAAAAGTACTTAATTAGATATAAAACATTTTGGGAAGTCCTGTGGTCATGAAAGGCATTATATAAAATGTATTTTTTATTTTTACTGTATTAAATTTTGGTTTATTATACCAAAAGCCCTTAAGCATGATTTGGAATGAAATGAACAGTAAGAACCATAGCCTATAGCTGGAGAGAACCAACCTAAGTTGTTTGCATTGGTAAATAACACTGAGTTAATTTTGTTTCTTGTGCACTTGTGTAAATACTGCCAGGATCCAAGCCATCAAGAAACCTGAAATAAAAACCAGAAAATGCTGAAACCTCTCAGTGGGTCAAAAACATCTGGAGAGAAACAAAGTTAGTATTTTAGGTCAATGAATTAGAAAAGGCAAGAGATGTAACAGAGCTTAAACAAGCTAGGCAAGAAAAGGAGGGAGGGGTGAAAAGAACAAAAGGGAAGGTTTGTGATAGGTTGGAAGACAGGAAAGATTAAATAACAAAAGGGATGATGGTGCAAGGCAAAATGGCATCGTAATGGCATGACTAAAGGAATAAAGATGAGTTTAGAGGAGGTGTAAATAAAATAGCAGAATCATTATCGAATTGCTGTCCGAGAAAATGCTGAGATTATGACCTGAAGTTGTTGAGTGCAATGTTGAGTCTAGAAGGTTGTAAAGTGTCCACCTGAAAGATGAGGTGCTTCATTGAACATCATTGGAACAGCATAAAAAACCAAAGACAAGGAGATCACAGTGGGCGTGGAGCAGAAGTTTAAAATGACAGGGGACTGGAATCTTGGTCACACTTGCAGACTGAACAAAAATGTTTCACAAAGCGATCACCCAATCTGCATTTAGTTCTCAATGTCAGGAGACCATTTACACCTCCCCTTAATTCATCTCTTTTTCCTTACCCTTGCCATTACCACCCCCTTTTGCCTTGCACACTCATCCCTTCTGTTATTTAATCTTTCCTGTCTTCCACCCTATCACATTACACTAAATCGAAAGAAGTCCGAGTAAATCACTGAGTGAAATTTTCGGTTCTAGAGATTAAGTCCGGTGGCATGAGCGGAAGTCAGGATGATTTCTGCTGGACAGCAGGGCAGCTGAACACACAAGATCTTGCACTGTTTAGCTGCTTAATTATGCTCTGCGAAGAGCACATCAAATCTGTGGTAGGGCGGACAGGATGTGGCCCACCCTGCCATTACCTCATAGGCTCCAATGTCCGGGCACCATATTTAAATGTTCACTCTGTTCCTTCACTACCCCACCCACCCCAAGTCCTTCCTCGGTCTCACCCCTCCCCTGTGCCCAGCTTCTGCTAGAGGCAGCTGATATCTCAGTGATGGTGTGAAAGGAAGGCAAAAGCAGTGTCTACTGACCTCAAAGTCCAGGAAGAAGTCTACCTCGCCACTTATGTACAGTCGTAAAAGTGAATGTTCTAACTTCCCGCTGGTGGGGAGCCTAATTTGGAGAGGGATCAAGATTCCAGTGTGTTGGCCTTTGGCATTAATGAGATGCAAATGGACTGCTAACACAGCTCCCCGGGACACTTCACCCACCTTTAAGGCACCGTGAAGGTTGGGGGAACAGGATTCCAAACTAATTTCCTGCCATTGGGAAACTGATTTTTGAATCACGTCAAATCTTGCTCCCCCACCTGCCATAATTTGCACAGCTGGTGGGAGCGCAAGATTCCACCAACATTTCCACCTGGAAGGAGTGATGGAGGCTCTGAGAAGGGTGGATGTAAAAGGACAGGTGTTGTATCTCTTGTGCTTGCATGGGATGGTGCTATGGGAAGGGAAGGGGAGGTGGTGTTAGGGATGACAGGAACATGGACCAAGGAGCCTTTGGTCCCTTTGGAATGCTAAAAGAGGGGAAGATGTTTGGTGGTGGCA
The DNA here is from genome assembly GCF_964194155.1 of Cetorhinus maximus. Lineage (NCBI taxonomy): Eukaryota > Metazoa > Chordata > Chondrichthyes > Lamniformes > Cetorhinidae > Cetorhinus > Cetorhinus maximus. Next base: position 56,888,196 of record NC_135884.1, read on the forward strand.
TCACACAAGAGCTGGTGGAAATGGTGGAGGGTCATATGTTTAATATGAAGGCTAGTTGGATGGAGGGTAGGAACAATGAGAACCCAATCATGGATCTAGTGGAGGGAAGGGGTTAGAGCAGAAATGGGATGAATTTGGTCAATGGCCCTGTCAATCATGGTGGAGGGAGCCTCAGTTGAGGAAATAGGAAGTGGAGGTAGAAGGAAGTGCAGTCATGGTTTTGGTCTTGTATCTGGCAATTGTAGTCCTGGACTTACTGATGAGGCTGGATGTGTTACTGTTAGAAAACTCTATCTTTTATTCAGCATTATGCTAACTATTTACAAGGTCATCTCTATACAATGCTCTGCATAGAACTAGCTCTCACCATGCTCTGTTATCATGTGATCTTACATCACTGATGATGTGGGCTATATATTTGCATATTCAACATTAACCCTTTATACTACAATGGTAGCTGTGGGAGTCAATGGACTTATGTCGACAGCTTATCCTAGAAATGTAAATAGAGAAGTTGAGGAAATTATGTCAAAAATGGACCATGCGAAGGAGAGGGAAGGGTGTAAATTGGAAGCAACATTCAGATCAATAATTTCAGGTTATAACCATTACCCCCATTGTTTTGGATAGCAGCTGTTGGTAACTCTCTTGCTATTGCCATTTACACTCCCCTGTTTCTAGTCCTATTACTATCCCTTTTTGCATTGCACCATCATCCTTTTTGTCATTTAATCTCTTCTGCCTTCCATTCTATTACACAGCTCCTTTTTGTTCTGTCCTTTCTCTGACTTTATTATTGATTGAAACCTGTTATATTTCTAACGTTTTCCTATTCTGATGAAAGTTTATCAACTACAAACATTAACTGTTGCTCTCTTCTTAGATGCTGCCAGACCTGCTCGGTGTTCCCTGTATTTTTTGTTATAATACAAATTGATTTTCTTGTGTGAAATATGCAGGAGTTTTCTGAACACACCGATCAGGTTTCAGGGGAAATGTATTTAAATAACATCTATAAGTTATGTAAGTTCAATACTCAAAGGCAACATCATGACTGTGAAGGAGGCTGGATGTGCAGAATAAAGATTTGATGAATGCAAATAACCAAGGAAGCAAGTGGTCCACCACACAGTTTTTGAGCCTGAGCTTTTCCCCCAAGATCTTTTTAATCCCATTTTGTCATTAAATATTGAGAAGTTCACAGAACATACAGGGTCTTCCACAGTTTGGGGAAATTGTTCATTTGGGACTCATGATCAGAGCTTTTCCAGCATTTTCTGTTTTTAATCTCATGATCAGAATCTGCTTTCCAGTGTTTGGTGGATGCAATGAAGTAAAATCACCAGTCTCTGCCGTACATTAAATAATTCACAGTCTCCACTTACTCACGCGATATCTTAGATGGGACAAAAAGCAAATTGTGAGTACCGGCAAGTTGAAATTACACAAAAGTACACAGCAGAGTTGTTAGACGAGACAGGTTCATGTTTTCGGTATTAATGCTTTGGTAGAACTCCTGTTTCTCCTGTGACCAGCTGTCTCCTGTCAGAGCACGTACATAGCTCTTTATTTTGTTTAACTCATCAGGTAAGCAGAAAGCTTGACTGGAATTGTAATCAGGTACAATTTGTTGTTTATTTCTTTTGCAATTTAACACAAAATAAATCAGAAGTTGAAAAGAAATGATCAATATTGTGTTTTCATTGCAGCTTTACCATTTGATCAAATAATATTCATAAAAGATTGTCATTTCATACCTCCAACATGCAATATAAAAAAGTATTCATTTGGTGTTGATCAAAGCTATCAATTTGCCACAATTTTGGAAAATTGATTAGGCAGTCCAATTTCAGTCCTACAATAAATTTGGATGTCACAAATATTTGCACTAATACAAACAGTGATAAATACCAGAGTTGCATTGCCTCAAAGAATACACGTTGGTCTCCACATGTCAATTTAATAATCAACTTATGAAAGCATAATTCATAGATTTTTCAAAATGTGAAGGGAGTTATTTTAGTCAATGAATGAAATCGATGGTAGTTGGTGCCGTGCTAATGATAAGCCCCTAAGTCTAGGTTTACCACACAATTTTGGTACTAATTAGTGATTGCCATAATTTGAATTTACTTGGAATTGCAGATATTTGAAGGTTGAAGGCCTGACTCCCAACGTCTCAACATGGTTCTGCCCCACACCTCCACTAGGTCTGGAGTGCTGGCTGGCACACAGCAGTGAGTTTCAGGATGACTCGAAGAGGGTTACACAGGTTTTCATGTGGCACTGGAGGTCCTAGTGGTGGAGATCCAGAGGAGGAGGGCTGCCCTGTATCCACAGAGGGAAGGATTCCACCTTGCCCTTCTTGCACCCCTATTCCTCCTCTGTGTGGCAGCTGGGGCTGTTAGGTCTCTTGCTCTCCTCTCATTCTATGTCCAGACCACTAGGGGCCCTGAGCTGAATGCTCATGAGCAAGCATTCTCTTTCCCCTGGTGACTTCTATGAGATGGAGTAGGACAAAACTTACTTTTTTTCGATAAATACCTCAGAGAATTTCTGGAATAAATGCTGTTCTAGTGTTGGCAAAGTCTTGACAAAGTATCCCAGAAAGACTCCCAATGTGTTTTAGAGATCCTCTTCACAGCTCCAGCAACAATGAACATGTAATGGTGAGTATCCCTTTAAGTAGCTCTTGAAATTGACATCAACACCTTGTTTACTCACAAATTGCTGATTGTTATTAGGAGGAATTAACTGAAGCGCTAGCCACCAAAATGCTGTGCTGCCTCTTTAATAAGCACCCGCAGGCATTTTAAGTGGCAATCAGCTGTTTAATGAGCCTCTGGGTGGCTGTTCCTAACATTGGCTTCAACTCCTTTGCCAAGATTCGAAACATCGACTCTTTTCTTCTCCGCCGATGCTGCCAGACCTGAGTTTTTCCAGGTAATTCTGTTTTTGTTGTGCTAAATATGGGCTAAACTGGCATTTCCACTTAAGACCCCATTTTGGGCACCTTGGACATTTGTTAGCATCTAAAATGTCTCAAGAAAATCACCCGCCCCCCGCCACCGGCCCCACCTCCCCTGCCCAAAAAGTCTTACCTGTTCTTACATCTCTGCCTCTGTAGAATCAAAGATTCAGAGAATAGCACAGCACAGAAGGAGGCCATTTGGCTCATTAATTTCATGCTGGCTCTTTCAAAGAGAAATCCAGTTAGTTACACTCCCACACTTTCTCCAAATCCATCCATATTTTTTTCTTTCAGGTGTTTATCCAATTCCCCTTTGAACACAATGATTGAATCAATTTCCACTAGCTATGCAGCATCAAATTCCAAATCTTAGCCACTTGTTGTGGAAATAACTTTTTTTCCCCTCCTATTCCCCCTGGTTCTTTTGCCAATCACCTTCAATCTGTGCCCTCTGGTTATTGACCCTCCAGCCTCTGTAAACAGTGGGTGCAAATTTTGTTACATAGTGCTTTCGGCACTACAGGTGCTGTTTTGATTCCAAAATGGTGTTTGCACCAACACGCATACTTCTGGCGTGGGCTTTACCAAACAGTGTTTTGGTTAGATTGTTAGTGTGGATGTTGGAGTATGTGCCAGATGTATCCAGATTAGACAGATTGTAATGTCAGGCAATATGGGATGCTGATTTGACTCTAGTGGTGCCATTCTCAACCTCAGCACTCCAGCTAATGCCCTCTCTCTTTTTCTCAAGCAGCTGAACATGTGTTGAGAAGGAGGGAGAACCCCTGAGCAGTATTATTTAAAGGGATCATTGACTGCTTTCAGGTTAGTTCCTGACTGACTGCCACTGGCCCTTGCTGCATTAGTAGGAGTGTTTAGTGGTTTGTACTGTCATTTAAATTTGGTGACAAGGAGTGGTGCAGCATTTGGCAAAAACCTTGGTTCTTCCTTCTGGTCAGACCTGTTGCTCTCAGTCATGGGTGCTGTAGTTTACATCCCCTTTGGTCTGCAACATGGCCAGGAGAATGAGGAGGGGTGGTACAGAGGAGGACAAACTTCTCAAAGAGAGAGGGGGGGGGTGGTGGTGTCGAGCAGGAGAAAGACTCTCAGAAGGAGACCGTATCCACCCAAGGTCTTCAGGGAACAATTCTCTTACCTCAAAACTCAGCAAGAAATATTGTATCCAGCATTTCGGAGATGTTCACAGAAATCTGCCACCTTTTGTAGATGGACCTGTAGACTCAGCAGAGCCAGTGGCTGTGACGGTTATGGTGGCCATGAACTTTCATGCATAGGCTCCTTCTAGGCTGGAGCAGGTGAAATCCCCAACATGCCACAGTTCACTGTCCATTTTGTATAAGGGAAGTGAGCGATGCTCCATATGCAAAGACAGAGGAATACATGGTATTCCCAGGGTCAGCGAGAAGCAGGTAGAGCATTTACATGGCTTCACCAGAATGGTAGACCTCCCCATGGCGCAGGGTGCCATTGTCTGAACACACATCACTTTGCAGGTACTGCAGCAAATTCAGGGTGTACTAAAACTGACAAGGGTTCCACTCCCTCATTGTCCAGTTGTGTGTCTGACCATACTTGGCACACCATCCAGGTCAATGCCTGCTATCATGGAAGCAAGTTCACTGTAACAGTAGCTTTTTGGTCACCACAAGAAAGCAGAGGGTGGCAACAGGGTGACAAGGCTTATCTGCTGACCACTTGGCTCATGATTCCAGTGTGCAGTCAATGGACTGTTGGTAGAATGCATATAATGAGAGCCTTGCTATTACATGAGGTGTTAGTGATCAGATCACTGGGGCACTTATGCAATGCTTCTACTGCTTGGATCACACTAGAGGAGACCCAGAGCATGTGTCACTATTCATGTGGTCCTGCACAACCTCACTATCATGAGGGCGAGATCCTTGCCTCCATGTATACAGTGAGCAGCTGAGGGGGAGGAAGCAACAAACCCACCCTCTTTTTGGCCGGGGTGTCTGTGATTGGCTCACCTGACTATAATACCAATGAACGCAACCCCGATTTCCTAATTACCAATAATCCCACACCTTCCCTTCCCTCTGATACTGACCATCACAGCATCCTTTGCGCCGCAATGCTGAAATAAAATCCATCACAAAACAAATATTCTAAACCAATTTAATCAATCGAAGCATCTAATATTGCAAACAAAAGTCAACTTATCATCCTGTGCATTCCCTTATTGCCTGTCTTCCATGTACCTTTGCCTGCAGTAGCTGAAGCATAGGTGTGGTAAAGTGGAGTGCTATGTCCCTTTAAGAGAATGTCGTTAACTGATCACGTGACTGTAGCAACCAATCGTTACACAGCGTGGGCTACTTGGGTAACTAAGTCTAGAGCTGGAGGTGATTGAAGAAGCACACATGGCGTTAGTGTTCTGTTCTTAGTTCCAATAAACTACCAGTGTTTGTTCAGTTTATCAGTCTCTCTGTCTATATTGTTTCAAGCACCAACTAATGTGTTAATATCAAGGCCGCAGCTAGTGTTCGCCAGACAAAGTGAATCTGACAACCTAAAACATAAAAATAGATGTTGGAAAGCTGCTGACTTTCAATGGAGGAGATTGCAGATGGCCTTGAACAATGGTCTCATGCAATTCTGGCTCTAGAAGGCCCAGCTTTGGACTGCACCATCATGGACAGCAGCAGTCTGAGCTGGCTGGCTGACAGGCTACTGCAGAGGCAGTGACAGTGGTTGGCGGAGGAATTTTGTCATCCTGAGATAGGATAGCATATTCGTGCTCCACAATGTCGCTGTCACTCCCCTGGGAGAACTTCAGCAGTTCCAACAATCTGTTGGTGGACAGGTGACTGGATTGCTGAGAGTCTCTGCAATTCCTTTGATCACTGGTAACTGTAGCCATGAAGGCAGCAGTCTGAGCCTTCATGGCAGCCATCTGAGATTTCATAACTTCATTCTAAGTTTTCACTGCAACACTCGGACATTAGGTGGTTTCTGCTTGTAATGCAATGGAAACTGGGACATCAGACATTGCACCATGATTGGGCCAGCGAGTGTGGAAATGGAGTGGCCACCCTTCTCACACTGGAAAGGATGAGCTCCAAACTCTATGCAAACCGATCGGGTGAGGTTGGTGCCAGGGTCCTCCATGCACCTTGGCAGTAACGGCAGACTTTCTGACAGGCCTGCAAATACAGCAAGAATTCTGGGTGCATATCTGTCAACCTTTTTCTGTACACCACCTCAACAATGTCCTCATCTGAGTCGTCTGGAGCAGAAGGTGTGAGTGTGTCCTCGCATTCCGGTGAGTTGGAATCTGTGATACCCTTTCCTCCTGTCGTGGTTGCTGGCCACTCATGCCCGATGTCTCACCACCTCCAGATCCTACCTCTCAGCAAGCTTCTGAATTGGTGGCTGTGAATGTCAGTACGGTGTTTCATCTTCACCACTGTATTCCTGCTCTTCAACCTCCATTCACTTCTACCACTAGCTGGTGAAGTGGCCATACATGGATACCTGGAAGGAAAAAAGACACAATTCGGGATGTGGGGAGGGGTGAAAGCAACAGATGCATGCTTAGACTATCCACAGATTGTCTGAGAAGAGATTGTGGGATGATGAACATGTGGAATGTAAGTCGGAGTATTAAGTATGAGGTTCCTGTCACCTTTGTTGGTTTCAGCTCTGTTGCTGGCCACAACCTCAATCATGGCTGCTCAATTGACAGCGAACATGGCCTCCATTGGAGTAAGGTCATATAGCCATGCCTGTCCCACATCAGTTAGCTCCTGCTGCCCCTCGGTTAATTGTCACCTGATCCTGCAGATTAGCAATGACAGGATAATCATAAAGAGTGACTCTGAACTTCTCAATGCCATGTGGGTGAATTCGATTTAAACATCTGTAGGTTTTTGTACTTGTAAGCAATTATGCCGGACTTTTCAGTTTAAACAAGCTATCAATTTAATTGAGGGCAGAGTAAGTAGCACGGATGTCCAAGAAAGATTTAGTTCTGCTTATGAATAATTACTTCGGTAACCGTTTTCCACTTAGATATTTAAACCATAGCACTCCTTCGGGTCGAGATAATATTTTTAATCCCTTTCTGTAAAGCGGGTTGAGTTTTTATTGAAAGAACTGAGATCCTGGTGAATGTGACAGTGCAGAATTCCTCTGCATACTACCTAGGAGGAATTCTTGATTTATACTACAATGTGGTTTTGATATGAAGTCAAATCCAAGATTCTACAAGTTTAATGCACCTTTTCTTGAAGAAGTGACCAGAGCCATTTAAACAATATAAGGGGCGAAGTAGCTCATTGGGTTCTCTTGGAGTGATTGGACCAGCCATTGGAACTGTTAATCAGACTGAAGCAAGCTTTCAGACAATTTCAGTATGTGGTATGTTTCATTTCTGCCTCCCTATGAGCTCAGTGGGAGTTGTCTGGCAGAAGTCTGTTCTTGGAAGGGTAGGGCCAGTTTAATTGACAGCCTTGGACAAAGGAGGGGTTGGCAAAAGAAAGCAAGGAAAACGACTTGCTCAGCACTCGTCAGAACAAGGAAAGTGAAGGTGGCCCACTAATGTGGGATAGTGTGGCACGGTTTATTATTTTTCTTGTTCACAAGGAAGCATTTGAAAATAATTGAGGGAAGTGAGTTTTGATAATTATTAGTTTGTACTTGCCGTATGAAAAATAAAGAAGCTTAATTACTTTTATCGGGTCTGGTTTCACTAAAATGTTACCAGATTGCCAATTGAAAGACAAGATGTGGTGAAGACCATAAGGTAAGATGCAGTGTTGATTCTGATCATCTTTTGTGATAGATATTGTACACTGTAAACAGGACATATATCTGAAAGTTGATTCTGTTGTCTACTTACCTGACTATCTAGCACTATTGAATATATTAAGATCATATTATTAAACATATTAAGATCACCCTAAAAATTTGTAATACCCTATCATGATCACTATTTTTGTACTTTACTGTAACGTATGTGTAATTATTTCTTTCTTCAATACTTTGCCAACAGTTTAAAAGTTGGAGTTACCCTTCACTTGAGTGGCCTTTAATTCTCTTGAATTAAATTCACTTTTGGCAATCATGCTTGCAAGACATGTCAAATTATTGGGATTATATAGAGTGTTTGGGTAATTGCATTTTAAGTGCTTATGGAGCACATAGCCTTTTTTTTATGTCTAATGTGGCATGGTGTGTCCTATGGTAAAATGAAGAGATGAAAATGCAGAATTTTGTTTGAGCTGTATTATTAAAGTGAGATAGTTGTATTATCAGTGAGGAAAAATCTCAATCTCACCAAGTGCTAGAAACTGCCTCAATTAGCCCACTGGGAAAAATAAACAGCAGAAGGATTGGGAAGAAAGGTGAAATACATGGAGTGAATTCAACATCAATTTAAGTACAGAAAGATAAATTGAGAGGAAACTAAACTTTGAATTAAGAGGGAAATAAACTTTCCCTCTGTATCGAGATGGAGAGAAAAAGGAGATGGAAAGCATAAAGTTACGTTTTTAAAATCTCTTAACAGCAATTGTACCAGAAGGAATGAAACTCCACACATGCAAAAGTAAACTTTCATTGCCAGAGGGGTTGACTAGCAGTATTTTGTTTATTTTTATTCTTTCATGAATGTGAGCATCACTAGCAATGCCCGTGTTTGTTACCCATCCTTAATTTCCCTTGAGAAGATAGTGGTGAGCTGCAACCTTGAACAGTTTGCAGTCCATCTGGTGTAGGTAAATCTACAGTGTTAAGAAAGGATTCCAGGATTATGACCCAGTGACAGTGAAGTAAGAGCCATATAGTTCCAAGTCAGGATGGTGTCTGACTTGGAGGGGAACTTGCAGGTGGAGGTGTTCCCATGTGTCTGCTGCCCTTGTTCTTCTATGCGCCAGTGGTCGCAGGTTTGGAAGGTACTGTTGAAGAAGCCTTGGCAAGCTGCTATAGTGTATCTTGTATATGGCACACACTGCTGCCACTCTGTGTTGGTGGTGGAGAGAGTGAATATTTAAGGTGGTGGATAGGGTGTCAATCAAGCAGACTGCTTTGTGCTGGATTTTGTCAAGCTTCTTGAGTGTTGCTGGACTCATCCAGGCAAGTGGAGAGTATTCCATCACACTCTTGACTTGTACCTTGTAGGTAGAAGACAAGCTCTGGGGAGTCAGGAAATGAATTACTCGCCACAGGATTCCTAGCCTTTGAACCTGCTCTTGTTGCTACAGTATTTTTATTGTTGGTCCAGTTAAGTTAAAAGGATATTGACATATGTAAACAAAATTTAATGGCCTGGAGCAAGCCTAGTTTGTACCTACACTGCAAATGTAACAACTTCATTACATTCAATGCATGTCCATGGTCAGACAGATAGCAACATGCCTCCAAATAGTTAATAAAATTTAAAACAGATAATCTGGCCAGTTGCACATAGATGTTTGTGGGAGCTTGCTGTATGCAAACTGGCAGCTGTGTTTCCTACATTACAACAGTGACTAAACTTAAAGTACTTCATGGCTACAAAAGTACTTTGGGCCAATCTGAGATCATAAATACTGTAATTTTTTAAAAAAAAGCCTTTCCATGTATCTTTATAACTGTTGAATAATTCCTTTTAAAGTTGGAGGGTATTGCTTTCATTGTTTTAGATTTACAAGATTTTGTAAGTGTGTCCGTGCTTGAAGGTTGCTGTTTTTTTCAAATTTGTCCATAATTTCACATGTACGTAAGCCAGCTGTAGCAAAGGACCCCATATCACACTACAGCAGTGTTGTACACACCAGAGTATCAGTTTGGTTCAACAAGGTAGTCATCTTGTGTTGAAAATCAGGAGGTTAGGATTTCAAACTCCATTCCAGGATTTAACCCCATTTTCTAAATTTAGAAATGATGCTTGGTTTGAGGTGTTGCACTTTGGATATGTTGTTAAACAGAGCTGTGGTTGTCTGTTCTGGTGGTTCAGGTGAACATTCAGGAACAGCAAACAATTCTCCTAGTGTTCATGCCAGAATTCCTCCCTCAACCAAGGTCACTCATTGTTCAATGTTTTGGTGTTTGTTGTGTGCAAAGTAGCTGTCATGTTTATCTGCGTAACAATTCATTTGTAACATGTTTTGAGACATTTTTGAGGGACATAGCATGGTACTGTATAAATGCTAGTTTTTCTTTCACTGAAAAATTGACCTTATTAAAGAAATATTAAATGTTCACAATACAAGCTTTCTGATTTTTCCTTCTAAAATTTTGCAATTCAAATTTTTAGAAATTCCTCTGCATTCAAATATTAGATTTTGTGCAAAACTTTTATTTTCCATGTGCTGCATTTTTAATAAGAATACTTGGGCACAGATTAAGAATTTTATAAAATGATGCAAGTAATTATTTAAAGGAAGGAAAAGCAAAACATACATAAGAATACACAGGCAATTCCACATAACATATTTGAATGAAATGGCCTCGTTATAATTGAATGTATATTCACACTTTTTTTAAAAATATATTTGTTCGTGAGATGTGGGCATCGTTGGCTAGGCCAGCATTTATTGTCCTTCCCTAATTGCCCTTGTTCAAAGGCATTTTTAAGAGTCAACCACATTACTGTGGGTCTGGAGTCACATGTAGGCCAGGCCAGGTAAGGGCAGCAGATTTCCTCCCCTAAAGGATATTAGTAAACCAGATGGCACTCAACAATGCTTTCATGGTCATCTTTAGACTTTTAATTCCAGATACTTATTGAATTCAAATTCCACCATCTGTGATGATGGATTTCAAACCTGGGTCCCCAGAGCATTACCCTGGGCCTCTGGGTTACTAGTCCAGTGACAATACCACTACTCCACCACCTCCCCCATATAAGGACATTTATGGCCATACAAAGAAAGTAAAAGAAAATGCATCAGTTTGGGCCTCATTCAGACTGCTCTTCCCATTTTATTCCCACTGACAGAAAAGCTAATGTAACTTTCCTGTTCAAGCTTCAGTTAAAATTGCAGTTGTCAATTTGATGGAAGGTAAGTAGTAAGACTTTAACAACCTACTTGCCTGGTTTCCATCCTTGTGTATTTATGTCATAGCAAAACAAAGTAAAGTCATAGCAAAAGCAAAGCATTTAGTGAAAATAAGTGAAGGATACCATCTGGAAAGTTAACCTATTCTTCTTTCAGGTGCTAACTGACTTGCTGTGCATTTCCAGAGTTGGTTGCAGCTGCCATGATTTACGCATGTTTCCCAATGAGCTTAGCCAAAGCCAAGTGCAGTTCTTGGCTTCATTTACCAATTTAGAAGTAGAAGCCAACTGTGTGAGGCTCTGCTTTCAACATCACACCTCAGAGTCCACACAAGACCAGAATGATAACAGGCTAATATGGTTAAATAATTAGGAGGGTTACATGGACGAGGTTTGTATTCCCTCGAGCTTAGATGATTAAGGGGTTATCTAATTAAAGTGTCTAAGATGATTAAAGGATTTGATAGAAAGAAGCTATTTTCTCTACAGGGCCAAGTGCTGGAAAATGGGATTAGAATAGATAGGTCCTTGATGGCTGGCACAGACATGATGGGCTGAAGAGACTGTTTCTGTGCTGTATAACTTTATGTCTCTATTGGGGGGGGGTCCAGAATAAGGGGACTGAGCCTTCAAATTAAAGCTAGACCACTCGGGTGATGTCAGGGAGCACTTCTTCACACACGTGTAAATCAGTAACCCTCTTCCCAAAAAACTGTTGTTGAGGCTAGGTAAATTAAAATTTTCTATACGGAGATTGATAGATTCTTGTTAGGCAGGCATATTAGAATTACAGCAAGATGGAGTTAAGATGTGGATAAGCTGTGATTTAATTGCATGACAGAATGAGGGATTGAGTAGCTTACTCTTCCTATGTTCTTATTCCTCACTGACTTGATGATGATCAGATTTTGGATTATAATCTTGTCCTGATTTCTCAGCCAACAACTATCACTGAAGAGGTCTGGGCAAGGGGAGGAGTCTTGCAAAACTACACTTGCAGTTTCCTAACTCCTAGCAGTTATCCAAATTCACACCTCACCATCATTATTCTTGGTCTGTCGAGGTTTCACATTGAACATATGAAATAGGAGCAGAAGTAGGCCATTCAGCTGCTCGAGCCTGCTCCGCCATTCAATAAGATCATGGCTGATCTGTTTGCATTTCTAAATTCTACATTCCCATTACCTCTTATAATCTTTGATTCCCTTGCCTGACAGGAATCTATCTACCTTTGCCTTGAAAATATTCAGTGACCCCGCTTCCATTGTCTTCTGGGGCAAAGTTCCAAAGGCGCATAACCCTCAGAAAATTCTCTTCATTTCTGTCTTAAAAGGGTGATTTCTAATTTTAAAATAGTGGCCCCTAGTTCTGGACATACCCACAAGAGGAGGCATCCTTTCCATGTCTTCCTTGTCAAGACCATTCATGATCTTATATACTTCAATCAAGTCACCTCTCACTCTTCAAAACTCTAGTGGAAACAAGCCTAGTCTGTCCAACCTGTCCTCATGACAACCTGCTCATTCCAGGTATCAAATTAATTGCACTTTATTCTGGGTTGGTGTTTGTCCATTATTAGAGTTTCAGAGATACTACAGCTTCTGTTATCATCATTGTGGGTCTTAGATGGAATTGTCCATGGTCTGCATCTATAGACTGCTGGAGGCAAGGCTGTTGGTCAACTCTACTTTTCATTTAACATAATACTAATTATGTACAATATGGACTTAGCATGAGGCTCTACATAGAATTGTCTGTCTCCATGCTCTGTCGTCATATGATCTTACATCAATTATGTAGACTATATATTTACATAACACTTTATACTACATAGCTTAACTTAGACATACCAAGACAAACTCTGGGTTTATCCAAACCAGGGTGGCTTCATAGCCCTGAGCACAGTTTAAATAAACATTTTTCGTATTAAAATTTACTTACACTTCATAGGTTTGCTCAGGACCTCAATAGATTTCACAAAGCTGTGATATAAAGCTCATCTTTTTCCATGTTACAAACACTATACTGCACTGTGTCATCCAGCTTGTCATGCACAAGCAAGAAAATAACCTGTAGAATGAAGCATCATGGTTGTATCACTTAGTTCTATCATCTAAATCTGTTCTCCGGCTACAATGTTGCTAATTGGGGAGGAGTATGCATCTAATTTTGAAATTAGATTTAGATTTATCAGGGACATATGGTCGATTGAACAAGCACCAAATAAAATCTGAAAGGGTATGGTAGCTGCTATTAACAGCAGCTAGGCTTGTACCTTTTGATAGCAATTGCATTCAAATCATTTGAGAGGTCATGTATGATGTTTAGAGCCAGTTGAGTTGTGGATCTGAACTGTACTGAGCTGGTTCCCCTCAACCAGCATGGATGTTACTTGCAGGTTATAGGAAATTGAAGGCACACAGATTATGATTTCCCATGTAAATTGATGAAAAATGGGGGGGCTGCAGGCCCATGAATGTCAGGTAATTGCTCACTGGGAGTGACTGATGGAGGAAGTGTTTCTAACAAATTAACGTGTTAAATCACATGTGCAAGAAATTCCTTCAGTTATCCACCTTACACAGACTGCTACAGCTGGGGTAACTGGTGCCTAGTATTGTTTAAAGCAAATTGTTTTCAGCCTGATTTAATGAAATATATAGCACCCAATACACACAGTATTGAAATAAGTGCTTCAGCAATAAATTGCCAACTTTAAAAAATACTTTAAATTATCTATGGCTAGGTGAAATCGAGTATATTAATTTCCCATTCACTTTTGCTTGATTTATACTTGACTGCAACTGTTGTATTGTTCAATCAAGATTCAATAGTATATATAAATAAAGTGGAACTCAGACTGGTTAAGCCATACTGAAAACTTTCCCTAACATTAAAATTCTACAGTCACACTATTTTCCTCAGAAGATATATAAGGTGACCATCTGAGTTCTAAGGTACTGGAATCTCCTATCTTTGACTCCTAATCTGTGCTGAATAAATTAAGAAGTTAATTCATCTATGAATGTTCTAGATTAGCTGCAGTGGCCTTGGGTTGAGGATAAAACCAGCAAGGTTTTCCATTCATGGACGTGATAGGTGGAAATGGGGTCAATCTTTGTTGTGTGGTCCTAAGTGGTTGGATCTTTCAAGTATAAGGAGAGCAATCATCTTTAGCATGTGCCTGTGAGAGGTCTTTATTGAACTGATCTAAAGATGTCTGCCCCCAGAAGCAGAGTGCCTCATGGCAGAGTCACATGACTATGGCAAGCCAGTTAGTCAGTACAGCATTGCATTTCCAAAACACAAACATCCACTTTTTCATATTAAAAAGATACAAACATCCCCCTTGCTCCCTGTGAACAAAAGACATATTTGCATGCATGATCCTGTGTGACTGTGGGTTGCCCAAGTTACCCATTATATACCCACTGTTCTCATGCATTGACAGCTGTTTGGTTTACTCTTCAGTCTCTGCACATGCATTGCACACAGTCTTTAAACTGTGCAGATATCTTAATGGAATGCATGCACATTGACATTGACTTTGTCTGGGTCATGTTCCTTGTCTGTAGAGTATCGTTCCCATGACATTTGTTACCTTGGCAACTGCTATTGTTGGGGACTTGTGGACCTCTGGGATTGATGGTCGTTCTGCACTCAGTACAGGTGGTGAGATCCGTTCTTCCTGACCGCCTGATTGCTGTGAAGGAACAGCTTCACTAGTTGTTCGGATATGCCTGTGGTTGCGCCGGTATATTTGGTCATTCACTTCCACTGGATAAGATTGAGGTGACAATTTGTGTCAAATTTCCACGTGGGCTGACTCCTGTTGAGAGCGCTGTAGGTTTGTACCCTGACTCTCTTCACTGCTCAGCTTGGTCAATGGTTTGCCAGCCCTGTCAAACTGAAATTTGGCTTTGTCATTTCACCTTGATCTTTTTACTCACACCTGTTACTACTTCTGGTTTCAGTAGCTTTTTTGCTATTGGAAGAGTAGTTTGCATGCGGCATGTCATCAGTCTCTGGATAGGACTACTTTCCATGCCTTCAGTTGGTATGTTTCTCCACTCAAGGATCGCTTAGTATACACCAGTGCTAGATTTTCTTGAGTCCTTTGGTGATTTTTACTGCTGCCTCAGCCTTTCCATTCAACTGGAATAATGCGGAGATGATGTGTAGTGCTGATTTCCCAATTCTTTGTGGATCGGCTGAATTCTTCACTTGTGGATGGAGCACCATTGTCACTCATCTCAATGTCTGAAATGCCATACTGACTGAAGTATGTTTTCAGGCATTCTACTATTTCTCTCATTGTTGTTGAAGTCAACTGTTCTAACTCCCAGTAGTCAGAATAGTAGTCTACAGTGACAAGATAATCAGTACCTGCCAAAGTGAAAAGGTCTACTCCCAGCTTCATCCATAGTCCATCTGGGATGCCATGTGTCATTAACAGCTCTCTAGTTTGTTTAGCTTGGTACTCAATACACACACCACACTGGCCAAGGTGGCCTTTAATTTCATTGCTCATGTTTGGCCAGTAAAGCACATCTCCTCCTGCCTTTCTCCTTGGAGTTGATTCAATTCCTTGATTGCTTGCATGGATATGATGCAGCATCTCTCCTCCCATCTTCTTTGGGATAATGCATCTTGTATAAAGGAAATAGTCATCTTGGGCTGTCAATTCATCTCGGTATGCCCAAATGCCCTTGTGACCATAGGTGTGTCCTTGATCCTCTCAGGCCATCCTTTCACCACCACTTCCTGGAGCACTTGTAAAGTTGCATCTTTTTGGGTAGTATGCCTGATTTGAGAAAGGTGCTTATCTGTCAGATTCAATGTCTCTGCTGGGTTGATGGCTTCTAGATCATGTCTAGCTGCTGCTTCATGTTGAATCCAGAAGATGTCACATTCTGTTGCAGCATCCTCAAACTTCTTCATGGGAAGTGCTGCTCTCAGCAGCATGTCTGTGATGTACATCTGTTTTCCTTGCTTGTATGCCATGTCCATCAGAGATCTTTGTTAGCGAAGTAATATTCTTTGTAGTCGCTTTGGAGCAGATAGTAACAGTCTGTGAAAATGCTCTGAAGGGGCTTGTTGTCAGATTCTACTGTTATTTTGTCTCTCTCCCAAGCAGGTACTGGTAAAAATGCTCACAGGCAAAAACAATGGCCAGGCATTTCTCAATTCTCAATGTGAATGTAGTGTCGTTCCGTTTGTGTTGGTGCCTGGATGCAAATGTGACCGGTTGTCCTCGATGCATCAGAGTACTCCCAGACCTGTCTCACTGGCATCACACTGCAAGGTGACTTCATCTTTGAAATCATGATACTTCAACACTGGCATTGTCATCACTAGATGATTGATTTTAGTGAACACTGCTTGTTCTGTGCCCCAATACCATGGCACCTCCTTGGCCATGAGCTTACATAATAGTTTACACTCTTCTGACAAATTAGACAAAAAATTTGCTAGATAGTTCATGAATCCAAACAATTGTTGCACTGCTTTCACATCTGTCGCTTGCTGCAACACTGCTAGAGCTCTCACCTTGTCAGGACCTGGGCAAAGTCCTTTTACTGTCAATACATGACCTACGTACTTGCCTTCAGGTATCTTCAGTTGCAATTTTTTCTTCTTCAGCTTCAGATTTATCTGATGGGCTCTCTCCAGCAGTCATATTAAATTCTGATAATAGTCCACTATGGCTTCTTCCATTGTGTCTCCACATTCATAGACTAGTAGATTATCCACTATGGCTCCCACTCCGGGAAGATCACTGACTACCTCACGTTGTCTGTCCTGATGCTCTTCTGGAGGCAAGGAAATGCACATTGCATGCACAATCATCTGTTTCTCCTGAATGGCATCCAGAATACCATTGGAAAGCTGCTGCTGCTCATCCAGCTTCACTTGCCAGTAACCATCCTTCGCATTTAGGATAGTGAATATCTTTGCCTTGGCAAATTGTGGCAAAATTCCTTTGATGGTTGACATTGGGTAGTGAGATCTCTTCACTTTATTTAGATCCTTTTGGATCTAAGCATACTTGCAGCTTTCCGGGTTGTTTCACTGCTGCCATGTTGCTAATCCAGTCTGTAGGACTTGTCATTCCTTTGATTACTTGCCTTTTTTCCAGCTCTTCTATCTTGTCTTTGGAGTTGGTTTGAGGGCAGCTGGAACTCTTCTCAGCAGATGCTGAATTGGTCTTACAGTCTCATCTACTTATAGATATTCTCCTGGTAGACATCCCAACCCTGTGAACGCATCTTTGTACTTCTCTAGGGTCTGTTCTGCTATCAGTAGTTTTGTGTGTTTGACACATTGTGAATCTCTGGCAGGTTCAGGGTCCCCAGTCTAAGCTTTAGACTTGCTTCAGCTGAAATGAGTGGCCATTCGATCCCATCAATGATCTGGAGCTCCAGATCTTTCTTTCTTGCCATTACATTGCATTGTCAAACTAATTTTCCCCTCAGTGTATCGTGTTATCACATAGCCTCAATCTTACGTTCGAGGGCTTAATTTTCAGATCGCCATGTTGAGCTACTTCACACAGATCTGTGAAGGTCATGATGTTGCATGATGCACCCATGTCTATCTGACACTTCTTATTCGCTTGACAATCTCCTTCTGGGGTCAATGTGACAGTTGCAAACCATTTATCACCTAGAGACTTGACGGAGCCAACCTGTTGTATCATGTATCCTTCTTCAGACTCATCTGCTGGTATCTCTGCAGTGGCCATCTGTATCGGCTTGGTTTTTTTCCTGGCAGGGTTCAAAAATCTAGTTTTCTCTTCACTTCTGTACACCATATTTCAACTAAAAGGACAGCAGTCTTCTTTGGGCTATGTCTGGCAGAAACTTTATTAAATTGATCCTAATATGTCTGCCCCAGGGGCAGAGTCCCTCATGGCAAAGTCACATGACTATGGCAAGCTGGTTAGTCAGTATAGCATTGCATTTCTAAAACCCAAACATTGGATATCCTCTTTAATATTCACACGTGAAAAAGCTGGCTACTTAGAGCTGCTGAAGGGCAACTGGCACTTCTAAAATGGCATGCCAGAAAGGAATCAATGCCTTCAGAGGAGCAGGGGAACTGAGAACATTGATGAGAAAAAGATTTGGGTTCCATATGACGGAGCAATTGATTAAAGTTTCTTAAGAAAGCATATGCATTCATAAAGCACGTTATCCCAACCTCACGATGGCATAAAACATTGCAAAATCAATTTAATTTTCAAGTCCAACTACTGTTGCGATACAGGCACGGCTGGAAGTCAATTTGTGCAGAGCAAGATCCCATGAACAGTAACGCAATGAACAACCAGTTCATTTTTTTTATGGCGATCTTGGTGAGAAGCAAGAACACTGGGATAGTTCCCTTTATTCATTAGTGGTTAAAAGCCTTTTGCTTTTGCAGTTGGGCTGTCAATTCTTAGTTTTCATGTTGACCTACCATACGACACTTGTGTTTAGCAATGTCACGTTAACAAGAAATGCCAGAATGGCTTTTGTGAATGGGTATTAAGCTTTAATTCATTAAACAATCCAACCTAATGGTTGTCACAAAAATGTCTGAAGTAAATTTTACAACTTAGTGCTACAGAACAGAACTTTACTTTTCTGGGGCCTAACACCTTCCTTTCAACCATACTTCCTGCAAGCTGTTGACAACTTTGCACCTGCACCTGTTGAAAACTTATTCTTTACAACCTGGGCCTCTTGCCCCCTGGTCCTATTTCCCCTACGGTCCCCTCTGACGCATCTTCTTCAAAGCTGTTAAATCCCAGCTTAGCTGGCCATTCCTGAATATTGGGGATCAACTTCCTTACTCTCCTGCACTGATCACAGGGCTTGTATAGTGATTGCCCAGCAGAGCTTTGTACAATTCTCCAGATGAAGCTCTAAGGATTATAATTCAACTGCCTTGACAGTATGCTTGTTCACTTTGTTTATTGTCACTTGCATTTCTCGGGCATGGTAACAAGTCAATTAATATCCTTAGGTCTCATGCAATTTCCCACTTGGCAAGATCTATTAGGTCAACTTTTACTCCATTACTTGAAGTATCCTTTTATTTGTCTATATTGATATGTAATTTGCCACTATTCAGTTTTACATGCACATGCTGTCCAGCTCTCATTGTAAGATTTTGGCTGTGTTCTGAAGGTCTACAATCTCCACTTGATGTTATTAGTGAATTTAATTACCATGCACCAGGACTGTGGCCGGAATCTTCCAGTCCCGCCAGCAGCAGGAAGCTTGGCGGGCGCGGGAACTTAATTTGGTGTGAAACCAAAAATCAGTTTCCTGACGTCGGGATGAATGATCAGAAATCTGCTCTCGGGACTTGAGGCGGGTCAAACTTCCCGGCAAACAATATCGGGAAGCCTTTCTATATGCATTAGCATGGCGTGCATGCTCACTAAAAGCCCATCTTGCCAGAATTAAGTTCCTCACCAGCATGGAATTAGAACGATAGCTTTCATGACTCCATATAAGTGGCATACACCAAGCAACCTTCACTTCTTCCATGATTTTGAGGTCAGTACACTCTGTTTTCATTTTCTTGGGGACTGCTCATAACTTCACTCATATCGGGTAACAGAAGCACAAGCTGCGCAAAGTCTAGAAGGGTGAGGGGAGGGTAGCGGGATGGAGCAGAGGCTGGATCTGGGAGGCAGACTAAGGGAGGAAAGGAGGGAGGCTATCCAGCTGCCTTTTAAATATGGCACTCGGACCATCACCACCATGAGGTAACGATGAGGAGGGCGACTTCCTGCCCTCCCCGCCACGTGATTCGCTGTGCTCCACATGGACGCATAAGTAATGAGTTGAACAGTGCAAGATCCTGCGTGTTCAGCTGTCCTGCACCACCCCGCACCCCCAGCAGGAATCACATGCACTTCTGCTCTGAAGTCTAAGTTCAGTGGCGAGCATGGAAGATTCTGCCCTGTTTGTCTGGGTAACTGGTGTATATTAGGAATAGAAGAAAACTGCACATTGACCCCAGAGCACCACCACCTCCCCAGTTTGACCCAGCTCTCCCCTCATAACTGCCATCTGGCTCCTTCCTGCTAGTCATTTATGAATTCCAATCATGTCTTAATTTTGTTAAATTTGTTTATGTCAGATGGAATTTTGCCTATGATATATGCATAATGCCGATAAAGGTGGCAGATCTGTCATCTGCACTCTCCAAACTTCAATATTCTTAATTTATCTCAAATTGGAATGAGAAGATCTAAAGGCAAATTCTGTCAAACCTAAATTTATTTATTTACTTCTAATGTTGTCAAACTTTAGGAGATTAAAATATTTTCCACAAATGCATGAACCTTAGGCTAAAGTTCTGTGCG
Organism: Cetorhinus maximus; assembly: GCF_964194155.1. NCBI lineage: Eukaryota > Metazoa > Chordata > Chondrichthyes > Lamniformes > Cetorhinidae > Cetorhinus > Cetorhinus maximus. The sequence continues at coordinate 56,908,554 of NC_135884.1, forward strand.
AATGACAGAAGTATTTGATTAAAAGAGGCAGTTCTTATCAACACAGATAAATGCAATTTAATAGCAATACCCATTTACTCTTATCCGTAAATTATTTTCAGTTTTTACTTCCGAGGTGGGAGTGTGTAATCAGCAGCAAAATCAAAAGAACTAATCTGTGGAAATAATTCAAAAGGAAAGCTTTTAGACACATTCGAGTAAAACTACCAGCCAGCCACAGTTGGCAGGATCTGGGTGAGCAATGCCAGGAAATAATAAATTTCCACTCATATAGCACGGCACATAATGTTTGGCTACCAGGTTGTCCACCGTAGTTGTCATTGAAAAAGAAAATGCTGCATAATGGGCCAGCTCACCAGCAAGGCACACAGCTCATCCCAATTCAAGTAGGTGTTGTGCGCCAGTGATATTCTGGCAGTGAGGAAGGGATTTCTAAAAGTAGAACGATGTTCATTTTTGATGCAATTGGATTGGAAGGTACAGGCATCAGATTTGGTTCTCCTCTCTCATTGGATTTGAAGAGGGTGCTGGTGAAAAGTGACTGAAGCATTCTGGGAGAAGTCAGCGCAGTCACCATGACTCAGGAGGGAATCGAGGAGAAGGACTCTTGCACTCAACATTTGAAAAGGAGTGCGGATCTTGAAGGCAGGTCAGTTGAAAAAGAACTCGGAGATTGAAAATAAAAGGAGGGGAAGCTGAAGAGGAGCGGCCAGTGTGTGAGTGGCCCAGTAAAGGAGTGGAGCTTTGAGGCTTTGGCTCGAGAGGCTTCGGCGAGCAGAGGCTGAGGACGAGCTTGCTCCCAGTGGGGTAGGGCCAGGTAAAGTCCTTTAAGTTAATTAGGAGTAGGTAATGGAGGCAGCAGTTGGGGCAGTCGAGTGCTCCGAATGCAGCATGTGGGAAGTCAGGGACAGCACAATTGTCCCTGGTGACTATATCTGCAAAAAGTGCATCCAGCTGCAGCTCCTGAGAAGCCGAGTTAGGGAACTGGAGCTGGAGCTGGAGCTGGATGAACTTCGGATCATACGGGAGGCAGAGGCAGTAATAGACAGGAGTTTCAGGGAGACAGTCACCCCTAAAAGTCAGGAGCCAGGCAGCTGGGTGAATGTCAGGAGATGGAAGGGGAATAGACAGAAAGAGCAGAGCACCCCTGTGGCCGTTCCCATCAACAATAGGTATACCGTTTTGGATACTGTTGGTGGGGACGACCTACCAGGGACAAGTTGTAGTGGTCGCGTCTCTGGCACCGAGGCTGGACCCTCTGCTCAGAAAGGAGGGAGGGAAAAGAAGAGAGCAGTAGTGATGGGGGATTCGATAGTTAGGGGGACAGATAGGAGGTTCTGTGGGAGAGATCAAGAATCTCGGATGGTCTGTTGCCTCCCTGGTGCCAGGGTCCGCGATATCTCGGATCGAGTTCTCAGTATTCTCAGGAGGGAGGGTGAGCAGCCAGATGTCATGGTCTATGTAGGGACCAATGACATGGATAGGAAGGAGGAGGAGGTCCTGCAAAGAGAGTTTAGGGAGTTAGGTGCTAAGTTGAAGGACAGGACCTCCAGGGTTACGATCTCAGGAGTGCTACCTGTGCCACATGCTAGTGAGGCTAGAAATAGGAGGATAATGCAGCTAAATACGTGGCTAAGGAGATGGTGCAGAACGGGGGGCTTCATGTTTCTTGACAATTGGGCTCTGTTCCAGGGAAGGTGGGACCTGTCCCGACGGGACGGTTTGCACCTGAACTGGAGGGGAACTAACATCATTGTGGGTAGGTTTGCTAGTGCTGCTCCGGGGCGTTTAAACTAGATTTGCAGGGGGAGGGGAACCAGAGTGTTAGAGCAGATAGTGAGGTGGAGGAGGATAAAGGTCAAGCGAGGAATGCATGTATAGACAGAAATCAAGGGTCCGTACGTGATAGAAATGTTCTCAGGTGCATCTATTTCAATGCAAGGAGTATTGTAGGAAAGGCAGATGAGTTTAGGGCGTGGATTGGCACGTGGGATTACGACATTATTGCTATTAGTGAGACTTGGTTGCAGGAGGGGCAGGACTGGCAGCTCAATGTTCCGGGGTTCCGTTGTTTCAGACGTGATAGAGGGGGAGGGATGAAAGGGGGAGGAGTGGCATTACTAGTCAGGGAAAATATCACAGCTGTGCGTAAGCAGGACAGCCCGGAGGGCTCGTCTACAGAGGCCATATGGGTGGAGCTGAGGAATGGGAAAGGTGTGACCACACTAATAGGGTTGTATTATAGACCGCCCAATAGTCAGAGAATTGGAGGAGCAAATCTGTAGAGAGATAGCAGACCGATGTAAGAAACAAAGTTGTGATAGTAGGAGATTTTAACTTTCCACATATTGACTGGGACTCCCATACTGTAAAAGGGCTGGATGGCTTGGAGTTTGTCAAATGTGTTCAGGAAAGTTTTCTAAATCAATATATAGAGGTACCAACAAGAGAGGATGCAATACTTGATCTCCTATTAGGGAACCAGACAGGTCAGGTGACAGAAGTATGTGTAGACGAACATTTTGGGTCCAGTGACCACAATGTCATTCGTTTTAAGCTAATTATGGATAAGGATAGGTCTGGTCCTCGAGTTGAGATTCTAAATTGGAGAAAGACCAATTTTGTGGAAATGAGAAAGGATCTAGGAAGAGTGGATTGGCATAAGTTGTTTTCTGGCAAGGATGTGTTCAGTAAGTGGAAGGCATTCAAAGGCGAAATATTGAGAGTGCAGAGTTTGCATGTTCCTGTCAGGATTAAAGGCAAAGTTAACAGGCATAGGGAACCTTGGTTTTCAAGGGATATTGGCGATCTGGTTAAGAAGAAGAGAGAGGTGTATAGCAGGTATAGGCAACAAGAAACAAATGAGGTACTTGTAGAGTATAGAAAATGTAAGAAAATACTAAAAAAGGAAATCGGGAAGGCAAAAAGAAGACATGAGGTTGCTTTGGCAGATAATGTGAAGGTAAACCCGAAGGGTTTCTACAAGTATATTAAGAGTAAAAGGATAGTAAGGGACACAATTGGTCCCCTTGAAGATCAGAGTTGTCGTCTATGTGTGGAGCCTCACGAGATGGGGGAGATCTTAAACAGTTTTTTTGCATCAGTATTTACTCAGGAAACTGGCATAGTGTATAAGGAAGGAAGGGAAACAAACAGTAGTTTCATGGAACATAAAGAGATTAAAGAGAAAGAGGTGCTTGCTGCCTTACAGCGAATAAAGGTAGATAAATCCCCCGGGCCTGACATGATATTCCCTCGGACCTTGAGGGAGACTAGTGTAGAAATTGCAGGTGCCCTGGCAGAAATATTTAAAATGTCCTTAGCCACGGGTGAGGTGCCGGAGGATTGGAGGGTAGCTCATGTTGTTCCGTTGTTTAAAAAAGGCTCCAAAAGTAAACCAGGTAATTACAGGCCAGTGAGCCTGATGTCAGTAGTAGGTAAATTATTGGAAGGTGTTCTGAGAGATCGGATATATAATTATTTGGACAGCCAAGGGCTGATCAAGGATAGTCAGCATGGCTTTGTGCGTGGTAGGTCGTGTTTAACGAACCTTGTAGAGTTTTTCGAGGAGGTTGCCAAGAAAGTAGATGAAGGAAAGGCTGTGGATGTTGTCTACATGGACTTTAGTAAGGCCTTTGACAAGGTTCCACATGGCAGGTTAGTTCAGAAGGTTCAGACACTTGGTATCCATGGAGAGGTTGTAAACTGGATTCGAAATTGGCTGTGTGGGAGAAGACAGAGAGTGGTAGTGGATGATTGCTTCTCAGACTGGAGGTCTGTGACTAGTGGTGTGCCTCAGGGATCTGTGCTGGGACCATTGTTGTTTGTTGTCTATATCAATGATTTGGATGATAATATGGTGAATTGGATCAGCAAGTTTGCTGATGATACTAAGATTGGAGGCGTTGTGGACAGCGAGGAAGGCTTTCAAAGCTTGCAAAGAGATCTGGACCAACTGGAAAAATGGGCCAGAAAATGGCAGATGGAATTTAATGCGGAAAATTGTGAGGTGTTACATTTTGGAAGGTCAAACCAAGGTAGGACATACACAGTAAATGGTAGGGCACTGAGGAGTGCAGAGGAACAAAGGGATCTGGAAGTTCAGATACACAATTCTCTGAAAGTGGCGTCACAGGTAGACAAGGTTGTAAAGAAAATTTTTGGCATACTGGCCTTCATAACTCAAAGTATTGAGTATAGGAGTTGGGATGTTATGGTGAGGTTGTATAAGAAATTGGTGAGGCCAACTTTGGAGTATTGTGTGCAGTTCTGGTCGCTTAACTACAGGAAGGATATCAGTAAGATTGAGAGAGTGCAGAGAAGATTGACTAGGATGTTGCCGGGTCTTAAGGAGTTGAGTTACAGGGAAAGATTAAACAGGTTAGGACTTTATTCCTTGGAGCGTAGAAGAATGAGGGGGGATATGATAGAAGTTTACAAAATTATGAGGGGTATAGACAGAGTAAATGCGAGTAGGCTCTTTCCATTTAGATTAGGAGAAATAAACACAAGAGGACATGGCTTTAGGGTGAAAGGGGAAAGGTTTAGGGGGAACATTAGGGGGAACTTCTTCAGAGTGGTGAGAGTGTGGAACGAGCTACCATCTGATGTGGTAAATGCGGGCTCACTCTTAAGTTTTAAGAATAAATTAGATAGATACATGGATGGGAGAGGTCTGGAGGGTTATGGACTAGGTGCAGGTCAATGGGACAAGCGGAATAATATTTCGGCAGAGACTAGAAGGGCCGAATGGCCTGTTTTCTGTGCTGTAGTGTTCTATGGTTCTAAGAGGTTAACAAAGACAAAGCTGAACCAGGAGTGAGCTGTCCACATCTGACATTATCCCATACAGGTTTGGACAACGTTAACAACTTATATTTCTTTGTCCTAAGGCACTTCACAAGGGACTTATAAAACAATATATGACACCGAGCTATGTAAGGAGATATTAGGACAAGGGATCGAAAACTTGGCTAAAGAGGTAGTCTTTAAGAAGTGCCTCCAAAGGAGGAAGGGAAGATAGAGAGGTTTAGGGAAGAAATTCCAGAGCTTAGTATCCAGGCAGCTGAAGATATGACCACCAATGGTGGAGCAATGAAAATCAGAGATGCGTAGGAGGCCAGAATTGGAGGAGTGTTGAGATCTTGGACATTTGTAGGTTGGAGGAGATTACTGAGATAGGGAGAAAGGATACAATGGATGGATTTGAAAAGAAGGATGAGAATTTTAAAATCAACAACATTGCCAGTAAATAACAAGGTCAGCACCACTTCAATTTTTATCTTACTGACATGTTCCAGGCTACCTTAGGCTGTCGTAGTAGTCAATTTAGTACATAAATGTATCAAACAGATGATTATTGCATGGCTCAGCAAGTCAAACCCTTTCATCTCTTTTCTCATGAACTGCAGCACAAGAAAATGTCCAATTTCATTGCTCAACAACAGCAGCATTTCTATAACTGTTAAGATATCACAGATGCATAATCAGACAAAAATGGCACTGAGCCAAAGAGAGAAATATTAGGAGGTGTGACTAAACATTTGGTGAGATGGATAGGCTTTAGTACATATTTAGAGGGGGAGAAGAGGCAAAGAGATTTAGGGAGGGAATTTGAGAATGTGGGGCCTAAATGGCTGGAAGATTAGCTATCGACATTAGGACAAGGGGGGAGAATGAATAAGATATTGCATTAATAGCATCTATGTGAGTACATAGTTTGAAAGCTAGTATTTATATTCCTCCTTAGGCAGTCCCTCAGGATCAAGGACAGCTTGCTCCCACTCTGGTTTGAGTTCTGAGATCACTGATAATTTCAGTGCATGATCTTCAGACTCTGCCACATGCAGGGCAGGTGGCGATTGAAGGGTTGAATAGATGGGTTGCTTGGAGATTTGTACCCTGCCTCTGATATCTCAACTTTGCCTCTGCATGTTTCCAATGAAATCTCTTGATGCTTTAGATACCTTCTCGAAACAGCTTTCTCCATTTTGGTCAGTCACAAGCCGGAGACTCGCATGAGTCAGCAGGGATGTTTGACCTCTTAAGGAATGCTTTGAGAACACCTCTAAAGCTTTTATGCTGTCCTTTAGGGACTCTTCTGCCATGACTGAGTTCCAAGTAGAGCACTTGCTTCTGGAGCCTGGTTTCAGGCATACAAATGACATGTCCTGTCCAGCGGAGCTGGTTTCAGGTGATTAGTACCTTGATGCAGGGCATGTTTGCTTGGGAGAGGATGCTATTGTTAATCCATCATTTTGCCACCATATTTGGAGGATCTGTGAAGGCACCACTGGTAGTACTTCTCCAGTGCTTTGAGGTGCCTGCTGTAGATTGTTCAAGTCTCTGAAGGGGTTCACTGCTGCCTGATAAATTATGACTTTAGCCTTGGTTTGAGATCCTGGTCCTCGAATACTTCATTCCTCAGTCGACCAAAGGCATGGAAATGATCGTGAATTTCATCATCTATGTTTGTCTTTGTCAAGAGAAGGATCCCGATATGGAAAATGATCTACATTTTTGAGGATGTTGTTGGTTGTTGGTTGGAAGAGTAGCTTAGCTTTCCAGATGTTTAGTGAAAGGCCCAGTTTCTCATCTGCTTCGAAGAAAGAATCAACAATGAACTGGAGCTCAGTTTTTGAGTATGTATGCACAAGTGTCATCTGCATACTGAAGTGCTCTGTCTGAGGCTGGAGTGGTTTTGGTTTTGGATTGATAGGCTGGATGGTTTTCCATCTGTCCTGTAGGTTATCTCCACACCTGTGAGTAATTTGCTGGAGGTGAGGTGCAGTATTGCAGTGAGGAAAATAGAGGAGAGAATTGGTGCAATGGCACTCTTGTTGAACACCAGTTTTCACTGAGGATAGGGTTTGTGGTGGTTTCATTGGTGAGGATCATGATGGGTAGAAAGAGCATGGGAGATCCAACAACTTGTGGGCACCAACAACATGCACGGTATCTTCAGCTCTGTCAAGACGACCTATGGCCCAAGTATCCACAGGCCAACCCCACTGAGAGCCAAGCATGGTGGGGAGATCATTAAGGACAGGGATGGAGTTACTGCTCACTGGAGAGAACATTTTTGAAGAACTCCTCAAAGACTGTCTTTGACATGAACATCCTCAGCTTCATTTATCAATTCTCTGTCTGGCTCGGTTCCAATCCGGAGCAAAGTTGAAAAAGCCATTTGACAGTTGAAAAACAATAAAGTCTCTGTAGAGCAGATGGAATCCCTGATGAAAAACTGACACACGGTGGAGATGCACTCCTGGCATGGCTGAACAACCTCCTATTCCTCATCTGGGAAGAAGTGTGCATGCCGGGGGATCTCGGGGACCCTGTGATTTATAAATATATTCAAGACAGGAGACAAGTCTGATTTGTGGTAACTACAGGGGAGACCCCTGCTGTCTGCAACAGGAAAGATCATGCACAGATCCTCCTCAACCGCCTCCCAGTGGTCGAGGAACTCCACCCAGAGTCTCAATGCAATGATTGAAAGGCACCACCACAATGATCTTCACTGAGCAGCAGATTCAAAAAAAGTGCTTAGAATAGCACCAATTGCAGTACAAGGCCTTTTTTGACCTCATGAGAAACTTTGACTCTGTCGATTGCAAAGGTTTATGGAGTATCCTGCTGAAATTTGGCTATGCTCAGAAATTTGTTACCATCCTCTACCTGCTGCACAATGGCATGCAAGCCATTGTTCAGTGTTTACATTAGGAAACTTATGGCATACTATCTCACCATTTGATATGGTATGTGTGCTCTGCCCAAAGGCAGGTCATTGGCTCATTGTCTGGTGATGCTTCATCCTGAGCTGTTTTTCTTGACAGTTCTTTGGTCAGTAGTGGTTTGCCATAGCATCCCACTCTCGGAGTAGTGGGGGGAGGCAGGTCCCAAGTCAACCTCAACTGGAATGGGAATTGAATCCATGCTGTTGTGATTATTCTGAACCGCATACTAGCCAGCTGAGCTAACCAGCCCTCTCAATTATCTAATCACGAATTAGGTATTGAGGCTGGTAGCTTCCTGTTCTATGTGGTTCTGCTGGATTATTGAGGGGGCTTCTTGTAATTTTACAGTTAACAAATGAGAGTACCTCAACGCATAAGGGATTTTGGCTTTCAAAATAATACACTTAGGGAAAATAATGTAGAGATTTAACAAGAGTGTACTGTACCATATTCACTGCTCCAAGAGGCTTGTTACCATGTAATCAGTCTCTGCCTAGTGGGGTACACAAACTTAATGCAAGTCATTATGGAATGAACAAGCTCAAGATTTGGAGCAGTGGGTACATACCCATACCTGGCTGTTACATATTACTTGGACAGGGTAAAGGGATAGAATTTTTGAAGGAAGGCAAAGATGTTTAATTACAACTCCAGTACAAGCTCATGATATAGTGTCTGAACCTCTGTAAGCTTCAATACTACTCACCTAACTCTTTCAAACAGGTCTCGTAGAATGTCTCAAGTGACAAGGTAGCATTTTAAGGATATATAAAGGATCTTCTCTCTGTCACTTTTCAGTACTATTATTACAAATGTACTTGCATGTTATTTTCTTTTTATAATCCTCTCATGTGTAAAGCATCTCATCAATCCAGCAATTTACCATTCACCAGCTGAAATCTGTAATGATCCATGGGCAATCTTTATAGCAGATATAGGAATGAAAAATAAACTGCCCAACACAATGTTTTCACACTGGTAATTAGATCAACAGATAGTTTAGTTCAGTTACTTTAAATAGTGCATTGATCCGATACATTGTGATTAAAATTTATTATTATTATGATTACATATACTTCACGTGACCTATTAAGATCTCAAGATATGTAAAATGAGCTTGAACAAAATCAAACAGCACAGTTATAAATTAGCACAAACAAAGGGCTTCTCTCCAAACAATCCATCTTTATGTTTCAGATGCTGACAGGCCTGCTGTGTACTTCCAATGTTCCCGGATTTTATTTCAGATTAATATCACTCTTAGTCTCTTTATGATATTCAAATCTCAGCTCTCAAAATGAAACACCATTAAAAATTAATTATTTGTAGCTGCGTGCCTTATTCTTATGAGTGCCCAGCCTAGCGCAGTGGATTTTATTGCTCTGCTGCTCCTTTGTTGTGAGTTCTGCTAATGCAAAGACTAATTTGGAATTTGTCTGCTTTGTTCAAACAGTGTGTTCCCTGACAGACAGGTAGCTAACACATGCTGCTTGAACTGTTTTATCTGAGAAACATAATCTCGTTCTGAATTATACTTAAAAACCACCAGCTAGAATCCATAAATTGCCACAGCCTCATCAAAATGTCTGGTGTGGCTTGTTTAACATACTTGGGTTACATAATTTGGTTGTCATGCAGGTCCAGTAAGAACAAAGACCCCAAGGACGATACATGATATCCTTTATTGGACAAAGTTACATCTGTTAAAGAGGTCCAGTCAACAGGATAGTGTTATAAATTTTGCACAGACCTTTAAGTAATGAGGATTCTTATTTCTGCAGTGTATCTGTCAACTTTTTTGACTGAATTTATTGTATGTGGGAGTTTCTATTTTGTAATACCTTGGAAGTATCATGTTAGATGAAAGATATGCATATCTATATTTGTGCAGGTGACCTAAAATGTTCATGTTGCAAAGTATTCCAAACATTGATTGCAGTCATTTTTCAGAGGCATTTAGAAATGCTTCTGTGCATTGAAAACTGCATGAGCAACTGTGCATTTATGTTAATCTCCCCACTATAATTATAGTGTATACAGTATTAGGGAGTATCTTTGATTGCTTTCAGTGTTTGAGCTTAACATTATGGAGCTTTCAAAAACAGAACTTCGACTTAATGGCAGGAAATGTATATTTGAAGAACAGAGTTTAAGAATGTGAACAATCTTTCAGATTTTTCTTAATCGCACATTTTGAATTCATAAAGCAATAGTTGCCTAGAATAATAGATTTTAGCGCAGAAAATCTTAGATTGTTGACCTGTCCACCAGCTGCAGAACCAGTGGCAACCTTGCCAAGCCCATTTCCAGGAGCCCCAAGGGGATTAAATCCCAATCAGGCGGCCTGCAGGCTGACATCAGGCCTCCCAGCTCCTGCAGGGGGAATTTCCCATCTCCAAGAGCTGCCAGCCAATCAGAACAGCAGCTCTCCTGTTCTGATATACCACTGAGAGCAGTGGCCACTGCCTGTACTGCAGGAGGCTTCAGGAGGAGGATTGTTGCTGGAATCCTGGAGCATGGGTAAGTCTGGTGGCAAGGCCAGGGCCTGACAGGAAGGACTTGGTGAGGGTTGCGGGAGGGGGTGGTACCTTCCCACGAGCCCCTCCCTTTTCTACTGGCGGGTCCCTTGATGGCCACAAGAAGGAGGGACCCCACATCAAGCCTTGGGCATGCCACAGTTCACCCAGGTGGCATAGCTGTTTCCTGTCATTGTTCAATACCAGCAATGGTGGGATGCAGCCCTTAAGTGGTCATAAGGGCCTCCATTGGTCTCTGAGTAGGAAGGTTGTTCTCGATCCTTCCCGCCATGCACTTAACTGTGGAGAGCTGGGGAGGTGCCGGGTTCTCCGTCTTGAGCCTTCCTGCACTATTGTACGTTCCCCTGCCACCCAGCTTGCTTCCAGGGTGAACATTAAATTTTACCTGAAGTGTGTGCTCACACCTGGATTGCCTAGATTATCATTCTTCAATGCAACATGTCATCAGAAGATAATGTACACAAACTCATTCATCATTAAATTGTTCATCTCCTAGCCCCATCCTCGCCAATACCCTGCCCTCCTCCGCTGATTACCTTTCGTATTGTGTTGTTATAAGGCTCCCTCCACTGTTTTAACCTTTAATTTCATTATTACTTGGGCTCAGAGAGTGATCCCGAAATAAAGCCAATTTTCTGAGTCTTTGTTTACTTTTTTCAACCACATTAAAAAGCATTACTGACAGGTTATCTATTGCTTCGTTTTCCTTTCAATTGCTGCAGTAAATACTGTGATTGTTAAAAGTAATGACATTAGTTCACTCATTATCTACTGCAGAGTTTACTGCTCTATAATTTATGTTCGCTTATGAAATTAATCACAAATTCCAGTTCATTCTGATGCTTTAAAGCAGTCTGCTGGTGAGGTTGCCATAGTAACTGGAACCTGAATATTTACCACTGTCCAATGGAGTTGTTAGAACTCCATTTGGTAATTAGTTTTTCAGTGGTTGAGTTTAGTTGTGACGTAGAGTGGATATTTTGTACAGAGTATAAGGCATATTAAATGGTAGAATAAAGTTGTGACATTGTAGCATTATGTCTGAAAGTCAACACCTGATCAAACCAGATGGTAAATCCAACATTAGATACTTCTATTGGCTTATCATTTAAACATATGCTTTTTTTTGGGTAATGGAAGCACTACCATCAAATTATCCCCTCGGTAGATATTAAAATAAGAATAGCAGATAAGGTGCAAATGGAATATATTCATAAAACAAATCATGCATTATAACATGGATTTGTTGGAAATGTGTATAGTGTATTTTAATGCAGTTGTGTGATATTAACAATAATGCGCTGATTATTCTATTTAAATGGTGTAGTGATGGCAACAGTGCAAACAGCTGTAGGTATTCTGAACAAATGTGTCCAGTTTACTGACAGGCAATGGTATTCTACCTGAATGTCCACCAGCTGCAAAGACTGTGCATAAGGAAGTATTGTATTCAGTGACCCAATATAACGCTAACAGGCTAGACTTCTAGTCAGATGGTTACGAGTCCACATCAATACATGTCTATCTCGGCAACTTATTTGCCTTCCTTGGATGAGTGCATGGCTAGTTTAGACAGGCTGCTGGATAGAACAATGAGTATTAGAACCCTCTTTTGGGAGAAGGGTGACCTTCTACATCTTTACAAATCATTTAATTAATTTTGAAAGAAACATTTCAACGAATAATTTACAATATCAATGAATTTTATGCTTTTCACCAAAGACTGCTTTCCTCCAGCCAATGCCCTCTGTGATTTGCGTACAGACATCAGTTCAAGCACATCATAGGCTTCACCAAAACATTCCATGTCCTTGCTGCATCACCAGCGCTGTCTTTGGCAAAGCGAAATGAACCTGGCAGATGAGATGCAAAATTCTCATACCTGTGGTTCAAGTATAGAATGTAGATGATTGGCATTAACTGGATTCAAGCCACAAACACAGTGATGTGCAGCAAACAAAATAAGAAATAGGAGCATAGTGGTTAAGTTACTCCAGAGGTCTGGAATAATCAAATCTCACTATGGTAGCTGGGGAATTTAAATCAGTTAATAAATAAATCTATAATAAAAAGCTAGCATCAGTAATGTAAAAACCTGGTTCACTAATGCCATTACGAGAAGAAAATCTGTTATTCTTACTGAGCCTGGCCTATACGTGACTCTGGACACAAAGCAATGTAGTTGACTCTTAATTGCCCTCTGGAATAGCCTAGCAAGCCAATGGGCAATAAATGGCGGTCTTGCCAGTGAAACCCACATCCTGTGAATGAATAAAAAAAATCATCTCAACTGCCAAATCTAATTAACTTCTGTCCAGAGATAAAAGTTGCAACAAGTTATCCCATAAAGCAAGATAATAGATTGCACCAATTTGCTTTCCTTTTTTCTGTTCTCGATAAGTGTGATCAGTGCACAAGTTTGATTGTAGTATAAGGCTTATAAGCACTACACTACAATAGAACTGCATGGTCATTATTCATTTCTACACACTGTAGTTGAATTCTACTATTAACAGTGCTGGTGAAGTGAGATAATATAATCCTTCATTTACAAAGATGTCAAATGAATATGTATAAAGCTGGCTATCTTTTCCCAGTGTGGCTGGGAAAGATAGGATTACTCAAGTTTGAATAAAATGGGACTGAACTGAATATCAGTCATGCAACACTGCTGGGTTATAAATTGCTATGTTTACTGACAACTACGATAAGATTATAAAGAAGCCCAAAGCTACAATGGCATGTATTGTACAGCATTGAGTTTAGTGTAAGCACCCCAAATTTGCTGAATTCAGTCCATGTACTTTAGTTGGTATTCCCATCTAAGAAGTAGTAAGCAACCATGCAGACCTAACATTTCATTTGCTGTCACATAGCTTATCCCATTTTCAGTATGAATAACTCTGCTGCTGATGCTAGGATTTAATGTGTGCACAGTTGACTGCAGTGGCTGTTTCACACATTAGAAAGGGGGAAATTGAAAGAAACCTCCAAGGTGGGGGGGCGGGGGGCAGCGGGGTGGTGGAAGTGGAGTTACTTTGGGGAAACTTGAATGTCAACTGAGCAGGTGAAAGTTTCCAATCGTAACTGTATTGTAACCGTTAATTTTGGTTTTTGGGTTTTGCATCTTCAAACTGTTTAGCAGGCGTGATGCACACCGACGTGATGTAATCTTAGGGTACCTGAAGGTACAGTCCACAAATGGAAATTAGAGGTCCGCAGGACGGTTGGTGGGCATTGAGCAAGAGCAGCATCCAGATTCCTCCCTGGAATTACTGCTGGCTGCAGTCAGGTGCAGGAGAGACATACTATAACCACCCCCCCGCCCCTCCTGGAAAGCAAATACTAGCTGCTCTCACCAAGGAGGTGTGGTCGGAGGTGACTGAAGAGGTGAGCAGCAGCAGTATTGTGCTTCGACCATGGATGAAATATTGGAAGCGGTTTAACGACCTGACAGGTCAGGAAAGTTTAAGTAGAAATGCTGATTGAATTGAACTTTAAGCACTATTCCCCCTTTACAATTTTCCATCACACCACTCCTCACACCTACTCACCCTTCAGCAACAATCAGCCTTCACTTTCTATGCACTTCTTCACCTCCCCATTTACCCACCCATTGTTGACACTCACCCCAATTCCTATTCAGTGTGACACATCTGTCTCATAGTCACCTTACTGAATGCATCACATTCATTGAGTCAATACCTGATTTTCAATCACCCACTGGGCTGCTTTTTAACCCTTTTTGGAGAAGAGGGCAGAAAATGCTAGGGAGAAGACTGCAGGTGAACAGCCACGAATAGTCCAGCTCACAGATGCAGAGGAGACGACCTTGGAGATGAGTGGCACATCTGCCTCCCTCTCAATCAGAGATTGAGAGATAGGGAGCTTGCGGATAGCTAGTGACGGGATTACAAAGACTTCTGATACACAAATGCTAGTTTTATTTAATCATTGACTGAACTACAGAAAACTGAATATGGTGATTGCCAAGTTTATGGCTATGCTACAATTAAATTGTCTGTCTCTGTTTTGTCTTCGAAAGCATTCATACACACAATTGTATTTAAAAAAAAAAACCTCATTCCTTCCAAGGATGCATTATCACAGGATGTGCAGTCAGGCACTAGTGCAAATACTCGTTTAGACATTTAGCTGGATTTTCATCTGATGATTCACAGCTCACAAGAGGCCATGAGCAGACATAGTGGCAGGGGCAGCTGTGGAGAGTCAATGTCAAGGCACACAACACTCTCCAAGCTCTACTCAACGGATGCAGATGTCGGGGGCTATGATTGAGAAGGATAATTCGAGAGGTATATCAATAACACAGCCAGGTGCTGACAGATATGCCACATACAATATGCACAAAGTGGAGAAGGTGGAGGAATTCAATTCAATCTCTAGGGAATTGGTACAGCAAGGAATTTCAGGAAAGTCTGCCATGGAGAGAGTAGCTGTCTCCATGGATCTTTGGACATCACTTGCAAATGAGGCCATGCTTAAATCAGTTCATACATTGGATGCCAACTTGTCAGTCATCTTAATCAGGATGACAGACATCATGTGCTGGATTTTGAATGCAGGGTCGCTGACACTTGAATGAGCTCCAGGTCCTGACCCCACACCCAAGCTGTGTCACTGTCGTGACCTCAATCTGCAGAAGCACTGCTCCTCTGAGACCAATGAAGCTTAGCCTCTGTCTGATTTGTGTAATGCCTCTTGCAACCACTTTCTCCCTCCTATGCAGCTCCTTCCTGTGCAATTCCCTCCTGCAGACATGCTGATCCCACCACAGCATATTGTCATGGATGGTGATAGCCTTCCTCCTCTGACATGCTGCCAAACATCTCCAAGGCACTGCTGATCCTGATCTTGTCATTGAAGGTTGAAAAAAAATTGTAGTTACAGAAACATTCTCTGCCAGACATTTTGCAGAGGGAACTGAGGAACTAGCTTCAATAATTGAGGTTTCATTCAGAACAATGACAGGTTTACAACCCATTTGCTGGAGCAACTCCCCTCCATTTCACTGGTCAGTTTCCCAAGCCCCAGGAAATGCTCCAATTTACATTTGAAGGCAAGTTAATATTTTTTAAAACGAGCTCATTCTCTTCCATGGGATAATAATTAAGTCAATGATTACCCACCCACTTGCAGTTATTAAATCCTTACGTCAGCAACCCAACGTAAAAAATTACAAATATTCACCACTCCAACCACTCTCAACCCACTCAACATGGGGGTTAAAATTCCTCCCATTGCCAGTTCACTCATAGTACAGAGTACATAAGTTTCCAACTAATCCAGTATTGTGTATTGCACTAAGACCATTACATGCTCAACTGCCAGCAACCATTATTAAACTGATAAAAGCAAAGAACTACGGATGCTGGAAATCCAAAACAAAAAGCAAAAACAAAAATACCTGGAAAAACTCAGCAGGTCTGGCAGCATCGGTGGAGAAGAGTACAGTTGACGTTTCGAGTCCTCATGACCCTTCAACAGAACTAAGTAAAAATAGGAAAGGGGTGAAATATAAGCTGGTTTAAGGTGGGGGGGGCGGTGGGGTGTTGGGACAAGAAGAGCTGGATAGAGGGCCAGTGATAGATGGAGATAACCAAAAGATGTCACAGACGAAAGGACAAAGAGGTGTTGAAGGTGGTGATATTATCTAAAGGAATGTGCTAATTAAGGGTAGAAAGCAGGACAAACAAGGTACAGGTAGCCCTAGTGGGGGTGGGGTGAAGGAATCTAAAAAGGCTAAAAGTTAGAGATAAAACAATGGATGGAAATACATTTAAAAATAATGGAAATAGGTGGGAAAAGAAAAATCTATATAAATTATTGGAAAAAACAAAAAGGAGGGGGAAAAACGGAAAGGGGGTGGGGATGGAGTCATTATTAAACTGACTTTATTTACACCTCCCCAACAGAGATGGCAGCAGAGAGCAATAAAACAGAATGCTTAGATTTTGCAATATACTACACTCCTTCCCCACTTAAAATGTAAATTGGTCCATGGACATAAGTTTCCAGAATGCAATATTTCTAAACCAATTTCAACAAATAGTTGAAATTTAACAGGTTGCATTGTTTAATTGATGCTGTTGGATTGTTTAATTGATCCTACTGTGATCACAACCCAAACATATATGACTGATGCTGCCAGAGCAATTGACAGATATAAAAATATGTTTTCCCTTAACATCAGTTTGTGTTTAACAAAAATATCATCATCTGATAAGAAATAATGAATTCCCACATACTTTCTCTTTCTGTCTGGGTACCTTTCTCCATTTCCATTAACTTGATTCTGCACTCAATGTTTCTGACTGTGTCAAACCTGAACTTTGACTTTGCCAACTCCACTTAATAATTGGGACTGTGACATTGATTTTTCTCTTTGCTCCAGTGGTGGATTCTGTCTTGCTGGCAAATGTTCAATTTCTTTGTGACTTTTACTTTTTCTTTCTGGCTTTCAATTTGGGCTGTAGGAGGAATTTTCACTACAGGAAATTTCTCCTGCTTGTCAGATTTCCTCTTTCAAATAATTGATCTACATGACACTGACAAAAGTCTCTCCAATCTTAATTAGGTATATGAATGCACCTAGTTTCTTTACGACAACTCCAATCACACACTCCTCCCTATCATGTCGGTGGTTTTTCAACATGACTTTCTGACCAGCACTGAACACTCTTAAGTTTCATGCTTTGTGTATTTTTTTTATTCATTAAGGGATATGGGCGTCGCTGGCTGGGCCAGCACTTATTGCTGAGTGGCTTGCTAGGCCTTTTAAGAGTCAACCACACTACTGTGGGTCTGGGGTCACATATAGGCCAGGCCAGGTAAGGAGTGTCCTACAGTGAGCATCGCGGTGAGGGAGACTGGGAAGAGTGTCCTGCAGTCAGCTCTTCTTGAAAATAACAAGAGTGACATCACAAGACAGCGTGAAAGAGTGGCGGAGAGATCAGAACCAGCGCGAGTGTGGGAAAGCTTCAAAAAGTGACATCAGCACAAAGGTGAGAGCTGATTGGTGAGTAGTGGGTAAGTGTTTTTTCTCCAGTTTTTTTTTTTATCCAGTTTAAAATAGATTAAGCTAAGGAAAGGTAAGGGTTCTAGATTTTATTTAAAATACATAAGTTATTTTTTTACTGTATTTAACTTAAAGTAAGGATTTATTTTTCCAAATAGAGGCATGGCAGGGCAGCTCAGTCCCGTGTTATGTACCACCTGCAACATGTGGGAAGTCCTGGATGCTTCTTGCGGCCTGACGGACCACGTGTGCAGCAAGTGCCACCAGCTGCGGCTACTTGAGCTCCCGCGTTTTGGAGCTTGAGCAGCAGCTGGGGGTACTGAGGTGCATCTGCGAGGCTGAGAGTTTCGTGGATAGCACGTTTTAAGACATGGTCACCCCACATCTTACGAAAGTGCAGACAGAGAGGGAATGGGTGACCATCAGTCAGAAGAAAGGTGTCAGGCAGGTAGTCAGGAAATCCCCAGGGTGCATCTCATTTGAGAACCGTTTTTCTGTGTTGGAAAACAGTGAGAGTAACGGTTCCTCTGGGGAGTGCAGCCATGGTCATGGCACTGTGAGTGGCTCAGCTGCAATAAGTGGGGAGGAAAAAGAGGGGAAGAGCAATAGTGGTAGGAGTCTTGATAGTAAGGGGAAAAGACAGGTGTTTCTGCGGCCGTAGACATGACTCCAGGATGGTATGTTGCCTCCCTGGTTCCAGGGTCACGGATGTCACTGAACGGCTGCAGGGCATTCTAAAGGGGGAGGGCAAACAGACAAAGATCGTGGTACATATTGGTACCAACAACATAGGTAGAAAGAGGGATGATGTCCTGCAAGCAGAATTTAGGAAGCTAGGAAACAGTTTAAAAACAGGACCTCAAAGGTAGTGATTTCTGGGTTACTTCCGGTGCCATGGGCTAGTGAGTATAGAAATAGGAGGTTGGTCCAGATGAATGTGTGGCTGGAGAGATGGTGCAGGAGGGAGGGCTTTAGATTTCTGGGACATTGGGGCCATTTCTGGGGGCCTGTCCAAGGCGGATGGGTTGCACCTAAACCGGAATGGGACCAACATCCTTGCGGTGACGTTTGTAGTGCTGTTGGGGAGGATTTAAATTAACTTAGCAGGGGGATGGGATCCTGAGAGGAGGTTCAGCAGGGGAAGATACACAGCCAAAATTAGAAGAGAGAGCAAATGAGCCTGGAAGGCATAGAAATTATAGGCCAGTTAAGGCACAAGGGAGTTTGGCAAGGTTGGATGGTATTTATTTTAATGCAAGGAGTCTGACGAATAAGGCAGATGAGCTGAGGGCACAAATTAACACCTGGAAGCATGATGTCATTGTTGTCACAGAGACATGGTTAAGAGAGGGGCAGGATTGGCAGCTCAATATTCCAGGATATAGGGTCCTCAGGCAAGACGGGGAAGGAGGCAAAAGAGGAGGGGGTATCACAATATTGATCAAGGAATCAATTACAGCTGTAAGGAGGGATGACATCTTAAAAGGCTCCTCAAATGAAGCCATATGGGTAGAACGTAAAAACAAAAAAGGAGCAATCACATTGCTGGGAGTTTACTATAGGCCGCCAAACAGTCAGAGAAATCGAAGAGCAGATATGTAGGCAAATTTCAGAGAAGTGTAAAAATAATAGGGTAATAATAGTGGAGGATTTCAACTTCTCCAACATTAACTGGGTTAGTCATAGTGTGATAGGTTTAGAGGGAGCGGAATTCTTAAAATGAATCCAGGAGAGCTTTTTAAGCCAGTACGTAGAAGGCCCGACAAGAGAGGGGGCAGTCCTGGACTTAATTTTAGGGAATGAAGCCGGGCAAGTGGTAGAGGTATCTGTGGGGAGGGTATTTTGCAGACATTGATCATAACTCCATTTGATTCAAGGTTGTTATGGAAAAGGACAAGGATGGGCCAGAAATCAGAGTTCTAAATTGGGGGAAGGCCGATTTTAGTAAGATCAGATATGATTCGGCCAGAGTGGACTAGGAGCAGCTACTTTTAGATGAATCTGCGTCAGAGAAGTGGGACTCATTCAAGAAGGAACTAGGGAGAGTACAGGGCCAACGTATTCCAGTAAAGATAAAGGGTGGGACCAACAAATCCAGGGAACCCTGGATGTTGAGGGATATACAAGGTTGGATAAAGAGAAAAAGGGAGGCTTATGGCAGATACCGAGAGCTCACAACAGCAGAAGCCCTAGAGGAGTTTAGAATATGTAGGGGGGAACTTAAAAAGGAAATTAGGAGAGCAAAAAGGGGGCATGAAAAAACATTGGCAGGTAAAATAAAGGAAAATCCAAAGTTATTTTACAAGTATATTAAGAGTAAGAGGATAACTAGGGAAAGAGTAAGGCCCGTTAAGGACCATAGTGGTAATTTGTGTGTAGATCCAGAATTGGCAGGAAGCAGAGGGTGATGGTCAAGGGGTGTTTTTTGACTGGATGTCTGTGTCCAGTGGGGTTCCACAGGGATTGGTGTTGGGTCCCTTGCTGTTTGTGGCATATATAAATGATTTAGACTTGAATATGGGAGGGTTGATCAGTAAGTTCACAGATGACGTGAAAATTGGTGAGGTGGTAAATAGTGAGGAGGTTAGCCCTAGAATACAGGAGGATATAGACGGGCTGGTCAGATGGGCTGATCAGTGGTAAATGGAATTTAATCCAGATAAGTGAGGTGCTGCACTGGGACATGACAAACAAGGCACGGGAATACATGATGAATGGTAGAACCCTAGGAAGTACCGAGGGTCAGAGGGACCTTGGTGTGCATGTCCACTGGTCCCTTAAGGCAGGTAGATAAGGTGGTTAAGAAGGCATATGGAATACTTGCCTTTATTAGCCGAGGCATAAAATATAAGATCAGGGAGGTTATGCTGGAACTGTATAAAATGCTGGTTAGGCCACAGCTAGAGTATTGCGTGCAGTTCTGGAATCCGCATTATAGGAAGGATGTGATTGCACTAGAGAGAGTGCAGAGGAGATTTACCAGGATGTTGCCTGGGCTGAAGAGTTTTAGTTATAAGGAGAGATTGGATAAACTGAGCTTATTTTCCCTGGGGAAATTGAGGGGGGACATGATTGAGGTGTAAAAAATTTGAGGGGCAAAGATAGGAAAGATAGGAAGGAACTTTCCCCTTGGTAGAGGGATCAATAACCAGGAGGCATAGATTTAAGGTAAGGGGAAGGAGGTTTCGAGGGGATATGAGGAAGAATTTTTTCACCCAGAGGGTGGCGGGAATCTGGAACTCACTGCCTGAAGGGGTGGTAGAGGCAGAAACCCTCGTAACATTTAAGAAGTATTTGGATGTGCACTTGCGATGCCATGGCATACAAGGCTATGGGCCTAGTGCTGGAAAATGGGATTAGAATAGTTAAGTACTTGTTTGACCGGCGCAGACTCAATGGGCCAAAAGGCCTTTTTCTGTGGCTGTAGACCTTTATGGACAGCAGATTTACTTCCCACAGGGGCATTAGTGAACCAGATGGGTTTTCATGATAAACAATAGTGGATTCATGGTCATCGTTACACTTTTAATTCCAGATTTTTAAAAAGCAAATTCAAATTTACCATCTGACGTGGTGGGAATTGAACCTGGGGCATTACCCTGGGTACCTGGAGCACTAGTTCAGTGATAACACCACTATGTCACCACCACTTTGCCTTGCTCTTCTTTTACTTTACTATTGATGCCAGGCTTAAGCAAACTAAACCTTGTCCTAGGAGTATGATTAAACACTAATATGTAAGGTGAACAACCTGTTGTTGACTGTGGGGTTAATCTGTAAGAGAACAGGAAATTGTTCAGCCAGCATCAGAGAGAAACATGGAAGTTACTACCTAGCTTATCACCTAGCAAATACTTCTGCAAAGACCTCTTCACAATCTGTACACTTCTCTCTGCAGCACCATTCATTGCAGAGTGATATGGTGGTATTAGAGTGTGCTTGACTCCCTTCCTACTCAGAAATATTTAAAACTTTTCTTACCTAAACTGTAGATCATTATCTGACACCAACACGCCTGGCAACCCATAAATTGCAAATCAACTTCTCAAAACTGCAATAGTTTTGGTACTTGTAGTATTGGGCATAGACTCAATGTTTCTCCACTTGTTATTGCTATCAGCCAAAGCAAGGTACTCTTTCCCTTCCACTTCAAAGAAATTAATATATACTCATTCCTACAGTTTTCTTGAGTTTGACCGTGGAGTGAAAGGAACCATGGTTGGATCATTTGTCATTGAGACACACCACAACTTTTAATGAAACAAAAACAAAAATAGCTGGAAAAACTCAGCAGGTCTGACAGCATCTGCTGTCAGTTAACATTTCACGTCCAAATGACGCTTCATCAGACTCTTCTTCCGTTCTGATGAAGGGTCATTTGGACTCGAAACATTAACTGTATTCCTCTCTGCAGATGCTGTCAGACCTGCTGAGCTTTTCCAGCTATTTTTGTTTTTGTTTCAGATTTCCAGCATCCGCAGAATTTTGCTTTTACAACTTTTAATGAATTCTTCACTATCTCTATCTACCTTTGGATACCAAAAATAGCTTCTTGCTATTGTTTTCATTTGGATTATCACTGTGTGCTCTTGATGAAGCTTTAACCATCTCTGTCTAAACTTTGGCGGGATAATGACTCAAATCCCTCGGAGACAGCTTTGACCTATACTCAGTTCATTTCTACGTGTGAAATGCTCCTGCAATTTCTCATCATCACACTCTTCAGGCTAGCCATTCATGACATAATTGTGCACTTCATGAAGCACTACATTCTTGTGAGTTTCTTCACTATTTCTCTGGCAGACACTGGCATTTGTGTATGTGAAATAATTCACAGGTAACTCAGTGGCTAGAAAGGAATCAGTCTTTATGGGAAATCTCAGAAGAAAGCCCACATCTGCATGGCCTACTGACTTATGATATTTAATGTCATACCAATGGGTCATCAAAATCAACACCCATCCCTGAAGCCATGCTACTGCTAGGGATGGTACTCCATTCTTTGAACCATATATGATCTTAATGGCTTGATGGTCAGTTAACAATGTGAAAGTCCTACTGTGCTATTATCTGTGGAACTTAGTAACACCATATGTAGGAACTTGTCAGCTTATTGCCTATGCTCAAAAGCATGGCCTGGATTTTATTGTACTTTTAGGCCTCCTACGAACATGTCGCTAAGGTTGCTTTCTAAGTTTGTACCATACCCACAGTGATGAGAGCATTTTTTAAATTTGAGAATGTAATCTGCAACAGTATCACTTAGCAACTGCTTCCCTTCATGGAATTTAACACTGTGCAATTTCATTCTTAGTCATTGCCATAATACGAGTCCAGAATCTCATTAATTTCAGAATAGTCTATGGTAAGAAAAAAATTTACTTTATCTTCATCTCCTACACACACGCTCAACTGCAGGCTCTTCTCTTAGGCAGCCCTTTAGAATTGAGAATGACTTGCTTCCACCCTGATTCAATGAGTTCTAAAATGGCTAATAAGCCCAATGTGCAATCTGCAGACTCTACTGCATTTGGGGCAGGTGGGTTGTTTGTAGATTTTGTGTGCTCCCTCGGCATGTTCTCGACGAAGTTTCTCTGTGTTTGGTGCCTTCCCGGATGAACCTTCTCCATTTGGTCAGTCACAAGCCAGGGACTCCCACAAGTGGGTGGGAATGTTTGACCTCTTCTGGGATCCTTTGAGGACATCCCTAAAGCTTCCCATTGTCTTCCTGGGAGTCTCCTGCCATGACTGAGTTCCGAGTAGTCTCCAGGCAGCCAATATTGAACCAACTTTATTTAAACCTCTCCAACAGAGAGAGCAGTATAACAAAATGCTCAGATCTTGCAATATACTATATCCAGCAGGTGGAGTATTTTGTCTGTGAGGATACAATTACCAGTTCTAGTCATTTCATGTGACTGGACCTTTCAGTTTGATAAAGGAAAGTCTGATCCCACATGCAGGTACATTACAGGAACTGTGAGGAGAAGGGAGGTGAAATGTGCAAAATACTACATGAATCTAATGAGAAAAGATAATCATTCAGTTTATTATAAAGAGTGTGTAGTAAATGTACAGATCTGAGTCTAAATGGAAATGAAGCTGCAGACGTAGATACTACATCATTTTTGACAGCTACTGCTCATTTGAGCTGCATGATGTAGGAACCAAATATGTTTCATTGGAGAATAGTAAAGTGTGGTGTTGCAGAAATATCGGACCATATGAATATTAGCATCAATGAACCAAACCATGGTCTAATAATTTGTTCAATTTGTTAGGTAATAAAATTACATTCAAATAAGATGCATGTTTTTAGCAATCGATTCTGCAACAAGATAAAATTCAAGCTGAAAGATATAAAAACCAGGGCCTGAATCTTTTATTGACATGAACAACAGGCGTTTCTAATTCCAAAGCATGTCTCTGATGTCATCAATTTGTTCCCCACCTGGAGACTCCGCTTGATCGCAGCAGCAGGTAGGTTTGTGCTGAAAATGGTGTATGGGAGGAGGGGGGGAAGAAAGGGTCGATCGGGAGCCTGAGCAGGGGCAATTGGAGGCTTTGGGATGGAGGGTGAAGTGATTTGGTGCCTACTGCTGTTGAGGGGCAGGAGGTGGGTGGGATGGAGAGATTATGGCCCGGTTGGGAGCGGTGGATGGGTGCATGCTTGGTGGTAGGAGGGGATCAGGACCTGGTGACGAGTGGGTCGGGTGGGGGGGAAATGATTTGCAGCCTATTAGGGAAGGGACATATAAGATCCTAGGGTAGATACCCGGGAGGATGTTTCCTCTTTAGGGGAAACTAGAACTAGGGGACACAGTTTAATGATGAGGTCTCCCTTTTAAGGCAGAAATTAGGAGAATTTTTTTCTCTTGGGGGTCATTAGTTGGAATAGTCTCTTCAGAGAGCAGTGAAAGCTGGGTCAATGAATTTTAGTCAAGGGTCAATTAGATAGATTTTTGATAGACAAGGGAATTAAGGGCTATAGGGGGCAGACAGGTAGGTGGAGTTGAGATCATAACCAGATCAGCCATGGTCAAATAGCGCAACAGGCTTGAAGGGCTGAATGGCTTACTCTTACTCCTAAGCTATGTTCCTATGGAACCAAACCCTGGGTGGGGGGCGGTGGGAGAGGATCAGGGCCTGGAGGGGTGGGGAGGAAATCAGAACCTGGCTGGGGGACAGGGGAAGGCCTCTTGGGGAAAACTATTGGTGGGGACCTGGATCCGGGAGACGGGTGTGAAGACGCTTACTTCCTGAATCCATTAAGCTCTTGCCTTGGGGAAGCTGTTGGGCTTGTTGACGCTTGGCAAAACTGGCTGGCAGCAGTTAAATTCCAAACACATAATGATAAGGAGGTTTGTTGTCTAATTTTCATATTTAAAATTGCAAACTAATGGGTCAGTCACCCACTTTCTGGCTTCAGGTAAAGCATGGAAATGGGTAAGATGGAGGTGCCTATGGGTTAGGAAATAGATTTCTGCACCATTAAACACTACCTGACCCACATCTGTCCGTTAATATTTTTAAGTTAAAATTCAACCCCATGTTTCAGCTTATTTCTCTTTGATTTTACATGTTGTTTCTCTCAGATTAGTAGGAGGCTTGCCTTTTTAAAACATAGGCTCTGAGGAAAGAATTTTTTTTTTAAACCTAAACGATGATTGGTGAATTGTTACATTTTGTATATAATACTGGAGTGTCTGTTTTCCTGCTAGATCAAAGATAGGGAAGAATGGGGTTTCATGTGATGAGTTTTTCTGCTTGATCCTTCCCTCTGGCCTGCTTGCTCTAACTGCCTTGGTTATTAGGAGTCTCTTGAAAACCTTACCTTTCCAGAACATCCCAATTCTCCCAGTCTTACCTGAAGGTAGATGAATACAAACATTTTATTACCAACTCAGTAAACATCCATCCACACTACTCAGAAAACGTTTTCCATGGCACACACACATCACAGAAAAGTCCTGATATTGTCACTCTTTTGGCTTGCAAATTTAAAATAACAGCATTGCATTAATCTCTGGGGTCAGCCGCTGTCCAGTTTTGTTCTCTGTCCATCTCATTCTGCATGGACAGGATTTTTTGGATTGCAGGGTTTCCTGCCCAGCCACTAGAAGACTCAGCAGGGAATGTATCTCCGCTGATACTGGCTGTCCCACAACCATTTAACATTCATGGAGTGTTAATTGGTTGGAGATAGGACCTCCCCCACTCAGGAGGAAGTCCTGTCTCAGTGAGCTGTTGGCTAATCTGATTGGCCAACAGCTCTGTAGTTCCATTAGCCAGGACAGGGATGACAAGCGGTCTCCAGATTCTAAGACCCAGAGTCCGGGACCAGGTAAGTTTGGGGGGGTGGGGGGGGGGGGTAGGGAGGGAGATGAGGAGCGTGGGCGTCTAGATGGAGAGTCCAGGGAGGGACAATTTGTGTGGGGCAGGCCTTGTTGAGGGGAAAGGGGGGCTAGTAGCGTGCCCAATGTGGAAAGGAGGCCATTGAAGGAGGCATCTCCCCTTCATATCTGAGGCCAAAGCAAGGCGACTTGCCGGGCATCCCCCCTGTCCCTGAACTCCTGCCAGTCTCTAGATTGAGGCCGATTGGGAAATGGCCTCTAAGCGGTCATTAATTACCTACTTAAGGGCCTCCATTGGGACAAGGGCCGACTGGCCTGCCTAGGCCTCGCCAGCCCCACTGACAAATTGAGGATAGGTCGGGGCATGCGGGAGGGTGGTGGGAAGGCCATCTGGGGTATTTTATGACTCTTAGCCCTCAGCTCCAAACCAGCTGGTGGGTAGTGTAAACCTTGGCCCTATGTGTATGCATACATATTTAATTATACAAAGATGTATTAATGAATGTCATATGTATGGCACGTTTTTATGATACTAGTTATCATGTAGAAACAATTATTTCAGACATTATGCTAAACATTGTTTGATTGCTTTTTCATTTTGTAGTCATGGTTCCAGATAATGGATCTATAAAATCTGAATGTGATTATGCTTCACTTGAAATCCACAATGGAGTACTACAGTACCTGATTTATGACTGAACTCATGATGTACCCAATCCAAACGAATCTCTCCAACGCCATTTGGGAAAATCTTGCAAATTGGGTATTTCTTGTTTGCCTCTGAGGGAGATAGGAATAATCCTTATCCACACCAGGGCTGTGTTACATCTACGAATATTGTAGGGAGAGCTGCAGCTACTTAATTTGTACAGCTTTGGTTGTACTAAACTCATCCAAGAATGCTACCTTGCTTTTCTTTGAAAGAGACATGATTAGTCCATCTGTTCACTGTATCTCTGCTTTCAGAGATTTTGTATGGTGATAAAATTAGTAATGGATATAAAATGTAGATTACAGCACCATATCTGACATACAGGTAAGCAAACTGTGTACTAAGGCCAACCGCTAAATCTGCCTATCAGCACATCCAGAGAATGACTATCCCCCTGCATTTAAAGACTTAAACTCATCTGCCCAAAATCCAACCCAGTATAATGGGGAAAAAAAAGACCAAGGCACAATTTTCCTGGCTCCTTTAGGCACTAAAGAGCCTCCAAGGGGGCTAAGATTGATTTGCAATGCCAGTTTAGCTCGTGTTTTGCACAATGGACAAGAATACAACACCATCTTGGTAAAGGAGTGGAAGCCTACACAGGAACGGCCGTCCATAGAATCATTAGGGGACTAATTCGCAATTCAGTTGCCCTCTGGTGCTCATTAAAAAGGCTGCACAGGATTTTAGTGGCTAGTGGTTGATCTACCTCTCTCCTAATAGCAACCAGCTGAATAGCAATTGTTCCTACCAGGTGAAGAGGAGTGAACTGGCTCCCCTCTATTCAACCTCCTCAATTGATCACAACAAACTTTAAGGGCAGAATTTTTCCGTCAGCGTAAAATGACGCGGGGTGACTTCAGGTGGAACTCCCGACGTCACCCGCATCATTTATATTTTCAGATTGGCAGGCACGTAGCATTGAAGTGCCTTCCTAATCACTTGCTGTACCTGCATAATAACGTCTTGTGACTCATGTACAAGGGCACCCGGATGCCTCTGTATTACCAAATTCTATAATCTCACTCTATGTCGTATACTGCCTTTCTATTCTTCCTGCCGTTCATTTAGCACTTCAATGCTAAGCCTGGATAAAGATATCCTAGCACCTCCAGGTGATTTCAATTCATGGTAATCTGAAATTAAGCCCTAAATTATGTGCTATTCCTTGACTGTTGAACAAGTATGTTTTATTGCCATAGCACTTGTTTTTTTTAAATTATTCTTTCATAGGACGTGGGCATCGCTGGCTAGGCCAGCATTTGTTGCTCATCCCTAATTCCATTGAAAGGGTGGTGGTGAGCTGCCTACTTGAACCGCTGAAGTCCATGTGGTGTAGGTACACCCACAGTGCTGTTAAGAAGGGAGCTCCAGGATTTTAACCCAATGACAGTGAAGAAACGGTGATATAGTTCCAAGTCGGGACACTTGGAGGGGAATTTGGTGGTGTTCCTATGCATCTGCTGCTCTTTTTCTTCTAGGTAATAGAGGTCACATGTTTGATAGGTGTTGTTGAAGGAGCCATGCTGAGTTGCTGCAGTGCATCTCGTAGATGGTAAACACTATTGCCATGGTGCATTGGTGGAGGAGGGAGTGAATGTTTAAGATGGTGGATGGGGTGCCACTCAACTGGGCTGCTTTATCCTGGATGGTGTCAAGCTCCTTGAGTGTTGTTGAAGCTGCACTCATCCAAGCAAGTGGAGAGTATTCCATCACACTCCTGACTTGTGCCTTGTAGATGGTGGACAGGCTTTGGGGAGTCAAGAGGTGAGCTACTCGCCACAGAATTCCCAGCCTCTGACCTGCTTTTGAAGCTACAGTATTTATATGGCTGGTCCAGTTCTGTTTCTGGTCAATAGTAATCCCTAAGATGTTGATAGTTGGGGATTAAGCGATGGTAATGCCATTCAATGGCATGGGAAGATGGTTAGATTCTCTCTTGTTGGAGATGGTCATTGCTTGGCAATTGTTTGGCATGTATGTTACTTGCCACACATCACCCAAGCTTGAATGTTGTCCAGGTCTTGCTGCATATGGACACGGACCACTTCAGAATCTGAGGAGTTGCGAATAGTGCTGAAAGCTATGCAATTATCAGTGAACATCCCCACTTCTGACCTTATGATGGAAGGAAGGTTATTGATGAAGCAGCTGAAGATGGCTGGGCTTGCAACACTCCCCTGAGGAACTCCTGCAGTGATGTCCTGGGACTGAGATGATTGACATCCAACAGCCACAACCATCTTCCTTTTGTGCTAGGTATGACTCCAACCAGTGGAGAGTTTTCCTCCTGATTCCCATTGACTTCAGTTTTGCTGGGGCTCTTTGATGTCACACTCAGTCAAATGCGGCCTTGATGTCAGGGGCAGTTACTGTTAGCTACCTGCTCAGTTGTCCATGTTTGGAACAAGGCTGTAATGAGGTCAGGAGCTGAGTGACCCTTTTTAAAAAATTCTTTCATGCAATGTGGGCGTCACTGGCAAGGCCAGCATTTATTGTCCAGCCCTAATTTCCCTTGAACTGCATAGCTTTCTTCAAAGGGAGGTTTAGAGTCAAACACATTGGCCAGACCAGGTAAGGATGGCAGATTTCCTTCTCCAAAGGACTCTAGTGAACCAAATGGGTTTTTACAACAATCGATGATGCTTTCATGGTCACCAATACTAAGACCAGCTTTGTATTCCAGTTTTGTTTTATTAATCAATTGAATTTATTATTTAATTGAATTCAAATTTCACCAGCTGCCATGGTGGGATTCTGATCCATATCCCCAGGGCACTAACCTAGGCCTCTGGATTACTAATCCAGTGACGTTAGCGCTATGCCACCATCTCCCTGGCAGAACCCAAACTGAGCAGCTTATCGCTGAGTAAGTGCCATTTGATAGCACAGTTGACTACCCCTTCCATCACTTTGCCGATGGACCAAACATTGCTGGGCAATTTCACATATTGCTGGGTAGATGTTAGTGTGGTAGCTATGCTGGAACAGCTTGACTAGGGACGTAGCTATTTCTGTAGCACTGGTGTTCATTACTACTGCAGGAATGTTTCAGGGCTCATAGCCTTTGCAGTATGCAGCGCCTTCGGCCGTTTCTTGATCTCGCGTAGAGTGAACCAACTTGGCTGAAGACCAGCATCTGTGATGCTGGGGACCTCTGGTGGAGGCCAAGGTGGATCGTGCACTCAGCAATTCTGGCTGAAGTAGTTGAAAATGCTTCAGCATTGTCTTTTGCACTGAGGTACTGGGCCCCTCCATCATTTAGGATAGGGATATTTGTCTCCAGTTAGTTGGTTAAATGTCCACCACCATTCAGGACTGGACACAGCAGGACTGCAGAGCTTAGATCTGATCCTTTGGCTTTGGGATTGCTTAGCTCTGTCTATCACATGCAGCTTCTGCTATTTGGCATGTAAGTAGTTTTACACTTAAGTAGTGTAGCTTCCTGTTGTTGACACCTTTTATTTTAGGTATGTGTGGTCCTAGCATGCTCTCTTGCCCTCTTCTTTGAACCAGTTTTGATCCATTGGTAATGGTACAGTGGGTAATATGCCAGGCCATAAGTTTACAGATTGTAGTTGAATACAATTCTGCTGCTGCTGATATCCTGTTTGGTACTTTTTTCAGCCTTTCATCAAAATAAGCCTCTAAAGCTGTAGACATTTGGGGTGGTATTTTCCATCCCCATTGACGTTGGGCATCATGGCAGGTGAGTAGACAATATGACGGGAAGGCCAAAAATCAGTTTCATTACTTTGTGAAACCAGTTTGTGGTTGTCCACTCTGCCTGTCAATAGCGGGCTGCGTTTCCAATGCCAGCCATTGGAAACATCATTTTAATACATCTGCATATCATTATAAGCCCTGCTCGCCGGAATCATCCCCCTGCCATGCCAGATCATCCGGGCACGCCGACAACTGAACATAAGTGATGTGCACCTGGCGAGCTGCACTTCACTCAGGACTTTGAGGTTTGTTTGCCTACCTTGCTTCGGTCAGCACTCGTGGTCATCAGTGCCAGGCTTCGCAGGCAGCACCACATCACTTTTAGGGAGCCTCACGGGCATGGATCTACTTAAGAGACCAGCCGTAAGGTGGTGCTGGTTTTTCAATGGCTGCAGGGCTAGGGCTCGCTTGTGGAAGGGGGTGAAGTGGCCTCAGGCAAGGGAAGAGGCTGCAGGGTGAGGGCTGTACTGGTTAAGCAGGGTATCCCAGGGTGTTGGGGCACATGTTGATCTGTGCAAGTGGCCTCAAGATGGTGAGGGCTGAGGAGGCAGTCTCCAGAGGAGATGAGGCCAGATCGAGATGTGAAGGTATGTATGAGAGCGCAAGTGGTGATGTCCCTCGAGCTGACAGTGTGTGAGATTCCAGTAAATGTGTGATGGCCTTGAGTGTGTGAGTTTAGAGTGATGAGAGATAAGATGATTGCCTTACCCTGGCAGCATGGATGAGATCATTCATCTGTTTTCTGCACTGGATGGCTGAGCTCTTATGTGCAGCATTGGCACTGACCAGCTCTGCCACCGCCTCCCAAGCCGGAGTGATGAGACTGATGGGCCTTCTGCGGCCAGAGCCGGGGTAGAGGACATTGCAGTGTCCAGAAGGCATCTCAGGGATGCGTCACTGAATTGTGGCGGGGGGTGGTGGTGGGGGGAGGGGGCTGCATTCTTCTTGGCTTTCGGGGCCAGGTCTTCACTGGACCCCTCCTGGACTGCAAGCATTGAGAAGCGTGCACACAGCTGCAGTTTAAATATGGCATCCTGCATGAGGAAGCAGCGAGGTAATGTTGTGGGCAAATTGGAAACCACCCGTCAGCGAGATGGCGTGTTTCCTGTGGCTGCGTTATTAATGATGCGAGATTGGGATGGTACAGTGCAAAATGTCTTCATTGCGGCCAGTGGGTAAAACATCCTTTTGCCTGCCCGCTACTCCACTTGGTGCAAATCTGGGGCGATTCCGCCCTTAGTTTTCAATCGGCAAACAGAATTTGTGGCAAAAGTAACATGTGGCAAATGTTGTTAGTAAATAAAAAGCCCTGGCAACACGTGACAGACTGAGTAACAAACCACGACAACAATTTGCACTGATGTACTGATAGCTTTGCGAAAACCGGTGGGTGAAGTCAACCATGAAATGAATTAAACTCACCACAGAAAGACAGGGCTGCTGTTTCACAGCATAAAGACCCTGATAATGCAGTCGTTTGCATTTCCAATGTCCTTCTACTTTGACACCAGTTAGCAATTAATGATAATTGTTGTCTGCATGTAGCATTATAAAAGCATGCAACCAGGGTGCAAGTTAAGCTGGGGTGATTATAGAAGGATGTAAATCCTTTTCAGAGAAAAAGCATTAGGGAAGGCAACCAGATGATAGAACTGAAAGGAAACGAAGAGAGCACAGATTGGAGAGTGTTTTAATGGATACAAATATTGATGATTGGGAATGCATAGGCTCACAACATTTCTGGCAAGCAAGAAAGGTTTCTGACCAGCTGACAGAATATCATTAAATTTGCTTTGTTGTGAAGTGTTAAAAAATATATATAGCTTTTGTGTGTAGGCAGCATTTGCTTTTGCTTCCTGAATTGACATTAACCCTGTTAACTCTTAACTTGGCTATTTAATTTTTTTATTTCAGCATTGGAAAATGCTGCAAACACTCAGTACAGACTTAAAGCATTAACTCTGGCCTGAATTTTCACAGGAACGGAAAAGGTCTCTGGTTTAGCAAAAATGTCATCGGACCCCCAATTCCAGAAGTCCAGCTCCCAAACCCAGCACTGACCATTTTTGCCGGGGGACTTGGGTGGGGAGGGGTGATGGGGGCAGGTTGTAGTTTGCACATCCATAGTTCAAAGAGCACATGTAACAGTGCAGCTGCATTCAAACAGATCCAATTTTCATTAGTGGGATGTACAAAACATGACTTGTGGGCTTTACACTTTTCAGGGAGAGGTCTAAACTTACCAGAGTTGCTTGGAAAGGTAAAGTACCCTTTTGGAGGGGTAAGGGCCTCTTTGGGTGAGGTCAGGTGCCCTCTGCGAGAGGTCAGGTGCCCTTTGGATTGTTAAAATTAGACATGAATGTGCAGAATACTGAATAAACTCATTGGAACCATCAAGGCATTTAGATCCCCTTGGAACTTTCAAGCTGTCATGGCGTTTAAATCTCCTGCCTTTTAAATTAAAAAAAAAAGTCAGCAGCTTAAAATACAATCAGCTTGC
Source organism: Cetorhinus maximus (assembly GCF_964194155.1). Lineage (NCBI taxonomy): Eukaryota > Metazoa > Chordata > Chondrichthyes > Lamniformes > Cetorhinidae > Cetorhinus > Cetorhinus maximus. The sequence continues at coordinate 56,941,161 of NC_135884.1, forward strand.
TATTTCACACTCTGTTAGCAGAAGCCTAAGGGCTATCATCATAGGATTTGTGCTGCATGAATGATTCCACAATCTATCATCACCAGAATGGGGTGCCTGTCAGTTCACAGTTCGATTGACAACTCTAGTGCTATTAAGTCTTTGATGTGGGGCTATGAATACAAATGCTTGTTTTTATAAGGGATTAATATTCGAAGAAAATGTTTACTTTTTCAAGGGCTAAAGTAGTTCAAGGAATTTAAATGCAGTGAATGGATTTTTATCAATTAAATGTAATGAATGGGTTTTTATCAATTAGTGTTTTATTTTTAAATAGTGAAGTCATCAATGGACAGTTAGAACTTTATTTCACCTTAGCATGGATCCTGGGATCTTCTCATGGTGGATAATGGTGAGTAGGCATGTAGGGTGTAAAGGAAAAGGGTGGTGTATGGTGGGGCATGGATTGGCATGAATTGGCACTAATTTGGCATGGGGCTGTAAAGGGTCATGGAGTGGGTAGAGAGGTATAGGTTGGCATAGGGGCTATAAAGGGTATGGGGAGTGGTTAGGGGGACATAGGTTGTCTTGGAGGTTATGATGGGTCAAAGGATGTGGGTGGCATGGATGGGGCATGGGGAGTGTGTGGGGGAATGAGGGGATGTGAGGGGTGAGGGCTAGAGGGCTGCTTTTTTTTTGTTGTTTTGTTTTACTCTTTAATCCTTAAGTCCTGGAGTACCGAGGCAAACCTTTTACACAGCCTGCTTCCAAACCGGGCACACCCTGCGGTTGCCTCTGCACTGTTTTTGAGGGCCTGACTCCTGTTAACAGCCGACTCCCCCAGGAACCAGAGTCTGAACATGAAGGGCATTTTCTCAGGAGTCGGGTTTGTGGAGCCAGGAGTTTTCCTGTCCCTGTGCTCCTGATGCGAGAGTGAAAATTCAGGCCTCTGTTTCTCTTTCCACATGTGCTGCCAGATCTGCTCAATCTTTTGAACATTTTTCTCTTGTTATTTCACATTTCCAGCATCTACAGTATTTTGCTTTTGTGTTCCAATGCTGTCCTGGATGGTCTGCCATTTTCTACCATACATGAACTTGTGTTCATCCTAAACCCTGCTGCCCAGATTTTAACTCTCTACAAATCTCATTCATTCATCACCTGAGTGCTTGCTAACCTTTTACTGACTCCCCTGTCACTCCCTCAATTTTAGAATCTTCTCTCTTAATCTTCAGATCCGTTCATGGTCTTGCCTAATCTCTTCACCTACAGCCTCTTCCAGCCCTACAAGCTTTCAAGATCTCTATGGCCTTCCAATTCCAGCCACTTGCACAAGCCTGATTTTAATTCTTTCAGCTTTGACAGCTTTGCCCTCAGCTGCTTTGGTCCTAAGCTCTGGAATTCCCTCCCTGAACCTCTCTGCCTCTTAATTTTTTTACAATGCTTCTTAAAACCTACCTCTTCATCAGGTGTGACAATCTTTGACCCAGAAACAGGAACATTAAAGGAAAATCTGTAATTAGTTTAACGTGTTTGGGGAAACTGTAATTGTTTTTTAATGTTTGAAAAGGACTTTGAAGAGTTTGCCTCATGTGTAAAATGATTAATTGTAGTTTTCTTGGTTAATAAGAAATATTGAACCTGGCGACCCTTGACCTGGAAGTAGTACCGACAGGAAGGCGGTTAAGAAATGGAAACTGTGGCCAGACACACAGGGTTGCAAGGTGGGGGAGCTGGAGGCAGAAAGGTGGTCAGCACACAAGGTGACAGGGACAGAAAGAGCAGGGTTACCAACTGCCCTGGATTCTCCGGAACTATCCTGTATTTGGCATGCTTATCCTGTGTCTTTGTTCAGGGAAATGTTTTGCCTGGGTAGCATTTTGTCCCGTGTTTGCTATCTTTTGAAATTCATGCATGCACTGTTCCCACCTGTGCATGCACACTACGCACTCTTCCCAGCGGCCTGCTCTGAAAGCTATAGCAAGCCCCCACTGCCCTCCCAACCCCACACACCCCTGCTCTCACAGGTGTTTGTACCCACACTACTTGCTTCTTGGATGCCAAAGCATCCTTTTATTTATTCCTCGAGAGTTGGTCACCCTGAGAAAGAATTCATGTGAGGAGAGGCCAGCAATGCTCTCTATTAAAAAGTCAGTTTACTGTTTGGCAGTAAGAAGAAAAATAATATTCCAGAAGCTTTTCACAAAGCAGCGTATGAGCAAACCAAAAGGGCTGAATTCTAAAAGCGGTACAGATAGCTCAGGCATGAAAAAGAGCTGAGGGTTTATATCAGAGGACTAGACCATGAATGAAGTATTGTTAGTTGGTCAAAAAGGAACTCTGAAAAGCTATGGCATCAGGTCTGATGTGACCCAAGTGAGAGAGGGTTCATAGATGTGTGCCTCATTGATGTTAAAAATATCTGGTGACCTCAGGTAGAATTTGGTTGCTAGTGAATGTGACTTAAGGGCCCAATCAATTGAGTGGGGAAGTGAGAGATCCTACATACTAGAGGCTGAGCTAGAGAAGTTTGGAATTGCACATGGTGTGGAGGTGGTGGCATAGTGGTATCTTCATTGACAAGTATTCCAGAGACCCAGGGTAATACTCTGGGGACATGGGTTCGAATCCCACCATGGTGAAATTTGAATTCAATGAAAAAATCTGGAATTAAAAGTCTAATGATGACCATGAAACCATTGTTAATTGTTGTAATAACTCATCTGGTTCACAAATGCCTTTTAGGAAAGGAAATCTGTCACCCTTACCCGGTCTGGGCTACATATGACTCCAGACCCACAGCAATGTGGTTGACTCTTAATTACCCTTATTCAGATGGGCAATAAATGCTGGCCTAGCCAGCTTTGCCCACATCCCATGAACATATGTGCAGGGAATGATGAGGGTGCTTGTAGTTGTGTACAATGTATTTTTATTGTATCTATTTAAAGTGACATTTACTTTTCTATTTGAAGTATCATTTGCCTGTTAGTTCACGTTTAATTTACATTGGTTCTGATTCATGTTAAAATAAAAGTTGCAAAAAAAGTGAAATCATGTTGATAATTTCTTCATTCAATAAATTTGGTTATTTTGGTTTGCAGGTTCTCAATGGGATTGTAACATCAGGCTTTTGGCCACCTGTCCTTATTTTTCCTTCCGTGGCTCTGTCAAAAATGTTATTCTTGTTAAACGCCTTGGGACAGTTTACTTCGCCCAATGTGCTATATAAATGTAACTCGTGATCAACTTGCCCTTCTGGCAATTTGTGGCAAAAATTCTGCACTCCAGCAAATACTGGGTCAATACTTTTGTCCTTTTTTTGCATTTCATTTCACTCCTGCTCTCTGCTGGTTACTATTTTCTTTTATTCTGTTGCTTTTACTTTAATTTTACTGTTTTTTTTTTTACCATTCTAGCCTTTTCAATGTTTAATAGTTTAAAGACATTTACTTGTTTCTTTTCTCATCCTGTGTTCATCCTTCAAACTGTAAGCAAAAGTGCCCTTTTTTAAAAAAAAAGAGACCATTTGATTCGCTAACATCTTGGCCCAAATATTGACCTGTCAAATGGCAAGACTGTGAAGATTGACATAGTTACAACATAGGTGAGATCAGGTAATATCTGACACACCAAGGGTTAATATAAGTAAGCATGAATGGAAATGTATATAAAAGATAGGGTATACGTTTAAAGCACAACATTTGTAGCACAGACATACATTTTGGAATCAAAAACATTTCAGTGAATCAGCTTTAAAGTCATCAAAAGTAAATATGTTACAGTCAAGGTTTTGAAAAAAAAATTGTTGCAAGATGAAAGGGAGGAACAAACGAAGAAGCCTGAGAAATTTGAACTCCCTCTGCTGTGGGAGCAATCACAGCCTCACTCACCCTTGCAACTTGACTTCCAATGACATACATAAGACACAAGTACTGTCAGTTCTGAGGTTCAGACACAGGAAAAAAAACAGTGGTTTGTGTATGGGTCAAACAGGAAGAATTAGTGATAAGTAAAGAAGCGGGAATGTGTTCACAATTTACCCAAGGGAGTACTGAGGAGCAGGTTGCAGAAACACTTAAAGGTTTTGTATGTGAAGGGAAAGTCTTTCCATGTGTACAGGGTGGAGTAGGTGAAGATCTTAAAATTTTAAGAGACATGGGCTAGTCAATCCTTAATATTGTGGGATAGTGACATTTGTTGTTCAGAGGGAGTATTGCAAGAACAGGTGATAATAAATGGGGTTCATGGCAATGCTAAACTTTTTCCATTGTGGAAGGTAAATTTAAAGTAAGTGGAAAGTGAGGTGGTTGTTGAAGTAGTGGAAAAATTGCCCATTGAAGGGGTTCAATTTATTTTGGGTAATGATATAAGCTGGGTCACAGATGTGGGTGACGTCTATGGTAGTTGAGCAGCCTGTGGAAGTGTTTTGAACAGAAGTGTTGCAGAGAGAGCATCCTGGATTGTTTCCAGATTATATGATAACAAGATCACAGGCTTGCAGATTGAAACAAGAAGAACAGGAAGTTAAAAGGCAGGGAGAAGGTGTGGAAATCCAATTAGCTGACACTGTGCTTGGTAAGATTGTTCAGGAAGAACAAATGGATAATGCAGTTTAGGTATTTAGCTCAAGGCAGTTGGTAGATTTATAGAAAAAGGATATGCAAATTAGACAGTTATATCAAACAGCTTACTCTGAAACAGGCAGAATTTATTCCAGAATGTTATTACCTTAAGGGTAATGTTTTAATGAGAAAATGGAGGCCTTATCATGTTTTTGCAAATAAAAACTTGAGGGAAGTTTATCAGATTGTTATACATTTAGATATCGAAATTAGATTCTGATGATAGCTCATGAAATTCCAATGGGGGGACATTTAGGAATTAGAAAGACACAGACAAAAATACAAAATCATTTTTTATTGGCCTGGATTGCATAGAGATGTAGTCAAATTCTGTAGAACATGTCAGATGATAGGGAAGCCACAAGCAGTGATTAAGCTGGCACCTTTAATTCCAATTCCAGCATTTAAAGAACCTTTTACTAGGGTCATGATTGGTTGTGTAGGACCCCTCCCTAAAACTAAGTGGAAATCAGCATTTACTGACAATAATGGATATGTCTACAAGATTTCCTGAAGCGATGCCTTTGAGAAATATTACAACAAAGAGAATTGTGGAAGAGTTGACTAAATGTTTTACAAGATATGGTCCACCAAAGGAAATCCAATCAGACCAGGGTGCAAATTTCACATCAAGCTGTTTAAGGAAGTAATTAACAGTTTGAGAATAAAACAGTTCAAGTCAACAGCTTACCATCTTGAGTCACAAGGGGCTTTGGAAAGATGACATCAAACATTAAAAACTATGATGAGGGTGTATAGCCAGGATTATCCACAGGATTGCGATGGGGAAATTCCATTCCTGTTGTTTGCTTTCAGGGATGCTCCAGATAGATTGACTGGTTTACATCCTTTTGAATTTGTGGTCATGAGGTAAGAGGACCACTGAAATTGATTCATGAGAAATTGGTGGGTCAAAACTCACAAACTATTCTCCTGGATTATGTATCAAACTTCAGAGGAAGATTGGATGGAGCATGTGAGTTAATTAGGGAACATTTAAAGATATCACAGCAAATGATGAAAGTGAAGGCAGATGGGAAAGCTACAGCTCAGAGTTTTGTTGCTGGGGGAAAACATGTTGGTTCTGTTACCAGTACTGGGTGACTTGTTAAAGGCAATTTTTTGTTGGATTTACAGGATTGAAAAGAAACTGAGTGAAGTAAATTATTTAACAAATTCTCCAGATAGAAGAAAGAAGCAGAGGGTATGTCATGTGAATATGCTTAGGTGAGAAGACCAAAAGAGGTGCTATTGGTGGTAGAGAAAGAGGTAGAAATGCAGGATTCTGAAATTGATTTTCCTCCAATCAAATTGGATAATGTGGCGGTCCTTAAATTTAAATGTAACATTGAGTTACCCTCCAAACAAATGTCAAAGTGATTTGGAGAAGCTATTGCAGTCACACACAGCTATTTGTGAGAATATGCTGGGGAGGACAAATTTAGCTATACATGATATATGCATAGAAGTTTAATTTTAAATAAGGCAACATCCTTAGATTAAATCCAGCAAAGTTATCACAAGTACAAAAACAAATTGAATTCATGCTTCAAAATGATATCATTTGCGTCTAGTTGCAGTAACTGGAGTTCGCTTATTGTGCTGGTCCTGAAACCAGATGGAACACACAGACTGTGTGTGGACTATCAAAAGTTGAATGCAGTGACAAAAATGGATTCATATCCTATACCACGGTTGGAAGATTGTATTGAAAAAGTGGGACAATCAAAATTTAACACAAAAAGATTGACTTGCTAAAGGGATATTGGCAAGTAACGTTATCAGAGAGAACAAAGGAGATATTGGCTTTTGTGATGCCAGATGGACTATATCAGTTTAAAGTCATGCCGTTTGGTATGAAAAATGTACCTGCAACATTTCAAAGAATGACAAACAAAGTAATTGAAAGACTGAGCAATTGTGCTGTTTATATTTATGACTTGGTAGTTTTCAGTCAAGCGTGGGAGAAGCATTTACAACATCTGGAAGAATTATTTAATAGATTACAAGAAGCTAATTTGGTGATGAACTTGGCTAAAAGTGAATTTGCAAAAGCGCAAGTTACATATCTCAGCCATACCATTGGACATGGTAAAGTGGCTCTGAGAGATGTCAAAGTCGAGGCTGTCGTGGATTTGCCCATGCCTACAACAAAATGAGATGGTTTGAGATTTCTGGGCATGATTGGGTTTTACTGGAAATCTGTATCAAATTTTAGCAGTGTGGTTGCTCCAATGACTGAGTTATTAAAAAAGAGCAAGAAGTTTTAATGGACACAGGAGTATCAGAAGGCATTTGACAGTTTGAAAACTATTGACTATGACACCAGTTTTGGCAGTACTCAATTATGCCAAGCAATTTAAGTTGGCTGTTACCCAAGCGATATAGGTATTGGGGCTGTATTGTTACAAGAAGATGACACTGGAATTGAGATCAGTAGGGTATTTTTCATAGGAGTTGAATGCACAACAAAGCATATTCAATGATCGAAATGGTGTCATGAAAATATAATGTTTTTCATACTATTATTGTAAAGGTATGTTAATAGTGGGATTTGGATTAGCTTCTGTGTATAAGTGTGTGTGGGCTTTAATTGAATTGCAGACAGCTGGACTGGGTGCTTTGATATATCAGAAGGGAAACTAGATTTGAAATGCTAAATACATAAACATGGTTGAAGTTTTGGAATGTGAGGTATGAAGAAAATTTTAGATAAACCACAGTAGTGAATTTCAAAGAAGTGGTAAGGTGTTACACCTAGCCAACAGGGGCTAAGCCAAACAGTGTTTTTAATTTTCCCAAAGATAACATGAGTGCTATGAAAGATTTATATTATGGAAAGAGTAAAGTTGCAAAGACATATTGGGACAATGGGATTTACATTAAAAAGGGAGAAACATGTATAAAGGAGATGAAGTTATGTGTAAGAGGAAGACATTCTAAGATTTGGCAAGTGTGAAAAGCCTACAGCCTCTATGTGCCAAGCTGTTGCCTATAGGAACCGAAGCTAAGAGAATTCATTCCAAATATCACTGTCTATTGTATTATGTGTTTGCCTGGGTCTGTTGAAATCTGTTGTTTTCATGTTGCCTTAACGGAGTTGTAACTGGGAGTTAGATTAATTCAGGGGACTAGGAGTTATCATAGTAATTTGTTGAACTATGTATGTGCTTAAAACCATTTCTTTTAATAATAAATATTTAATTTAGTTTTGTAAAAAAAAACCTCTAAGACTCAGTGGACTTATTACTACTGAATTCAAGGCACGCATCTCAAAATCAAATACAAATTGCAAAACAAGTTGTGGCATCAGTTTTACGTTTCCCTCTGGGATTTGAGCAGCTCAACATTTACCATCCACTGTGCCATAACACTAAGTCAGTCAAGAGCCTGCAAACTGAAGCAGGATACCTTATCGAGATGCACAGCTCATATTCTGTGTGCACAAATCAAAGGTAGCTGACAGGGATATTATCTTAGCATTTGTCTGAGTATCTTCAAACTTGTACAAGTAAAATACAAAGACAACTGATGCAATGTGAGAGTATCACCAAATGCCATAACTGTTGCAGCAAAAGGATGAGAATTAGTGATGGATGGGAGAGAGATTCCATTTTTGACCACAAGGGATTTCATAGTTCTGTTGACTGAAGTAAATCTTTTTAGCTTCTCTCATAATGTTGTTCAGATATTTCACTATCATATGGTGAGAAAATCTGTTCTGATTGATCTTTTATCACAACAGTTAATTTTGCATCAAATCTTTTGGTGAACTCCTAGCCTATAACTTACCCATTCCTCCACATGTTTAAAGTGACAGGGAACCATGCTACCCCTCTCCATTTTTTTTAAACAAGTATGATGTTGATAATAAGGTCAAATGACAGGAAAAGATGATTTTGGTGAGAAGTAATATCACAGCTTCCAGAATAATACAGAACAGATCAAAAACATTCAGTCCATCATGCATCTTTGACAGAATTGTCCAAATCGCCCCACTGCCCTGCCCTTTCTGCACAGCCCTGCAAATACTTTCCCTTCAAATATTTATCCAATTTTCTCTTAGAAGTTACTATTGTGTATGTTTTCAGGCAGTCCATTCCAGGTCATAACATCTTGCTGTGTTTTTAAAAAAAATCCTCATGTTACCTTTGGTTCTTTACCAATTACATTAAATCTGTGTTCTCTGACTGCCAACTCTTTGGCCAGTGGTAACCTTTTTCCTTATTTACTCTAGCAAGACTCTTTGTGACTTTGGATACCTCTTTCAGATCTCCCCTTCAGGGTCGCGTAAGGCTGTTAAAAAGGCAATCAACTCGTCCTGCCACCTTCAAAGAGTTGTATACACCACCCCCATCAAAACCAGGTCTCACTGTTCCTGCACCCATCTTAAAATTGTATCCTTTAGCTTACATTGCCTCTCTTTGTTCTTTCTACTAAAATAAATCACTCCACAATTCACCGCATTAAATTTCATCTGCCAGGTGTCTGCCTGTTGCACCAATCTGTCTATAGCCGGAATTGTATGGCCCCACGACGGCGTGTCTCCCACCGGAGGACGTGGCGAGCCATTTAAACCTCTTCAGTTTGACGGGACTGTGATATCCTGCTGAGCACAAGAGGCTGTAAAATCCTGGCCCATGTGTTCTTGAAGTCTCTAACTAATTCTTTCCGTTGTTAACTATATTTCTGAGTTTTATAAACTTCAAAATTATGCTTTGTATAAGTCCAGGTCATTAATGTGTATCCAAAAACAATAGTGGCCCTGATAACAACCTCAGGTGGACACCCGACGTATTATTCCATCCAATCTTTAAAATAAAACCTCTCTTTTTTTCCTCAGCTAATTTCATATTCACGAAACTGCACACTGTGCCCCCTGCCCCGCCCACCCCCAGCCACTTTAATTCCACGGGCTTCAATTTTCCTAACCAGTTTGTGAGATTCTTTACCAAACGCCTTTTTGAAGGTCCCTATATAAACTATTAAACACACTACCCTCATCAACACTCTGTTATTTTATCAAGAGCTCAATCAAGTTAGACAAACCAAATTTGTCTTTAACAACGGTAACATCTTTAACAACGACAGCACCTTCCAAACCAACAACCTCTACCACCTAGAAGGACAAGGGCAGCAGATACATGGGAACACCAGCACCTGCAAGTTCCCCTCCAAGCTACTCACCACCCTGACTTGGGACTATGGATGGAATGCTCTCAGATTTGCACGAAGCGTGGCAGCAAGCGGGGAAAAGAACGTTTTATCCACTGGCCACAATGGCGGGTTTTTGCACCGTAACATCCCAATCCTGCCTCATTAATCATGCATTCCCAGGAAACACGCCATTTTGCTGGTGGGCAGCCTCTGATTTGCCCGCCACACCATTACCTCGCTGCTTCCTCATGCATGATGCCATGTTTAAACTGCAGCTGTGTGCACACTTCTCAATGCTTGCAGCCCAGGAGGGCACCAGTGAAGACATGGCCCCAAAAGCCAAGAAGAGTGTAGCCCCCCCGATTCAGTGATGCACCCCTGGGGCACCTTCTGGACACCATGGAGGCCCGCTCCGATGTCCTCTATCCTCGTTCTAGCTGCAGGAGACCCATCAGCCTCACCACTGCGACTTGGGAGACGGTTGCAGAGGTGGTCAGTGCCAATGCTGCCCATGAGGTCAGCCATCCAGTGCAGAAAGAGGATGAATGATCTCATTTGTGCCGCCAGGGTTAGGCAACCATCTTATCACTCTAAACTCACACACACAAGCTCATCACACATTCGGTGGCATCTCACTCACTGCCAGCTCAAGGGACATCACCACTCACTCTCTCACGTAAACCCTTACATCACCATCTGGCCTCACCACCTTTTGGAGACTGCCTCCTAGGCCCTCAGCATCTTGAGGCCACTTGCACAGATCAACATGTGTCCCCACACACACACACCCTGAGATAACCCCGCTTCCTCAGTACAGCCCTTGCACTGCAGCCTCTTCCCTTTCCTGAGACCGCTTCTCACCCTTCCCCCAAGCAAGCCATAGCCCTGCAGCCACTGAAAAGCCACCTCTGCCTTACGCCTGGTCTGGTAGGTAGAGACCTGACCGTGAGCCCCCCTAAAAATGATGTGGTGCTGCCTGTGAAGCCTGGTGCTGATGATCATGAGTGCTGCCCGAAGTAAGGTAGGCAAATAAACCTCGAAGTCCCGAGTGAAGTGCAGCTCACCAGGTGCATGTCACTTTTGTGTACAGTTGTGAAACACGTTGGTGTGCAATCACACCGACATGCTCAGATAATCTAGCGTTGGGGAATGACTCCGGCGAGCAGGGTTTATAATGATCTACAGATGTTTGAAAATGATGTTCCCAACGTCCAGTGGTGGAAAACACAGCCCGCCATTGATGGACAGAGCACACAATTGCAAATTGGCTTCACAATAGTGTGAACCCAATTTTTGGCCTTCCTGGTATATTGCTCACTCACGCCCGCCATGACACCTAACGCCAATGGACACGGAAAATTCTGCCCTATGTTGCCGTTCCTTCACTGTCACTGGGTCAAAATCCTGGAACTCTCTCCCTAACAGCACTGTGGGTGTACCTACACCACATGGGCTACAGTGGTTCAAGAAGGCAGCTCACCGGCACCTTCAAGGGCAGTCAGGGATGGGCAATAAAAATGCTGCCCTAGCCAGCAACACTCACACCCTGTGAAAGAATAAAAAAAATCCCTGCTGATTTTCATTTATGATCTCCTATTTTTCCAAGTGCTAAATAATTTTGTCCCAGGTTATTGCCACTTGAAGTTTCTTCACCAGGCTGATCGGCTTGTAGGTGCTGGGTTTATCCCGTTCCCCTAATACATTTCTGTTTGCAGGAAGATCAGAGATAATGAATAAAAAGGGTCATCAACCTAAAATGTTAACTCTGTTTCTCTTTCCACATTTGCTGCCTGTCCTGCTAAGTATTCCCAGCATTTTGTTTTAATTTCAGATTTCCAGCATCTGCAGTATTTTGCCCTTGTTTAGAATAAGAAAGTGTGGGTATGATTACAAATCTGACAGATCAACCACCTGTCTGAATCTTCAGCAATTTACATCCATTACATCTGAAGGTAGATGATACCTCTGAAACCATTCCCGGGGCCTACTAATCATTATAATGAAATACAGCTTCAATTTTAAATATAGTTTTAAGTTCTACTTTGTTTAGAGACCAGCAGGTCAGAAAAGTCCTGTTCTTTGATATGTATGAGGAGAATAACATGCAGAACATCCTTACTGCAAAGCTGCTGTTAAATAATTTGCAAATGTATATTGCAAAATGTTATGTCCAGGATTTATTCTCAAATTGGATGTTGAGATTTTTGATATCAGTGGTAAAAATACTGTTTGTAAATATGTTATGCTGCAATTATCAGCAGTTCAGAATGTCTACTCTTTGTTAATGCTTCTTGTGTGTTATTAAGACTCAATTAGGTGAGCAATTAAGGTGGATGACAGGGAAAACAATCAGTTTTAATTTGCATCAAAAAATCCCTGTGTTGACAGCAGCAATGTTTAGATAAAAGCTTTCCATGAAGTCCAGCTTATGTTGTGTACAGAAATATCTCCTTCCAACATCAACACTGTTTATTATGGCAATGGCTGCTGCAGATCAGCAGATGGAACTGGGGAGAAAGTCCTACTCTCAACAAAATGTATTGGCTGAGAACTAATTATATGGCTTATTCAGTAAGGCAATTCCTTAAGAGATTTATGTTCAGCAGCAAATTCTAACTAACCCCTATGTGGAGAATTACATAAGGATTTAAGATCGCAAACTGTTGCTATGCTAGTAATTGTAACAGCCAAGGGAAGTATTTATGACCATGCTATGGGTTTATTCTAGATAGCTTTAAAAGGCCTCATCCAAAACCTTTATGGCTATTTCCTAACTTGCACTAAGTTCTGTTCACCCAGCATCCCTGTGCTTGCTGATGTACACTGGCCACTAGTTGGACAACACCTTGAATTTAAAATGCTCAAGCCCTATGTCCAAATCACTCCATGGCCTCACCCCTTGCCATCTCTGTTACCTTCCCTAGCCCTACAACTTTCTGAGAATTCTGCATTCCACCAATTCTAATCTCTGATTTCCTTCACCACACCACTGACTGCTGTGCATCCAGCTCTCTGGGTCCTAAGCTCTGAAATTCCCTCCCTTAAATCTCTGTCTATCCTCCATTTTAAGATGCTCCTTACAGCCAACCTCTTTGATGAAGCTTTCAGTCACCAGTTGCAATGTCTCCTTCTTTGGCTCTGCTGAATTTTGCCTGATAACACCACTGTGAAGTGTCTTGGCAGGTTTTACTATATTAGAAGGCACTAAATAAATGCAGGTTGTACAAAATCAGTTAGTCAGTGACAGATTCCTAGCTTAATATCATGCATGCATTTTATGTCTACTTATCTGAAATCAAGGAGTGGCACCTAGAACCATCAGCAACAGCTTTTCTGCTACTCTCAAATGGGGGACACAGGGTACCCTTGACTGCATCCGTTGTGATATGTACAACACATATCTAAATTGGCTTTAACATCATGAATGTCCAAGTGATGTGTAGTTCCTAAAATGAAATTGTGTCAGCCTATAAATTACATTGATTTATTACATTTTTTTCATCTCTTGGTTTCCACAGCAGTGAGGCCATCACCAGGTGTATAGGCCGTTCATCTAGATTTGGATGGTTCGAGAAATTAAGGGAAGAATTTTCTGCCTGTCGGGCAGGCCCGACCCAATCTCTGGTGGGCGGGGAGCCGACCCCCGCCAGAGAAGCGGGCCCCGCCGCCATTTCATGTGGGCGGGCCAATTAAGGCCCATCCAGCGTGACATCCAGCAGGAAGCGCTATGCTGGGGAGGGGGGATTCCCCAAAAGCGAGAGTGTGCTCTTTTGCACATGTGCATGAAAGAGCGCACATCTCCCTGAGGTTAAGTGCTGCCTCAGGGAGATCGCTTCCACGTTGAAAAATATTTAAAAAATAGAAAAAAAAAATTCCCTAACATGTCCCCCTCGTGAAAATTGGCCATTGACAGGTCAGCGGGCCCGCCTTCCTGAAAATTTAAATGGGGCGGGATAACGTCAGAGGTTCCGCCCGACATCATCCCCCGTCATTTTACGTGTCGGTGAGCGGGCCCCGGACCCTGCTCGCCGACGGCAAAATTCTGCTCTAAATGACTAGCAAGGGAAGCATATATACAACTTGCATTGAAAAGGAATAAGTTTGGAACCAGGAATAGAAAATATTAAGCATGGAAAAGGGCACAGGAAAGGAATCCTAGAATAATCCAGCACATGAGATAATTCAACCCATTGAGACTATGCAGGTTCGTTTGAAAAGCAATCCTGTTCGTCCCATTCTGCCACACTTTCCCCTTATCACCGCAATGTTTTCTGCTTCCAGTATTTATTGAATTTCCTTTTGAAAGCTACTATTGAATCTTCATCTACCATCCTTTTCAGGGAGAGCATTCTAATTCCTAACCATTTGTGTAAAGAAGCTTTTCCTCATGTTGCCTCTGGTTCTTTTTCCAAACACGAACATACAAAACTAGGAGCAGGAGTAGGCCACTCAACCCTTCGAGCCTGCTCCGTCATTCAAAGAGATCATGGCTGATCTGATTGTAACCTCAACTCCACATTCCCATCTACCCCGAGAACCTTTCACCCCCCCCCCCCCCTGCTTATCAAAGATCTATCTACCTCTGCCTTAAAAATATTCAAAAACTCTGCTTCTGCCACCTTTTGAGGAAGAAAGTCCAAAGACACTCAACCCTCAGAGAAAAACATTCTCCTCACCTTTGTCCTAAACAGGTGACCCTTTATTTTTAAACAGTGATCCCACAAGAGGAAACATCCTCTCCACATCAACACCGTCAAGACCCCTTAGGACCTTACATTTCAATCATGTCACCTATCACTCTTCTAAACTCCAGTGGATGCAAATCCAGGCTGTCCAACCTTTCTTCATAAGACAACCTACCCATTGCAGGTATTAGTTTGATAAACCTTCTCTGTAAATGCATTGGAAGCAGTTCATCCTTCCTTAAATAAGGAGGCCAGTACTGTACACAGTACTCCAGATGTGGTCTCACCAATGCCCTGTATAACTGAAGCATAACCTCCCTACTTTTGTATTCAATTCCCCTCACAATAAATGATAACATTATATTAGCTTTCCTAATTACTTGCTTGACCTGCATAATAGCCTTTTGCGAGTCACACACTAGGGAGCCTAGATCCCGCTGCATCTCAGAGCTCTGCAATCTCTCACCATTTAGATATAGTGCTTCTTAATTTTTCCTGTCAAAATGGATAATTTCCCACTTTCCCACATTATACTCCATTTGCCAGGTCTTTACCCACCCACTTAACCTATCTATAACCCTTTGTAACCTTGTCCTCTTCACATCTTACTATCCTACCTATCTTTGTTTCATCAGCAAATTTATCAAGCATACCTTTGGTCCCTTCATCCAAGTCATTTACATAAATTGTAAAAAATTGAGGCCCCAGCACTGATATCTGTGGCACACTACTCATTACATCTTGCCAACCAGAAAAAGACCCATTTATGCCTACTCTGTTTCCTGTTAGCTAGCCAATCTTCTATCCATGCCAATATGTTACCCGACACCATGAGCTTTTATTTTTGGCAATAACCTTTTGATGTGCTCCTCATTAAATGCCTTCTAGAAAACTAAATGCAGTCCTCACCTTGAATCTGTGGCATTGAAAACAGTTTGTCTTTATTTACTCTTTCTAAAGCCTTCATGATTTTGATCGCCTCTATCAAATCTACTGTTAGCCTTCTCTGTACTAAGGAGAACAACCTCAGCTTCTTCAGCCTAGCATTGTAATTGTAATCCTTCATCACTGGAACCATTCTAGTTCATCTCTTACATACCCACTCTAAAGCCTTCATCTCCCTCCTAAAGTGTGGTGAATGTATCAAAGAACAAAGTAGTAAAATGTACTTCTGTAACATAGAGATAAAACAGTGGCAAGAAGGAAGCTAGATCTTTTAAAGATAAAATCAGCCTAATTTAAGATGGAGATAAAATTATGCAATTGCTCATTTTCTAGAAGTGGTTACCAATGAGTTAAATACTGGTTTGTTATCTAATGTGATTATTGCAGGACATGTTGAGTGAGCACAAAATACTTGATCAGTTGCAAGCCGTAAGAACCAAATAAAACATAATACCTCAGGTTCTGGAGGAGATTAGGGAGGAAATACCTAAGCCATTATTTACATAATGAAAGATTCACTCAGCACTGGAATGATGCTGGCTATGTGTGGAGGTCAAGGGCTTGGTGCAGCTAGAGAAGTGATGTCCAATTTAATTAAACTTCTCTCAACATTCAATAGCATTGAAGAAAATTCTGCCTTATCCCCATGTGGCACATGTGTTGCTGACAAAACATCTGACAATCAATATTTGTGCAGACAAGCATAATATATAGAACATGATCAAACACCCACAGATCACCTTGTAACCTTACGTCTCTATCAAGATTGGAAATCATACCAATTATCAAGTGAAATTTAAATTGAAGTCAGAAGTCACCCTGAATGTTATGGGGAGAAAAGTGTTTTTTATTTTATTTATTTAATTGTGATTTCTTAAATACTGTCCATTCAGTGCATGCAAGTCAAATGATTTGTTTTCTCCTCAGACAAAATGTATGCTGGTCACTGTAACACGATATGGTGAGGGTTGAGAGCCAGGAACCTGTATTGTATGTCAGTTGAACCTCTGTGACATTTGAAACAGCTATATATTCCCTTCTGTCTGGCCACCTGCCACTGTAGAAAAAGCCCGACAATGATCAGTTCTGAGCTGTCTGGAGAAAGGAATCTGGAGTATGGCCATTTCAGTAAGCACTGAGTCAGTCAACCTGACTGATGTGCCCCAAACTAGCTTTGCACAGTGGTGCATCACATTCCTCTTTGTGGGACCAGCCTGCATAACTTCCTACAGTTCATGGAATTCCATGTTGAACAAAACTATTTCTGAAAAAAGACACATGCTGAAGCTTATTGTTTTGCACTCATCAGGACACTTCACAAGAATACCAATACAAGGGGAAAACAACCAGTTATAGAGTGCTAATTGGTTGGCAAGTGGACTCTGATTTATAGAGGCGTTGCCATGGAGAATGCACCAATTTATGGTGACTGACAGTGGGATGCCAAGCATTGTTTGAAATTTAAACCAGGCAGCTTGACGCTGATTGGTCAAGGCATTGCCCTGAGGAATGAGTCAAAAAATGGCTGTCACTTATTTTGTTTATCTGAAACTGGCGTAATGTGTGTACATGCTCTTTCTGTCTGCAAAGAACAGGGCAGTGTATTAATATATGTAGCTTCCTGTGAACTAATGAACTGGTCAATGACTCCTTGTAATTATCACAATGTACAGAAGCCTCTGAACACAGACCTGTCTAATTTTCTCCCAGGCAATAATGGGGCATCTTAAAATATGGTAGCCTTTGACAGAATAATAGTTCATGCTTCCTCCAGTTTTTATATAAGCAATTAATGTCTTCAAGAGGCATAATTGAATTAGTCCTGGGAGCATCATTTTGTACCAGACTGATTTGCAAATCAAAGTACCTGGCCCATGTCCCGCAGAGCTTATGTTTTAGGTATCCCAGATGTTAAAATGATTGCATCTATGCATTCCAGATGGCTGCCTATCTAGAACAGACAAAGTAAAATTTATTTCCTTCAAAGGATGAAGAATTTGATTAGTCACAACTTCAAAGCTGGTAACTCAATTAAATGTTTATGGCTAAGAAAGAAGTCTTGTTCCTATTCATGTATAATGCCCACAGGTGCAATTTTGTTATTGCTCAACCCTCTCTCACATCAGCAGAATAAATCTCTACTGGAGGCCAGTTAACAGAATACCTTAGAGTTGTTGCAATGAATGCAACTGCTGTGGCCAGTTTGCACATGGCAAGGTCACACAAACAGCACTGAGATGAACTATGATTTATTTCAATGCTATTGGTTGAAAGTAACATGTTGGTATGCTGAGATAACTCTTCTGCTTTTCTTTAAATTCAACTTAAGAGGACAGATTGGGCCTTGGTTTAAAGTCTCGTCCAGAATCATCTGTTTATGTGCTGTTGGTTGATATAGGAATGCTGTCTTGGATACGATGAGGGCTCCTCTTTGAATAGTGTCGTTGGATCTTTTATGACCACCTGAAAAAATAGTGCTCTTTTTAACATTTGCATTGAAAAGATGGTACCTCCAACAGAGCAACTCTTCCTGCACTGACACATTTGCCGAGATTATATGCTCAAACCCCTGAAGTAGAGCTTGAATTGATAATCACCTAACCCGAAACAGGGGTGTGACCACTCAGCCAAGGCTAATGCCATGTGTGATATAGAAATTTTATAATTTGAATGAATACAGAACCCGAATTCCATCACACTTGCTCCTATAAAATACCTTGAACTGTTTAATTAAATCAGAGGAACTGTCACAGTGCAGCTTCCTGTTGAAGCTTTGATTCTCTGAGAGTGACACCATTGATTTTATGTTATCTCCTCCAGCGTTAACAACATTGGGTTTAATTCTAAACATCAAGTAGCTTGCTTTAGTCATTCACTTTCTTTGTTTCAAGTAACTTTTCATTAACTAATTTACTTTGACTAGAAAGCAAGGAATTGCCTATACAGGGGTGGGGTGGGGGCTGAAATAATGCCTGTGAGGATTGAAGATTTGAGGACTAAATCAGATCCCAAAGGATATTAGATGATATATTTCTCTAGGCAGGTGATGGTGAGTAAGGATACTCTTTTTCACTGATAGTCACAGGGACATTGAAATATCCAGATAGCCACATGGAATTGTTTTGGCCATATCTATGTTTAAAACATGATAGGGAGATGCAAGACAATAAATGGAGCAATAATACAGCACATTTTTCATGGAATGGGATATGTTTCTTTCCACACAATCCACTTAAATTACAATTGAATCCATGGACTGCTCTAGTCCCAGGAGAAATTACTTCTTTGAGCCTTTCTTCCTTCCTTCTGTCCTCCCTTCCTCTTTCCCACTCCCTCCATCTCCTCTGGTGTTGAAACAATACAAAAAATGTAGAAGATAGGGTGATGATGGTTCCACAGCCTAACTCTAGATACCATGGGCTTGATTTTCAATTGGGGTTGGGAACCTAACATCAGGATCAACATCAGGTGCCAACCCCATGCTGTGTCTGTGTTGTGGCAACAATGCTATCTGCAAATGGAGATACCGTGAATGAACTGGAGGCAGGTACGGTGACCATTTAGTGGCACAAGTGCAGCCAGAGGCAGGAACTGACTCTGGAGTACAATTCGCAAAGGCAGAAGGCAGCCATGACTGGGCTTGCTGCTGCCTTGCAATACAGAGGGAGCAGGAAACCAAAATGCCAGCAGCCTCACGGCACAGAGAAGTAGCCAAACAGCCAATGAAACAGGAGCAAACTCACTCTAACAGAATAACTTTTTGTGCCAAAATATTCTTCAGCATTAACTGATTTGATGGCTCCAGTATCGAACCTGACGGAGTGTTCAGGATCACCAATCTGTGACTTCAAAATTGCCTCCTCAGCCCATTAAGCCCCTGAAGGAGCCTTAACTAGCAGTGAATTTGTTAATTGGAGGTCCCCAACTCAACACCCCTGCTCTTGTTTTGAAGATAGCATGGCATCCCACTTATTTTCAGACATGCCCACACTGATCTCATCCCCACAGGAAATTGGAAATCATGCCCCATTCCCCTCAATTTGCATAAGATGACATGAGATTTATGTAGGAGGAGGCCCTTTAACCCCTCCAAATACCATCCATCCAGAAAATTTCTGCATTGTTCGTTCTCCACCTGTCACCTCCCACCCCGACCCTGCCCCCACCCCTGGTACCTATTGCTTCTAGGACAATTCCAGTGTTTGCCACCTCTGTTACAATAACTGGGGGTGCATTCCACAAATTGTAAGCATATACATTCCTTAGAGGGGATCCAACAATGGTTCACAAAACTGATTGTATATGAGAGGTCTGTACTATAAGGAGAGATTGAGTGGAATGGGTCTATGTCTGAAGTTTGGAAGAATTGGAGGTGACCTTGTTGCAACAGATAACATTCTTAGAGAAATTGATGGGATCGTTGCTGAAGAGCTGTTTCCCTCTGGCTGGAAAGTTTAGAATTGGGTTCCATAGTCTCAGGATAAGGGATTAGCTATTTAGGACTGAAGTGAGGAGAACGCTCTTCACCCAGAAGGTTGTGAATCTTTGAAAATATCTACATCAGAGGGTTATGCTTACTCAGTCAATGAATATGTCCAAGACTAGGTTTGATGGATCTCTGGGCACTTGGAATCATGGGACATGAGGCTGGAAAGTGGATTAGTTGTCAAAATTCATGCATGATCTCATTGGATGGTGGAGGAGGCTTGATTGGCCGTACACTCTACCCTTGTTAGTGAAAAAATGTTAAAACCTGAGTGTTGTAGTTACAAATGGGTTAAGAAAAAAACTAGTGCCCTTTGCCAAATTGAAAGGAAAACTGCAGATGATCCAATATCAGATATAATTGATTAAGTGAATTCTAGCATAGATATTAAACAAAAATCATTTAAAAACAATTTCTGTTCACAGTAACCCTACTATACTTGTTACACAAAATAAAAAATTAAAGGCAAACTTTCATCATTTTACATTTATTGTCAGATTGCATTATAGAAGGAAATGTCCCTGCAGCTTTATCTTTTTAACTTGTGAACTGCAATCCATTTTGAAGACTTAATTTTAAAAAAATCAATATCTACTGGATGAAGTTGTACTAATATAAACTAACTTGCATTGTATAGGTGAAATAGACTTCTCATAGATTATAACAGGACAAAGTTGGTAAAGAACCAATGATCTGATTCCCTCCCTAACCCTACCAGAAAAAAATGACATCATTTTGCATTCAAATGCACTCAAAAATGATAAGTAATCATTTGACATCAATGTGTATAATTTGGAATGAGTTTTTTTTTCAACCCTAACACAGTCATTCAGGCCCACACGTATCAGAAACAAGGGGAGTTAAAGTACAATTTTTAAAAAAAGAATATATGGTTTTAAGTGTCCTTTGATTGTCCTTGAGGCACAGATTTTAAATGCTGCAGCTGATTTGGATTAGCTGGTTTCTTGGATGTAGAAGATATTGCAATGATTATGAGATCTTGGTTCACTTGTAGGTTTCTGGTAGAGGTGGCTTTTTGAACTGGGCAACACAGTTATTCCAAAAGAGAAAGGGGGAGAGAGAGCAGCCTTCAGACTATTTCATCTGCTGAAGACTTCCTTGACATTGCCTGTGTCACTTGCAATCTTTCTCTAGTGGCTGGTAGCCCTGCCTTGAAATACTTCACCCATTGTGTATTTCCAAGCAGTTTTGGGAGTGTTTCAATATCTAGTACTTTGCATTTTACTACCTCTTCCTAAAACAGTTACGAGTTTTATTGGGTGTCTGGATTATAGGAAATGTCTCTCTCTCCACACTCCCCTGAGGGAGTTTCTCACCTTCACCTTGGAATTTGGCCTTGCATTTTTAACCAGTTTGTTCTTTCTCAGCTAAAATAGCAAAATTCCAGCCAGTAGAAAGTTGAAAAATCATCTTTTCAAAAAGTAAAGAGGCATAATCTCATAACACTCATGGTTAGACAAGTAGGTCTGGTCAACCATGTCTCAATGCAAAGGGAACTATTCCAACTTTTCCGACCATTTTTCCTACTCATCTACAGTTTTTTTTGTAGTGACGCAAGCAGTTGGTGCAGGCTCAACTTGAGCTGGGCTCCAGGAATGTGCAATGGTGCACCCCCACCCCCAGCTGTTTCCAACCCAGAACCTTGTCGGTACTGATTATCTATTTATCAGGGTTATTCCCTCCCCTTTTATCCTGTGACCCTGTCAAGCTCTGGCTCCATAAACAATCGAACAGCCATTACCCATTTGTGTGCCCGTGGCACCCACAACAACCATTTCAAACCAAAAAAGATGTTAGGAATTTTTGAACCAAAACCCTCAGCTTTTGATTGGCGCTCAGATCTGTGACATGATTTCACCACTAAATGAATGAATGCAACATCACAAGCAGGAGGCAGCACCATAAAGACAACACAGCGCAGGAAAGGCACTCTGCAGGCTGCACATCAGCTACTGGGGGCATGGCATTTGCACCTCCCAATCACAAAGTGAGTTAAAGACAGATACCTTTGGTTCAAACATTGCTAGCAATGCATACATCCATATACATGTTTCTGAGATGTGCTCATATGGTATAAATACTTCCTATTGAGGTTTGACTGTGAAAAAGTGCACTGGGACTGAAATGATTAATTTTTTGTTGTATATTGTGCCTATGTTCTAGAGAAGTTGAATCGTCTTCCATTCAAATACGTCTCTCATATTGCTGCTGACAATCTTTGGTGATTTGTACAGGGAGGCTGCTGTGTCACAAAATAAAGCATCCACTAGTTCCCTGACAGTAGCTGCGACCCAGTCCGCTACCCACACTGTGTCCAGACCTGGATGTAAAAGGTAGAAAAGTTTTGTTACTATATCCATGTTAATGGCCTGGATTTTCCTTTTCCAGTAGCCGTGAACACAAAGACGATCACCATCACTGAGAGCTACAATTTTATTTTGATCGCTGGAACTTAGAATTTTTCCTCGTGAGCAAACTTGAGCACTGTGTGATTTCATTTGATGTCAGTTGATCACTACTTGGGCTGTCAAATGATAGCTAAATGATTTTGAGCACAGAGGATGTCAAATGATGGCCAAACGGTGGCTTTTGAGTGCAGATAATCACAGATGAATGCAAATGATGACTGTTAAAAGTGGTTGAATGCAAATAATGTCAACATTTTCTGGTAGGGAAGCCTCTTCACTTCCCTAACTTTCTTTCCTCTAGTAAGTTCTTCTTAAAACCTAACTCTTTTGGTCATCTGTCTTAATATGTCCTGAGATGACTCCATACCAAATTTTGCTTGATAATGTTCCTGTGAAGCACCCTGGGACATTTGGCTCTGTTAAAGGTGCTATAAATGCAAATTGCTGCCGTTATGTAACTAAGTATCCTCAGTGAGCAGGAAGTATCAAAATGTACAATGATAGCAGATGTTAATGTATAAAAGTAGTTTGAAATTTTCCTTCAAAAATACTGCAGGTAGCTGATTTTAAATGATGTGTTTTATTGTCCTTTTGTTGTTCTGTTGATATTTGCACCATTGCCAGCACCTGTCACTGTGATGCTGCAAACTAAAGGAATACATTTTCAAGCTAATCTATAATTCCATGTAGGTGCTAATCTGACTTTAACACTTCAATTCCAAACGAGACACAATTAATGCCCACTGGATGTCAAATTTAATGACAGGTCCAGGATACATGTATGGGTATGAGTTAAGTTGACAATGAAAACTGTGATGTTTAATTTAGCACAGCAAGTTAATTTCACTTTTAGACTTTTTAAATTTAGACCCAAGAAGGTTTGCAGTGACTGGGAGAAGAGTTAATGACGAACTGATGGCAAAGGGGAGGCTGTTTTGTTTAGAATTTTGAGTGATGGAATTGTGGAAAGGAGTCACCTGGGGAATGTAGCTGTATTGTCAGCACATGTGCACTCAAATAAATATTTACCTCAATATCAGTCGACTAGTTTGTAGAAAAAAATAACACAAAAAATGTTGGAAATACTCAGCAGCTAGGTCAGGCAGCACCTGAGAAGAAAAACAGAGTTAACCTTTCAGGTTGATGAAAGGTAATTGACCTGAAACATTAACCCTGTTTCTCTCCACACACACACCTCCTGACTTGCTAAGCACTTCCAGCAATTTCTGTTTTTATTTCAGATTTCCAGCATCTGCAAAATGTTTCAGTTTTTAGATATCTGCTTGTTTCGTAATGGATCCATGTCAGTTTGCACATTGCTGCACGCTAACTGCCAATGGACTGAACAGTGCACTCACACTGAGAATCCCTCATCTATCAGGTCAAAGCTAAAGACAGAGCTGCAGGGTGGAGGGGAGTGGATGCTGGGTTAGTAATTATAACACAACTTTTTTTTATCCTTTGCTTTAAATCTGAAAGCCAAGAAGGAAAAAAAGGTAGATCTATATCTCAGGTATTTCCAGTACTGTGTTCTTATTTAAACTTTGCCTAATTTTATCAGTTGCTGTCGTGGAAATATTTATACTGACAGTAATTCAGAAAACTAGACAGTAAAATGAGGAGTGCTGCAGAGATCCATTTCCTGATCAGTCTGTATTCTCTTTCATCCTGCTGACCATCGAAAGGAAGCTGCAGAGTAGCAAAGTGCACAATGTGTGCACTGCAGAATTAAAGTTATTAATGCTGATTATAATATTGATGTATTGCATCCACATACCAGTAACTTGGGCATAGCAGCTGAGTCAGCGTTTCTGTTGCTGGCATTAAGGAGTCAACTGTTGACTATTTCCATGGGGGGAATCATCCATGCCTGCTGGTGTTGGGCGTCATGGCAGGAGCTCCATTGTAATATACCTGGGGCAGGTTGTCAGACGGACCGGCCTGGGAGCGGCTGGGAAATGGCCCGCTGCTTGCAATCGGCCCCTGACCGAGATTCGACCAGCCAGCGTGTAAAGGCGCGCTGAGAAGCTCAGCGCTGCCGGGGTGGGGTTGGGAGGAGTGCGAGGGCAAATGTCTGTGCATGCGGCGGGGGAGTGCGCACTGAAAGCTCCCTGAAGGCAAGGAGCTGCCTCAGGGAACTGAGCAATTTTAAAATCAAAAATAAATCTTTAAAATCTGAAATAAAAACGGACATAGGATTTACTCACAATAACATAAAACATTTTTGACATTTTTATTTTATTTAAAAAAAATTAATGTTGGAAACCTCATTGCGCCCGTGGATGAGGCTTCCTAAAAAATCCAAAGGCAGCCTGGCCGATTTGCCCACCCGGCAATCATGAGGTTGGACGGGCAGCGAAAATAAGTTTAAATGAATTGATTAAGGGCCTTACTAGGCCTCTTAATTGTCGGCAGGCAGGCTGCCGACTCTCAAGCGTGCCTGCCAGCCGAAATATCGCATGAGTACGTGATGACGTCGGGATGCTCGTCCGACATTATTGCATGCTGTTTTATACCCGATTGGGTTGGGCACACGCCCGCCCGCGGGACGTAGATACCTGCCCCTGCATATCGGGAGGAATACGGCAACTGGGAGGTAGGTGTTAAGGGGGGAGGAAGGTGTAAGGAAAGAAGTCCTGGGGGTAGGAAGGAGTCTGGTGGCAAGGGAAAGGAGTAAGGATGAGGAAGTAGTCAGGGGGTGGAAGGACTAAGGGGGAAAGGAGGAGTTCTGAGGGGGGGAGGTGTAAGTTGGGTAGGGGGGGTGGGATGTCCAGGTGAATGTGCAAGGGAGGGGCCTATTGAAACCATGAGTGCCTCCTTGGGACTGAAGTGAGGGTGGGCATTGGGGGAAGGATTGGCGAGAATAAGAGAGGGCAGAATGGGCCGGTAGTTTGGGAGGGTGAGGGTGCGGCGGTACTGGTAGAAGGGATGGCGAGGGTGGTTGGTGGGGCCTCGGAGGGAGACACAGACCCTGGGGGTGGGAAGGAGGAGGCCAGGGAGATTAACATAGATGGAGGTGGGATATTCGGGGAGGTAGGGAAAGTGCACGATCACCTGCACATCCATGAAAGGAAAGGGTTGTGACTGGTAGATGACAGTGGGGAGGTGAAAGGTGATGCCAGGGATGTCGACAGTGATGGGGGAAAGGACATTGGTAATTGGGGGAGGGGAAAGGACGGGGGAGCAAAAGAAGAATGTTAAATGCACAATGCTTGTAAATCCGAAAGTGAAAGGAGAGTCATGGTGGGCGGGAACAGGTGCTGCATGGGAGTGTGATCAGTGGGTGGGCGGAGATGCAGGTCAGCTCAGATGGACAACTGAAAGAGAACCCCCAGCAGGCAGCACTGAAAATGCTCAGGACAGTGAGATGAGTGCAAAGGAGGAAGGATCCATGTGTGTGGGAGAGTGCTTGCATGAGACTCCGAAAGGCCCTGCCACACACGCATCTTTCTCTCTCTCTCGCTCTCTCTCTCTCCCTCCATTACACATTATTCAGTGGAAGTGAATATATTTTCAGATTACAAAGTGACAAAATGTATTCACCTGTGAACCAACTGTGAATAGGATTTCTTGCCTTTTCTCGGCCTAACACTTCTGGTTGTTGACCTGACATCCGCAGCAGGGGTGGAGACAGGTAGGACCTGTTGCCTCTGATGACTTTGGCCTGTGTCCATTGGAAAGCCAAGGCCTTGAGGGCACCAGCTTGCTTTAGCTGTCCTCTTGTGGGCCAGCTGCTCCCTCTGGACAAGGTTGAGGGGGTCACAGGCAAAAGGGACTCTGGGGGAGAGGGCAGCCTCTGAGATTCCTGAGTGGATGACCCAGGGGTGTCCAGCTGCCACTCTCTCCTCCCTTTGGGAGCTCTGACTCCTTGAGGGTTAGGAGCCCCTAGAGAGAAGTCAAGGTGCCCTGTTTTCCTCTCACACTGGCACTGCAGGATCAGCCCATGGCTACCCAATGAAGTGCAGTTTTGGGTGCATCTCCTCATTCTGCTGGACCAGGCAGTGAATGGGCCTAATGTGGGCCAATCCACCCCTGGTCTGAGACCTCTCCCTGCTGTTGTGAGCCAGCTTCTCCTGCATGAAAACAGATGGAGTGTGTGAGCAGGACACATGGTACTGTGTGGAACATTTGTGTGGTTAGCGGAGCCATGGGTGGAATGAGGACGTGAGCCTGATGGAGATGTGAGGATAAGTGAGAGAGTTAGTGGTGTTGTCCCTTGAAGTGTGAGACCTCTGTGGATGTGTGATGTGTTAGTGAGTGTGTGAGTTGAGTGATGAAAAGAGTGAGTTACCCTGGCGGGATGGATGAGACTATTCATCCTCTTTTGGCACTGGGTGGCTGTCCTCTTTTGCAGGGGATTGGTGCTGATCACTGCTGCCACTGCCACCCAGGCTGGATTGGTGTCCTTGCTTGCTGGTCTTCACCCAGAGCTGGGGTAGAGGACATCATGACATCCAAAAGGCGCCGAGGGGTGTAACTGAATTGGGGGGGCTGCAGTCTTCTTGCCTTTTCGTGCCATGTCTTTTGTACAGCAGTCCTGGGCTGGAAGCACTGAGAGATGTGGATGCAGCTGCACTTTAAACATGGCGCCCAGAGTGAGGAGGCGGTGAGGTGATGGTGTGATGGGTGAATTGGAGTCCATCCGCCAGCAAAATGGCTTGTTTCCCGGGAATGCATGATTAATGAAGCAGGATTGGGATGATAAGGCGTGCAGCCAATGGTTAAGTGTTCTTTCTCCCACCCGCTACCGCACTTAGTGCAAATCTGGGATGATTCTGCCCAATATCTGAAATTGACTTCTGAAAATACCTGGCAATAAGAAACCAGCACTCAAGAAGAGAGCCAAGAAAGCAGTGAATCAAGTCACAGTAAAGGGCAGAAAAAAGTAAAGGAGGTGAGTCACTCAATCCATGTCTACAAAAAAGATGTAGCAGGTTTGCCAGGACATGGGCACCTCCTATGAAGCCATGAGCATCAGGAACTCTGTTGTGAACAATATTTTTGAGACATACCAGGTAAGGCATCCAGCCCTGCCCATTACAGCAAGCACTCGACTATCATCCCCCAGTTCTGACACAGCAGCTGGTAAAGGTTGAATTGTTTAAATCCCAGAGGGAAATTTGTACAACTGTCATAAGCTATATTTTCAATTGGTATGTTTTGAGAGGCAGCAGTTTTGAATTCAGGAATAGAACCACCAAGCCCCAAGAGGTTTTTTGTATAAAACTAAATTAAACATTTTAATAATTTAACAACTAACTAAACACATGTCTATGAATTACTACGATAATAACTTTTAAACAAATCCCCAAATTAATCACTCCCAGGTAAATCTTCACCAAGGCAGCAATAACCCATAGACTTTAAACAGACACCAGGCAAAGCACATTTAACTTTACAAATTCAAAATGCGGTCCTTTGCAGGCACAGTTCTAAGCTTACAGGCTGGTTAGATCTTATATGCCTCTGACTCACACACACAAACGCCTCTCAGTTTATACCTAACTTTCCCTTTTGAATACAAATTTTCCATTGTATTAGTAGGTTTTTTAAATTTTACCTCTCCTAACAATCATTTCATTCCACCAATTTTATTAGTAATATAAACACATTGCTTGGTGTCCCCCAGCTAGGTGCAAGATTTTACCCCTTCTTTTGAATGGTTCATTCAACCAATGCAAATGTATTCTTTACCTTCTATCCTTACGTTTATCTAATTAACATCTCAAATTGCTATACATCAAAGCACCCAGACTAGCTGGCTTAATCCAATTAAGACAAACACAGACATAGACCCTATTGCAAGTCCAATTTAAAAATAATTTCCAATAACATTATGCACATTAATATCTCTCCATGACAAGTGCCACACTTTAGGAGGGATGTAATGACATTAGAAAGAGTGCTGAAAAGATTCATGAGAATGGTTCCAGGGATGAGGAACTTCCGTTATGAAAATAGATTGGAGAAGTTAGGACTGTTTCTTTTTTTGTTTGGAGAAGGGAAGCTGAGAGGATATTTGTTAGAGCTATTAAGAATCATGAGTCTCGGCAGAGTAGATAGAGAGAAACTGTTCCCACTCATGAAAGAATCAAGAACGAAGAGAGCACAGACTTAAAATAATTTGCAAAAGAAGCAAAACCAATATGAATAAAAAGTTTTTCACACAGTGAGTGTTTTAAGGTCTGGAATGCCCTGCCTGGGAGTGTGGTGGAGGCAAGTTCAATCGAGCCATTCAAAAGATTAGAGAAACTTGAAAAGAAACGTGTAGGATTATGGGGAGAAGGCAGGAGAATGGCACTAAGTGAAGTGCTCTTTTGGAGAGCCAGTGCAGACACAATTGGCCGAATGGCCTCCTTCTGCAATGTAACAATTGTGTGATTCTATGAAATCCAAACATTGGTGCACTGCTGATGCTCAGGGAACTGACTAAGCACAGCATGTTGGAAGGAATCAAGGCACTGACCAAGTACACTAGCCCCAAGAAAATCTCCACAATGTACTGAGAAGCTGAGCTTCTGGACAATATTGCTCTAGAATACAGTGGGATCACATAAATTAGACGCCTCTAACTTGACTAGAGGAGGAGTAAAAAAGAACTGTAAGTGATATAAGGTGACTTTGGAGTTGTACTGTCTCAACCTGCCGCTGTACTACCCATCTGGTTTGCCAGACACAGCTAGCTATGAATAACTGAAGAGTCGTGCTTTAGTAGGCTAAGCTTTAGCTGGGAGGCAGTGGCCAAGGTGTGCCACCTCTTACAGGCATATTTCCCAATGGTGCTGCCACTGGCCTGTTCAGGTCATCCTGACCATTAATTCTATGCTTCTGGATCATTCAGGTGCTGAGGACAGCTGCAGTGTCACCCAGTTCACTCTGCATCAAGGAGATGCCTGACACTTTATTTGGATGAGCCAACAGCTTCATATTGTACAACAGGGCATGGCAGTAACATGAGGTGACGGTGGTATGTTACAGTTCACTCAGAGTCTGAATTGCTGTGGCAACATACACTAGTACATTCATGTTACGGATAATGATTGTAGAGGCTTCAATGTTGTTTCCATCATATGGCTGATCAGGAACCTCTCTCACACTTATCACCTACCATTGGTGTGTGTTGGAAGGATTTGCAGGTTGATACTGAGCCTATATGGCCATGTTATGAACGTCCCTCCCTTGGTCATTAAGTCCTGAAATGGGACTCAAACCCGGAGCTTCTGGGAGATGAGGACAATACTCACTGCACCAGAAAATCTCCAGGAGCATGAGAGGGACAAATAATTCCATTGTACTTCTGCATTCCCATGAGAGATGATGGATTGTACCCATGTAGCCATGCATGCCCCTATCAATAATACTGTATCATAGTGAAGACAAAGGGGTTCTGTACTCTCTGTGATCTTTGTCTGTGATCAACAGAACAGATTCATGCAGGTAATACTTGCTTTTATGGCATTTTCCTTGACATATTTATTTTGCACCAATCTTCTGTGCAAACCATATTTGGAAGACCAACTCTACGTTTCAGCTCTAGTTATTGACCACCTCTCTGGCAGGCATTTTGCATAACCTTTTATAAATTATGGTGGAATTGAAAGTGTAAGTATATCGGAGAAGAGTATGAACATTTTTTTTCAGACTGTAGAATATAAATTGACTCGCTAACTCATAAGTTGAGACAGGAGCCAAACAATGCTCAGTAACAGATGCTTACAATTAAAAAAAATGTTTGAAAAAAAACCTTGCTCAAATATAATTTTGAGGGACAAATGTGGCTAGCCAGCTGTGGTCATGCCAGTTCCAGAGTACCCATGACTAAAAAAGGCTGTTGTGACGTCAACTGAGCACCTGGCCTAGTTACACCTCACCCCAGGGAACCTCAGCATTTTAATCATCCATAACGCCACTGTGGGGAAAAAAAGGCTGCCAACACTCAAAATGATGATGATGTCAGTTTATGGTTTCTGTTTACAAGGCTAAGATATAAGACTGTCACAGGTGTTTGTATCTGTTTACAAGTCCAAGATCTTGAATTAATTGGAATTGGAAGCCATTAAGCAGATGCGCGTAATGTCACAGATGTGGTTACTTCAAAGATTGGCAGCAACATCAGTTTTTTTTGGAAGTAAGCAAGCCAGGTCACAAGTGTGGTATGTCTGTTTACAAGAGTAGGAATGATGGGAGTTTTGTAAGGTGACGTCAGGCAGGCAAAGTTTAGCACAGGTGTGATCATTTGTTTAGAAGTCAAAACTTAAATGTAATTGTGGTAAAATGGAGTGCTATGTACCTTTTAGAGACTGTAGTTAATCAACCATGTAACTGCATTGATCAATCGCTATACGGTGCGGGATACTTTGGTAACTGTAAGTCTAGAGCTGGAGGTGATTGAAGAAGCAAACATTGTGTTAGTGCTCTGTTCTTGGCTCCAGTAAACCACAAGTGTTAAAGTAAATCAATCTCTCTCTGCCTACGTTGTTTCAAGCGTGAACTAGTGTGTGGATATCAAGGGTGCAGCTCAAGTTCGTGGGACAGAGCGAACCTGATAACCCAAAACATAAAACTGGCAATGAGGATAAACTGGATCAATTGACGGCAATCAAGAAAGCCGCGGTAAGCCAGCTACATTACTTTGCCACTACCTTGAAAGCTGTTTGGAAGCACAGTCTCCTTAGTCATTGAGTATGCCGTGGCTTGGGCATCTTGAACCATTCAACCCCATTTCCGATGACTGGTCTCATTATGACGAATGCCTACCATTCTTCTTTACCACTAACGACATCACAGGAGAGAACAAGAAGAGGGCAATTCTTTCGTCCGCATGCGGGAACAAAATGTATGGGCTGATCGACAACCTCACACTCCCGATATGAAGACTTTTCAAGAGTTAGTGAATATTGTAAAAGGAAAACACCTGAGGCCAAAGCCCTCAGTCACTATGCAGTGTTTAAAGTTCAATTTTAGGAATAGGCTTCCAGGAGAGACAATCGCTGGCTATGTAGCTGCTTTAAAGGAATTAACGGAATATTCTGAGTTCGGAACATCAATTACTGATACGTTGAGAGACCGATTGATATGTGGAATCTGGGATGATGCTATTCAAAAGCGATTGCTATTCGAAACTAATCTAGACTTCATTAAGGCATTAGAATTGGCGACAGCCATGGAGGGCACTGTTAGAGACTCAGGGACAATAAAAGATACACAAAATGGCGCCGGCCATCTTGTAGGGTGGGAAGGGCTGGTAGCAAAAGGCATGAAAATGTCAGACTGCAGAAAGGCAGGAAACACACTCCCTATGTACAGACCATCGAAGAACAAAGATTAGAGAACAGAAAGATTGAATTACAATGGACCAAGATTTTTCAAATCAGAATGAGAAACTTGTAGGAATTGTTACAAAAGGTCACTTCCATTTTCAGTGACAAGCTAAGAAGGATTCATGGGCTACAAGCCAAAATCCACGTAGACCCTAATGCAGCCCCCAGATTTGTCAGAGCCAGACCAGTCCCTTATGCTCCATAAGACAAGGTTGAGACCAAGATAAACAGGCTGGGAAAGTTGGGTATCTCACAACCGGTGCAATTTTCTGAGTGGGCGGCACCCATAGCACCCATACTGAAGCCAGACCAAAGTGTTCACTTATGCGGTGACTATAAATTAACTGTCAACAGAGTGGCAAACTTGATAGACACCTGATACCGAAGATTGACTAATTATATTCGAAATTGGCAGGGGGCATCACATATTCAAAACTCGACATGACCTACACCTACCAGCAGATAGAGTTGGAAGAAGGCGCTAGAGAATTTGTGACCATCAATACGCATCGAGGATTGTATCAATATACTCCACTACCCTTTGGGGTCTCATTGGCGTGTGCTATTTTCCAGCGTACCGTGGAAAATCTGCTTCATTTTCCTGCCCCATGTCGTTGTTTACCTGGATGATGTCTTAGTCACTGGGCTAACTCACCAAGAACATTTAGCTAATTTGGAGGAGGGGCTGAAATGCTTCTAAAAAGTGAGGGTACAATTGAAATGAGAAAAATGTCTTTTCCACACCAAAGAGATAATTTACTTAGGCCATAAGATCGCCTGTGGAGGAAATGGTCAAGGCTATTCATGAGGCATCTGCACCGTGAAACACTGCAGAACTAAAGACCTTCTGAGGCATAACAAACTACTATGGCCGGTTCCTCCCAAATCTATAAACCATACTGGCTGCTTTATACGCATTGCTTAAGAAAAACCATAAATGGATTTGGCAAGCTCCACACTGGAATGATTTCTGAAGGTAGAGCATTGTTAAGATCATTGGCTCTACTAGTCAACCTTGACCCAAAAAAAGAATTGATTTTAACTTGCAACGTGTCCCCTTATGGAGTAGGGGCTGTACTTTCACAGCGGATGGCGGATGGCTCCAAATGACCCATTGGTTATACATCTCGCACACTCAGTGCTGATGAGTGACGATATTCTCATATTGAGAAGGAGAACTCATCTGTTGTGTTTGGTGTTCGGAAATTCCATCAATACCTCCACGGTCGCCATTTTCACATTATATCTGACCTCAAGCCTCTGTTGGGATTATTTAGAGAAGATAAGGCGATACCCCACCGTCACACCTGCTCACATCCAGGGATGGGCACTGATATTGGCTGCTTACGAATACACTTTTATTCACCAATCGGGAAGCCAGATCGCACATGACGACGTGCTGAGCTGCCTCCCCCGCCAGATAACAATGTGAAGGTTCCAAATCCCCAGAAACATGTCTTTGGATCCCTCCTCTGCCCAGGCTAGACAAATCCGTGAATGGACAAGCCGAGATCCACTTTTGCCTCACATCCAGGAGCAGGTCTTGAATGGATGGCCCGGCGAGCCCAAGTTGGATGACATATGAAGCCCTATTTCAATCACAGATATGACCTCGTGGGAGCAAGGGTTATCATGCCCCCAAGAGAGCGAAGGCCATTACTGGCCAAATTACATAGTGCTCACCATGGCATTAGTAGGATGAAGATGCTCATGCGCAGCTACTTGAGGTGGCCAGGGATGGACATTGATACCCTAGTCAAAAGTTGTCTTCAATGCCAGCAGGTACAAAGGCTACCATCCCTTAGCTCCATTGCACCCCTTGGAATGGCTGGGGTGGCCATGGGTGCACCTTCACGTCGACTACATGGGGTCCTTGGACACAAAATAGTTATTCATGTAAATAATTGGGATGTTGTGAAGCCTATCAATTGTACTTCTAAGTAAAGGGGGAGGGATGTGGTGAAGTGGAGTGCTATGTACCGTTTAAGAGAATGCAGTTAATTGACCACGTGACTGTAACGACCAAATGCTATACAGCGCGACCTACTTGAGTAACTGTAAGTCTAGAGCTGGAGGTGGTTGAAGAAGCACACATTGTGTTGTGCTCTGTTCTAACTTGCAATAAACCACCAGTGTTTAAGTAAATTGGTCTCTCTCTGCCTACGTTGTTTCAAGCACCAACTAATGTACAGATATCAGGGCTGCAGCTCACGTTCACGGGACACAGCGAACCCAATAATCCAAAACATAAAAGTAATGCTTTACTTGGCAGGACAGCCTCTAAACAACAGCTTTTGGAGGCCTGTGCACTGTTTGCTGATGTTGCAAGTGCCAAGTTATGAACTTCATTTATTAATTTAATTAATTTTTGAAGCTGTAGTTTGGAGCAGATGCTGACACCAGTGCTTATTTATTCTTATCAACTTAATTTAGTTGCCATCTTTGAAATTGTATACGTCCCTTTAGACCCCAGGATTCAAGAAGCTTCAAAATCATCGTTTTGAAAATTGAGGGCGAGAAACTCCATTCTGCTGATCTGTGCAAAAATGACTTTCAGTTAAAGACCTTGAAAAGCTACAAATGGATATGTTGTTGCCAGAGGGCTTCAATGCATCTAAAGTGATGGTAGCGGCACTGCAGTGTCGAGTTCCTGATATTCTCATGGGGCATATTCCGTGCATTTAACTCACCCACTTTAAACGAGTGATGAAAATCACGAGCCTTCTGACCTTTTACAAAGTGACAAATTGAAGCATTTTCTTGGGATGGGATTTTGACATTACCAATGTTGCTTGTTGTTTGGATTTTTGATGGTTGAATTTTTGAATTTGGCATATTTTGAGCATTTCTGCAGGCATTCCTCTCTTAAACTTTGTTGAAGAGCATGAAAGAGAGGGTGCAAGATAGCTTTGCTGACATGAGACATGAACTGTTCACATCTGGTGTTACCCAAAGAAGCGTGTGTCCAGATCAACGCACATCTAATGGACAATGTAGAAAAACAGCTGTCTCAGGCAGTGATAAAGTTGTTTTATCTGGTGGAACGTGTCAACACCCTCCAACATAGGGACAACCTTGGCAGTGACAGACAGAGGCATCACCAGTAACAGCACAAATACATATAGCAAGTTGCTGTATTCTTTCCTCAGGGAAATAACTTCAAGACTTCCCTCATGGAAAATTAAAAAAAGACTGTGGGCAAAATTTTGCCCTTGATGGGCAGGCGGGCCCCACCGGCTTGGCGGCGGGTGGGCAGCTGATCACCGCTGCTGAAATGGGCCCTGTTGCCATTTTAAGTGGGCGGGCCAATTAAGGCCCGCCTAGCGGGCTGCCCGACGGGAAGTGCTATGCGCTTCCTGTGCGGAGGGCGGATTCCCCAACTGTCAGAGTGTGTTCTTTCGTGCATGTGCGCAAAAGAGCGCACATCTCCCTGAGGCAAAGTGCTGCCTCAGGGAGATCGCTGAAAGGCTGGCAAATATAAAAAATAGAAAAATAAAAATTTCATTAACATGCCTCCCTCATATGAAAATGTCACATGAGATGGGACATGTTAATGAAATAAACAAAAACTTTATTGAACGTTTTTAAAACCGCTATCAAATCTCATCCCGCCACTGGACTTTGGGGAAACGTGCAAAGCAGAAAAATTGCAATGCCCAGTCACAGGGCAGAATCTTCTGGCTGGCGTGCGGGTGGCGGAGCCCGCACGCCAGCGCTTAAAATGTCACACACTGATATCACGCGAACATCCTGACGTCAGCGCGCGGCATTGCGATATTTCGGTCGGTGGGTGCGCACAGCAGTGGGATGCGCGCCTGACATTAATTTAAAAAAAAATCACCTACCCGCCTGCCCGTTGGGCCCGTGCGCCGAGCTGAAGTTTGCACGGGCCCCTCAAAATCGTCGACGATTGGCAAGTTAAGGGCCTTAATGAGGCCTTTAATTAATGTCAGGCGCGCATCCCACTGCTGTGCGCACCCACCGACCGAAATATCGCAATGCCGCGCGCTGACGTCAGGATGTTCGCGTGATATCAGTGTGTGACATTTTAAGCGCTGGCGTGCGGGCTCCGCCACCCGCACGCCAGCCAGAAGATTCTGCCCTGTGACTGGGCATTGCAATTTTTCTGCTTTGCACGTTTCCCCAAAGTCCAGGGTTTTTAGGTGATGCTGCTGTGACCGCCCAGCCCCCCTCCTTACATGATCATTTTCAACAACAAAGGCTCACACTCCATCAACATGGAAGGGGTCGGTGACCAAGAACACAGGATCATGCAGATGACTGTTTATCTTCCAGGCATGGTCATGATTCTTTCATTTTGGTTAGACCCTTGCCTGGGCTATTCGAAGGGTGAACATAGAATAGAAAGGTGGCTGCCAAGAGACTAAAGCTGCCCACTTCAACCCTGGCCAATGATCCCATTGTGATGTGCAGCCACCAGGCTTACTCCTATGTATTCTCTAGGCATCTTAAAGCAATGGTTCCAATGACAGGATAGATTGGGGATGTGTTATAGGAAAACTCTGCTAGAATTTCTAAAGTTATCAATGCCTAGTATGCATTGTATAATGAAGTGGTTCAATAAATCTTTCCTAAATTGTCTCTGTAGTTAGTCAAATACCATAGATATCTAATCTCTCATCAGCTAAGACCCTATCCTGCAACATCAAAATAAAAAGTATAATAAAACTTAATGGGCAGGATTTTCAGGTCGTTGGGCGGGCCCGGGAGCAGCCGGGAAATGTTCCGAGGCCAGCAATTGGCCCCCGACCACGATTTCATGCTGGCTGGCCAATTAATGGTCAGCCAGCGTGAAACACGCACTGAAAGACTCAGCGCTGCCGGGGTGGGGGTGGGAGGAGGGCGAGCACTGAAGTCTGCGCAGGCACAGGGGAGCACATAATGAAAGCTCCCTGAAGGCAGAGAGCTGCCTCAGGCAGGTGAAGAATTTTAAAATCGAAAATAAAGATATTGAAAATCTGAAAATAATGTCCCCGCATAGGACTCACTCACATGAACATGAACATAAACATAATATAAATTATGTCAAAATATTTTTTAAATTAATGTCGGAAACCTCATCCCACCCATGGATGAAGTTTCCTCAAAAATGCAAAGGCCGCCAGACTGATTCGCCTGCCCACCAATCATAAGGTTGGACTGTCAGCAAAAAACCTGTCTTAATTAATAAGTTAATGGTCTTAATAGGCCTCTTAATTGTTGGTGGGCACACTGCCAACTCTCTCACGTGAGCTGACTGAAATATTGCGCCGCACCATCGCACGCTATTTTACACCCAATTGGGTTGGGCACGTGCCCGTCCACGGGATGTAAAATCCTGCCCAATGCCTTTTAAGTGATGAAAGGACATAGCAAGTTTGTTTTATGTCAGTGCTTCCCCTAAGCTGAATATCCTGTGTTAAAGTATGTGAAGAACATGGTTTAAACTTAACATGGTCAAGGTCCTCATCTACGGACATTTAGAAATTTGATGGCAGTGCTACAGGAAGCTTTTCATTGCTGTGCGAACAAACCAAATGAAGCCGTGAGCATTAGACATCTAATTATAATGGCTATAGTTGTTAAGTCACCAACATACCAGAGAAACTGATTATCATTGAAAGGCTGCTGAGGCAGTCGCAATTATGGAGACCCTCAAAGCCAAAAGGAGACCTATACATAGATAGCAAGAGTCTGTACATTCCAAGAGAACAATAACAGCCTGAAAGACAGAGATGGAGGTCAAGGGGATTATTACAGTACATGACCAGGCTTGGTCTTAAGTTATTAATCGGCTTGGAGGAAGAATTAATTACTGAGTGATAAGGGCAGAAATGCATACGCAAAGAATGAAGCAGCCAAATAGTATAAAGCCTGAGCATACTGCATCCAAAATGTTTAGAGCTCTTGAAAAAGTTGGAAGTCCATAGCCTAGAAGGCATTCCTGAGAGGTCAAGCCTGATCAGCTTGGGTCCATGGCCAAACCAGGTGCATTAATTGCTTACCATTAATGTAACACAGTAGAACAGTTGTATAAGAACAATACTGTTATTTAGTCAATACACTAAAGCATGTTTGAACCACTTGAGCCCAAATCACATGGAAGTTATTATTGAAGGACTAACAACCTGTGTTGTAACAGTAACTATTGGAAACAATCCGTTTACATGCTGCTAGTTAATTCCCTCATGGGGAAGCTCGTGGCTGATTGTTGGATCACAGTGTTAGAGCCTTGGAAGCGAGGTACCCCCTTGCCTCCTTGTGCCGGGGCAAGAGACGGCCCTGTGAGTCCTTCTGTCTTCACTGCTGAGGTAGTTGGTTGGTCCTGCCTGCTTTTTGACATTTTTTTTTTTGTCATTTGAGCTGCAGGGTAGGGGTGATTGGACGTGTTGGATGTATGGTGTTATGAGATGTAGAAGCCTACTCCAGTGATGTTATTTCTGCTAGACAATCCCTCAGCATGTTCAGTGATCTGCATGAGAGAAGAGCACCTCCTATTAGTAAAGTTTGTGAAGACTTGTCCCTTCATCCAACATCTGGCATGCAATTCTTTTGAATTTATTGTTATTATAGAGAATTTCTCCATTAATTTATTTGATCATACTTTAATTTAACTATTTATACCTGCTAGTAAGATTCAAAAAGATTATTGCACTATAATCCCAACACACATGACCTCTATTCACAAGATATCACCTTTTAAGCTTTAATTTTTGATGCTGCAGTTTTTAAAACCCCTGCAGGATGATGTGGACTCTGTTCTAATTGCAACTACTTTACACTTTAACTTAATTTACTTTTAGTTATCAGGGTAATTTATCAGAGCGAAAGCTGTTTGTAACAGTAGCCTTCCTGTTATTGGAATGTAGCTCAAAACGAACTGAATTCTACATAAATACTCTTAGGAGATGACCATATAAAAAAACCTTTCAGCACTTCAGTTGGTTCAACTAACACGTGTTTAAGGTTGGCTTCAGGGAAATTTGCATTGTTCAGTGAAACATTTCCTCCTTCAACAGATATCCTGACATATGGACAGATATGGACCTGAATCATATTGCTTCTGTCACTCCCAAATTCTGAATGGACTCGGGCAATAGGCAGAATGGTGTTAATTGTACATCAGTTGTGTTTAATTATCTGCAGGTGGAGGGTGTGGTAGCATGGTGGTATTGTTACTGGAGTAGGGGCCCGGAATAATGCTCTGGAGCCATAAATTCAAATCCAACTATGGCAGCTGGTAGAATTTAAATTCAATTCATTAATAAACCTGGAATAAAAAATTAGTCTCAGTAGTAGTGGGCCATGAAACTACTAGGTTGTCATAGAAAACCGATCTGATTCATTCATGCCTTTTAAGAAGGAAATTTGTCTGCCTTACCTGGCCTGGCCTACATGTGACTCCAGACCCTCAGCAATGTGGTTGACTCTTAACCGCCGTCTGAAATGGCTGAGCAAATTGCTCAGCTGTATCAAAATCATCACAGAAAAGTAAGCACTGTGGGTGTACTTAAGGCTCACCACTATCTTCTTAAGGGGAATTAGGGATAGGCAACAAATGCTGGCCTTGCCAGAAGCCCTCACATCCAATGAAAAAGTAAAAGAATGGGGCGGAGTTGTTCACATGGGCACATATAAAGAGACACTGAAACTGTGGTGTTGTTGAGTTAGGAGGTGTAAGCTTGTAATGTTTCACTGTGGAAATAAATGTAAGACCGAGTAAAGATTCACTCCAATATCATCCTTCAGCACCTGGCTTTCTGGAATAAAACATGGTGGCAAATGATAGTTGCCTTAAGATGATGGATGGAAGCTTAAAAAAAACAACAGGAAGAGAACTATAATCGCAGTAACCATTCTTATGGCCAGGTGAGAACTGGTAGAATGGCTCCCTGTTCTTTTCGCTTCTTGGTTGATTGCAACGGGTTTTTTAAAGAATTGCTGCTTGTCAATTTAGTGAGTGCTTTTACTGTAAAAGACACACACGTAAAAATTAACAAAATCACTCCAACTTATTCTAACATATGCATCCAAGAGACACACACACACAAGTAGATTACAAAGAGGCAGGTTAGGTAAAATTATTGGAGTGTCCAACTGAAATTCAGTTGTATACGGATGCTGTAGGTTGATGTATTGGATCGTTTCAGGCCTTGTTTGGTGAATTTCTTTTCCTGTATTGTGACGATTTAAGGTCTTGATGGACGATCTCTGTCTTTTCCTCTGATGCCAGCAGCTGTTTGGTTTACACTGAAGATACTGCCTGCTGTGTTTAGCTGGTCATATATAGGTAGGGCACATGCTTGCAGAATGGCTGAGGGGAGAGAGACCACAAATTCTCTTCTTGCTGTTACCCATTCACTCACTATCTGTGACTGACTTACTATGGAAAAGTAGTTTCTTTTTAGCAGAAAGGGTTAACTTGCTACCACATGACCTCTATTTACAATCTAGCCAGTTACTAAATATGGTTACCACAAGCTAGGAAACCCTCAGTCCAGATCCATTGTTTGTATGTTAATTGCTTACTGTAGTGAGTTGCCTGAATGATTGAGGGTGGAGAACTGAATCCACTTTGGCCAATGGACCCTGGATCCAAAGTAATGACTGATTAACTGATCGGTTCACACCCACCTGAATAAACAGATTATGCTTGGCTTTTCATGAGCAGTTCACACTTGTTTAAGTTGATTGTCCTGGTGGTCCACTTCTAGACCAGAAGGTCTCCTTTCTGATTGCTTTGTAATTTGCAAGGTAATGTCATGTAAATGTTCGGCCATTTTAAGAACTGCTATTGAAATGATGGGTACCGAACAGTCTTGGAACAGAACTAGAAGCAGAAGTCCTCATACCATGATATTTTGGTGGCTGTCAATAAGCAGGAGGATAAACTAATAAGAGAGGCAAAGAAAAAGAAATTAGATAGTTGGAGAGAGTTTGGAGTTTATTCTGAAGTACCAGACAAGGGGCAATCTTTGTTTGTCACATAGTTAGATTTGTTCTGAAAAGGTCCTTGCAAATGGGACTTAAATTGAAGCTAGTTACATACGTATATATGAACATATGAATTAGGAGTTGGAGTTGGTCATTCGGCCCTTCAAGCCTGCTCGAGCCACTGATTGTGGCTTCAACGCCACGCTCTACCTACCCCCGATAACCTTTGACTCCCTTGTTAGTCAAGAATCTATCTACCTCTGCCTTAAAAATATTCATTGACCCTACCTCCACCGTTCTCTGGGGAAGAGAGTTCCAAAGATTCATGACACTGAGAGAAAAAAAATTCTTCTAATTTCAATCTTAAATGGGAGCCCCTTATTTTTAAACTGCATCCCCTAGTTCTTGTTTCTCCCACAAGGGGAAACATCCTTTTAGCATCCTCTCTGTCAAGTCCCTGTAGTTGCTATGGGTCTTGAAGAGTGATTGGGTAATACAAATGTTAAGTGTGGACTCTGCCACATTTGAAAAATAATCTTGAATGTCACTTTTTGTTTAGCTGTTTTGGCCACATATTGAGGGGAGTGTAGATCAATCGACCTAACAGCTGCATTTTTTCAGGGTGATATTTTTCAGAGAGAAGTGTTTCTGAAACTTCCAAATAGGCAATAAATGTAGAAGGGAAATGAGGGAAACTAAACAAGTGTGTCTATGGCCTGAATGATGCTTCCATAGAACCAAAGGAAAGTTATGGTGCAGGAAGAGGCCATTCAGCTCATCAAGTCTGTGCTGGCCACAAAGAGGAAAAAGAAATTAGCCACTCATTTTAATGCCACTTTCCAGCACCTGATCCATAACCTTGAAGGTTACAGCACTTCAGATGCAGATCCAGGTACCTTTTTTAAATGAGTTGAGCGTTTCAGCCTCATCACCAACTTAGGCAGTGAATTCCAGATGCCCACCACCCTCTGGGTGAAAAAGTTTTTCCTCATGTCCCCTCTAATCCTTCTACCAATCACCTTGAATCTAGCTTTCCTGTCTACTCTATCTAGGCCGCTCATAATTTTGCACACCTCAAATATGTCGCCCAATAGCCTCCTCTATTCTAAGGAAAACAACCCTAGCCTATCCAATCTTTCCTCCATAGCTGCAATTTTCAAGGCCTGAAACATTCTTGTAAATCTCCTCTACACTCTCTCTCGACAGCAATTCTGTCCTTCCTGTAATGCGGTGGCCAGAACTGTACACAAAATTCCAGCTGTGCCCTAACCAGCATTTTATACAGTTCCGTCATTACATCACTGCTTTTGTATTCATTACCTCGCCCAATAAAGAAAGCATTCCATATGCTTTCTTGACCACCTTGTCCACCTATCCTACCACCTTCAAACACCTGTGGACATGCACTCCAAGGCCTCTCACTTCCTCAACCCCCCTCAATAACTTCCTGTTTATTGAGTAATCCCTAGCTTTATTTGCCCTCTCCAAATGCATTACCTCACACTTTTCCGGATTGAATTCCATTTGCTATTTCTCTGCCCACTCGACCAAACAATTGAGCAGAATTTTCCCTTGGTGTGCGGGGGCAGGACCCGAACACCGACACGTAAAATGACGCGCGGTGACGTCGGGCGAGCGTCCCGACATCACCGCGCGTCATTGCAATATTTCGTTGGGCGGGTGCGCGATGATCTTCAATGCGCACCTGCCATTAATTAACGGGCTACTTAAAGCCCTTGAGGCACCAATCGACCGCGATTTTTCGGTACCCATGCAATCTTTGGGTCAGCGCATGGACACAACAGGCAGGTGGGTAGGACACATTTTGTAAAAAACCTCATCCACAGGCGGGATAAGATGGCTCACTGGGGTCGCAAGTGTCCTCTCTCAAATATTTAATTTGCATAGTTACTGATGCTTGCCTGTATGAGTAGAAATACTTCAAAACGCATACCAGCTGCTTGGACTGAACTCACAACCTTCAGGTCAGCACTCTGCAGTGAAGATCCTTTTTGGGTCCTGCATGTTTCAGGAAGCCTTCCCTTAGCCTGGGAATGGGAGCTAAACTCTCCACTGGAGGCACCTCCTCCTCTGAGGAAGGGAGGGCTAGAAGGGGGAGGAGGCCAGGAGTGCACATTCAGCCTCCAGGGGAGCCACCTTTGGGAGGAGAGGCGCAGGCACAAGGTGTGCAAAGCCAAGAGGTAGTCCAAGGCGGAAGGGACTGCAGAAGACACCACTATCCTGCTGCTCGGGTATGTAAGTGGCGAAGCAGCTACCTCAGTGTGTCTGAGGTGCAGTGCCGAAGGAGGTTCCATCTCTCAAGGGAGACAGTTGACTATATCTGTCAGATGATTAGGCCTGAGATCTCCGCTAACTGTGTGGGTGGACAACCCACCCCAGTGGCTCTAAAGGTCACAGCCGCCCTCAACGTCTATGCCTCTGGCTCCTTCCAGGGCTCGGTGGGTGATCTTTGTGGTGTCTCCCAATCAGCTGTCCACACTTGTGTCAAGCAGGTTACAGACGCTCTGTTCAGCCATGCATTGACTTTCATCCACTATTGTTGGGACCAGGCAAGCCAGACACAGTGAGCCAGAGGCTTCGCGGCCATTGCTGGCTTCCCCCGTGTCCAGGGTGCAATAGACTGTACACATGTGGCCATCAAGGCACCAGCAGGTGAGCCCGGTGCCTTCATTAACAGGAAGGGCTTCCACTCCATGAATCTGCAGATAGTATGTGATCACAGGATGCTGATTCTACAAGTCTGTGCAAGGTACCCAGGCAGTTCCCACAATGCCTACATCCTCAGACACTCCCAGGTGCCGGGGCTCTTCAGTGCTCCAGCCCGGCTGGATGGATGGCTGGTGGGTGACAAGAACTAACCCCATCAGAAGGTGGCTCATGACGCTTCTCCACCATCGAAGAACAGAAGCTGAGCATTGGTACAATAAGAGCCACGGCACCACAAGGGCTGTGGTGGTGAGAGCCATTGGTCTTCTCAAGATGCACTTCTAATGCCTGGACCGTCCAGAGGACGCACTCCAGTACCCCCCAGATCGTGTGTCGCTGATAGTGGTTGCATGCGGCACTCTCCACAATGTTGCGCTGAAAAGGAGGGAAGCTGAAGATGAAGATGATGTAGATGCACT
The DNA here is from genome assembly GCF_964194155.1 of Cetorhinus maximus. Lineage (NCBI taxonomy): Eukaryota > Metazoa > Chordata > Chondrichthyes > Lamniformes > Cetorhinidae > Cetorhinus > Cetorhinus maximus. The sequence goes on from NC_135884.1 coordinate 56,984,867, forward strand.
GGCTGCAGCTGCACACGATGAGTCCAGCAGTGAGTCTGAGAATGAGCATGCACAGGGAAACGCTGAGGGGGTAGACGCTCACCCAGGCATCCTGCAGGGAGGCAGGGACACCCGGGAGGCTTTAATCCAAAGAACCTTCAGTTAGCACACCACAGATGGACCTCCAGGACAAGCCTGGCCTGCTGACTCCATACTCAATACCTGAGCGCAAAATCTGCCTGGAGAAGAACATTAACTAAGGGCCTTGTTAATAAAGCTGAACGTTCCACAAATCACTCATAACATTATTGGTAACCATCCACCTGCAGAAGAAAAGAGGCACCCTCAGCCATGGTGACATGTCTGAATTTAATGGTATAACAAAAGGAACTTAAGAGAACAAAATGACAAATGTTCAACATCACACCAACTCATAAAGATCTCGTTGCGGGCCAACACAAAAGCACCAGTGATAAACCCGTGGTGTGCCTAAAGTGTCTTATGTTTATGCTTTCGGGTGCTACATCTTGGTGCTGACCCCTCGTTGGGTGTGGCATCTGAGACGGCCAGCTCACTCTGCTGTCCCATTGGCCTCTGACCTTGGCGGACATCCTCTGGCCTGCGGAGCCTGTGCTGGTCCCGCCTGGGAGGGAGAGTTCCACAGCTGGCATCTCCCCAGTCATCGCAGCCTCACCAGATGTAACAGTCACTGGCAGTGGGGTGGAGGAGCTGCTGCCCTCATCCGCAGCGCCCTGAGAGGAGCCCGCAGAGACGACAGTCGGCAGCTGCTGCACTGACATGAGGTTGCTTTGGACCTCCCTGCTCACTGTGGATGGATGGATGGGCACCGAGCTGGGAAACCTGATGCCCAGACCATCTCCTACACTGGCAATGACCAGCTGAGGTCAATGCCAATGAGAGGCCTTGCTGGTCCGAGCACATCCCCAAGAAGCCCTGATGTGTCCCATGGAGGATCCTCTCCACGAGAGTCACCACTCTCTCCATGGAGAACACATGGCGCTTGGCAAGGCTCACTGCATCGGCGATGGTTCACGTAGACTCCTCCACCACAGACACCAAGCCACGCATAGCCTCATGTATCTCCACTAGATGCTCCCACACAACCGACTGCATTTCCTGCTTTTGCTGCATTGTAGACGACTCCAGAGGCACATCATCACCGACTGAGCATGTGCCTGGTCCCCTGCAGTCCTCCAACTGCTGGCGCCATGGGCACCCTGTTTCCGCCAGCTCCTCTAGTGACTGTGAAGTGCCCTCACCCCTGTGCCCTGGGACACTAGCTGATGTTCTAATTCCCGCCAAGGTGCTAGTATCTGTGCTGGTGCCTGCCTGGCAGAGATGGTGTGACGCAGGTGAGTCCGAGATTTCACGGCCCTCAGGTGTGAGAGGGGCCTCTGCTGCTCCTCCTCCCAGCCCTGCTCTGCTGATGCTGAAAGGAAGAACAAGGACATTTGATTAGTTAACATGGAGACAATGTCAATGTGCATCCCTGTCCCCCGGATCATTATGTGCTCATCCTTCCATAAGCAATGGTCAAGCCATGTTGTAAACTTCAATCACTGAACATTCAGCACTGCCATGGCTGCTGGGAGAACAATGGTGACATCAGTGCTGGGCAAACCATACCTGCCCGTGGCACCCAGCCTCACCGACACCGGTGGACCTGGGCTCATGGCGCCTCTCCAGATCGAGCGCCTCCTGTTCGAACTGGCTAATCACCGCCACCTGGGCCGGCCCTCCACCAGTGCTGACCCGCTCAGCAACCTTATGTGCATTCTTCTCCTGAAAAAGAGAGAAGAGCATTGATTAGTGCTACTTGTACCTGGATTCTCCTCGCGGCCGTCACACCCCAACCAGAGTGGGACACTGCAGGGTTCCAGTGCCTCCTTACCCCGCTGCTGCTGGCCACTCACAAAGATGCTTGGCCTGTTTCCACACCACCCCCTACCTCGCCCCCACTGCCCCCGTTTTGGCCAAATGCTGTCTACATCACATTTGGCACCACACGGTCTAACCTTCCTTAGCAAGGAGGCACAAGCATGTGGAGCGCAGAGGGCAGCAGATCAATCGGTGCCAATGCCACATTGAAGCTCCCCTCCCAGCATGTCATCACCCTGACTTTGACATGTCCTGCAGTTCCAGCACTGTGCCTAGGTGCAACTCCTCCTGGTTGCCCCCAAAACGGTAATGTGGGTCTCAGTGTACCACATGCTGTGGGGGCAGAACCCATCTCATCACCACCCTCTCAGGGCGACCTCGGCATGGGCAGTATCTGCTGGCCCACCCAGCGAAGGACACATGCTGTCAATGATTCAATTCATTAACTATGCTCAGACTTGGGCGGGAGGGGGGTCGGACGCCAGCGGGGAAAGCCTACCAGCTGGGTTAAGTTACCTGTGCCAACATGGTGCTCACCCTTCCCGAGCACAGGAGGTCGTTGAAGCGCTTGCGACACTGGATCCAGGTGCGTCACACCACGCCGCTGGAGCTCACCACCCCCGCCACCTCCTCCCAGGCAGGCTTGGTCATGTGGGGGAGACTCCTCCTCCCGTCCTGGGGTATGAGGACCTCCCACCATACTGCCACCTCCTCGAGGAGGACAGCAAGGCAATCATCGGAAAAACGAGGGGCACAGTGGCCCCCTGCCCTACCCTCCTGCCTGGCCTGCTCACCAGCAGTGCTCTGGGGATCCCTTCCGTTGGCCGTGATTCGCAGCCTTTGAAAGGCTGCAGCAACTTTTTAAAACAGGCCCCCGGGTCACCATTGGACCTGGTGGCCATTGCAGTCCTGCCGCTGCCCGCCCACTCCCGCTGTCCTCGGGAGCCGCAATTCACGCTGGACAGGCCTTAATTGGCCCGCCCATGTAAAATGGCGGTACAGACCCGATTATGGGTGGCAATCGGGTCTGCGCCCGCTCCCACTCTGCCCACCTGCCAGCTAGAAAATTCTGCCCATTAATATTCTGGAGTCAACAGCTATCCTCTTCACTATCAACTACATGGCCAATTTTTGTGTCATCTGCCAATTACCCAATCATGCCTCCCACATTTGAGTCTAAATCATTAATATATACAACAAACAGCAAAGGCCCCAACACTGAGCCCTGTGGAACCACTGGAAACTGTTTTCCATTTGCAAAAACATTCATTGACCGTTTGTTTCCTGTCACTGACCCAATTTTGGATCCAACCTGCCACCTTCCCTTGTATCCCATGCAATCTCACTTTTCTGACCAGTCTGCCATGTGGGACCTTGTCAAATACCTTACTGAAATCCATGTAGACAACATCCACTGCACTACCTCATCAATCCTCCTTGTTACTTCCTCAAAAAATTCTATTAAATTAGTGAGACATAATCTTCCCCTAACGAAACCATGCTGACTATCCCTGATCAATCCTTGCCTTTCCAAGTGACAGTTTATCCTGTCTCTCAGAATTGTTTCCAATAATTTGCCCACCACTGAAATCAGACTGACCAGCCTATAATTTTCTGGCCTATCCCTTGCACCCTTTTAAAATAATGGTACAACATTCGCAGACCTCCAATCCTCTGGGGCCTCGCCTGTATCTAGTGAGGATTGGAAAATGATCCTTAGAGCATCCAGTATTTTCTCCCTGGCTTCCTTCAACAGCCTGGGATATAATCCATCTGGCTCTGGTGATTTTATCCACCTTCAAAGATGCCAGCCCCTCCAGTACTTCCTCGCTCACTATATTTATTGTATCTAATATTTCACACTTCTCCTCTTTAACTAGAATGTCTGCATCATCCCTCTGCTTAGTGAAGCCAGAGACAAAGTGCTCATTGAGAATCTTGTCCACATCTTCTGCATCAACCCGCAGGTTACCATGTACATCTTTGATAGGCCCTACCTTTTCCTTAGTTATTCTCTTGCTCAATGTACTGGTAAAAAAAATCTTAGGGCTTTTTTTGATTTTACCTGCCAAAATTTTTTGTCCCGTCTCTTTGCTTTCCTAATTTCCATTTTTACTTCACCCCTGTACTTTGTATACTCCTCTAGGTTTTCTAGAGTATTAAGTCTTTTGTGACTGTCATAAACGTTCTTTTTCTGCATTATCTTGTTCTGTATGCTTCTGGATAACCAGGGGCTCTAGATTTGGCAGTACCACCCTTTTTCTTTGTGGGGGCATGTCTACACTGTGCCTGTAGAATTTCACCTTTGAATGCCTCCCACTGATTTGAGACAGTTTTTCCTTCTAATAGTTGTATCCAGTCCACTCTTGCCAGCTCACCTCTCAGCTTTGTAAAAATTGTCTTCCCCCAGTTTAGAACTTTTACTCCTGTTCTATCTTTGTCCTTTTCCATAATGATGCTAAATCCAACTATATTATGGTCATTATTTCCAAAATGGTCCCCCACTGCTACTTCATCCACTTGCCCAGCTTCATTTCCTAAGACTAAATCTAGAATTGCACCCCCTCTCATTGGGTTTGATATGTGCTGGCTAAAAAAGTTATCTTGAATGCAGTTCAAGAATTTTGTGCCCTGTGTGCCCTTCACACTGTTTGTATCCCAATGTAGTTGAAATCCCCAGCGATTACTGCCCTATTGTTTTTGCACTCAGAAATATTTGCCCTTCTAATTCCCTTCCACTATTTTGGGGACTACAGTACACTTCTAGCAGTGTGGCTGTCCTTTTTTTACTTCTGAGCTCAACCCATTTGGCCTCATTTGATGCTTCATTTAGTATATTATCCCTCCTCACTACTGTAATTAATTCTTTATCCAATAATGCTACACCCCCACCATTTTTATCCCCCTTTCTATCATGCCTGAAAACTCTATTGCTAGGGATGTTGAGCTGCCATTTTTGCTTCTCCTTAAGCCAAGCCAAGTCAGTGATGATATCATGCTGCCACATGTCTGTGCTCTCAGCTCATTGGCTTTATTTACTAGGCTGTGGTATTTTTTTGCTGAGATCTATTTTGCTGAAAATGGGTTATGTTCACCTAAAAGCAGATCCCACAATGCTTTATTGGTATCATAAAGGGAAACTTCAATGAAGCACGTTGATGATTTCATGTGGGGTGATGCTGCAGAATTTGAGAGATGTATTATTAATAAAATTAGAGTAGAATTTGAAATTGGGAGTCAGGCTGCTGGGATTTTAAAAATATTTATTAAGCAAAGAGGGTCTGGAATAACTTTACATCAACAATCCTATTTAAACAGTGTTCTTCCATCCTGGTTAGTCATTCTTGGTCATCACAGAAAAAAAATGTTGTTACATCTGAAAAAGTAATGGAGCAATTGCGAAGTTTGAATGATTTGGATGCGGGGACCAAATGTAATCCTTTCAAGTTTTCTGATGACACAAAACTAAGTGGGAATGTGAGTGTGAGGAGGATACAAAGAGGCCCCAGTGGGATTTAGATAGGCTAAAGTGAGTGTGTTAGAACATGGCAGATGGAATATTTTGTAGAAAACAGAAATTCAGGGTATTTCTTAAAGGGTGAGAGATTGGGAAGCATTGATGTCCGAGAGGACTTGGGTGTCTTTGTTTATAAGTCACTGAAAGCTAACATGCAAGTGCAGCAAGCAGTTAGGTAGGCGAATATTTGGTTAGTCATTATTGCAAGGGATTTGAGTACAGGAGTGAAAATGTCTTACTTTTTAAAAAAATTCATTCACGGGATGTAGGCTTCACTGGCTGGGCCAGCATTTATTGCCCATCCCCGGTTTCCCTTGAGAAGGTGGTGGTGAGCTACCTTCTTGAACCGCTGCAGTCCATGTGGTGTAGGTACACCCATGGTGCTGTTAGGAAGGGAGTTCCAGAATTTTGACCCAGCGACAGTGAAGGAACAGCGATATATTTCCAAGTCAGGATGGTGAGTGGCTTGGAGTGGAACTTCCAGGTGGTGGTGTTCCCACCTATCTGCTGCCCTTGTTCTTCTAGATGGCAGTGGTCATGGGTCTGGAAGGAGCCTTGGTGAATTCCTGCGGTGAATTCCTGCAGTGCATCTTGTAGATGGTACATGCTGCTGCTATTATGCATCAGTGGTGGAGGGAGTGAATGTTTGTGGATGTGGTGCCAATCAAGCAGGCTGCTTTGTCCTGGATGGTGTCAAGCTTCTTGAGTGTTATGGGAGCTACATACATCCAGGTAAGTGGGGAGTATTCCATCACACTCCTGACTTGTGCCTTGTAGATGGTGGACAGGCTTTGGGGAGTCAGGAGGTGAGTTACTTGCCACAGGATTCCTAGCCTCTGACCTGCTCTTGTAGCCAAAATATTTATATGGCTGGTCCAGTTCAGTTTCTGGTCAATGGTAATGCCCAGGATGTTGATAGTGGGGGATTCAGTGATGGTAATGGCATTGAACATCCAGGGGTAATGGTTCGATTCTCTCTTGATAGAGATGGTCATTGCCTGGCACTTGTGTGGCGTGAATTTTACTTTCCACTTATCAGCCCAAGCCTAGATATTGTCCAGGTCTTGCTTCAATTATATAGAGCTTTGGCGAGACTGTACCTGGAGTATCGTGTGCAGGTTTAGTCACCTTAGGAGACTAAGAAAGGATATGCTTGCTATAGAGTGAGTGTAACAAAGGTTCACCAGACTGATTCCTGGATGGCGGGATTGTCCTATGAGGAGAGATTAGGGAGAATGGGGCTATATTCTCTCGAGTTTAAAAGAATGAGAGGTAATCTCATTGAAGTATACAACATTCTTACGAGGCTCGACAGTATAGATGCAGGAAGGGTGTTTTCCCTGAGGTTTTTGGACCAGGGCACACAGTCTCATAATAAAGGATAGGACATTTAGGACTGAAATGAGGAGAAATTGCTTCACCCTTTGGAATTCCCTATCCCAGAGGGCTTTGAAGACTCAGTCACTAGGTATATTCAAGACACTGATAGATTTCTAGGTAATAAAGATATCAAGGGGCATGGGGATAGTGCAGGGAAATGACATTGAAATAGAAGATCAGCCATGATCTTATTGAAAGGCCGAGCAGGCTTGAGAGGCATGATGGCCTAGTCCTGCTCCTATGTTCCTGTGTTAGTTTGATTGGTTGTAACCTGCTCAGGTGACCAGGTGTTAGTTTTTATGTCTTGGAGTTGAGTCCTATGATAAAGCACCATAAAGTTGAGAATGTTTTAAGGGCATATAAAACATTGAAAAAATTAAATCTGAAGAAATGCATACTTAAGTCCCATTCTTAGTTGACCCAAGGAATATGAAACTAGTCATTTTTGGTGATGCTTCACACACTAATCTTCCTGATGGGTGTTTGAATGCAACAGGTTTCATAATATTTCTAAATGGTAAAAATGCAAAATGCTGTTCTCCCTTAGCTAGGGAAGCCAGGGAAAAGCGTTGTTAAAAGTACTATAGCTGCTGAAACACTGGTCTTTGTGGGAGATATAGGATGCTACTGTTCAATATTTTCAGTAAGATACTACACAAGGGTCATATTGAAGATTGTTCCTAGTGGGATGATGTACACAATGAAAAGTATAAATGAGGAAAGGTTATGGATTAACCTTGCTGGCTTAAAACAGAGCAAAAGGAAATCTTTAAAATTAAATGAGTGGATACCAGTCATAAACTGATTGTTTCACAAAAATAAATGCTTTTACTAAGAATTTGTTAGGGGTCCTGGAAGAGAGGTATCTCGCAATGTAATGCATTGTATATATTATGAAAGATGTTTTTATTTGATTTGTTTTGATATTGGTTATGCATATTAACTCTTGTTATGATTGAAGAGGGAGAAGGGAATTTGTTAATTTTCTATCAATTGTATTTAATTATCTGCAGGTGGAGGGCATTAATTGCAGTTTCATGAGCATATATAAAGAGACATTTATTGAAACTGTGGTGTGGTTAAGAGATATATACTAATAATGTTTCACACTGTAAATAAACATAAAGATTAACTCTGCTATCACACTTCACCGATTGGCTTTCAAAAGTAAAACAACTAGAACATGTAACTGAAGTACTTTAGATAGAAATTCCAAGCTGGCATACCTGGTGTGGAATTAAATTGTGATTCTTCTCTTTTCACAATTCTAAGGTTTCTTTTTCTCTGTTACAATTCTTTTACTTTAGGCTGTTAGCTACACTAGTGGTGGCTGTGCTGCTAATAGCATCAACTATACAAGCTGTCTCTTTTAATAGCTAGCACCTGTTGTATTAATAAGCATTTTAAATCCTGTTCCACATCAGAGCTGCTTTAATATGCAATTTAAATCTGCCATATTCCAGAATGAATGTGTACATAAATTATTGTTATTAGTCATTAAAGTACTTATTTCCTGTTACTGCATGCATAGCAAAAGAAACCCTTCCATCATCTAAGACTTGATATCACATTAAAGAAGCATTTCTTCATATACTAGCTCCCAGGAAGGAAAAAAATAATTATGCGTAATCAACAAGGTGCTCAATATAGTTAAGAGCTTTTAGCAATATGAAAATAGTATCACCAACACATATGATTCCTTTACAAGTCTCAATTTGTGCATATTTTTCAACACATTAGAACTTGTAAAGTTAAATTAAGTATTTAAATTTGCTGAGTGAATCATAAATCTTAGCAATGCTAAGGAAAAATCAAGCCCAATGAAACTTCTTAATAGATTTCAATCACACCTTCCAATCACCTCTTTCAATTCCCCAGAAGCCTAATTGTTTCTTGAAACTATTTGTACTGTTTCCATGACTCGCCCTGGGGACTTACCTTTGATTGGAGAAGATCTGCTTGGCTTCCCTTCCCTGTCTTTGTTTTTAAGTTCATATTTGATGTCCAAACCCTTTACGCTTGTTATTCAACATGATCCTTGCTGCTCATTTGGAGAAGTTAAAGGAAATATTGAGTTATCCAGGCTATGTGATCATTTCAACTGTTTGTAATGCAGGTACACAGAATAATGATTTTATGATGTAATCATTCCAATGTGCTGCTTGTATATCTATATGGGAGGGATTGGATATTAGCAAATCTGTCACTTCTACATTGTGTTGGAAGTATGGAAAGATTCCAAATCTCTGATTTTTGAATTATGCTTTGAGGTGTTCTATACTAAAGCTGATCTATCAATTGTAGTTGATATAGCTTACACTATAAATCTTCACAGATTAATGATAAGTGAAGGTATTATGCAGTATTTAATTATGCATTTCCGGCAGAACTCAAAGAATACTCCTTTGGCAACTGACAACTTCATTGACATTAAGAATCCTTCCTTTAAAAATATAATTTTTGTATAATTATTTTTTCCGATTATATTTAATATTTTGACAAGTAGGAGAATTTCTTATAAATGATTTATGATCCCAGTAAGCAGAGCTTCCCCCTGAGAGTTGAGAGGCGGCTCAATTAAGAGAGTTGATGGTAAACACCATTGCTTCGCAAGATGTCATCGCCTTCATATCAATTAATCTGTAATGAATCTCAGCCCAGGCTCAGTAATAATTTTATGGATAGAAGTTTTTGCTTTTATTTTATTATTTTAAAACTTTTTTCCTATTGCAATTTTACTGTCTAAACGACCTGAAATAAGTTGATCAAGCTTTTGATCACCATTCCTGATATCTCGTTCTATGACTCAGTGGTAGGGTTGCCAATTGTGATTAAATGTATTCCTGGAGGTTTCAATCACATCACATGACCTCACTGCCCCCACCCCACTGCCCATGCTCCAGCTATTAGTCGATCATCACATCCATCCTTGTGACACACTGCCTTCCTACGCCAATTGGAAAGCAAAAAAGACTCCTTACCCAATTGGATGATGCTTGACTGTCAGCCAAACAGCTTTGTCTTTCCCCATTTTACATATTTTCAAACCTAGTAAAGAGAAATGTTCAAAGAAAATGACCAAAAAAGTAATTTTTTAATGTTCTGATGATTTTTCTCCAGGGTTGCATACAGCAGTGTCCTGGAGAATTTTGTCTGGTTACACTTCTGTCTTGCACCTTGGGTCATTTTCTTTTGCTAAGGGTGCTGTATAAATGCTGGTTATTGTTGTTGGAATTCATGTTGTTAATCATTGCTATAAAACTGTTCCATTGGCTGGTGCACTTTCTTTTCACTCTTATGCTCAAGTCAGTACCTATTTCAAAAGAGAGACAGCCTCCAGTTGAAGGAAACCACTGAAGCTGTAGTTTTAGTTAATAGGTGTCTGAACTATGTAATTAAGGGTACTTTTTAATGCAAATTTTGAATGAGAACAGACATCATGTGCTGCATTTTCTTGACTTACTGTTCATCTCAGTAATCCTATTAACTGCATCACCTGGGCTGAAAAACTTTTAATAAATAAATGGAGAATGTCTCTATTACCATATTTATATCATTTGGAAATTCAAGGCTCAACATTTCTATAGCTGATGATTTCTTTAATGGGTAGATGCACACCAAAGAACATTTAGTCCACCTTTGAGGTTGGTGAAGTATAAATTTCTGTTATACACTGAATTGATAGCCAGAAAATATTGAAGATTTTTGATTCTTCAGATATCTATATACATAGTGAGAAATGGATTTTAAAAATATTTTTGGGGAATACTGTGTTATTCTGTGGAAAAGGGTATGTGTGTATGTGTATGATATAATTAAGCTGCGCAGAGATTAATAGGAGCCAAATTGTCTGGGGAGGTTAAAACATGAAAAGGGGAGAGGTGTTAGGTTTGAGGTACAAATAATAGGTTAGATTTAACATTTGCATTTTTAGATAAGTTAAGAGTTTGCTTGAATATCAAAGGGGAGTCAAGTGGAAAGAAACTTGTTTGCACCTTGCAGGCATTCCATAGGTCAACAGTAGTGGGGTATTATATTTTATTGACCTGAAAGCAGAGCATGAAGGATTTTATATTTGGAAGGAATGGAGTTCAAAGAGGTGTGAGGACAATGAAACCTGAGTTGAATCCGAAACTAGGGTTCTGAATCTAAATAAAGGAAACTACGAGGGTATGAGGCATGAGTTAGCAATGATGGATTGGGGGACCGTACTTAAATGGACAGGCAATGGCTAATACTTAAGGAACGTATGCATGAATTACAACAATTATTCATTCCTGTTTGGCACAAAAATAAAACAGGAAAGGTGGTTCAACCATGGCTTACAAAATAAATTTAGGGATAGTATTAGATCCAAAGAGGAGATATATAAAATTGCCAGAAAAAGCAGAAAGCCTGAGGATTTGGAGCAGTTTAGAATTCAGCAAAAGTGATTGATCAAGGAGGGGAAAATGGAGTATGAGAGTAAACTTGCAAGAAACATAAAAACTGACTGTAAAAGCTTCTATAAAAATGTGAAGAGAAAAAGATTAGCAAATACAAACATAGCTCCCTTACAGTCAGAAACAGGGGAAAATGGAATGGGGAACAAAGAAATGGCAGAAGAATTGAACACATATTTTGGTTCTGTCTTCACAAAAGAGGACACAAATAATTTCCCAGAAATGTTAGGGAACCATCGATCTAGTGAGAGGGAGGAATCGAAGAAAATCAGTATTAGTAAAAAAATGGTGCTAGAGAAATTAATGGGGTTAAAGGCTGAAAAATCCCCAAGGCCTGATAGCCTACATCGCAGCGTACTAAAGGAAGTGACCCTGGAAATATTGGGCAGAATTTTGCCCTCGGATGGCGTGCGGGCCCCATCGGCTCGGCAGTGGGCGGACAGCCGACCCCTGGCACCGAAACGGGGCCCGCCGCCATTTTGAGTGGGTGGGCCCTGCCTGACAGGAAGAATGCGCTTCCTGTGCGAGGGATTCCTCATCTGTCAAAGTGTGCTCTTTCATGCATGCGCTTGAAAGAACGCACTGCTCCCTGAGGCAAAGTCCTGTCTCAGGGAGATTCATGACAGGTAAGTAGTCTAAAAATAGATAAATATTGAAATTATTAACATGTCCTCCTCATGTGACATTGTCACACGAGATGGGACATGTTAATAATAAACACACACAATTTATTAAATGTTTAAAAAACGGACATGAAACTTCATCCTGCCAGTGATGAAGTTTCATGAATAATCAGAAGCCCACTGAGGCTCCTGGCCTGCCCGCCAGCCTTAAGCTTGGACAGGCAGGTCTTTAATTATCTCAATGAGCCTGTCAATGGCCTCAATTGGCCATTGACAGGTCGACGGGTGGACAGCTGAATTCGCCCTGTATAATTGCAGCAAGACACCCCTGCTCCTGTATTTGAATCCTCTCGCTATGAAGGCCAACATACCATTTGCCTTCTTTACCGCCTGCTGCAACTTCAGCGACTGGTGTACAAGGACACCCAGGTCTCGTTGCACATTCCCCTCTCTCAATTTAAAGCCATTCAGATAATAATCTGCCTTCCTGTTTTTGCTACCAAAGTGGATAACCACATTTATCCACATTATACTGCAACTGCCATGCATTTGCCCACTCACTCAGCTTGTCCAAATCACACTGAAGCATCTCTGCATCCTCCTCACAGCTCAACCTCCCACCCAGTTTTGTGTCATCTGCAAATTTGGAGATATTACATTTAGTTCCCTCATCTAAATCATTAATAAATATTGTGAATAGCTGGGGTCCCAGCACTGATCCCTGCGGTACCCCACTAGTCACTGCCTACCATTCGGAAAAAGACCCGTTTATTCCTTCTCTTTGTTTCCTGTCTGCCAACCAGTTTTCTAACCATCTCAATACACTACCCCCAATCCCGTTCACTTTAAATGACTTGGATGAAGGAACCAAATGCAATATTTCCAAGTTTGCTGATGACACAAAACTGGGCGGGGTTGTGAGGAGGATGCAAGGAGGCTTCAGGGCAATTTAGACAAATTGTGTGTATGGGCAAACACATGGCAGATGCTGTAAAACGTGGACAAAATGTGGAATTATACGCCTCAGTGTGAAAAGTAGAAAGGCAGAGCATTATTTAAATGGTGATATATTGGGAAATGTGGATGTACAAAGGGATCTGGGTGTCCTTGTAAACCAGTCAATGAAAGTAAATAGGTAGGTGCAGCAAGCAATTAGGAAGACAAATGGTGTCAGCTGTGGCTCAGTTCATAGCACCCTCACCTTTGAATCAGAGGGTTGTGGGTTCATGTCCCACTCCCGGAAACCAAGAACTGTGATTGTACTCGAAAAGAGTTGCAATCTGTGACTGTTGATAACTCGAAAGAGTTTCATTGCAAGAGGATTTGAGTTCAGAAGTAGGGATGTCTTACTGCAGTTATACAGGGTCTTGGTGAGACCACACCTGGAGTATTGCATGCAGTTTTGGTCTCCCTACCTAAGAAAGGACATACTTGCCATAGAGGGAGTACAGTAAAGGTTCACTAGGCTGATATCAGGGATGGCAGGACTGTCATATGAGGAGAGATTGGTTCGACTGGGCCTGTATTCACCAGAGTTTAGAAGAATGAGAGGAGATCTGATTAAAGCATATAAAATTCTAACAGGGCTAGATAGACTGCATGCAGGGAGGATGTTTCCCCTGGTTGGGGAGTTTAGAACCAAGGGCCACAATCTCAGGATATGGGGCAGGCCATTTAGGACTGAGATGAGGAAATATTTCTTCACTCAGTGGGTGGTCAACCTGTGGAGTTCTCTACCGCAGAAGGCTGTGGAGACCGGGTCACTGAGTATATTCAAGATAGAAATTGATACATTTTTGGATATTAGGGGCATCAAGGGTATGGAGAGAAAGTGGGAATATGGTGTTGAGATAGGGGATCAGTCATGATCATATTGAATGGCGGAGCAGCCTCGAAGAGCCAAATGACCTACTCCTGCTCCTAGTTTCTATGAAAGGGGGAGAAAGGTATTTTAGATATAGCTGTTGAGGTAGTAGCTGGAGCTGTGTTAGGAGCAATTAGCGCTGGGCTGGGAGGAGATGCTGTTTGAACCAGCCATCCAGTCAAGCCAGAACAGTCTTGGGCAGCAACAAGCGGTTTTATTCTGAAGGTTGGATTTCTCAGCAGAGTGGAAGACAATTACAGGTCATGTGGGATGCCTCTCTTAAAGCTACAGTAGTTTGCCTTGGGTAATATTATTGGATTTTGTATAGGTAAATATCCATAAGGTAGTATTGCCTGGAAGGTGTTTACTTGTGGGTCTGACCAAGTGGAGAGTCTTTTTGGGGGGAATGTTTGTAAGACTAACCTTAATTGTGCAACTGTCATTTTGTGCGCTTAAGTTTCCTTTTATTTTTGTTAATAAAACTTTTACTTTTAATTTTTAAAATCCCAGAAGTGTTACTGGACCTCTTACTGCTGAGATCGGTACAGTTTCTTCTCGTTTTCAGAATACAATAAAAAAGGGGATGGCCTGTGAGTCAAGTTTCCCTCTGGGATTTGGAACACTGGCTGTGGTCATAACAGCGGCATTATTAAAAAAAAAATCAGTTTCCTCAATGTTAACAGATCCTTTAATAGAAATTCCAGGATCCGGATCCGGATAGGGGTGTAAATCTTACCTCCAGCCACGATGTCGGGGTACCTACACCACGGTACTGCAGCAGTTCAAGAAAGCAGCTCACCACCTCCTCCTCAGTGGCAATAAGGGATTGGTAATAAATGCTGTCCTAGCTAGCAGCGCCCACATCCCGCAAATGAATGAATTGAAATTGCATCTTTTCCAAAAACTAATCAGTTCTTCCTTGGGCCATACTGTGTACCAGATAGAGTAGCTTTTGATAACATTACCTCCGCCCACCTTCAGTGACAGAAGTAAATGAGCACTTCTTGGATTCACATCAATAAATAGCTAAGCATCTGCAGGCCTGTTTTATGTTTGAATCATACTTGCTCAAATATATGAACAAATTTATGAAAAGAGGTATAAGCTGAATGTTGATCTTTATTAACACAAGTTGCAGTGAAGCTTAAGCCAAAAAACATGTATCATTATCTTTTTAGCCAAGATTGTGGGTGAGGAATGATTGGGACTGTCATAATTATAAAGCAGGCCTGTGGCACACTAATACAAATCAAAATACTGTGAATGCTGGAAATCTGAAATAAAACGAGAAAATTTTGGAAATACCCTGCAGGTCTGGCAGCATCTGTGGTAAGAGAAAAAGAGTTTGCATTTCAGGTCTGTGACCTTTCACCAGAACCCTTGAATGGTTTAGAAAATGGTTCGAATCTAAATCAACAAATGGACAATTATCTTATGTAAAATTGTTAATGCAGTAAGTGCAAAAAGTTAATGCCAAATAACCAGGGCAGCAACTTGTTATTATCAGCAATAGATTGTTTTCTTTGGAGGCATAAACTGACTTGTACAGCACATGTGCTATCATTATTCAGGATTTTGTTTTCATTGGCTAGAATTTTACATTGAATGAGTGGGCATGTGGCTGACCCTAAACCACGTGAAATAACATGAGAAAATGTCAGGTGCATGTCCCGACATCCCCGTGCTTGCATGCAATATTACAGTCGGGTGTGCGCAGGAGTTAGAAGCGCACCCGCTGACAATTAAAGACGCAATTAGCCTAGTAACCCAATTGATCTGAATTTTATGTTGCCCGTGCGATTTAACGTTCATCGCACAGGCAACACGGGCAGGTGACCAATCCATTTTATCTCATTTCTCATCTAAGGGTGGGATAAAAGGGAACCGGAGCTTTGGCTGTGTGAGTTGTTCGGAGTTCAGGTGAGCATTTGCTGCTGCTTTAGTGCTGAGATTTCATACCATTTCCTCTGCTTTCTACTAGGTTTTTACTTTGTTAACTTTGCTTTGAGGACCTTTTTTGTTTTATCAACTCTCTTGGAGGATTTTGCCAAGTGCACCCTTCTGTGCATGAGACAGTGCCATCTGCATTTCAGCAGATGGGGATTGTTTACTCCACTGGCGGGATCTCCTCTGAGGAGGAAGAGCGGGGCAGAAGGGAGAGGAGGCCACGTGTCTGCAGGCAGCGACCCAGTGAAAGACCTGTGGGAGGAGAGGTGCAGTCACAGGGGGTGCAGGGCCAGCAGGAAAAACAAGGTGGAAGGCACTGCAGAAGAAGCCACTATCCTGCTGCCAGAGTGTACAGGCAGTGATCCAGCTACCTCAACATGCCTGAGGTCCAGTGGTGCAGGAGGCTCCGCCTCTCTAGGGACATTGATAACCATATACCAGATGATTAGGCTGGAGATCGCCTCCAACTGTGTGGCTGGGCACCCAATGCCAGTGGCTCTAAAGGTCACAATTCTTTTGCATCCTGCTTTTTCCAGTGGTCAATGGGGGATCCGTGTGGAGTGTCCCAATCAGCTGTCCACAGTTGCTTCAGGCAGGTCACTGACACATTCTCTTCAGACAGGTCATGACATTCATTCATTATCAGATGGTCAAAGCCAGCCAGGCTGAGCAAGCCAGAGGCTTCGCAGCATTTGCTGGGTTTCCTGGCATCCAGAGTGCCATAGACTGCACTCATGTGGCCATCAAGACACCAGCGGGTCAGCCGGGTGCCTTCATGAACAGGAAGGGATTCCACTTCGTGAACATGCAGATAGTGTGTGACCACAGGATGCAGATTCTGCAAATCTGTGCAAGGTATCCTGGCAGCTCCCATGATGCATACATCCTGCGACACTCCAAGGTGCCATGGTTATTCATGGCTCCAGCTTGGCGTGATGGTTGGCTGTTGGATGGCAAAGGATATCCCTTGAAAAGGTGGGTCATGACGCCACTCTGGCACCCAAGGACAGTGGCAGACAGTGACAATAGGAGTCATACCTCCACAGGGTGGTGGTTGAGTGGACCATTGGGCTGCTGAAGAAGAGGTTCCGCTGCCTGGACTGATCAGGTGGTGCATTACGATATCCTCCAGAGTGCAAGTCACTTATCGTCATTGTCTGCTGTGCTCTGCACAATCTGACACTGGCAAGGCCCCCCCACCATGGATGATGAGGGTAGCGAGGCAGCTCCACAGGCCTCAGAGGATGATTCTACTGATGGATCTGATGAGGAACCCGGGCAGGCACAAGGTAAGGACGTGGAGGCAGACTTGAGGAATCTTCAGGGAGGCGGGGACACCAGGGAGGCCTTGATTCAATGCACCTTCAGCTAGGATGCCAAGGCATGGCTTCGCTATCATGGCAAGTGTGTCACCTCTTTCCCACACATTTCTGAGAAGGCAATCCCATGACCCCAGTGTTGCCTCACAACCTCTGTAATAAAGTTTGCTGCCCCTGCCATCTATCATAAGGCACTGATGAACCCTGCACCTATGGAAAACATGAAGGACACTCAGGACAAAACCTAGATTTATATCTTTTCCAGAGTTGCAAAAAAGGAACGTAACATAATTTTGTTGCTACTTGTCACACAAAGACAATACACAACACTGATGTAATGAAAGAATGTCACCTGTGGTAACCCCCTCTTGTGCTCACGGTGCCTTAAACTTATGCTTGAGTGCTGTGACTTGATGCCCCCCCCTTCTGTTGCTGGCCGCGGCATTGGAGGCAGATTGCTGACTTTGCTGTCGTGTCAGTCCTGATGACCTTGGCAGTCGAAGTCTGTCTATCGGGGCCTGAGCAGGCTCTACCTGGGAGGGTGCAACTAGCAACATGGCTGGGTACTCCTCAGTCATCATGGCCTCATCAGATGCCCCGGTCACTGGCAAAAAGACAAAGGAACTGCCGCCCTCATCCGGAGTGCCATGAAGGGAGCCCACAGAGATGACAGGCAGCTCGTCTGCCAGCGTGAGGCAGGTCTATACCTCCCTGCTCACCATTGATGGACAGCAACTTGCACAGAGACTAGGTGCCTCACCCATCTCTCACACTGACGTTGACCTCCTGAGGTCACTTCTGGTGTATGGGAGTGCACATCCGAGCACAACCCCAGGAACCCCATGAGAGTTGGCACTCTTTCAATGGGGGAGGCTGTGTGCTCAGAGGTCCAGGTCAACACAGTACTCAAGCTCCTCATGGACTCCTCCATGACAGACAATGGCATGCAGACCCTCAGGAATCCTTTTTTAAAATTCATTCATGTGAGCTTCACTGGCTGGGCCAGGATTTATTGCCCTTCCCTAGTTGCCCTTGAGAAGGTGGTGGTAAGCTGCCTTCTTGAGCCACTGCGGTCCACATGGTTTAAGTACATCCACAGTGCTGTTAGGAAGGGAGCTCCTGGATTTTGATCCAGCAACACTGAAGGAGCTGCAATATGTTTCCAAGTCAGGGTGGTGAGTGACTTGGAGGGGAACCTCCAGGTGGTGGTGTTCCCATCTATCTGCTGCCCTTGTCCTTCTAGATAGCAGTGATTGTGGGTTTGGAAGTTTCTGTCTAAGTAGCCTTGGTGAATTCCTGCAGTGCATCTTGTATTTGGTAGACACTCCTGCTACTGTGCGTCGGCGGTGGGGGGAGTCAATGTTTGTGGATGTGGTGCCAATCAAACGCGTTGCTTTACCCTGGATGGTGTCAAGTTCTTGGGTGTTGTAGGAGCTGCACATGTCCAGGCAAGTGGGGAGTATTCCATTGCACTCCTGACTTGTGATTTGTAGATGGTGGAAAGGCTCTGGGGAGTCAAGAGGTGAGGTTACTTGTCGCAGGATTTCTCGTATCTGACCTGTTCTTGTACCCACAGCATTTATATGGCTAGCCCAGCTCAGTTTCTGGTCAATGGTAACCACCAGGATGTCTAGTGGGGGATTCAGTGATGGTAATGCCACTGAATGTCAAGGGACAATGGTTAGATTCATTCTTGTTGGAGATGGTTGTCATGAAGACATTAATGTATGTAATGTTATTGGAAATTTTTTGAAATTGGACTTGTAGTAGGGTCTGTGTGAGTGTGTGCATGTGTGTGTCTTAATTAGATAAAGCCAGCTAGTCTTGGTTCTTTGTACAGTAGTTTTGAGATGTGAAACAGTTAAGGTAAAGAGTACATTTGCATTTTGTTGAATAAACCATTCAAAGGCTGGGGGTGAAATCTTGCACGTAGCTAGGAGACACCAAGCAATATGTTTATATTACTAAAAAAATTGGTACTATGAAACTTATTGTTACAATGAGAATTTATATTCAAAGGGAAGTCTAGGTATATACAAAAAACAGTTTTGTGTATGGGTCAGAGGCATGTGAGATCTAAGCAGCCTGTAAGCCTACAACTGTCTGTAAAGGAACCTCATTTTGAAGTTGTAAGATAAAATGTGCTTTGCCTGGTGTCTGTTTAAGTCTGTTATTGTTGCCTTGGGGAAGATTACCTGGGAGTTATTCATTGGGCATTTGTTTAAAAGTTATTATGGTAGTAATTCATAGACATGTGTATGTGTTTGAATTTGTCGTTAAATTAATAAATGTTTAAATAAAGGTTTGGTGGTTTTTATTCCTGAATTCAGAGCTGTATCTCAAACATACCAATTGAAAATATAGGTTATGACAGTTGTTTAAAGTTTCCCTCTGGCATATAAACAACTCAGCCTTTACTAACTGCTGTGTCATAACAATGGCCATTGCCTGGCACTTGTGTGGCATGAATGTTACTTGCCACTTGTCAGCCCAAGCCTGGATATTGTCCAGGTGTTGCTGCATTTGAACATGGACTGCTTCAGTATCTGAGGAGTCGCGAATGGTGCTGAACATTGTGCAATCATCAGCGAACATTCCCACTTCTGACCTTATGATGGAAGGAAGGTCATTGATGAAGTAGCTGAAGATGGTTGGGCTGAGGACACTACCTGAGGAACTCCTGCAGTGGCAGTCTTGGAGTTGAGATGACTGACCTCCAACAACCACAACCATCTTCCTTTGTGCTAGGTACGAATCCAACCAGCGGAGAGTTTTCCCGCGATTCCCATTGACTCCAGTTTTGCCAGGGCTCCTTGATGCCATACTCTGTCAAATGTGGCCTCGATGTCAAGGGCAGTCACTCTCTCACCTCACTTGGAAGTTTGGTCTCTTTTGTCCATGTTTGAACCAAGGCTGTAATGAGGTCAGGAGCTGAGTGACCCTGGCGGAACCCAAATTGGGCGACAGTGAGCAGGTTATTGCTAAGCAAGTGCCACTTGATAGTACTGTTGATGACCTCTTCCATTACTTTACTGATGATCAAGAGTAGACTGATAGGGCAATAATTGGCCATGTTGGATTTGTGGGTCTTTTTGTGTACAGGACATACTTGGGCAATTTTCCACATAGTTGGGTAGATGCCAGTGTTGTAGCTGTACTGGAACAGCTTGGCTAGGGGCGCAGCAAGTTCTGGAGCACAAGTCTTCGGAATTTTTGCTGACAATATTGCCGGAATATTGTCGGGGCCTATAGCCTTTACGGTAACCAATGTTGTTTCTTGATCTCACATGGAGTGAATTGAATTAGCTGGAGACTGGCATCTGTGATGTTGGGGACCTCCGAAGGAGGCTGAGATGGTTCATCCACTC